>NW_013562490.1:1326724-1927455 GCF_000835505.1 Exophiala xenobiotica
GATGTGCTTGATGTGCTTGATGTGCTTGATGTGCTTGATGTGCTTGATGTGCTTGATGTGCTTGATGTGCTTGATGTGCTTGATGTGCTTGATGTTAGGTGGGTGTATTCGAAACGTCTGCGAGCAACAGCACCTCTCCTGCTTGCACAATTTGCGAACTGAAATCCAATTTCCAACCATACCTCGTCGCGGTTACATTGTCGTCATTCACATGTTTCTGCATCAACGAGGTTTGCCATATCTTGCGGCCAAATACCGGAGCCATAGGTGAATGATGCTGGACCTTTGATGTCTGCCGTCGCAAAGGCATCGAACAATGCCGACATGGATCGGGTGTTAGACCATGGAAAAGTAGGCTGATCCGGCACCCAAAGATTTTCAAGGCTGGTGTAACTCATCATGGCGATCGCCGCGCGAGACTTCAGCTCGAGACATCCGTTGTACAGGCTACGGAGCCCGTCACTGTCCATGGCCCCAGCAATTCTGTCCAGGTATACGAGGCCCTCGTCAATCAACAAATCGTCCGACTCCAGGTGACTATGCAATGGCAACTCATATATTGTCAATTTGTTGATGATAAGGATGACCATGGACGTCAGATAGACACAGGAGATTTGTCTAGAAGCGTTTGTTAGCGGTGTACTTCACTACGACCTCGGGACGCGGTTCCAGCGTTCAACGTACCCGAGCAGTGCCAGATCCTGCTTGTGCACGACCTTGAACAATCTCATACACTCCCTTGCGGTCTCTAGATCTTGCACCCAGGTCGTTGGCAATGGTGATTCCTGCCAAGGCGTGTCGGAGATGAGAGCAGCTCGACCCGAGTACCTGTCGCTGTAGGTCGTCACTCGTCGCATCCATTCCGGGTCATGCGCATAGATACCATGGGCCAGGTAATAACAGTGGTAATAAATAAAATGCAAGTGTACCAGATACCGTAGATTTGTGCCGAAGGATCGGTCCGAGAGCATGTCCGGCTGAAACTGCAGGGGAATTGATTGCTTCCATTCATGCACCATGGAATCTAAATCTGCCATTGCAGCTTCTCGCTCGTCGACTGTAGATTTCTCCGCCCGGACGGAGTAGATGCCGTGGTACATCCGAGCTTGAATGCGTGCAAGATCAGTCCGACAGAGGAGAAAGTTGAGCCACGTCTGACCGTCACCTGCAAAAATTATGCTTGATTTGTCATTGAGATCTTTGAATTCGGGGAGAGCGACATCCATGTCGTCGTCTTGCTGGAGGTAGGGATCCCTGAGACGGAGACTCATTTCCCTGTCAAGCACATACATGATCCAGAAGACCCGATCTCTTTCCAGAGCCGTGCTGTCGTCGAACATCTCTCTGCTAGATCTGGTATGGAGCCTCAGTCGGTGAGCCAACTTAAATGCAATCGCGATCAGTGTTGCGGCTGGTCGGGGGTTTGGTCCTGCTATAAACAGCATGACCAGACCCAAGACAGCCTGGATCCCCAACAGATCTTGATCTCGCGTCACCAAGTTGCACAAGACCGACTGGGCATTCTGGATGAATTGGCGCATAAGACGGTCGTCGTCTGGAGACTTTGTAGAAGAGTCCTGCCAAAGAGACAACGCCAGGACAACATTGATCGCAGCAAAAGGGGCAGGGAATCGTGTATGCGAGATGTTGTACCACCTCATTAGCATGCGCATAAATCTGCCTTCATGAAAGAGAGGCACCATGCTGTTGAAGCAGGCGAAGTAGGTCTCGACGATGGGGAGTACGACGTGGAGTTCCGGCAGATCATATCCTGGTAGCGCTGGGACTGGCAGCGCATCCGGAACTGGGTGTAAACGCATGTCAATGGATGGTTTATGTTGCACCGCTCCTTTGAGCGTGATATCCTGGGGTTTCTGTCTTTGGTTGACCGAATGGCAATTGACGGCTGCGATGGTAACCCTTTGATCACCAGCCTTGAGCATTGCTTCAACTTGAGATAGGCGGCCCTCGAGATGCCCGAAATCCTCGGGTGTACTCCGCAGCAATCAGCAGGGCGATGGATGGCCTTGCAAGTGTCAAGCTCACCTTTCCCGTACTTTTTGCCTCTTTTTGGGCCTCTGCAATTGTGGTGTGTAGGTACATTTCGCCTTGTACAAGATACAATGCGAGCATTCAGGCACCTTTGCATCACACTTGATCTTCTTCAAATGGCAGACGTCGCAAGCCTTCAGCGCCAGTTATGATTAGCCACTTCAGCCTCAGCTGCATGGCAATCCCTACCTTTCTCCTTCCAATACCCTGCCGACGATTTTGGCTCTCCATGACATGGAAGCGAAGGATGCCAGACGCCCCGATGCAAATTGCCCAGTGATTCCGCTGTCGCAGGACAACAATAATGGGGAGCAAAGTTAAAGGAGAATTGTACAAATGGTGGAATGAAGTATGGAGAAGGATGATTTGCCCGAGACTTCGGTCCGCGGACTTGGATGCTTACAAATCCCCACATCACCATCGGGCTGCCATTGCGGGTGGTGGTTGGGTGGCCTGAAAGGAAGCACCGACCCTTGCACGGGAGATCCATTACTTCCTACATTGGGACTCCCTCAAGCATCCAGTCGAGCAGCTTGCTGTTCTTGATCTCATCGGCCCTCTCCATCATTTCTTCGACATCCCAGTTTGCCCATACGAATTTGCTCTTGAGAAATTTCGCTTCGGGCGATGCAAGCCAAACACAGAATTGTCCGGGCAGATCAGCTGGTCACACGATTAGTACCAGGGCTTCCAGATGGGCAGCACGAGACAGGAAACGTACCAACATCAGGAGCTCTAGGTTCGTGTCCATTGAGATCTGTTGGCACCCAGCCAGGCTGGACATTGACCACATGAATCTCCGGATTCTCCCAGGCAAAGTAGTCCATGATCTTGAGAGCGGCCGCTTTGGACGCCGCATAGCCGCTTGCTCCAGCCATGGGCCTGAAATGTGCAACTGCCGTCGAAATATGGATCACGAGCGGCTGGGGACCTGCGAGAGGGACGAACGCCTGAAGAGCATTGAAAGTGGTCAAAACGTTAAGCTCAAATCCTTGCATGAGTTTGCCCGCGTCGTAGCCCACAAGCATGCCAGGCGTTGGCAGGAAGCCAGCGTTCGACACGAGAATGTCGATCCTGCCAGACTTGTCCGTGACAGACTTGAACGCTGCATCGACTTGGCCGCGATCCGAGAGGTCGGCTTGTTCGTATAGAACATCCGTATCTTTGCTTGCCTCCTTTGATATAATGTCCGCTGCCTCCTTGAGCTTGTCAAGTCGCCTGCCTATGATAGACACACACTTCGCCCCTGCCTGAGCAAATGCGACTGCAATGCCCCGCCCGATTCCTGTTGCACCGCCGGTGACAATGACGTTCTTTCCACTTGACGACAGCTCTGGTCGCTTGGGGGAGATGGAAGAGTATGGTTCGGTGTGCCACTTTTCTGTGAATGACACCAAAGCTGGCATCTCTGATGTATCTGCCATCTTCCGCGAGCAGATAAGAAAGTTCTATTTCAAATCACAAGGTCAAATGATGAGGAGGATGCTGACTTCGTAGAGGTTAAGGATGATTGATTGCTTATCATCTTCGAAAGAGTTGGAATGGGTTGTGATATATTCATCAGGCATTTGTTTTCGAAAGCCGCGGACTTGAGATTCTCCACCAAGAGGACAGATTCTCGGGTAAGCAAACGGTTGTTTAATTTTGATCTGGTGGTCGCCACGGGACTCGTACACAGTATAGCTGGTCAAGAAGACATGTTCTCGGAGACAGAACCGCGGTCGTACAAAGCTTAGATAAGCCAGAAGGCCGCGGACTTCTTGCTCGCACGTATTCGGAACGATAAAAAGTGGCCGACGAGCCTTCTTTACCGTTTAGATGGCTAAGACTGTTTCATGTGCCGGTTTTTCAGCGATGTCATCGATTTCGTGCGTTGTCCATAAGTCCAGCATATCAAGGTCAGAATAGTCAGAGGCACCGCCAACGCCCAATATATCCACAATCTGTGCGACACAATCCAGTCTTGGTCGCCGGTGTCTTCATTAAATTGAAGAGAGAAGAAGCTCATGCTGAAAATTGTCTGCAACCAGGTTGTACGTTAGAGGCAGATCCTTGATAAGTAACCCAGACGACTCACCGAAACAAAGGTTGCCGGGAGGAAAGCAAGAGTAACCAATGCAATAGTCTTCATCGAATCACTATCCTGCTGCACAACAAGGTTGAATCCCTTTGTTATCATTAGTGCCGGTCTCTCACACAGATAGGCAACGCACTAGATTTATCTCGTTTGTCAGTCGTGCCTTGAGTGCCTCTGATCGCCGTCGGAAATTGCGTAACAACCTCAGCGAGAAGGCCATTTCGCTGTGGGGACATGCCAGCTTGGCCGCTTGCGAGTTGCCATTGGAACAATCGCAAGAACCAGTAGGATTGTTTCCGGCGTCACCAATCATCTCTGTGACACTATCACACGCAACAGCGACAATCTCGCAAGTGTGTATGACGTGTCTCGCTAGGTCGTGCAATCTGGCGAAGTTGAAGTGTCTGTCCCTGGCGATGCCGGAAATGTCTCGATCCTGGATAACCGACGGTCAATGATCATGCACAAATGTCAGTGACGCCGGCCTTCAGTTATACCTTTTCAAGCTTTCGGACAGAATCTCGAAGTGACCAGATCGATGTGTTATACAACTTGACAACTTCTGCGAGAATGCTGGCTTGAAACAAAGCCGACGCGTCCGTGGGCGGTCCGCACTTGTTCGCTGCCAGTGCGCTCATGAGTTCTTCGCGAAACATCGGTGGCGTGTCGATGCAGAAGACGACCGCCGTGCCATCCGAGACGGCATATACATAGAAGCACATTTCATACCATTTGTAGCGATACCATTCATCACCTCTCCTCGGGTGAAGTGAGTCATCGTTCAGCTGCTTGACCAGAAACTTGAACCATGATGCTATTGAGATGGTCGGTCAGCAGACTCCGTTGTGTACTCTGTTGTGTAATACTCGAGTTGGCTCCTTACTCTTGATGACTTTGATCCCGTCTTGGTGGATATGATGGCCACTGCCTGCATAGCCGTTTGACTCCCAGCAGTAAGGCTCCCACAATTCCGACGGATATGCCCAGTCCGTGGTCATGGGCACGGTGAAGCTTCCCGTATCTCCAGCTGATGGATTCAGCTCTGCGAAACTGACAGTTCTCAGCCACACATATCCAGGTATAAGAATAGTTATTCATACACTATTTGTATTCCATCCTGTGGTGGAGTCTATTCTTCCGTTAGGGTCATCATAAGGACCTTGGTAGGGACTGACCTGGAAGAATGTTTGCACATCGGGCCATTGTGGCGGCAAGAATTTCCCATTGACTGAAGTCATCAGCAGGCCCCTGGAATGTCGAATGAATTGGTACGAACCTTTGCGACGAACTTCAATCGTGACCGGCTTCTGCATTGCTGTAATTGTAAGCATTCCATCAACAGTATAATACCATTCTCAGAATTCTGAATACAGGCAGGGAAGCTCCATGATATATAGAAAATGGAACATCAGGCTGAGGTTGCCTTTTTGCAGATTTTACAGCTTCATCACCAGGGTTTCGGGTCGACTCGAGGCCTGACTGGCTGGTTCCTAGGGGACGGTGTTCAGGTGAAGAGGCACACTGCATTAGCCCGCCTGCACAAAGCTGCGCCTCCATAAATGATTCGAGGATTGAGACAATGCCACAAGCGCCCAGTTCGCCTGTGTTACAGGGAGCATGTCGTGCGCGAGCAGAAAACGTGGGTAATAGCCAGCCTGACAAAGAAATTGTCCTTCTCCAATTGCTGGCGCAGACATGATGATTACGCATGGGGGGTACTCGTACCACCTCGCTGTCTTTGACATCTAGAGACAATCATAAGTAGGGACGAGTACAGGCTTAAGGATTCAAGGATTGAGAATATGTGGTGCGCGATGATTGCTAAATTGTGCCTCGCGTCGTGCCGAACCGGTTGACAACAGCGATCTTTGATGACCTCAATCGGGAACTTGAGTGACGCTGCTCTGTTCCTCGCTCTGTCCTTTGTTCCAGTCACCATGCCAGAAACGCAACCTCTTCACTCACCAAAATATCAATGCTTGTGCATGTCTATTGATGCGTACAGTATCCGTTGTATGAAATCCCGCACCGACCAAGTGCTATCCTCGGCGATGTGATGACCATGATGGTGAACAAGACCAACTTGAAAGGTGCCTGGACCGGATTGGACATTCTGAACTGCAGGCATAGCCTCCAATCATGCAGGCATTCTGCAGCCTCACGCAGCATGTCCACTTCCTCTCCAGTGCTTCGTGAAGGCGGCTCTGGCCCGGAAGCCGTCGCTGCAATTCGCACTCTTGCTCTTGTTTCACACTGATTTCGAATAGATTCAATATGCCTCCATAGCAATGCCCCAAACCCTCGTCGAACACAATGCCTTCGGAGTGGGCTGGATCTGCGCCCTCGCGACCGAGTTTGTCGCAGTCTGCGAGCTGCTTGACGAAGAATATACTGTGGACAATTTGGACTACAAGGATGATGCGAACACATACGCGTTTGGACGCATCGGACAGCACAATGTTGTTATATCTTGTCTACCTAAAGGCAGATATGGACTCACTTCTGCTGCCTCCGTGGCTCGAGACATGCTCCGCAGCTTTCCATCCATTCGCTTCGGCTTAATGGTCGGCATAGGCGGGGGTGTGCCCAGTAAGAGACATGATATCAGGCTAGGTGATGTTGTGGTCGGGTGTCCTACCAGTACCTCTGGTGGTGTCATAAATTACCAGTATGGCAAGAGCATACAAGGACGTCGATTCGCGCGGACCGGTTTCCTGGCTCCTCCTCCTCGGGTCCTGCTCTCTGCGCTGAACAATCTAATTGCACGGCATGAGAGGCGTGGACACAGGATTCAAGATACCGTCAACCGCATAAAATCGAACCCGAGGCTCGCAGCCAGATATCGATCCCCCGGCCGTCAGCACGATAATCTGTTCAACTCCCAATACCTTCACCAGAATGAAGAAGAAGATTGTGAGGAATGTTGCGTGAGAAACGGGGTGAATCTCAGGCGGCGCAGCCCACGATCAGCCGAGCTTGACGATCCTATTATCCACTATGGACTTATAGCTTCCGCTGACAGCCTGATGAGAGATGCGGAAATGAGAGACAAACTTGCGAAAGAAGCAGACGTCTTGTGCTTCGAAATGGAGGCTGCGGGCTTGATGGATCACTTTCCATGTCTCGTCATAAGGGGTATCTGCGATTATTGTGATACTCATAAGAACAAGAGATGGCAAGGATATGCGGCAGCCGTTGCTGCTGCTTATGCTAAAGAGTTGTTGGATATCATTCCCACCGGAGAGGGTACGCAAGCCTCAGTCCAGTCTCCATTACAGTACAAAGGACTAGTTGCGTTAACGCCTCTTGTCGCTGGGACCGAGGGGGCGTCCACGGTAGAGTGAGTCACCGCAAGGCCCCAAACTTGCACCACGAGACTAACCAAGTATCCAGTGTGGTAGCGGTCCATGGGCTAGGAGGCGATGCCGTCTCGTCCTGGAGAACATCCGCCAAGTATTCATGGCTTCGCGATTGGCTTGCCAAACAAGCCTGTGACGCATGTATCTTATCGTACGGGTATGACAGTGCGCTTACCTGGAATGGAAGCGAGTCATCCGTGTGCGATACAGCCCTGGATCTCTTACAGAAGCTGTTGCTGCGACCCGCTAAAAGGTTTCTCTTTGTCTGCCATGGACTCGGCGGCGTCATCGTGAAAGTAGCTCTGGCTATGTCTCTTACGCTTCCCAAGCATGTCTACCTTCGAGACCAGCTCTTAGGCTTGGTCTTCCTTGGTACCCCACAGGGTCACTTGCATGCTGACGAATGGATGCGAATCGTATACAGAATGGCGCACGTTCTCCTGATGGGCAAACCGTATCGAATGACATTCATGGACAATCTTGAACGCATCTCGAACACCCTGGCTCTGCTTTCATTTAAATATCAAGTGGACCTCAACCATGTCCCCGTGCTATCCTATTACGAAACCGTTCCGTTCGCGGATCCTGGATTTGTTACTGTGGAACCGGAAGCCGTCATTCTGGCTTCGGCGCGCGAGCAGATCCTGCCATTGAATGCAAACCACAAGGAGATAGCCGCTCCAGATGCGAATACATGCGGAGATCGGTCTCAGGGATATTCTTCGATTGCTGCACTGATCGCGTCGGAGACAAGTCAGAACATCAAGGTACAGAGTGCAGACCTTCTCCAGAAACTCTACTGTGTCGACTATGAGCTTTATTCTGTCTGCGTGCCAGATGCCTCCCCCAGGACTGGAGTCTGGCTCTGGGACAATCGTACTTTTCAAGATTGGGCCACGTCGCAACAGAGCCGACTATTCTTGGTGAGGGCCCTTCCTGGGTATGGCAAGACGGTGCTGGCAAAGAATCTCTCGCGCGATCTGAAGAATCGAGTAAGGCCGCGCAACGATTTGCCAAATCTCGCCGATCACACAACTTTGTCGTACTTTTTCCGGGAAGATAACAGTGCCGGAACGTCAATAGTGGCCTTTCTTCGATCAATTCTGCACCAGCTGCTCCTCCAACATCCTACCCTTTGCTCCCAGGTCCAACAAGCTTTCGATTCTGCCAACAACAATGCTCACACTGGTCGAGTCCTGGAACCCCACCTGATGGCCTCGGCGCTGTGGGCTGCATTTCGATCTGTCCTACACAATCGATCGCTGGGAAAGGTCGTCCTCGTGATCGATGCTCTTGACGAAGCTGATGCCCGTGACATTCCCGAGATATGCTTTGGCTTGCTTGAAACACTATTATCAGTGGATGATCAGCACAGGTTGAAGGTTCTTGTGACCAGCCGAGATAGCTATACCATCTCGCAACAACTCCAATCGAGTAATATGGTTGATACTCTTGACATTACACCAGAGCACACTCATACAGATATTGAGATCTTCCTAGAAAACGCCACTGCAGAGTTTGCGCTTGAGTACAATGTTCCTGACAGTGACATCCAGCAAATTCGAAGTCAGATCTCGCTAAAATCAGATGGCATGTTCCTCTGGGCGAGCTTGGCTTGGGAGCACTTCAAAGGTGGTATCGCCTTATGGAGCAAAGGAACAGTCCAGGAGCGCCTCAAAGCTCTTGGAAGTCTGCCTCCCGGGCTATACGCACTGTATGTGAAATTGTTACAGAAGATCGACAAAGATGTGTTGAAAGGACTACACGCAGTCTTCTTGATCGTCGCAGCGACAGCACGACCGCTCACATGCGAAGAAGCTGAACAAGTGCTGGGTATAAAAGGCTGGGAGACTCGTACGACCGAGCTAGACGTACCGTTTTCAATCCGGGCAACAGTCAACCTACACTGTGCGGATCTACTCAAGATCAGCCCTGCTGGAGTAATCAGAGCTGTACACCTGTCACTGAAGGATTTTATCCGGGAGAGTTTACTGAAGCAGCAAGCCAGTGCGCTGCACAGCAAGATCGCCCAGCACTGCATTCATTATCTGACACTGGCGGATGTTCGGGAAGCGGCTTCCGAAGACATACAAAGAGCTTCCGCCGAGTCCTGTTTGATGCGCTACTTCGCATTCTACGATTATGCCGCAACATATCTCAAGTACCACATGAATCGTGTCGACTCCGATGACAATGTGTGGCTACAATATGGCTCCATGGTGAAGAATTACGCCGCGTTTCACACTGCCGTGGAAGCGGATCACAACTCGCATATCAACGTAGAGCATCTCACAGCTCCTGCTTACTATGCCGAGACACCTCTCGGCCATGCTATACGACTGTACGGGTCGGCTCTCATTCGCGCGTTTGTCAGCGTTTCTTACGACCTCGACGAGAAAATCTTATACCGTTCAAACAGTCAGGTTGTGGAGGCCAACACGGCGTTGCACTCGTATATCGATCATCAAGACGTGGTGGCAGAATTGTTAAGCTGCGGCGCATCTCCCAATGTAACTGACTATGTGAAACGAACGGCTCTACACCTGGCGGTACTTCGAGGTTCTCGACCAACCATGAAGTTGCTGCTGGCTCTGAAAACCCTCAACGTGAACGCACAGGATGCCGAAGGGCGGACAGCCTTACACTACGAAGCAACTTCTGGACATGGCTCTCTTCTTCTCAACGACAGTCGCGTCGATGTCGACATCCGGGACAACAATGGTCGAACTGCTGTTACCTTGGCTGCATCCCTGGGAGATCATCAGACGACTGTGGATTTCCTGCGCAGTCAACGCAATGCCATGGCACAACATGATGGGGAATTAAGTCTTCTCATTGCTGCAGCACAACAAGATTGGCTAGATGTTACTCTTGAGGTCCTTTCGCAACTGTCCGACGTCTCGGCTCATCGCGGGTATGACGGTAAGACCATCCTTCACTGGGCCGTCATCAATGACTGGGAGGAGGTCATGGTCCGGGCCATCCTACTTGCTCGGGCTAAAGTCAACGACTATGATTCTAGAAAGCGAACGGCCCTTCATGAAGCTGCGGAGTACGGCAATTTCAAACTGGCTCGGAAGCTCATCGCACACGGCGCTTCTGCGAGATATCGTGACCAACAGGGTCGAACGCCGCTTCAACTTGCAGCTATTGAGGGCTTTTCGGACACGGTTCTAGCTCTGATGAACTCGGATTTCAATGTAAATGATGCGGACCAACAGCGTCGAACCATTGCGCACTGGGCCGCTTCGTGGGACTGGCCGATGATTATGCGACGTGTTCTCGAGGAGCCTGACGTAGAGCTTCTTAGGCACGACTGCATGGGAAGGACAGTCTTACACATTGCAGCGCTATGCGGCTGTCCGAATGTGCTCAAGCTCCTGATGAATGAGCGCGTCCTCAACATCGACGAGACAGACGGGATGGGGAACACATTGCTTCACCTGTCAGCAAGAGCTCGGAGTAGTTCGGTGGTCGACGTCCTCCTCAATGCAAGCAGTTTCAACAAGGCTCAGGCCGTAAACAAATATGGGCAGACAGCATTGGATGTCGCAATTGAGTATGGCGCAGAAGAAGTAACGAAACAGCTCAGGGAAAGGCGAATCAGCGAACAGAAAGACGTCAACTGGGAAATACGTAACAAAGTATTCTACCTCAGGAGGCCACCCCAGCTGAAGCATGACCCGAGCAAGGAGAACTGGTCGGTTGTCCCCTACGGTCGTGAACCAGAGCCCCCCAAAGTCCCAAAGCTAGAGGGTGGCGAGCGCCGCCCTTCCCCTCCCAGGAGCGCAGAAGAATATCGAGAAGGACCCGAGAAGAGAGTTCGTCCAGAAAGCGACGTACATATTCGGCCCGATCGAGAGAAACGTCGGACTGCCACTCGAGAATTCCCCAGCCGGCCACTCCAGCGTGATAGCCAGCCCGTCTACGTCAAATGCCACACGAGGTACCTTTTACCGCAAACGCTGGACAGATACAATTTGCCATGGGAGTGGGATGTAAGTGTCCCGTCGCAGTGTTCCTGAAGTAGCTCCTCTTTCTGGTTATCCTATATTGACCTGCTTCTCTCGCAGACGACAGCACGTGACTACCTTGTCATCAAGCAAAAAGTATCCGAAGAGCTACTCGAAGAGCTCTTCGAGGATACGAGATTCCTGCAGAGGCAGCAACAGGGCCGTGGATCTGTATAGAGGCAATAGGATACTGTCTGCTGGGTGACTGGGTACCAATACTAGGAAGAGATACACCGGTATGCCAGACTGACATTTCGGTGTTGCTGCTCTTGTTCCGACTTTATATTGACATCTGGGAAAGCCGGCTGGAAGATCTTCCTGATGTCTGTCGTGTTGTCCAGACATCACCACGCAGGGACTCACCTCGAAGCATGAGTGCCTTCTTAAACGACACCACCGTGAGATCTCTAAGTTACTTGCTCCCAATTAGATTTCGTGTTCTTCCGGCGGCCCTTATTTGGTTGCGCTCTTACACTTGCTATCTCCCGATCATCTGCCTCTGTGGGCGTGAGAGCGGCCTCGGGACCGTGATAAACCTCAGAGGTCGACGCATAGGTGTTCTCGAAAACGTAATCTACGTTGCTCACCTCGTCCCAACACCCGACCTTTTCTTCATATCCTGCGCTTGCAACTCCGTCAGAGCCACCATGATGTCTCGAACAAGTACGGAGGACGGAGTACTGATAGTCTTTTCAGCAGGGCGTGACATGCTCTCCACTTGCAAACACCTCACATTGGAAGAACGAGGTGCCGTCCCTGCGAAGCGGACGCAGGACGCAGGATGCAGTGACCTCCCGAACCCATCCATCCCGAAAGTGAATCTCTCGCAACACTCCCAACGCGATTACAGGGAAGAGCAGGATACAAGGCAAGGGAAGAATAGAAACTACATCCACCCAACACTCAACGCCGTGCGAGGCCCATAGTTGAGTCTCTTCCGATCCATCGATCCGGTCGGAGCAGGGCAACAACATCAGATAAAAAATGTCGCAGCTTACAGAGACAGCCACTTCTTCAAGAACGCAACCTCCTTTGGATGCAAGACGTCCCTCGCCTTGCCCATGAGCTCATAATGGTCCGCATCCACGATGGCATACTCCTTCGGCTCGCTCAGTTTGTTATACTGCCTCATCACCATGTCCGCCGGACTATTCGTATCTCTGCTCGCCACGCCAAAGAACACCGGTGTCGGGCACAAGTTCTCCAGGTGTGCCATGGCCGTCGAATATGTCGACACATCATCGAGACTACGATCACCCACAGGTCAGCAAACTCTGCCCATTTTTGCCCTGGCTCTCCTCCCCAGCCTCTGTCTATTTCAGCTCGAACACGGAAGCGACCAAGGAAGGGGGCAAAGCTTCCCCCTGTGTCAAAGAGGGAAGCGCACAAAGTCCAAGTTCACCGCGAAGAACCACTCACCTCCTCAAAGTAAGCTCATTCCTCCAGCCCCTCTCATCATCCTTGCCCACCCACCGGCCAAAAAAAGCCGTACTCTCCGGACTCGGCAGGACACACTGGCCACCCTCTGCACTGATGACAGGCACTCTAATCGGCTCTTCGCCCTTCGCCCTCGCAAGCCGATCCATCTCGAAAAGCCCCTGCATTGCATTCAACGCATGCGGCGCCGCCAACCTCTTACAAATCTCCGTCCCATCCATCCCCGGGCCCAGCGCAACCACGGCCTTGACTCTCCGATCAATCGCGCCCACATACACCGCGTGGATCGCGGACAATGAGTATCCCCACACGCCGATCTTGCTCTTGTCCACGTCCTCCCGTGTCTGGACGTACGTGACCGCATCGCGCGTATCGTTCGCTTGCAACCAGGTGTTGACCTCCTGTCTCGGCGCGTGCGATGCCGTGTCTGACGCCCCGAACCCGCGATGGTCATACACCAGGCACGACACCGCCAAGTCGGACACGTACTTGGACGCGACATGGTCCAGGCCCATCTCTTTGATGCATGAGAGGCCGTGCGTGAGGATCATGCATGGCAGTTTCGTCCCCGACGAGACGTTGGACGGCGTGAAGAACCAGCCACGCAGGGTGACGTTGTCGGAGGTCTTGAACTCGACGTCGGTGCGAGTCATCTTCGCCGCCGCACGTGTGTTGTCTTTCGTTCGTGTTGGAAGGGATCCTTCACCCATATATCCTTGCCTGCGACGCCAACTAGAGAAAGGATGTGGTACAGGTATAGCAGGGATTGAGGGAGATAATGTAGACTGGATTTCAAGAGTGCTCTCGACTGTATATATCCGTCTTACCTCTGAGAGACACTTTCTTACCACGTCTCTTCTCGGTAATCCGTCCCAGATGGGACGAATCGTCATACTCCAGGGCCCCTTCAGAGCCTCTTAACACTGATCTTTTGCCGTTGCGAGAAAGCGATGTGACAGAGTGACACCCTACCAAACCCCTTCCAGCAAGGCGGTCCCATCTTCTCACACTGATGATGGCGAAAATGCAGAGACGTTCACTATTCACGGATACCAGCAAACTTCTGATTACAGAAGTAAGATCTTAGTATGGCTTAGCGTGTGCTCGGGGGTGTCGCAGAATGACCAAGACTGCTGACGAAAGTCAAAAGTACCAGAGGAGACAAGACAAAGCCAGTTAAATACCTTACTGGCAGGCTTTCCCATGGGCGAATAGACGGTGAGATAAGCCAACGACTCCGTCCGTAGTCATCCTGGACGGTCAAGAAATTGTAGACGATAAAGGAACCTCATGAGCAGAGTCGGATTTATAAGGAAAGAATCATGAAAGCAAAGAAACATATTCGTTTGTCTGTTATTGCCTATCCACACGCAAGCCCTTTTGAGCACTTCTCGCTCTCAGTAACAATCTGCCCAGTAGATGTTCCCAAACAACAAAACCCGGACCGGCCACACTCCAGACGCGCATGCGCTTCTGTTTTGCAGGTATCGAGCCACGAGCCACTCCATTTTTTCGTTGTCCTGTCGGGAAGAGGATTCGCTCAAAATCCGCCATAAGACAAGGACCGAAGGACATCACCCATCGCATATTAAGCTAGTCTAATTAAGAACAAGAGACGCCAAACCCAATGCTTCACAGGAAGAAGATAGCAGCGAACAGAGCGCTGAGACCAGTCAATGGTGCACTAGGTCCGAAAGCGATGGCCACATTGCTAGTGCTGCTACCGCTGGTGGAGGTAGATGAAGTACCGCCTGAAGTGGCAGATGGGTTGGTATCTGGGTTGGCCTTGTTGGTGAGGCAGGTGTTGACACCCTTGATGACGCCGGCAGAGTGAGCCTGGTTGAAGAGATCGCAGATGGTGGTGTTGGTGGACGTGGTCTGGACGTTGGATCCACCACGGACATCGGTAAGGGATGGCATGCTAACACTAATGAAAGAGTCAGTCCTGTCTCGCAGCGGAATCAAGATAGGAAATCGGGTCACTTACCTGTTGAAAGCACCCGCAAAGTCCAGAGCACCAACAATGGTCTTCAGCTTGGGGAGGCCATTGATAGCCTTCAGGCCGGTGTTGTTTGCGATCAAGAAACCACCACCAATCTGGGTCAAAGACGGGAATGAAATGCTTGACAGATCGGGGCTGTCAACGAAGGCTAGAGTACCACCAGTCTGAGTCAAGTTGGGAGCAGCGAACGTCTTGAAAGTGTCGGAGTAGAAACCCATGGAGCCACCAACGTTGGCTAGAGACGGCATGGAAATCTTGCTGACGTTGCGGAAGGTCAAGTTGGCAGCATCTTCAAGGTTGGGGAAGCTAATCTCAAGGTCACGGCCGTTGGCGGAGAAAGCCAGAGAAGTGGTGACGTTGGCTAGGTCGTTGACATTCACATCGGTAAGATAAGGGTTGTTGTTGATATCCATACTTCCAACGGCAGTCAGCTCGATACCGTTGATGTTGTTCAACTGAGTGTTGGAAATGTAGATCTGGTTGGCTTGCTGCACACCCTGTGCGAAGTTCAAGCTCTGGAGGGCAGGCAAACCGACCCAGTTGATCTTGTTCACACCCGTAAGCGAGTCGAACTGGAGGGTTGACATAATGGTGAGGCCAGTCAGACTGAATGTGCCGGTAATGGTGCCGAGCTGGTCTGAGGTGATGGCAGTCAACTGTGTAGCGTTGTTGCAAGTGAGATCACCCTTGATCTGTTGAACACCGTTGATCGCAACTTGTCCGGAGGCGGTTGAATCAATGATCACGTCTCCATTGTATGTCTTGCAAGAGGCAATTTGCTGAGCATCTGTGCTGCTGGCAATGGTGATTGAAGGTCCGTCGCAGACATCGTTTTGTGCTGAACCCAGATGTTAGCCATGTCATGTTCTCTTTCTTCCCAGATGTGCTTCAATCCGATCTCTTGCGCGTTTTGGGCTTCGAAACGATCAAAGGTGCTAATGACACGTACCGAGGACGGCGCTCGCGATAGCGAGAGTAGGAAGGATGAACTTTGTGAAGGCCATTGCGAATCTATGAATCAGCGAGAAAGCTGTGATCAAGGTCAGCGAGTTTGCTTCGCAAGTTTTGCTGCTCGCGAGGACTGAAACGGTTTGATGTGCTTTTGGACAGGGATGACGCGGCACCCCCCACTGAGAAGGTGAGGAAGCAAGGTGAAGGTGATGCTGTGGACTTACTGACCTGAAATGCAATATTAAAGGGAATAGAAGGTGAAAGGCGTGATACAGCTGGCTCGAAGCAAGTCGTAAGAACTTTTGAGGAATGAATTCGTTGGGTTCCGGGTGAACACGCAACGGATAAACAAAAGCTTCAGCGAAGGAGAAGCTGTACTGTTGTTGCTTGAAGTGTCAACACAGTAGGCCGGACGGCAGGTACGATCCTCGTAAATTTAAGAGAGAGGAATCCACGAGTGGCTTGGCTTGTTGAAGAAGAAGAAACAAACAGCAGCAGCAACGATGGACTGTTGTGTGGTATAAAGTGCAGCTGGAAGATTTGAAGAGAAGGGGGATGGCAGGAAAATAGATTGGGAACGGGAATGGGGAGGGTGAAGAATGAATCCAACGGACGAGGGCGTTGATTGGGTGCAAAGGGCAGCCGCAGGTGAGGAAGCCCGCAAAAGCCAGTCAAAAGCCAGTCAAAGCCAGCCAGAGAACTTCCCAGTCGTGCCAGTGCTTGCTTTGACGGCCAGATCAACCCAGCAAGCTGCAGAAGCTCGGGCTGCACCAGGCGGGGACGGCAAGGGATCACCAGCTTCACACCAAGGACACCCGTGGACATCCAGCTGTTGACTCGCGCTTGCTGCACAGCTTGTTGCAGCTGTGGAGTCGGATTGACGGCCTAGTAAAAGGGGATGGCTGTATTGATACCGTACCGGCACTGCAGCCATCTGGGCCATCTGCGCGCCCCCATCATGTCAACAACCACCACCTTTTTTCCATCTCCTCTCCAGCATTTACATAGTATGTAACTTATTATTGTTGCATCTCCACCAACAGGCATGCAGCCATGTCGACCTTCTCAAGCTTTTCGCCTCAGCCACCCTGCATGGTCCACTCCCACCAGAACTGCATGCACGCCACGCACGCCAACCTTCTCCGGGCCTCTCGAGAACTCCAATCTGAGACATGTCGACTCCTCCAATGCTTGCCACCTCGAGCCATGACTTGTGCGTCGTGTTAGTGCCTTCTTACGCCGCTCGTGATAAGAAGATGGCCTTTTATCGCGCCCGGAGGAACACATATCTCGCTTGAGCAGACACTATGGCACTAATCCGATTCTTTCACACTTGAATTGCGAACGCAGATCCACCAAATGGAGTATGTCCGCTTATGGCTGTTTGGCCGTTCACTTCCGATCACCTACTTGTACATACGGTGGTAGATCCATGACCATATCATGCTTAACCGAGATAATTCATTACTATTGAGAACAGCATGGTTTGAAGAGAGATGAGGTTCGAATTGATGGAAACTTGACTTGACGGCAAAACAAGACGTGTCATGTCGTGCTTCATTTAATGCATATACATTCCGATGTCAAAATTGTGACAAAAGCACACTCACAAGCCATCAGCTGCTCTCCGCTTGTGCTTCAACTATGAAGTTCATCTCTTTCCAATCCTTGTTGATCGTCATCACAAAGCAAGGATGAAATTCTCCTTCCCCGTCCAGGGTTACTCGTTGATCTCTCCCCAGTCACTCCATCAGCATCAAGCTTGGTTGCTCGCACCCAGCTGGCACAGTAACTTCTGGGCGTCCACAATGCACATGCGGCCGTCGACTCCAAGCGACTCCAAGCGGGAAAAGTCAGTGGTCCATAACCCACCGCTGCGTGGTATCAATGTCTCCGTCACCCAATGCGCTAGGTCCGGTGCCCAGATGTCCGCCACACTTGTTCCACCATGGCTCGTAGTGCATTTTGTCGTTACAATACGTTACGAACCACGGATCACACATCCCAGGCTCACGCCCACAAACGAGATAGGGCTATTCTCTTCTTGGACATCCACTTTCGATGAGCGCTCTTCAATTTCCATTGAGATCCGCCTAACAACGACATGCATGATCATCGTCCGAAATGAGCACAATTGAAATCATCGTTGCTTCCAAGTCTGGTATCTCTCAAAATATACCATGCTTTCAATAGTCCAGCGACACAGGCATGGTTCTGGAATCTCTGTGACAAGGTTTGTCTCTCCTTCACGACCCAAATCCTCGGATCGAGTACGGAACACCACGGGAGCATGCGTGCCTAGAACATATATTGCACTACTTGATACGTTTGTTGATGCATACCCTGGACTTCCTCTTAACTCAAGAGACGCACCTTCGGTTTGCGGGGAAGGGCAGAACGGTTCGAATATGCGACTATCGAACTAGTATTGATGATGGATCTGAGCCTGATGATCAAGCCAGAATGTTGTAAAAGTTGGTTCCTCCGCGTTCTCACGTGACTTCGTCTGGCTTAGGTCAGCCAGATACGCGCTCGGCCAAGCACAGGCAGCCTTCCGCAAGGATCTTTAAGATGACGACAAAAGAGCAACGAGCTACATCGGAGGGTGTAGGTCGTAGTTCTGTATCTCAATTCCTTTCTCGTTTTGGGTCAGCTTCTTGCTTCTTTTGTTGGAAGTCCGAACAACGTGTCCGACTGTCGTTGATCAGGAAACTTCAAGCTGGCCTGCCGCTCGCTGAGAGCCGAGCACGCCTAGAGAACAGCATCCTCCACATCGTCGAATGCTGAGTCGCGGCTTCTTCAAAATGACTATCCGCAGATCCATCAGAATTGCTTCAGTAGCTGCTGTCCCCGGCTCAGAAGGGCCCTCTAATCTTGCCATTACGACCAAGAAACGCTCAGCTACCTCCGACACCCCTCCGAATAAATCCAAAAAGCCTAAGCCTACCAACGATTCGATTTCCGTCAAAGGCGAAGCAACGGCACCGGAGTTCAAGGTTCCAATCACACCAGTGAAGAATTCAAGAAGAGCTTCCACAGCCAAGGAGCCTAAACATCCTCCATTGACTCCAACACCCAGCTTTGTGAATATCCTCCGGGCTCCTTATAGTTCAGGAGATGTTGACGATGCAACGCCGCCACCAGACCGCCCGGCCGGGCCTCACATCACCAATGCTCCTTTAGTCACCCCTGGTGGTACGCAGAAAGTCGCATACCCTGAAGACTTGCCTGATTCGACACCATCTAAGACGGGATTACCTAGACCAACAGGTACAACGAACACACTTCTCGATCAAGCTTGTGCACATCTGACCTGCGTCGATCCTCGGTTCAAAGCAATCATCGAGAAACACCCGTGTTCGATATTCTCGCCCAGGGGTCTCGCAGAACAGATAGACCCCTTTCGCTCATTATCAAGCGGCATCATGGGTCAGCAGGTATCTGGAGCAGCTGCCAAGTCTATCAAGAACAAGTTTATCGCCTTGTTCAACGAGGAAGGTTCAGAAAATCCTAAGTTTCCAACTCCAGCACAAGTCGCTGCAACGGATATAGCACGGCTCCGACTGGCAGGGCTATCACAACGAAAAGCAGAATACATCCAGGGTTTAGCAGAAAAGTTTACGACAGGGGAGCTTACGACAGATATGCTCATGAAAGCTACGGACGAAGAAGTCATGGAGAGATTGATCGCCGTTCGCGGCCTTGGAAAATGGAGCGTCGAGATGTTCGCATGCTTCGGGCTGAAGAGATTGGACATATTGTCCACCGGCGACCTGGGCGTCCAGCGTGGCATGGCAGCGTTCTATGGAAAAGACGTGAAAAAGCTCAAGGCCAAAGGTGGCGGGAAGTGGAAGTACATGTCCGAGCAGGAGATGTTGGATAAATCAGCTCCTTTCGCTCCATATCGCAGTTTGTTCATGTGGTACATGTGGCGGGTTTCGGATGTGGATGTCGAGGTCATGAACACCGTGTAACGGTCCAGTTCCATGGACTCTTATTGTATATGTACAGAAGTCGTTCGGCTGTCACCGCAACTGCATGTTTGGGCTGCCTTTCATCTCAGCGCACCGCAATCGACTTTGTCTCCTCCACTCGATGTGTGAAACTAGTTCTACTTCCTCCGCTCCACGACCATTGACTCCAGATCAGCACGCTCCTTCAACTCGGCTTCGATTTCTTCGATAATGGGGCTCAAATAGGGTTGATCCTGCGTTCAATAATCAGCAACCATTCGTGGCTCGCAGGTCTTTTCTAGGGTCCTTCTCACTTCGTCTGCCTTCGTTTGGTCTTCGGCAGGTAACAGTTGATGAGCCAAAGAGCACTATTGCGAAGCTGTCAGTCCGGCGTCCTCCTCACGATCATGAATCATAGATCATTGGCGTACTTGGAAAGCTCTTCGCAGTCGGAAAACCCGGTCATATGCTTCTTTTGGTGGCAGTCTCTTGAGTGCGAGCTGGACAATATCGTTTTCTTCGGGAATTAGGTCGTCGGCTCTAAGCCCTGTGACATGGTCAATGACTCTGTCTCCCACACCAGTGTTGGAGCTCTCATGATGTCGTACCCAATCTTCTGTAACCGGCAGCTTCGGCGTACCAGTTGGCCAGCGGCATCATCCATCTCTTCAACCATGGCCGTCTCAGGATGTATGGAGCTAAAGAAGGCGCAGACATGGTGACTTGAGGGATCGGTCGTGGACTTTGTTGAAATGGAGGTAGTTGAGCGCACCCTTGGAGCTCCGGTCGGTCAATGCCAGTCAAAGAAACAGTGACTGCGTCTTGGCGCTAAGTAGTAAATACCCGACTATGATTGGTTGCTGTTGCGATCACGTGCAAGGGATCTTTTTCAGCTTAACTTCGAGCTTCAAGTTCTTTACCTGTTGATGTTGACAATACGGGGGACTAAATGATAGCAATGCAAGCCTCTGCTGTCAGATGCATCATCTGATTGGTGATGGAGGGCGAGTATCACAACAGAGCCGTTGCTCTTTGAGGACCCTTCAGTAAGCATTGTACGCCTTGTGTTCGCACGAAGAGTCGGAATCGAGCCACGAGCCACGAGTCATCGAGCACAAGAACTACCGCCAGGCTCCGCAAGCTCCATCTTGAGATATGCAAAGGGACTGCCTTCGATCAATTTGTCAATCCCGTGGTGATATCTATGTCACAATCTGCCGGCGATGAAGTTCTGGGTTCTGACCCTGAACGTGACTTCAACTACTGCCCCTCACTGCCCACGTCTTACGGTCTTCTGGAGACGCTCAACAGTGGCGAATATACTCCTTCCATCGTATCACAAAGCGATGACTAACTGTGAGGCGATGTGCTTAAAACAGCCCCCTCCCAGACCACATTCTCCTACCTGCGGTCTCTATGACTTCCCACACCCTTCTTTGTCGTCTGTTTGGCAGCGGGCGCTGGTGGTCGAACCATCCGACAGAACTACCCAGCAGGAATGTGTGCTAAACGGCTCAGTTGTTACCTATTAGCTAGGTCATCGCCTGTCCGTCGCCAACGAGAATCGCGAATCTTCTCCACGCCGGATTCCCTGCTATCTGTCTGTCTTCACTCCTTCTCGCGCATGTCTCGATCAGTGAATAGGCATCGGAAGAAGGCAAAGTGTCAGAAAGAGCTTGCTCCAGCAGCCTTGATGAATCCGGCGGCGGCATTGGCATTACTAGTACGCGGTCCACTTTGATACTTCGGCATTCGCGTTGCCAATGAAAATCTTGTACCAGGGAGATAGCTAGTTGCCAGCTTGCCAAGGCATAACACTCAGGTCCCATAGGATAAGTTTCCGCGCCAGTGACAGTGGAATACCGCGATCACAACTCGACAAGTAGATTCTCAAGAGTTCCGTCCATATGTATCTTACCTCCCGCTCGACGCTCACCTCGACCACTGTCGAAATGTATACCTCCCTCTGTCAATCCGACTAAGCACTCTCCAAATGTTGACCCAGCCCGGCCTTCTCCTTTGGGACCTGCTCCGTCTCAGCAGACCCTTGCTGTTTTTGAGCCTGCCTACTCTTCACTCTCTCCACAGCGATGTCCTTCAGACTGACTCCCTCCTTCCTGAGGCGTTCCAGGTCATGCGCGTGCGCAGCATACACCGCGCGCTCCTCCTCACTCATTTCTGGTCCCAACAGCAAAAACACGATTTGATACGCCCACACTGCGCCCATGAAGATTGCAATGACCTTCCCGTAATCAAAGCGCTTCGTCCCGTTGTGAGGAGGCAGGGGGTATTTTTCGCCAATGACGGCCTGAATCGTGGCAGACGCCGATGACGCCAGGTTGCCCAGTTGATACGTCAAGCCAACAGCCGTGCTGCGTAGCGCTTCAGGCGATACCTCCATCAAGAATATTGGAATCGATCCCCACACCCCGCCCACGAAGAATTGCAGGGCAAAGGCGGATCCCACGAGACCCATGCTGCGCGGAATGATGTAGGCGGGCACTAAAGCGCCGCCACAGACGCACGCGATCAGCATGGTTAGGCGACGACCTGCAAGATTTCTCACTCAGCGTGTGTTCTCGGCCGCAGAATAGAATACGGACGGGGAAGCCTTACCAAGGAATGTGCTAATGTACCCTAACGTCGTGCCTCCGATCAGCGCTCCGATTTGGCCAACGACGCTGATGACTGTAACATCTGTCGGGCCCATCAGGACTTGATTTTTGAGGAAAGTTGGATAGAAATCTTGGCTGCGAGAGAAGTCAACATCCCAACTAAAGGGAACGGTCCTGAGGAGGTCAACTCACCTGCCGTGCGAGCAAGCGTTGAAACCAGCCATTAAGAAAACCATCCACACGAAGAGCACCCAGTTCAGTTTGATGGCTTTCCAGGATTCTCTAGCCCACGCCTTGAAGCCGGCAGACTTGACATGGTGGTGGCCGCCGCTCTCCTTGTCGGCAAGGAGCTGAGCCTCGCGCTCGGCGGCCATGACTTGAAAGTTGTTCGTCTCGGGCAGCCACCAGCGGAACGCGATGATAAGGATTGGTGGCCCGGCTCCAAACCAGAATAGGGAGCGCCAGCCGTGGGTTGTGGTTGGGACGAGCTAAGAAGTTCAGCGATGGGTTCCTCAAAGTAGGGTTGTGCTTCTTACAGCGCGGTAGAATACCGATGCTAGTAGATAGCCCGTAGCATAGCCTTGCTCAAAGAGACCGGACAAGAGCCCTCGAGCATCGTAGGGCAGATCTTCTAGAGCTGTTGCTGCTGCCGGACCGAAGAGACCTATGGTTGCTTAGATCGAGTTTCGCAGAGACGGGAGACGGCTTACCACCCATGGCGATACCATAGAGAGATCGTACGCCAAGAAATTGAGGGAGCGTATTGCAAAACCCAGATGCCAATTCCAGGACGATGAAAAGAGCGAGATTGATGATCATGGGCCACTTGCGTCCGTATCGATCAGACAGCGTCCCAAATATCAAAGCGCCAACGGATCGCAACATCAGAGTGACCGTGAGACCCTGGCTTACATTAGCATGCTGGCCCAAGACATTGCAAACGGAGAATGCTCACCCATGAGACATCAGAATTTTGCACGCCAAAGTCCTTGGCGATTTCCGTGATGGTGAGAGAGACAGTGAAGAAGTCAAAGGCGTCCCACGTCCATCCCAGAAATCCTACAAGGAACATAAGCCATTGATGCTTGTCTAGTTCTTTGAGGATGTGATAAGGATTTCCCAACTTGGTTCGGGGAGGCTTAAGGCTAGTGATCCGGGTGGCCAGATAGTGCGTTATCTGACTGGGGGAATAGAACCACCCTGCTGCCATGCGATTATGCATTTTGCGCGATATGAAGAGTTGTAGCAGAGAGGCTGGCGAACGAAGAAGATGAAGGAAGGAGACAGGACTACCGTCAAAAGCTCCCGGGGGGCAGACTCGGTAGATATATCCAAAGGCTGTCAGTGTACGATACGGATTGATTGTCACCTACCTTCCTATATTATTGCAAGCGGCACATGGGCCAAGGCGCGAATCGTAATGGAAGGGGAGGAGAAGCGTGTATTGCCTCGTCTTTGGTAGGCATGTTATTGGTTCAGCAGCTAATCCATGTCTTTGCGTACTGCCTTCGGCGAACGAAGTTGCAGCAAAATTCCTTCCGTGGTTCCGTAACCGTTGATGGTTGCACGAGCTGAGCAGGGTTCTCTGGCACGTTTCCCTGGGTGCTGAAGCTGCAGAAGCAGTTCGGTAAGGGTTATCAATTGAGGTTTGCGCCAACCATCTGGGCTGCCGGTCTTGTTCCATCTTAGCTCGTACGCCACTTACACTGGCCAAGGTAGCAGCCAAGGAGGATCAACGCATAAGCGTCAGTGCCAACAGAGGCGGCGTTGCTTATGCTGTCGTGCTATTGCATGGGGACTGAGATGGAGAACCCCAGCACCCCGCACTCTGGCTGCAGCATCCTTGAAGCATTCTGGAATTATCAAACCCACAGAACGGACATGTACGGACATGTTCCGTGTTGGCAGAGACACCAGTGCTGTATGGAATACGGTCGAATGGGAAAGCCTCTGTGCCAGATGGACTTAGAGTAGGAGATCTAACCTCGCATAGATGGCTAGCCGCAAGTAGTTGTTTTCATTTGGAATGCACGCACCGAGATTTGTGTCGCCATCCGCGCTCATGAAGCACGTTTCCTGCATCTTTGGGGTATTAAAGACGTCGAGGTAGAGACTCTGGGGATAGTAAAAGTACCCCCGCAATAGTGTTTACGGGTACCACGGAAAGCATGCCTTTGTTCCCCTAAAGCCGGGCACGTTGTCATTGGATAGGGACATCGTTTATGCGGACAGCAGGCGTCGATGCATCTACCGACTGTATCGAAGACCGAGGTGTTGATATGCCAAGTACTCTGCAACTTGTATCGGGACTCGAGAGGTTCCTTGTCTCGCCCTTGCCGACTTCCCACCATTACCCTTTGGGTGAGCCTTGTGAACAGATCATTTGATGACAAGTGTTGGACATGAATGCTAAGAACGGTGACGGAAGCGAATATAGCAAAACACGACAAACCGAGCAAACAAAACAAACAGCGTAAACAGAATAAATAGGACAAACAAAACAAACAGGGCAAATGGTGGAGCACGTGACATATCACCATTGCCCAGCCTGCCCACCGCATCTGCTCCTGCTTCGTCGTCAAATCTTCCCTGCTTGGAAGCTTGACCGACGGATTGCTTTGTTCGTATTCGCCCACTTTCATCATATCTCCCCCAGCATTACTTGTTGGTCACTTCAATCAGAGTCGCCCCAATTCACATTGAAGAGCACAATCTGCCTAGACTTCATCTTGTCTTCTGTTTCAGCTTCGACTGATCGTGCCTTGTCATCTGTTCCATGGCCTTTATCAATCGCTGACAGGGCACTTTGGCTTCGGCCAGACCCCGCAGTTCCACGACACCGAAGAGACGGGGCAACGCAGGGAACTTGAGAACTTGCTCCCAGCGAACTGCCTTCTGTACCACAATATACTAAATCTGAACCGACCTTGTCCTACCTCGCCATGAGCACGTCATATGCGCTCCTGTCCTCTTGACCTCACAACAGCTCTCAAAGAATGTCCTTTGAACGAGATCCGGAACAAACTCCAGCTATCTTGTCGCCCAACCAATATGCTATCCCAACCGACGATCCATCCTCCTCCAGAAACTACAATACAATGCCTACGAGTCCTCCGAGAGACTCCCTCGTCGCCCGATTACAGATACAGTCGACACAAATTCCGAAGGCGTGGATCAGTCCAATATGCGGTGCTGGAGCAGGCTTCGCTTCGGGTATCGTCACCTGCCCACTGGATGTGATAAAGACAAAATTACAGGCACAAGGGGGCTTCCAGACGAGTTTCAATAGAAACCCACAAGCATCTCATCATCTCTACAGAGGCATCGTGGGCACAGCTCGCGTGATATGGCGGGAAGAAGGGGTGCGCGGGATGTACCGGGGTTTAGGCCCCATGTTGCTGGGTTATCTACCAACATGGGCGGTCTATCTGACCGTGTATGAGAACACAAGAGAGTTTTGGTTTGATCAGTGCGGAAGTTGGTGGGTAGCTCGTTGCTACTCTTCCTTGACCGCAGGTGCCTGTTCGACAATTCTGACAAACCCGATATGGGTCATCAAGACCCGATTCATGACACAAAGTGCGAAAGCTGCTAGTGACGGCATGCGTGCGCCCTACTATTACACTTCAACGTTTGATGCTGCACGCAAAATGTACCGCAGTGAAGGCATCAGGTCGTTCTATTCGGGCCTGACACCTGCCCTGTTGGGCCTGACGCATGTTGCGGTACAATTTCCCTTGTACGAATACTTCAAGATGAAATTCACCGGCTTCGGCATAGGTGAACATCCAGTGGAAGACAGTAGCGCAAACTGGATTGGCATCTCAGCTGCCACCTTTCTGAGCAAGGTCTGCGCCAGCACGGCGACATACCCTCACGAAGTGCTACGTACTCGGCTTCAGACTCAACAACGCAAATCTGGGATTACAACCTCGGATGGCCTCGCAGCCAAAGCACGTTACACCGGCATTCTTCACATGTGCAAGGTCATTCTGAAAGAAGAAGGATGGCGAGCGTTCTACGCAGGTATTGGCACGAATCTTATCCGAGCTGTCCCAGCCGCCATGACGACGATGCTCACCTATGAGTGGCTGCAGAGCCTCATCCACCGTTCACAAGATAGAGGTGGACAGTTGAAGAAGGAACGCCACGAACAAGGGACATAAGCCCATACATACTCTGTTTTAACGCACGACTGGATCATTTGCAAGGTGTTGGAGGAGTTTTCGGAGCATTCTACCACCCGCTCCGGCGTGATGGCAATGCCCAGCCCCTTGGGAAATTGCGCTTTGCATGAACACCAGATACCATGACCATGCCTTTCCCTGCCAAGGTTGATCATTGCGTACTGCCAACGAATATTGATACTCGGCGCCAGCGTGTAATTCGCACTTGACTTAAGAAAGTTCTTCCACTCAAATCGCCGCAGTGGATGCCAGGCGAAGCACACAACCAGGTTCTCATCACTTTGACTCACACCACACCAAGATGAGGTCGTTAGGAGGCGAGCGTCGCCTTCAATGGGGAGAAAATCGGGCGCATATCTGATCACGGGTAGGACGACGCTGAAGGAGCTGGAAGCAGAGCTAGGAAGCCCAATTCTAGATGCGAGAACAACCCACTGGGCTGCATGAACAATATTATGATGTAGCTGTTGCTAGCAGCCGAACCGAATTGAAGGGGCTTTGTGCTGCGTGGTTTTTTGACTCGCATGGATTGAAATACATATTTTGAACGACGTACAATGAGCGCTAAGGTCTTTGTTTCCTTCTGGCCGAATCTTTTTCTTTGACCAACCATCACAATACGTACTTGAATTCTTCGATATTTTTCGTACATATCCTATCAAGTCGAGGCAAGAATACCTCGTCAAGACAGGTCTAGCCAAACTGTCAATGAAATAGGGAAAAGTTTCATTACTACATCCATCCAATGCTGTGTGCCCATGCGACGATCATCCCGTACCAGAACTCCGTCTCAAGCTCTGTACAGAAAAGCCGTCAACTCCAGAGCAGAAATATTCACCTGTGCTGATGCCCACATGCGTCCCTTTTACGCGATCCAACAATACCACTACCAATAACAGCACTACAAGCCAAGGAGAATTTAACCACTGCACATCACGCATGCCTCCTTGTTCTCGATAGAGCCTGTCAAGGATATTAGTTTAGTCTCAGGCTGTGAAAGGACAGGGAGAACTTACACTGCAGCACCTTCTGTGCATAGATATCACCCTCGCGCTCTTCCGAATCACTGTCCTTATCCTCTTCTTGAAGAGCCTTGGTGGCCGCTCTGTCCTCAAGACTCTCCTCAACAACAGGCGCGCCGATGGGGTCGGTGGGCAAGACCTTGGGACTGGGCTCTCCGCTGCTGGCACCATCGCTGAGACGACTGCGGGCCAGTTTGTTGGCAAGCTGCTTCTCCTCGCTTGGTGGAGGCGTGGATGTAGGAGTTGGGATGCCGTTCATGGAGGTTGCTCCACCGTTGAAGTTGGAAGTCTTGGATGCATACATGGGACGCACGCTAGAAGTGGTGTAGCTCTGTCCGTAACCGACTGAGGTGCGCTTCTTGGGCATGCTACGTTCCCGTGCAACATTGGTGTCAGCGACCTTGAGTTGTTCCTGGTCGACGGTGAACTGAATGGGTGCGCTGGCAGCCATTGTACGGAGGTAGTACATGCCAGTCTTCAAGCCCATCTTCCAGCCGGCAAAGTGCATGGATGTGATCTTGCCCATAGTTGGCTCCTTCAAGTGAATGTTGAGGGATTGAGACTGGTCAATGAAAGCACCACGGTCGGCAGCCATCTGTAGAATATTGCGCTGACTGATTTCCCAGACAGTCTTGTAGAGAGCCTTGAGGTCGGCCGGGATGTTGGGAATGTTCTGAATCGAACCACCGTCAGAAATGATACGGTTCTTCATGTTGTCGGACCAAAGACCAAGGTCAACTAAATCCTTCAGCAACCATGGATTGACGATTTGGAATTCGCCAGCCAAGACACGTCGAGAGTAGATGTTTGACGTGTATGGCTCGAAGCATTCGTTGTTACCCAAGATCTGAGATGTGGATGCAGTGGGCATGGGAGCAACAAGAAGAGAGTTGCGGACACCATGCTTTGCAATTTCAGCCTTCAGGCTGTCCCAGTCCCACAGGTCTGTCGGAGTAACATTCCACATATCATATTGAAGGACGCCTTGGGAGACTGGACTGCCCTCATATGTCTGATAAGGGCCTTGCTCCTTGGCGAGCTCGCATGAGGCTGTCAAGGCGGCGTGATAGATGGTCTCGAAGATCTGGATGTTGAGCTGTCGGGCTTCCGGCGAGTCAAAAGGCAGACGAAGGGCAAGGAAAGCATCTGCCAGACCTTGTACACCGAGACCAATTGGTCGGTGTCGCATGTTGCTGTTCTTGGCCTCGGGAACAGGATAGTAGTTGATGTCGATAATTTTGTTCAAGTTGCGGGTGACGACTTGAGTAACCTCGTGGAGACGACCGAAGTCATATTCACCGCGGGCTTGGTCGACAAAGGTCGGCAGGGCCAGCGAAGCAAGATTGCAGACAGCAACCTCGTCTGGCGCAGTGTACTCGACGATTTCGGTGCAAAGATTTGAGCTCCGAATTGTCCCCAGGTTCTTCTGGTTGCTCTTCTTGTTGCATGCATCCTTGTAAAGCATATACGGAGTACCGGTCTCGGTTTGTGCTTCAAGAATAGCATACCACAATTTCTGAGCCTTGATGGTCTGGCGACCACGTCCCTCCTTTTCATATCGCTCGTAGAGAGCCTCAAACTCCTCGCCATAGACATCAGCAAGACCCGGTGCCTCATGAGGGCAGAAGAGGGTCCAGTCTTGGTTCTTCTCGACGCGGCTCATGAACAGGTCAGGAGTCCAGAGAGCATAGAACAGATCACGGGCACGGACTTCTTCTTTGCCGTGATTCTTTCTCAGGTTCAAGAAGTCAAAAACATCAGCGTGCCAGGGCTCAAGGTAGATGGCAAAAGCACCGGGGCGCTTGTTGCCACCCTGGTCAACATAGCGGGCAGTGTTGTTGAAGACACGAAGCATGGGGATGAGGCCATTCGACGTGCCATTAGTGCCGGCAATGTATGATCCGGTGGCACGAATGCAGTGAGCATTCAAACCGATACCGCCAGCAGTCTTGGAGATCATAGCACAAGTCTTCAGCGTATCGTAGATACCCTCAATGCTGTCGGACTTCATGTCGATCAGGAAGCATGACGACAGTTGAGGTTGAGGTGTTCCGGCGTTGAACAAGGTTGGCGAGGCATGAGTGAAGCACTTCTGAGACATGAGGTGGTACGTCTCAAGCACCTTATCGACATCATCACCGTGGATGCCCACAGAGACACGCATGAGCATGTGTTGTGGTCGCTCAGCAACTTGCTTGCCAATCTTCAGCAGATATGATCTTTCCAACGTCTTGAAGCCAAAATAGTTGTAGTTGAAGTCTCGGTCGTATACGATGGCCGAGTTCAGCTCATCGGCATGTCTCATGACGCACTCGAAGGTCTCTTTCGAGATCATGGGAGACGGCTTCTGGTTCTTGGGGTTGATATAATAGTAAAGATCTGAAACGACCGAGGAGAATTGCTTCTTGGTCTGCTTGTGGAGGTTGGAGACAGCAATACGTGCTGCTAGGATGGCATAGTCAGGGTGAGTGACGGTCATGTAGGCTGCAGTCTCTGCGGCCTAGGTCGAGGTTAGTCTACACAACAGCAACAGCCAGATGGGGCAACTGACGAGATTGTCGAGCTCAATGGTAGTGACACCTTGATAGACACCAGAAATCACCTTCTGGGTGATAGCTGCTGCATCCACATGTTCGGGATCGAGGCCATAGCACAACCTCGAGACACGAGCTGTGATCTTGTCGAATTGTACGCGTTCTTTGCGTCCGTCTGAAAAAGTTTGTTAGCGAGAAAGTCTTTGCAAAGCCGAAGTCCGCAGCCGCTGTGAGCGTGCCTTGCGGAGTATAGCAGCCAGAAGGAAGAGCTCTCACCTCGCTTGAAGACGAACATGATGGTGTTCGAGAGAACTGCTCTTCAACAGTCCAATGCCAACGAAGATAGGGTGGCAAGCAGGAGAAGGGATGATTGAAAGCACGGTCAAACCACAACGCTCCTTTTTATGTAGTCTCTGTTGACGAGTTGTCGCTGTAGGAACGCAGGCAGCAGGAACCGAGTGTGGGATAGATGAGTGAGAAACAAAGCAGAGGGCAGGATCACAAAACAATTATATGCAGGAACGCGCCTCGAGAGACCCATTTAGTACGCGTTCTCGCGTCTTAATGAACGACTGGCCCCTCAATGTCACGCATGTCGCCACTGCGTCATTCCACAGATTTAATCTGCGACGGGAGCATGTCTGACAAGGCCAAGCCCACCTAGATCCTCCGTGATCCTCACAGATCTCTCTTATTCACGTGATTACTCGTCCCAATACCCTCAGTCAGACAAAATAAATCTCTTTCGGCAACCTGGGCTCGGCTTTCTGCTTCCACCACCTCAAAGCCTTTGACCAGCCATCCATCCACTACATTCGAGACCATCCCAAAGTGCCACGGTAAGCAATGCGGCAGCATAACTGTAGTTCTTCGGCGCTGGGGTGTGACGGTGCCGCCTGGACTCAGCTTTCTCTCGATCCATAGGCCGATCTCAGAATGTTACCACTACGCGCCTGCAAGCAACCATAACTTGGCTGACAAATGCAAAGGATACGCAATTTCAGAAATCTAACGACATATATCAATTGTACATATCCAAGCACTCAGCACCATCGCTCGGCCATACAGAGATGCCCATCAAAATCCGATAAAAAAGCAGATTGCCACTCCAAGATCGGCTCTAAATCTCATGGGCCAAAACAGAGAGAGAAGTTAGTTACAAGAATATAATCAAGCGTCTTTTGCACATCCTCTCACCAGCCAGTCAGTAGTCCTGTTCCTTTCCTTTTCCCTTCCTCGTGGAGTCATCAGGGTCGTTATCTTCATCATCCCCCTCCCTCACGCTACTCATCCTCTTGATTTGATCTTGCTCCTTGTCCTCTTCATGATCCGCCTCGCTTCTATTGCTACTCAGCAGACTCAACGCGTCGGCATTGACAACGCGCAGTTTTTCCTTTGGGACAGTAAACATGACCTGGACCACTCGCTTCTGCACAGCAGTTTCAACGTCCCAATCTTCGTCGTCTCCCAAATCTCCATCAATGTCGTTCACCACCACTCCTGGGACTGGTTTCCTTCGGATCGAGGATCCAGCTTCACTTTGCCCAGGCATATTGTCATCCCAGTCCTTGGCACCTCGTTTGCCTCTCCAGAAAGGGGCTCCTGAGCTTAGGGTTCTGCTTGGGGCGGCCTCTGTCATTTCAGGCTGCTTCGTCGAGTTAGAATGACCCCTCGTGTCTTCAAGAGTGTTCACGCGGTCTTGAACGTCGACATTGCCAGTCCCCGTGAAGACGCGCCTCATGCTGCCCAGCAGGTTCATTGCTCTTCGGGTAGGGGTAGGAAGACTGCCCGCCCTGCCGTATTTGGCCCTGACAGGGTTTTCCACCAGCGTCTTGTAATATCGATCATCTTGACGCTTGTCTCTAGCACTTAGTAGAGCTTGGTTTTCACCTGCAACCACATGGCCCCAGGGGTTCTCGCGGGCAAATGCATATCTGTCCGCTCCCTCATTCGCATTGGGACGCCCGGCAGAATCTGTATTTAGCGAGACGCTGCGGTTGGATGGTGCTCGGGAAAGCCCACCCACATTTTGAGCTTCGTTCTGCCCTTGTCGAGGAGTTCCAAATTTACCCATGGCAGCTGCAGCACCCGCAAAGAGTGCGTAACCCGCGCTGACGCTCCGTTGAGACACATTTCGGGATATTGTGCTGGACATGGATCGTTGGAAAGAGGCAGTGGTAAAAGCACTGCTTTCAGACAAGTTGCTTCCCGTACGATCTGACTTTTCTGGCGAGCCTCGTCCGGAGTGGTCTCCGCCAGTAGTTGGTGGGCGTAATTGCGACAGATTCGAATGAGTTCTGCTGTAGGCTTGACTTGTGCTCCTTGACACGCTCATGGACTCTGCAGCTGATTGCCAATCCTCTACCCAGCCTTCAACTTCTTTCTTGCGCTGTGAAGCGGCGTTTTCGGTGGTCACAGGAGGGTCCTTGAAAGGGTCGCTCTTTACAGAGTTGCCGTCTCCTTCGATTTGATATTTCTTGGTCCGCCTTGCCGAGCCCACCTGACTGGTCTCGTCCTCTTCGTCGATGCGGAAGACAGGACCCGGAACACCTGTGGGAGGGTGCTGGGTGAAGGGCCCAAATCCGGCGGGCGCTCTGTTGCTTAGACTTCTCCTCAAGCCTCGAGTGGGACTCGGTACCTCCATCAACACTCCGGTACGCTCGGCATACCGTGAATAGTTACTATCCGTGGTATTAGGAGGCATTTGAAGCCTTCCATCACCGCCCGGCGCAACGACCGGAGCCCAGGGGAAGGGATTGCCCGAGCTCTCGATATGCCGTTCTTGCATTTCACCCCAGCTGGCGGAACGAAATCCAGGAGACTTTTGATCTTCGCCGTGTGGTGGGCTTGGGGATTGAAATCGACTGCCCAAAGCCTGCTCGCGCAGCTCCTTCTCCCTGATAACCCGCTTCCTATGCAGTTTGCGCGAATAAAGAAGCCAGACTATAGCAACCCCAGCAGCGGCTGCTAGCCCAAGACCAAGACCAGCACCCAGCCCAGCTTTCTCGGCTGGCCTCAATCCTGATGAAGATGCGTCTGCGCTTACCGCAGCCAGAGTCGACCCGGGCGGATAGGGGTTGGTGTATTCGTTGGACCACGCCATGGTGCTGGTGTTCAGGAACCAAAGACCTTCAGAGAGGTCACGTTTCCGGCTCGACCCAGATGAATCGATAGTATAACCCCCCAGGACCATCATAACTCCACCTGGCAGTAGTGTAGCTCCATGTCCGTAGATACCGGCTACCGACGAGAAAGGATCTGAAGTCGTAGATGGCACGGTCCACATCCAGTCACCTTGACCACCATAGCCTTGGCCGACTTCCAGTATGATCAGCTGCGGCAGGGCTGGAGCCGAAACGTCTCCTACCCAGCCCCCTAGCACAATAATTCTAGAGCCGTCCTCTGTCAAGACGGCGGTGTGGCCCGATCGAGGCTCGATGGTGGTCGAGTCTCTCACTTTCAACTTGCCAGCTCCCGCACTCGACGTCCGCGACACCCCAACGAATGCCCACGACTCTTGCGGTAAGGCAAATATAGCCAGCTGGGACATGTTTATGAAGGCGGTCTGAGTATGGCCGCCGAGTAGAACAAAGTTTTGTTGTTGTGATACATTCGTGTCCGATGTATTCGAAAAGGTCGGGTTGAGGGGTGTTATTGTCAGTCCGGCTTCCGCGATAGGAGGCGCTCTTGCGCCGGTCAATGACAAGTGATATGGTGAGGTAGCCAAAGACCCTGAGTTCGGTGCCAGAGTCAGCATAGTATTCGAATATGTGGCATTCGAGGTCCAGTCAGTCGCATCTGGGGAAGCCACATCCGGGCACATCCCGCCAAAAACGTACAAGGACACATCCTTGGTAGAATCGGAAGGAGAAAATGAGAAACCAGCTGAGAGATATTTCGGTCTCAGGGAGTCGTCACTGGTAGAAAGTGGTAATTGTGACCAGGTGCCGTCCTCGCCACTAGTATTCGTTGCGTATCTCCACAAGCCTATGTCCTTTGTATTGTCTTTGCAATCTCCTGCCAACACCGTGATGCCCTCATCGTCATGTATTGCTATGAATGGTTTCGAGGCGGATTCTGACAAGAATGGGAGGGTCTGCGAAAGCTGATGCTTGGCCGAGGTAGAATTGAGTCGGTCGGAAACATCTAATGAGTACAGCGAGAATTGGGAGGACGATGGCTGCGGTGAGAAGGCGTATGCGACGGAGCCATTCTTCGTTGGGATAATCCGTGTCGGATTGTATGGAAGTTGTGCAGACACAGGTGTAACGGAGGTCAAGAGACCAGCGGGAAGCAGGAGGAGTGATAGTAACATAGCTCGATGGTCGTCGTCAAGTCATCGCAATGCGTGATTACAGTCTGAACTGACGAGCAAACCCATCTGCGGCCTGCCGGTACGCCGAATTGATCAGTTTGCACTTGTCAAAAGGAGTGGGATCCAGTCGCTTTTACAGTCTCGAACAAAGGTTCTGCAGAGACTGAGCCATCTGGAGGCTGGCGGCGGTACTTCGTCGCGGGGCAGGTTGAGTGTGGTGTGCAAGGATTGTAAACAGACGCGGGATAGTCGCCAGCCACGCTGAACACCAGAATGGAACCAGGGTTTCCAGGCGACGACCGTTGCGCAGAGTTTGACGCCCTTATCGATTACATCCAATGGTCATCTCGAGCCGCAAGACGAATCTTGCGCCATCTTTGCGCGCCAAAGGGTCTGGGGCAGGAAATACGAATCTGTGCATATATTGATTTCAAGGTTGCCACGACAACGAGGTAAGATGCAGTGGATGCAGCAAGGGCAGATACGCAGGGGCCGCCAAGTCAAACATGTGAAGCATTTGATACGATCTCCTTCAAAGACCTTCTATTTTGCGGCAGTAATTTGTCTTTGATGGCATGGAGAAGGCTCGCGGCGCCATACTTGATAGAATATTCACAGGCGTACAGCGAGACACATTTATACCACCAGTTTGAGATCCCGACGTCCGCGCTTATGCAGAACAGCTACATCTCCCTTTTGAAGTCGCAAGCGACACTAAATTAGTTGGTTCCATTGCTCGCAGCGGCCTGTAAATGTCGACCAACTTTCTTCGAGTCTGCCGCTGTGCCTGTTTCCTTCGCCGGCAATGTCGTCTTCAAAGGCGGTAACGAGCTCCTGGCGGTCTCTCGGGCCAACTGAGGAATGAGTGCGTCCATAAGCACCAAAGCCGACATAGCTTCCACGATAGGCACGGCTCGAGGTACAACGCAAGGATCGTGCCGGCCTTTGGCTTCCAGGACGCCTTCCTCACCGTCGAACCTGACTGTCTGTTGTGCCTGGCCAATCGTAGCAGGAGGCTTGAACGCAACTCGGAAATAGATGGGCTGTCCATTCGAAATGCCGCCTTGAATGCCACCCGAATTGTTTGTTTTGGTTGTCAGTCTGCTCTTTGTATCGCCTGATTCTTGTACTTCCACAATGAAGGGGTCGTTATGAATCGACCCTGGCACTTCGCAACCCCCGAATCCGGAACCAATCTCGAAGCCTTTGGTAGCTGGTATACTCAGCATGGCATGGGCGAGTTCGGCTTCGAGCTTGTCGAAACACGGTTCCCCGAGTCCAATGGGGCAATTTCGAATCACGCATGTCACTGTCCCTCCAATACTGTCACTGGCGTCCCGATACTTTTCGATCACCTTCGTCATGCGTTGTGTAGCACCTGCATCAGGACATCGTACCGGAACGAAAGTGTCGACATCTAGTCTAGTGATCTTTGATATTAGTGAAAGGAAATCTGGATTCGTTGCAGGCGTCGGATGAGAAGGCGTGGGCGGGAAAAGATGCTCTGATCCCACAGAAGACACGAAGGCGACAATCTCGACACCATGTGCTAACGACAGATATTTTTCTGCAATAGCACCCGCTGCCACTCTGCCTGCATGGGGTCAGTGCTGGGCACCAAACTTGTGCAAAGACTTACCAATGGTTTCTCTGGCGCTGCTTCTGCCTCCGCCACTACTTGCCTTGACGCCATACTTTTCCAGGTAGGTGAAGTCGGCGTGGCTGGGTCGAGGGTAGAGATCCATGGTACTTCCACCATAGTCCTTTGGTCTTTGATCTTCGTTCCGTACTACAAGGCCAATAGGAGTGCCTAACGTGACACCGAACTCGGTTCCTGATTGAATCTCAACTCGGTCTTTCTCGTTTCTCGGAGTAGTCAATGCAGACTGGCCTGGTCTGCGCCGAGTCATTTGAGGTTGGATGTCATCCTCCGTCAATTGCATTCCAGGAGGGCATCCGTCGACAATACAGCCAACAGAGCGGCAGTGGGACTCGCCATAGGTGGTGACCCGAAAATATTTTCCAAATGTAGACATGTTTGGTGACTCCGGCTAGGGCGCCGACGACTGCACAAGGATCCGGACGTTCTGAGCTTCGTATTTCCTTTTTAGCTTGCCAATAGCTTCTGCCAGCCCTCCGTTGTAGACAGCAGCTCCGATCTCCTTAACTAGCGTTCAAATTCCAGAGTAGCTGAACCTGAAGTTTTCTGAAAATATGAGTCTTCCAGAACTCGTACCCCATAAAATCGGCTAAAGAATCTAGGGCGAGGCTTTGCCAAGAACTTGATCAATGATCACCTGATACTCGGCAGAGTTGCCTTGAAGCCTTTCCTCAAACATACTTCGATGGCTCCGTCTTCGCTCAATGTGCAGTCGACCATAGGAAGTCAAGGACTGGAGATGTCTTGTTGAGTGGGCTCATATGTACAGGAACCCCTGTGTAGGCATTGTTGGTCCCTAGCATGGAGTCCCGGCATATAAGGAGTCTGACTTCTGGCCGGGACGTCCGTTACAGCCTGATTGACCAAGAATGTCGCAACTAGCAACGTTGGACATGATAGCTCAAGAGCAGCGAATGGGCCGACATCGACGGGTGTACGAGTAGACTTCTAGCAGCCTATGTCCCAATGACAGCGTCAATCACAAATGAATACAGGGAGCAGAACGCGTCAAATCCGGGAATGCAAACGTTTACATGTGACCACGACGATAGCATTTCATCAAAATTCATCATATCAGAAAGCGCAGGCAAGAAACTGATCTCTCCAGATAACGTGCCCTTCGCACCTGCGCTCGCCACTGCTACGACCCCTTGGATGTTTCCATCTGCAAGGAACCTCAGCGGTCCGCGAAGCGTTGTGTGAACCAGTCCAAGTCCAAGCTCGATTTCGCGATCGTGACCAGTGTCCGACCGTCAAGGAATCTAGTAATCCTCACCACGACTGACCACCTCCTTAACTGTTGGTCTGAGCAAAATTGTATGCTCAAACTGAGCAGTATAACTGCCCTTGGTATCCACCAATGGCGGATATGCTTCGACAATGCCGGACTGGACCAAGTTATTCAGTCCGAGCAGATATTTCTCCTGGCCCAGCCTGTCCAAATATCGCCGACAGAACGGAATGGTCCCGAAATTCTTCTTGATGACATTCAGCAGCGACCTCGCCGACTGAACTCGCAAGGCAGTATTCGGGGCATCCGGCCGTAACGCATAATGTGATACCTCGAGATCATCCACGACGTAGCCACGCCCCGTACTTCCGAAGGTCTCGATGGCAAAGATCTCGCCCTCTTCCATTTTGGTCTGATCACCGCCTTTCACGATCGGCACGGACTTGCCACCGTGAATACTATGCTGGACAATATCATGCCCGTTCAAATTCCTAATGGATTTAACAGGGTACGTCTTCCCATCAAGTTCGACTTCATACGACTCCATGGCCTCTTGGATGGCGGCGCCGATATCACACACTCTTACATCAATACCGGCCTCACGAATGCCCGTGTTTGTCGCATCCTTGACCGCAGCTAGGAGATTATCGTACTTCGGGTCGAACGACATGGTGAAGGCCGAATCGACAATACGTCCGTTCACATGCACGCCGAAATCGACCTTCATGACATCCTGCTCTCCGAGCACCCACTTGTTCCCTGCGTTGGGCGTGTAATGCGCCGCAATGTGATTTATGCTCAGGCCTGTGGGGAATCCCACGCCTCCTTTGATGTTGTCACCCTCTTCCAGGCCCCAATGTCCTGTGAGTGCCCGGGTGCCGTTCTCGATGCCCTCCGCAATCTCGGTGAGGGTCATGCCCGGCTTGACATTCGCCTGCGCCCACTTGCGCACCTGACGGTGGACTTCCGCGCCCTTACGATATTCCTGTAGGAAGTCATTGTTCATGCGGTCGAGATGGCGCTTTTCTTCGTTGGTCGTGCGGTAGGCGTTGTCGTTCTTGTACTCTACTTCTTCGCCAACAGGGTATTCGTTGGGAAATAGTTGGCTGACAAGCACACGAGGAGGGTCGGACTGAACCTTGGCGGCACCGGCCTTCTTCTTCTTGTTGGGCTTCTTCTTTTTCTTCTTCTTTGCGGCGCCACTGGCGGTGTTGCCGGCACCACCAGTTGCGGTGGCATCGTCATCTTTGTCATCGTCCGAGTCGTCCGGATCTGAGAGGTGACCGTTGACGCCGTTTGTGCCGTTGATTTGTGGGTTGGATTTTGTGGTGGCAGCGCCGTTAAGGGCGAGCTTTGAGAGCTCGTCTGCCGTCTTGGCTGCCATACTCGGACTCGTACACTTCGACGAGCAATAGTCGGGGAAGTCCTCAAGGTGGATAAATAGAGAAAATGTTCGAGTGCGAGGCTGTTGCCGCCTTTTTCTTCCGGCGTAGGCTCCAAAGCGGGCTCGGATCGCTGCCACTTGAATCCACCAATGATTTTCGGATGGCAACTCTGAACTCCCAAAATTGAAAGACGTCACGCTCCATCATTCTCTATCTCGAGCAACCAAAGACAGTGCTCTCATCTCAATCCTCAAACCATTCCTATCTATACAAACCCAGAGTTCCAGGCTGCTACAAGTATGAGGGATGATCCCTCGCCCGGCGTCTCTCTCTTCCCTCTCGGCTCTCCGCCTCTCCTCTATAAAGTCTTCCATCCTCCTTCTTGACCCAACCTGCGCATCTCGAATCCCTCCTGCCACACTGCTGCTCCCTGAACTCAGCCTCCGCCTCGTATGCTCCCGACCGCGCTGCAGCCACTTTAGATACTTCTCGCAGACGTCTATATGCCGGTCCTCCTCCACGCCTCCAAACCACTACGAAGTCCTCCGCATCCACCATGACGCCACCCCTTCCGAACTCAAGAAACAATTCTACGTGCTCTCTAAAGAAACCCACCCAGACCGCAACCGCAATGACCCCAAGGCAGGCGAACGCTTCGCCGAGATAAGCGAATCCTATGCCGTCCTCGCGAACCCGGAAAAACGCAAACGCTACGACCGGGATGTCTTCCATGTCCACCATTCGCACCGGGCTCATCACCCTCACTCTCACTCGCACTCTCATGCCGCTCGCAAGACCTACGCAGGCCACCGCCCTGCAACAGGCCTCTCCAGACGTCGCAGCGTCTTCAAAGGACCGCCGCCATCATTCTATGCGCACGGCAAACCCTCGCCGAACACCACCGCACAAGCACAAGCACACGCCGAAGCTGGTCCGGGCCCATACCAAGCAGGTACGTTCAATGCGGGCGCCTATACCGACACAGACCCAGCATTTGCCGGCTTCGACCCACAAAGTACATACAAGACGCAAACGCACGAGGACTACCGTCGTGCGAACCGCCGCGCTGCAGAATTAGCAGCGTTGCGAGCGGCCGCCGCTGAGGAGGACAATTTCTGGGGTCGGTTCATCATTGTCTCGGCAATTATTGTTGCCAGTGTCTCCGTGGGCACGATCGTCGTGAGCATGGCGAATGCGCCGCGAGGTGGCCTTACCAGGGCAGATGGGAGTCGAAGGGACGGGCCCAGGAATGACTGGACAAAAGCTTGAGATAAATCAAAACAATACCGCAAATCTAGTCACGCACTGGTCCTCAGAAAGTTGGACTGGGATGCCGGGGCGCAAGGAGCTACACGTGTGCTCCCTCGAGAGCCCGCACAAGCGTTATCAATTTTATGGGACGACTCCACGGACAATCCAATACAACGTAGCACTGCAGGACCATTCAATGTCATGAATATAACGGCAGGAGAAGCGAGGACAGGGTGATACCCTGCTGTGTCGCGTGGGACGCCCTATCACCGCTTCGAACAATAGACGAACGAATATAGGGGTAAACGGAAGAAACCACCGAGGGTAGAAGACCGAATATTGATGGGAAAACAGAATGAGAAGCAGCACTTGCAGAGATGGATTTACAAAATTGCCAGGATCTGTTCGATTCCGATCAACGCGTAGTTTGACGATCCTCATCCGTAGTGACCACGCAGCTTACGCCAACTAGATGGATATCTCTGCTGAATGCCTTCTTCTATGCTCCTGTTTCTCTTCTGTACAATCTGAGCCCTCCCTCGGTGGTGCTGCTTTGGGGATACAGTGAAATTGAGGACGGTACGTCTAACCCTCGAAAGTAAAAGACGCACCAACCTTGTGAGCCGCCTGGTTGAGGTTCTGCGTGTCCAAGCTCGCGCCGAGGCCGAGAGTCACACCGGTGCCGAGTTTGACGTTGTATGCCAGAGCTGCGATACCGCGGTCGTTAATCTTGGCCTGTATCGTCTTTTGTCAGCCGGCCTGTCCTTCCCGTTGCTGTCCTTCGCTCATTCCCCTCGCGACCGCCCAGCAGGGGAAGAGTGAGGAGGGGATGGAATGGAGGTGATGAGGGAACGGCAAAAATAGGTGTCAGATGGTCATACCTTTGCAAAAGAACTGGGATCAAGCTTGTACTTGGTGGCGACCTCCAATCCGACGTTGCTGCCTGCAGTCGAGTCCCAGGTAGCCTTCGCACCAGCCTCAACCTCCGTGTTGACCTTGTGATAGTAACTGGCCGAGAACACGCTGAGGTTGTTCGTCGCAGTCACGGCCGCAGCATAGCTACCCTGGCTGTATCCCGCAGCGAGGGCGTAGCGCGTGATGGCCGCCTTGCCAACGTCGTATCCACCTTCTGCGCCGATGAGGAAACCCTCGTGGCCGAGCGTCAGGTCCATGGTCGCGGTTGGGCCCTTGAACAAGTCGGTGAACAGGCGCGTGTGGATGTTGGGCTGCTTGTAGAACAAGTTCACTTTGCCGCCGTAGGTGCTCTTCGCGGGGAGATAGTTGGACAAAACCTCGGCTTTGAGGCCTTTGGTCAGGTTGTCTTCCAGCTCGACCTTGAAGTCTAGGCTGTTGGAGGTGGTCCATGTGTTTGTAATCGTGAGGCCTATCGTATCCGTGTCAGCCGCTATCGTCCACGCACGAAGGGAAGCAGAACTGAAGCTTCGGAGTTCCGCAGCTGGAGACAAGGTGTCTGCCCGCCTGCGGTACTGCCAGGATAAGATAGGATCGAATGATGGACAGCCGTACCAGCAGCCTTATCGGAGTATTTCCCTTCAATCTTTCCTCTACCGTTAATATGTGATATTCTGACGTATTTTTGTGATATCGTTGTGCTCACCGAGCCTGAAATAGGTCCATCGTGGGCAGATTTCCCCTTGACATTGAAGCTGCAATCTCGATCAGACTGAGATCGATAATGGATATTCAGACATCATACGTAACGCCGTTAGGTGCTTTGGACTTGACCTCGAGGTTGGCAGCGCTGGTGTGGTAGAAATCCTTGTTGAGGAGCTGCGAGTAACATAGGTCAGTCATTCCGCATCGCAACCAAGATAGAGCCTCTCACATCGTTCGCTGGCTTAGCGATATCGCTGAAGGGAACTGGGACGCCAGACATGATGACAGTCGGGTGCGAAAAGAAGATAGATAGTCAAAGGAATCGAGAAGTGAGTTCAGGAGAAAGCGACAGGTTGCGAGATGAAGCGTCTCAATCAAGACGGAACTTGAAGCTCAAGCAATGTTTTCGTCTCCAACGGACCAGCCAATCAACTCGCACGTTTCAGCAACGTCGTTCTGCGGAACGCTTCCCCTTGAGGAATCGCTTCGGCAAAAGCAGGGAGCAATCGGATTGAGTTTCAATACGGGGAATATGTCAATTGTCCCAGGGTATTTGCGAGTTATGTAGGTAGGTATGTGTTCCATTATTGTCGGTCAATGTCCAGCCTATATCAGCACTCTCATTTCCCCAGCCTATGTGCAATTACAAGGAAAAGCAGTATCCCACGAGCTTTGCAAGCTTTTAAGGGGCAAAATCAATGCCTCTCAGAAACCATTCCCAACTCCGGGTGATGCTGCTCCCAATTCTATACAATTTCTCATGAATCAGCCTTGACACCGTTCTCATATCGTGCAACGTGAGTAGCTATGGCTCTTCCGCTAGGGTCCGACTGCTTGGACCATGTCGGAGTCCATCTCATAACCGTCGAGGCGCAGTACGGCGGGAAATGCTGATCAAACATTGTCCGATACCAATATGCCTCCTTGCTGTCTGGGATGTCGTCGCCCCATTCTGGTTTGGGGTTCTTCATCATCTCGTCCGTCACGTTGAGCTCGGCATTGTCCTTCAAAGCATCGATCCAGCCGTAGCCAACACCATCACTGAACTGCTCTTTTTGCCGCCACAAAATGTGATCAGGCAGGTACGGCTTGGTTTCAGGCTCATCGGTCGTGTCGAACGCTTTCCGAATGATATACTTCTCGATCCTGTCTTTCGTGATCATCTTCTCGGCCGGGTCGACATTCATCGCCACTTCGAGGAACTGCTTGTCCAAGAAAGGCACTCGAGCCTCTAGACCCCACGCTGATGTTGACTTGTTGGCACGCAGACAATCGGCCAGGTGGAGGTTCTTGACTCTTCGGACCGTCTCTCTGTGGAACTCTTCTTTGTTTGGAGCGGCATGGAAGTAGAGGTAGCCGCCAAATATCTCGTCACTTCCCTCACCACTCAGAACCATCTTCACCCCCATGGCCTTGATCTTTCTGCTAAGAAGATACATTGGTGTCGAAGCGCGGATTGTTGTGACATCGTAGGTTTCGAGATGGTAAATGACATCTGACAAAGCATCTAGGCCTTCTTGAATGGTGAAGGTGAGATCATGATGCTTTGTCCCTAGGAATTTGGCCACTTCGATTGCTGCTTTCGTGTCCGGCGCATCTGGTAGCCCAATAGAGAAGGAATGCAGTTGAGGCAGGAAGGTGACAGTAGTCAACTCGTCCTCGTCATCAATCCCGACAAGCTTGGAGCCGGTCTTGGGTGTGTCACCGTTGATTGTGCCGTTGGTAGAACCGTTGGTCTGGGAGTTGATGAGTGCTCGTTGACGAAGTGACTCCCGCTGCGCAATGGAAGCCACCAAACTGGAGTCGAGGCCACCAGACAGCAGCACACCATAAGGCACCTCAGCCATAAGTCGCTTCAGCACGGATTTTTCTAGTGTCTTTCTGAGTAGCTTGTAGTCGACTGGCGTGGAAGGAACCTTTTCGGGATCCCACCATGTTGGTTCAAAATATCTGTGGAGTTTGTCCGTCTTGGAGTCGTAGATATGGCCCGGCGGAAAAGCCTCGATCTTGTCGCAAACAGGAGCTAGTGCTTTCAATTCAGAGGCAAAAAAGACAGCGCCTGGTGTTGAACTCGATCGACCGAGGTAGAACGAAGTAATGCCAATGGGATCGCGTGCAGCAATGGTTCGATCTTGTTCCTTGTCATACAGAACAAATGAGAACATGCCGTCCAGGTGCTTCGGAGCGTCTATCCCGTATTGCATGTACAGTGGGATAATAACCTCACAGTCACTATGGGTTTTGAAGTTGTAGGGCGTGTCGAATTGTTTGCGCAAGATTCGGTGGTTGTAGATTTCGCCATTGACAGCCAAAGCAATGGTTCCCTCATCGTTAACCAGCGGTTGTGCGCCAGTGTCCACACCCACGATACTGAGTCGCTCATGGCAGAGGATTGTGTTGTTTCCGATCCAGTTGCCTGACCAGTCAGGACCACGGTGTCGGAGGCATTTTACGCACTGCAGGGCAGTGGTCTTGAAGGTGGCTATCGACGGATGGCTGTGGTTGTGTCAGTAAGGCGAACAGCAGCCTATGCAGTTGGTCGAGCAGAACTCACCCGTGGCAGGCAAAGATACCACACATGGCTGCCCACGAAATCTCCTTGCTTGAAGGACGAAGAGGGTGTGACTGTGTATGCAAGGTCTGAGAAAGTGTGGGAGGGCGTGGGCGTGGGATAAATAAAAAAGATGTCTGCGGCGCAGGACCCAGAATTTTGGTGCTGAGCGGGATGATGGATGACTCAAGGCCTCAGGTCAGATCAGATTTCCTCAACACTCGGACACGTTCTTCTCTCACCCAGACTTCACCAAGCCCGTTCCAGCCTGCTAGGTGGATGGCATGACTACTATGACTCGCCACAGCACCCGCCGGTACGCTGTATTCTTCAGCCCTTTCAAACCCACCTCACCACGATTCCCTCACTGTCTGGAAGCAAAAGATAAGGAAAATCGGGTGACTGTCAGTGGAGCATCAGTGGCCGATGCCGCCCCTCGTTCGCCTCACATTATTACGACTAGCAAATTGAATTTTTGCACGGCTTTTCGCCTTCGATGAAGAACTGACGTTTTTGTGTCTGGCCGATACCTGGGATTCCACCGATGCGAATTCGGCACGCGACTCTTGTGATGGCTTTACACAGACGTCCAAGCTGAATGGCGGATGATATTCCCCCTGTAAGCTCTTGGGCAGCTTTTGGGCAAGCCACTGCAAGCTTACCCAATATCGCTCGCCTTTGCTGCAGATATCCGAATCCCCGCACTCGTCCTTATGCAGAGGGTCTGATCCAAGCCCCCCACGCTTTCACTCTTTGGGCGTTGTCGCCGCCGTCGCGAGCCTCAGGCAAATAATCGAACGCCCTTACTGAGCCAGTGAGGCACCAATCCTTGCAAACGTTGTTCCTCTGGATCACCAACACGTGGAGTGCATCAGGTTCAATCTCATGCGCATTCTGCAGGTAGAGAGTCCTCCTTGCCCAAATCTTCTAAAAGGTCCTGTCCTGAAAGCCAGTCCAACGCCGCGCTCGTAACTAATGCACATGTTGATCATGAATTCATGCCCGTCGGTATCATTGCCAATAACATCCACTCCCCAAATGCTAGATGTCCGTTGTTCTTACGGTGCGGGATTTTCTTTGACTACGCTTTTGATCTTTCGTTCGTATGCTGCCCGATCCTTCTTGAACAGGTTGTATGCATCCGCTTGGGCTGGCGATTCGGGATTGGGATCATTGAGCAGGTCTTGAATGCCGATGAGGATTTGCCTGATGGTGATTGCTGGCTTCCAACCTTCTTCTTCGTTCAGGATCGAGAGACAGACTGTGCCAGAAGGGTAGACATTTGGATGGAAAAGAGGGGGAGAGAATTTGCCTAAAAGCAGTCAGAGACGCTCCTTATGCATGCGTGGCCGATTGGTCTCACATTTTGGTGGCTTCGTAGGGTATTCATCCGGAAACGAGAGTGTGAGCTTGAACAGGCCACCCTCCCAAATGGTCTTTTCCTTCCCTGGTATGCCCACTTCCCAATTCTTGAGGTCAAGGACGCCGTTGGCGCCTCGGACGGGTCTTGCGAAAAAGCCGAACGGATGATCGCGACGCCATTGTTTCCTGTGTCATTTGTGAGATAATGCGCAACCTGACGACTGAGGAGTAGCGAGCTCACCTCTCCTCCTGGAGGCGATTGAGGCAGAGAGACATGGTGAAGCCAAGGTCGGGATTGGCAGAAGTGACTACTTCGATGAGAAATCGAGATGGTCGGCAGAAGAGACTTTTAGATAAAAAAGAAGAGTGATGGGTAGATGAATGGCAGCTTGTCAGTTAGAGGGTTTGATATGAAGGGGCGCAAACTTGAAGTGAACAAAGAGTAAGAGTTGAAAGAGAGGCTGCGACGGCGCCACAAGGCTGCGATTGCCGCCAGCGACTGCAGCTTGGCATGCCTTGTATATCACGTGAAGGGTAGTGTCATTCTATGGAGCCTTGTCAACCGGACGGGCTTTCATTTTGCTTCATCCAAAAGGACCTGTAAGAACCCAAAGATGTTAGACGATCCAATCAAAGCTCTACGCAGTGTAGGCGCAATTCAGGCTGGAACGACCCGTCTTCCACACGGGGTTCAGGGCAACATCGGAACAAAATGACAATGTCCAAAACAAAGGGTATCATCTTTCTAAGTCATAACAGCCATGCTCAACAATCCTCCACCAAGGCCAGACCTGCTAGCCCTTGGTCAGACTCATTCTCACAAGCGTCTCCATTTCCTCAACCCACTTTCTGGCAAAGACCGCCTCCGTGAATCGCTTCGTGCTTGCTCGACCTCTGACCCTCATGGCGAACCGCTCTTGAGGCTCAAGAGAGGCCACACGCGCGAAAGCCGCCGCAAAGTCTTCGTCAGTCTCAGCATGAAAGCCGATGGGCTTGCCCTCGTAGGGAACTACGATGTCCAGCTTTGGACCACCACTGTTGTGGACAACAGGGATGAGGCCTGCCGCAAGTCCTTCGACATTTCCGATGCCAAAATGCTCTGAATACATGCCATTCGTGGTGATGCTGGACTTTTGAAGATATTCGAGAATCACCGAGAAAGGTGCATCGCAGATGAACGTTGTAGAGTCCTTGATCTTCAGCTCTCGCGCCTCGAGTCGTAGATTGTATATGTGCTTCTCGTCTGGGGTGTTGCTGCGTACCGAGCCGATCAGGACTAATCTAGGTTTGTGTTTGGCTGAATGATAAAACTTCGCGAAAGCTCGCAGGATGAGAGAATGGTTCTTCTCCGGTCGAAACTGTGCAATGTATAGGACGATGTCCTCCCTTTGCCTCTCACTTTTCCAAGTCACCTCAATCTTCGATTCCAACTCCTCGACCGGGCAAGGAGGATAGACGATGGCTGCAAACGAAGGGGATGCACGTTTCGAGCCCCAAAGCTTTTTGATATGACCCTGAGTCCAGGTTGAGTTGCACATAACCACGTCGATTTGCCGACCAACCCATCCGTAAAGCCATGCAAAGACATGCCAGTAGGCTCGCTTAGCCTTGCCTCTCCATCCCGCGCCAGCACCGGAGTGTATGCCTCGCGTACCAGTCGTATCGTCCAGACTCTCCAGCATGTCGGTAGAGATCGTCGGGTAGTGCACGTACGCTGCTGTTGGGATTTTCGGGAACAGGAACTTGCAGAGTGCCACTGCAAAGGCGTACCCCATCGTGTCGATGAAGATATCGGGCACAAGGAGCTGGAATGCATCATATGCAAGGATTAGAGATCCTAGAGACTGTCCAAGTAACGTGAATTGAGGCCAGGTGCTCGCAAGGACGTATCGACGTCTTGACAAATATAAAAAAACTAGAGAGTGCTCTTGCAGGGTGATGCCAAATCGAGTCTTGACTGTGTTTACCACGACGCTCCGGTCAATATCATGGTCGCCAGTGTAGACAGTGCAGATGGCGTTAGGCCAACGTTTCTGAGTCGCAGCAATGGCAGCCCAGAGCACCCTCTCACCGCCACCTCCAGCATTGCTAACGAAAATCAGAGGATTGTAGAAAATCGCATAAAAAGCCATACTCACCAAAAGGGGTGGAAAAATCCTACTATGCCTTCCCATTCATCTTGCGAGGGCTTGCCATTCTCAGCCATACCCGCTTGTTCAATGTTCTCCCACCCATCTTCAGCTTCTTGCTGGAGATGTTGTTGGAGTCCCAGTGCGGCTTCTCTATCATGCTGTACTCGAGAGATGATAGCAGCCCTTCTGTCCTTGGACACGGCCTGCAGAAACCAGCCCAGGCAGCGGAGTGACAATTGGGCGAGCAATAGTAAGGTCGGCGGCAAAATAGGCGCTACGGCCAAAGCTGCCACGACGGACGAAGTGACCATTGCTGCAAAGAAAACCACAGCTCAATGAGGGACATGCTTCCAAGATTCTTGGTGGACAGAAGAACGGTTTCGGCCGCAAAGTGCTGCGAGGATACGACCAGGTATCCTCTTGGATTCCAGCCAACAATGACGCAGATCTGTAGCATGCGCGCGTCTCCGGTCTGGTCGGTGATCCGGAGACGCGAGCTCTCAACTTCAGTCCGCAGCCAATTTTCTCCGCAATGAATTGACCACCACACTATTGCAGTACATAACGATACCTATATCCAGTGCCAATGCTATCGCGACAGACTCTACGATGCGTACAGAATGCGTCTCCTAGAGCTGGAGTCTGTCACTCGCTCTCGCACTCTCCGCGGTCGCCCTTTGCGAGACCTTTCCATTCTTCCAGACCAAACCACTTAGTCGCAGAAGCCCTACACCTTTCCGAGGCTGCCTTCCAACAAGTCCACGCCCTGAGTGGATTATCATGGGGCCTTTCTATCCCACTGACAGCCGCAATCTTCCGGCTCGCATGGTTACCTGTCCTCTACGTCACAAATAAAGCCAGCAAAGAAGAACAAAAACTTGCCGGCATTTTGAAAGGATGGCGGCAAGCATATCAATCGCGAGCGGTCATGAAATATCCCGCGGGCACGGATGACGCTGCGAAAAAGGCAGAAGCTTACGTGCAAACCCAGCTGAATGCCAAATTGAAGGACATGCGAAAGCACACCAAGTACTTGGGAAAGTGGTCGAGGGCTGCGCTTCAAGTTTCCTTCCTGCCCATCTGGTTCATCAACGCAGATGTCATCAGGCGCATGTCGGGCGACACTAGAACGGCCCTGTCCGTGTTCACGAAGATGGGCCAGGAAGCGGATACAAGCATAGTATCCATCGAGCCAGGATTACAGAACGAAAGCTTCCTCTGGCTCTCGAACCTTGTCGAGTTCGACCAGACTTGGGGCTTGCCATTGTTTTTTGCAGCTCTATCAGGAGCCAGTGTTTGGCAGATAGTAGGAAAAGACATCAAAAAGATGCAAAGCAAAGTCACAGGCATGAATCGTGGCGAAGCCAAAACCCGCGAACTTGTGACCTTGCAGTTTTCCCAACTCATCGCGGCGAGTGCATTCGTCTTTCCATTGCTAATAATCAGAGGCGAGCTGCCGTCAGCGGTGGTGCTCTATATGATTGGCAGTGTCGGCACGCAAACCATTCAGCGCCCATTCGTCAAATATGCCCTCGGCATCAAACCACCCACTGACAAACTGGAGACGCGAATTCCGAAACTCAAGGGTGAGAAAGAGACAGCCGCAGGATGACCAAGTAATGTACTTTGCCGTCCAACAAGAAGATTACGCTCCGCACAATGTCACGGACGAAGAGCGATTGGAACTCTGGTCGTTCGACCATCGAAGCAATCGAAGCGTCGTTCGAGCAGACGGATTTACAAACCTGCAGTTGGGCTTGCGTTGCAGGTCTATACCAATTGCACGGCCATCTTCAGCCGCCCCTGATCATCCAGCATATCACGGGTCTGCATGATCGGAGAGACAGGCTTTCGACATGAGGCAAAAGCGTGCTAGAGAACAGCACCACCCTCTTGCGACAGGCTTTCAAATCGATCAACCACCTTCTGCAGATAGATGCTCGTCCTGTGTTTGGATCGCATGGATGAAGGATGTTGCGACGCGGCGGGTTTATCTCAGCAGAAGCCCTATTCCGGGCTGTGGACGATTTTGACAGGTGACAAGCCCAAAAACCGCTCGATATAGCAGACGAAGATGCAGAAGCACGAGTTACCCAGTGCTAGCCGATCCTCATATTGTATCTCTATGAGCTGACCTACTCCTGACAATGCCCATGCCCTATGTCAATGCCGTGTCTAATGAGACAACAAACGTAAAGGTACACAATTGCTCAAAAGTTCGCGCGTACGCCTCCTTCTTCTAGCCCTCGGAATCCAGATTCTTCTTTGCGTTCTTGGCTGCTGACGCTTCCACTTCTGCTTGAAGTAAGTCGAATTCTTGTCAAATCGAGTCATTCTGCTGCCAATCGTTGAGCGGATGGTTATAACCTCCTGTTTCCACCAAGAGCCCGCAAGCCTTGAGCCTTGAGCCTTGAGCCTTGAGCCTTGAGCCTTGAGCCTTGAGCCTTGATAGAGCCTTCTCACTCTCTGCCTTCCGCAACATTGAGTCGTGCCTGCATCTCTCTAAGGTCCTTTGTTCTGAGGCCTTTACAGCTTCGCCTTTAGACCCTCACTGCCTCCGTTCTGCGCCGTGGCCTCCGAATTGATCACCACAGCGCCCGAATTCTCGCCCTCGCCGAAGAAAATAACCTCAACCGTCAAATCGTCCCTGTACCGCCGACTATACGGGCTGGGCAACGTCAACAGCGCACAAACCATATCGTTATCCCTTCCGCCCAACGCGTTCCTGACCAAGTGCGTAGCGGCATTCTTGTCCTCGACCACGAAACGCCTGTTGTTCTCGCTCTTGACGTCCCATTGCTCCTGGCGGATCGGTCTATTGCCATTGCCACCCTTCCCATCCACTTGAATCCGCCCCGTCTTATCCATGTTGCCGCCTTTCTCCACCGGCAAGGCACTGGGGGTCGACGATTTGAACCAGCTCGTCAGCCACGCGCCTGTACTCGCATTGGACGACTTATTGCTGGCTTGTTTGTTTTGCTGCTCGATCCACTGGCCCACGAGCCCGACGACCTCTTCATTCGTGAGCATCTCCCATAAACCATCCGTGGCCATGACCACGAAATCGCCCTTGCCCGGTTCGATCGACGTACTCGTCACGACGGGCTCGGCCGTTACGTACGGTGGCGTCTTGAGCAATGGGTGCGGCGTCCGGCCGAAGAAATGCTTCTTGATCCGATCCTGCGTGTCGCGTGACCATTTGTAGAAGGCATCGCCAAAAGCACGCGTGGGTTCGAGGTTGCCTAAAACCCGGCCGGCGCGGATGACGTTCTCCTCGCCGGGATGCTCGGCGCGCATACGTGCCTCTTCATTGGGATTCGAGCCGGTTTGGTCTTCGGACAGCGGCGTGGCGAACCATTTGCCGGTCTGCAAGTTGCGCCGGCCGAGGACGGCTCGGCTGTCGCCTGTGCAGGCTACACGGAAGGTCTTGCTTTGCGAATCGTAGAACGATAGCAGGGCGCATGAGCCGGAAAGAGCGGGCGCGAGGATCTCGGCGGCGAGCCGCTTGCTGGGATTCTTGCTCAGTTTGTTCACACTGTCAAGGCAGATTTCGTTGTCGAGTTTGACGAAGGCTGATTTCAGGGCTTGATCAATAGCCGTGGGGGAGGGGAATGGCGATTTTGCGTTCGCAAGAGCGGCTTTGTATGTGCTGTTGAGTTCGCGTGCTGCGAAAGAGATCAGGACTTGACGTAGTTTGGCGGATGTTGTCCAGCCTGAATGCCCGTCGAAAACGCCCCAAAACATCCAGTCTGAAGAAGCTGCATCTTCGGTTGCAGCCACAGTGTTGGGAACTTCTACAATTTTCTCGGCGTGATCGTCCTCGATAGGGTCATTGCTGGGTAATTGAACGATATCATATCTGACCACACCGCGACCACGCCCTACCAGATATGATTGCTCATTCTTGCGTAGCTTCTCTGTGGCCTGCTCTGGGGTCATCATCTCGAGGACCTTTCTGCCGTAATCATCGGTATCTTTTGCCAACGGGCCTTCACCGACAATCGCCCCGGTGAAAAACTGGTCGTTGTCGACCACCAAAGCTTTTCGATTTGACTCGTGACCCGCGGCTACGGGTGCAGCACCCGCTGGTTCTGCTGTAGGCTGGGCAATGTCTGGTTTTGTGCTTAGGCTTCTCGTAGGTTGCGCTGATAGAGGCGAAGTCGGATTTCGTAGCAACTGTTCTGGTCCATCTCCTCTATAGGCGTACCATGCACCTATCGCCCCAAGTGTTCCCACAAACGCTAGAGGTAGTTTTGGCAAACGCATAGATGCCTGTAATGGCTGCCGACCGGTACTGTATCTTCTTATGAGTGAGGTAGAGTATGCAGAAGTCGCTGCGACATGGCTCGGGGAGGACAGGGTCGTCTTTGGGATGAGCTTGCGAAAAGCAGATCGTCGAGCCGTACGAAGGGCGAAGACAGCTGCTCGACGCATTGAGGCGGTCCGGGTCAGGGCACTGAGGACGACCGCATGGAGAGAGTTGGTTGGGATACAAAAGGTGGATTGGCACTTGAAGAGGAGGGTGGCTGCGTTCAGAGGATCATCATGGACAGAACAATTCCCATGGCTGCGTCTAATAAGTGGTGAGTCTTAAATCAGTTGGCCACAAGCAGCCAGCCAACTGGAGTGTTGCAGAGCCCCTAGCCTACTACCTACGAAGTCTAGCCTAATCAGCCTAAGGGGTGCGATCCCTCAGTGCCCTCCAAGCCCTCCCCCACTATTTTAAGGCGAGTGAGGACATGCGTCATTCCACGAGCCTCGGAGGGTGCCATCATAAATTTATGCCCTTGTGCGAACAATTTACCACGTTTTAGTCGTCTGGTCCTCGTCTTAATCCTCCTCTTGTTGGCACCAGACAGCGTTTTCCAGACTGATCACGATGTCTACGAGAGCCTTGCGGAAACTCCAGCGGGAGCAGGAGTTGCAGAGACAAGTTGAGGCAGCCAAACAGGCCTACGCAGAAGCCGAAGAGTCAGAAGAGGACGACGGAAGCCCACCTACTACGTCGCGACCCATGAACGCATTTGACATGCTGGAAGGTGTCGAAGATGAGGAGGAAGAGTCAGAACCAGAAGCGGCCACGTCCATATCACAACCACCAGCACCTTCAGAAAGTCGATTCACTCCTGCGCCCTCCTCAAAACCTAGGAAGAAAAAGAAAAAGGGTAAAGGGAAGACCAAGGGCAAGAGCAAAGTCCCAGAGTCCGCGACACAGCAGGATGACTCAGGGGACGAAGTCGATCGAGCTCTAAGAGAATTGGCACGGAAGAATCGTGGAGCCAACGCCGCTCCTGATGACGAACCACCAAGTTGGGAAGCGCAAGCAACAAAGTTACTGGCGATAGACGAGAAGAATCTCAACCCAGTGAACGAGATGAAGAGCCTGTTTGGTAGCATCGCTTTGGAAACGCAAGAGTCTCGAGGCAACCCACGCCAACAACGGCGGCGTGACCAGAATCTCCAAGGAGGAGTCGATCTGGCCACTGCCCTTACTGGGCGATATTGTGTGGGAAGTAGAGGCAAGGAGTTAGGAACACTCGCTCATCGGCGGAACATCTTTGTGCAAGGCAAAGAGGAATGGCCACTCGCGACCAGTGGCGGTCTTAGCATGCAACATGTTCCTGACGCGGAGTCGAACCCGAAGAAAAAATCTTTCGAGAAGAAGTACAACATCATGCACAACAAGCAGTACCAAGAGACCCAGCTACACTTTCGGTTGGCAGTTGAGTCTATGGATCCACAACGAATGATTGGGGTCCTGTCCATGTACCCTTACCACATCGCCACTCTTCTCCAGGTATCAGAAATTGCGAAGCATCAAGGTGATCATGCAGTCTCTGGGGACTTGATCGAGCGAGCATTGTTTTCATTTGGCAAGTCAGTCCACAGCTCTTTCCCAGCTTCGCTTAGAACTGGTACCGCCCGAATATCTTTCGACAAGCCTGCAAATCGAGAACTCTACCTGGCTATTTGGCGGTACATCAAGAACCTCGAAATGAGAGGAACCTGGCGATCAGCATTTGAATGGGCCAAACTTCTGCTCCAGCTCAATCCCATCACCGATCCATACGGGGTCACTTTGATGATCGACCAGTTCGCTCTCAGAGGCCGTCAACATGCACAACTGATAGAAATCTGCTCCGACGGCGCCTACGGCCAAGCATGGGATTTTCTCGCCAACATCCAGATATCTCTGTCATTGGCCTATCTCAGAGCCGGCAAACCACGGGACGCTAGAAGGCAGTTGGCGGTCGCTATGCACAAATACCCCTACATCCTCTCCGCCTTAGCCTCTGCACTCGATATCTCCCCTCTACCGAAAACCCTCTGGGCAAAACTACCTTCAAACGATGCCGAGAAACTCCATACCGAGTTGTACGTGACACGCGCCAAAGATCTATGGAATACACCCGAGACAATCAGTCTACTCGCAGAAGTAGCGGAGACCCTCTCTCACTACAGCGACGCCATCGCTGCTGCCCCACCAGCGCCGAGGCTAGAAGTCTCACTCGAGGAAGCTCGACACATTATGCTTCTCGAAATCCCTTCCCTTATCGCCCTCCTTCCCCGCTCCTTCACCAGCAGACCAACCTCATCTTACGATGTTCTTCCCCCACCAACCTCAGAAGCCGACGGCTTCGTCTTCCGTTCCCCAGCCGGCGCAGAACGCGGTAACGGCACCATGCAGACCATTTTCAATGCCGCGGGCGCCACGGCCGGTGCTACAGGCAGCCTACTGACCAGAATCATGAATTGGTTCCAAACACCCGCCGGCCCCAACGATCCCAACGGCGAATCCGAAGGCCAAGCCGCCTTGCGCAACCTCCAGGAGCAGCTAGGTGGCGACATACCGCCAGAAATGATTGAGCAGTTGCTGCAAATTCACCTGGAGGACGGAGACGAAACCGTCGGTGCCATCACTCCAGCCGGCCTCGGCATGGCCGGCGGGTGGGATTATTACGAGGAGGTGGAGCAGAACAATTCCGAAGTGGATGAGGATGAAGACAGCATGCCGGATCTCGAGTCCATTCCGGGTGATCACGAGCCTGGGCCAGATGCGCCGAGTCAGATTGCGCCCGGGCCGGCTCGCAACCCTCACGCCGCCATGGTCGAAGAAGGCGACGACGAAGACGATATTCAGCCTGGCTCGTCGCATGACGGAGCTGGGGCCGCGGTGCTACGGCACGTCGATTCAAATTCAGAGGATGAAGGCGGTTTACTCCGTTCTGCTCCTCACACAGCTCCTGTGCTCCCTAGACCTGAACCAGTTCCTGCATCTACGACACGTGCTACAACATCTTCAAGCGAGAATACTTCACACACACAAACGTCCACGAATCCAGCAGAGGACTTGGCTCTCTCCGACCCACAGCGTCTGCAGCGCTGGCTCTTGACCTCCGGCCTGGCGGATCTCGAATCCAAGCCGGAGACATTGGGTCTGTACGTGTCACGGCTGAGGATGTTACCTCGCAAGGCGCAGCAGGACTGGGTGATTAGTATGGTGAGGCAGCGCGCGGGAGCGGATGTTGAAGGGAGAGTCAAGGCCGCTTTGCAGAGTTCGTGACCTAGTCAAGTTCGAATTAAGACGACCAGGTCCATCTACCCCATGCTTTGATCCAAAAAACGACTGAAGCGGCCACAACATGCTAAAACTATTGTCGAGCGTTCGATACCCACGGGGGATGAATAACGTGTCATGGAGCAAGAGGCCACTGCCAACTGCAAAGACAGTCGCGAAGACGAAGCACTGGAAAACGCTACATAATGCGACCTGTGATGAGACGGAGAAGAGGTTTTCGCTGATGAGGAAGCTTCAGGACCGAGGCCGTCCGCCAGTCGCTGTTGTTGCACCAAAGAGCCCATAGTCAAGTAGACAGATGGTAATGTCTCAGCGCGAGTCTGAAGCCGCCGACAGCTCAATGGTGAAGCGAAATTACTACCACTCACGAACAATCTTGCCCGTCCATGTTCGCGAAGCGTGCCTCATTCGCAGTATATTTAAGAGCTACAGCTGGCACAATCCGCCCGTTGTATTGGTACAAGCGAAGTCAAAAAGATCAAATCAGTAGATCTATGAACGTTGTTGACTCCTCTACGAGGACTGAAGTTTGCGATCATTACTCCGAAGAAATTTCTCACTTGAACGGGCTAGTCCTTGTTTCCATGCTCGATCTATCTTGGTTCATAATTAGGTGCTTTATGGAACTGACCCTAAACCGCCGCACCTGCCTAGACCGGTGACATTGCCTGCTCAGAATAGTAGCTCTCCGGGACCCTTTTGGTGTTTGAACCGATTGTGCTCTGCAACATCTCAAGTCGACGTTGGCCATAAGTCATCTGTGGCAGGTCATGATCTTGCTCAAGTTGCGCACGTAGATGGCTGCGACTGGAATCTCCGGTTAATCACACACTTTCCAATTCTTTGGAACTTCCTCGAGCCAACAGTAGCCGAGTGCAGTGATGGTAGACTATCACTGTCGAGACTCCTGTCAATCTTCTGCTTGCTGAAAATTAGGTTGGTTAGAGGGACCACCTGGACATCTGGACAGAGCTCCACTGAATGCCGGTCCGACCATGCCACTCACTGGCATGACAGCTTGCTTGTGCCATAACGACCAAATGACCCCTGACAACTCCTCCTCTGGCCTCTCGATTTGGGGATCCAGAGATGCGACAGAGGGAATGTGAGTCTAGATTTTGGACGACGCTCCTGCAGCAGCCAGGTCGGCCAGCAGCATGGCATAACCGGGACCGGGTGCATGATACTTGCGCCGTGGTGCCGTTCGTGGGGGAGGAGGTTCGTACATCGGCGCGTTGGCTGCATACTCGGAAAGATGACCAAACGCTCGTCGATCACCAATAATCGAAGAAGGTGAGTGCTGACCAGTCACAGCTGTCATTGCCTGAGCGGAAGTAGCGAGTTTCGCATCTGATGCCACCTTCGCCACCTGCGTTGCTGGAGGGGCTGCACCGTTGGTAGATTTTGGTTGCAGCACAACAGGTTTGACTTGAATGGTTGATTGACTGGGAGCAGCCCATTTCGACACGATTGTGTCTCTAGAAGTGGTGATTTTGCTTGCGCCAGTAGCCAGTGGAGCTTGAGCAGTTGGCTCTGCTGCTGGTACTGCTAGTCTTGGATTGACGGCGGCGACCAGCGCTTGATCCAAGGTTTGCGGCTCACCTCGTGTCAAGCTACCACGTTGGTCAGTCGCCACAGGCTGTTGAGCAGGCATCTGTGTTGCTCCCTCCGCAATGAGAGGCTCACGTGGACTGAAAGGATTGGCTTTGGCAGCAGGGCCTGGCATAAGGCTGGATACGTCGTCGAAGAAAGAAGGGAACGGCTGGGGGCCGGAGTCCGACTGGAAAGACGAACTCCGGACGTTGGGGGCAGTTGGTGATTGAGCACCATTGCCAACACCTTTTCCATGGGTTCTCAGAGACTCTGTGAGGGCCAACAGTGCAGATTCCTTGACATATCGGACGCCATTGATGATAACGACTTCATTCTTCTTGTCCTGGCCCGCCACAAGAACGTCACCACCCAGGTCATCTATGATTGGCGAGTCCATCAAGCTACCAGATTGGGACACCAAGTCGGTTTTGCTTGGGCCGAGAGACTGGTTATCCATGGCTGAACTGGCCGTGGCAAGGCCTGCACCATGAATACCCAGCCCGACGAGGGCATCGGTGAGCTCCTGGATGTCATCCTCATCTATAGGAGGTCCATGGCTTGCGAGAGAAGGAGTGAAGCCAGACAGGCCTCCAGGACTTGGTGCACCGTCAGTGTGTGTTGTAACATCATTGGGTGCCAGTGCGGCATTCGCCGAGAACGAAAACTCGCTCACTGGCACCTTCCGGACCGTAGTGGCATGGTTGCTATCGGTTGTAGCTGCAGCGGCAGTGGGCGTGACTGGAGTATGATCTTGTGAGACAGCACCATTTGGCGCAGTTGGCGGTGCTGTACCCTGGACTGACGCCTGAGCCTTGGGCTTTGCGGCCGCGGACAGAAATTGAGCAGCTGAGGACATGAAAGTAGCTGGGTCCACTAGATGTTGCATATTAGCAACAAGAGGACGTGCTCGGGCTGCGGTATTCGGAGTCGTGGCCGTCGCCGCAGTCAAAGCAGGAATCTTCTTCTGATTCTTGGACGGGCCAGTCTTGGGGCCAGCCGCGGTGCTTCCAACAACAAACTTCGTAGCAGGCGAACCTTTGCTGGATGATTTTTGGCTTATTGTAGTCAAGGCTGGCGAGCCTTCCAAAGCTGGTGGTGGCCATGGCCGACTCTGGGTAGCGCCACCACCTTTCTTCTTGGGATTTGACGTAGCGACAGGTGGAGGAGGTCTTGATGGAGGAGCATGTTAGTAAAGAGTATAAGCTGAAACTTGGAGGCACTTACCGTTGAGACGCTCGTACACCCTGAGGGGCAGCATTCGTACCAGGATTTGGGCGCCGGTATCCACGTTCATCATACGTATCATCTAGAGTGAGTTTGTGGCCGAGTCTCTTCTCTTCAGCTGCCAAAGCCGCACTTATTGCGTGGCGGTGGCTGTTACCAGAGCCAATGACCGGGTCTCCAGATGCAGTCAGTCTAGCCTCTTCACTCTGCCCGTAGGCTACATTGTGTTAGATAATGGAATCCGGTGAGGGAAGCGCTTACTTACTGCACCATTTGCTAGTCTGCGCTTTGTTCTCTCGAACAATTTTCGATTCTTCCGTGCCTGACTCATGACAATGACGAATGATTGGGACATTAGGTTGAGTTCGACGATAGTCGCTGGTTTTGATGTGGTCGGCAGTAGCTTGTCCAAGGTCTTCCTGTGGTGGGTGTTAGTACTCGCCACGCGATGATGGCGAATAGTGTACTTGCTCTCATGATCATCATCTTGTCGTACTCTTTCTTCGAGTTCGGTGACATCTGTGACGGGTCCAATCCATCATCAGAGTCATCGTCCTGCGCCATCGCTTTGCGGCGGCCACCACGCGGCATGATGGCCAATATGCCTCGATGAGACACCAAAGATGTTCAGGCTTCAGCGGTGACTAGGACTCGACGGAGATGAGGTTAAGCAGAACTGTAGACATCTGTTAACACGCCGGTCTTTAACGTCTCTGAGCACGCACTTGCTGACTGCGGTCCTCGGGTCTGAGAACCGCCAATTGTAGGTCGATTTGAAACTCGTTAAGTCGACGACCGCTGTCAATCGATAAATGAGTGAGGTTGTGACGAGGGCAAAGATTTGAGCCAGAAGGATATTTGAAATTCAGATTGTCAACAACAGATCATTTGCAGTCTTGGCAAGTCGCTCATCGATTAGTCGTCGACATGGAGAAGGACGGGGAAGGAAGGCATGCCGCGGGGAGTAGCTATGTGGGAATGATGTCGCGAGTGCGGCTGATGGAAGAAGTGAACAAAGTCTCCCTAGGTGCGGCAGAAGGACAGGAGAATAACTATGTTAGACAGCTGACAGCATCAAAGTCAACGAATTGTCAAAGTCTGGTTGAAGCGAGTGGACTGGGAGAAAGTTGGGAAAGGAGGATGGATGAATGAGAGGCAAAGACAAATGTGGTAGGTATGGCTTTTGCTTTGAGCACTCAACCTCATGGTGCAGCCTCGCACAAAGACATGGCTCTCTCCCTTCGACAGTCCATTGAGTATTTCCTTCTTGTCAGCCTGGTTCTTAGGACAGGAGTCTGCCCACGTATCAAGTGCACACAGTTTTGCCATGAGCACCACAGCCTTGTCAACTTTGAGAAAGGAAAGCCATCACTTAGCACATTTGTCCAAAACGTCTTCTTGCCTTCCAACATTTATCTTTTCCTTCTTCGAAAGGATCTCCGACATCTCATGGAGTGACCAGCCATCAAAAGCCAATCTGTGGCCCCGGTTTGAGCGCAATGCTGCTCAGAGATTGTTGCCAGACTGCCTTGAGAATACCCTTGTCCAGCGGTCGATGGTGTGTTTCAATGCTCCTCTACATTTGAGCAGTGGGATTCCTCCGGATCAAACATTGAGCAATGACAAGGGAGAATTGACGATGGTGTGTCCCTGCGCCAAAGGTACACGACGGTGGCCTCAGATTTTGAATTGCATGAAAATGCACCAAAACTGGCAAGTCCATCATTCCAGCAAGTTAGCTACAACGAGGACATGAGCTTGCAAATCAGATACCCTCTGCACCTCCTGGCAACGTACAAGTCGCAGGACCTGTTGTTGTGGTTGGCAGAGACAAGGCGTTCAATGATGTTGAGAAAAGCTGATGCCGGAATTGTCGATCCGGATGGATCCCGGCGAGATTAGCGCTGGTGGGCGAGCCACGGTGGGTTCTCGACTTGTCCCTATCGGCCAATTTTAGAAGTCCTCAGCCTCAGGCCCTCAGCACTATTGGTGGTGGAGGAACTCGAGTCGTGCGATGCTGAAAACGAAATACGAGCTACGGGAATGATGCCACCTTCCACTATTCTTGTGCGAAGTTCCTGGGAGATGGATCTGCCGAATGCATGCTGAACACTGGTTCAAGACACAGGAGGACGATGAGCAAGTACCGTGCAATTCACGGCTCGCTTCTCCGCACTTTGCATTGCTTCAGACTTGAACTGCCGGGAAACGCGTGATGTCCTTTCTTCCCCGTACACCGCCGGAAGGGATGAGCGAATCAAGGGCGAAGGGACTCATTGATGGTCTGATATGGGCTCACCAGGCAGGGATTCACTGTGTTAGTGTCCGCAGCGGCAGGATTTTGGTGTTCCCCAACTCAGCAGACGAGCAACGGCGCGGGGACCGAAGCTTGTGGCTTACCCTCAACAATTGATCGCCGAGCTCAAGATAAAGCATAGCATTTCCGTATCTTGATCACTTTCTGTCATCTCCAGTAACACCATTCATTCCGGCTCCGAGCTATCCCGTACTCTCTCATTGTCACCGCCTTTTGACCACCAGTACAAAACCTCGTCTCATCACAACTCATCCCTCAACCTGCATCCCTCATCACGACCTTCCTCCAGTGGCTTATGAACCCTCCTCAAGACTACATCGACCACAACATCTACCATACCATCCACTAGACTCCTCATCTCAACGTCTCGACTCTAACCTATATCTTACACACCATGGCTGCTCCTCGTGCCTCCTCCTTCAAAGTTCTGCGCAACCTCCAACGGGCCAGCGGATGGACTCCGGCGAAGCGAGGCCTCCACATGACTGGAGTCCATGCCCATCCGCGACCCATCGATCCTACTCACAAGACGACCTATACACCGTGGAACTTGCAAGATCTTCGTCAAGAATGTCAGAAGCGGACACTGTCGGCTTCTGGCACAAAACATGAGCTCATTGACCGCCTTGCCGGTCATGACAGCTTGCAGGCACGGGCTTTTTCCATTGCCATGAGGCGCATCGCCGTCGAGCAGACGAAGAAGCCAATCTCTGGGTATGTGACCACAACTTTGTTGGAGGGCCTTGATACTGATGGAGAAGTAGCCCCTCCGATACTGGTGGCCAAAGACACTTCAACACATCACATGAGTTGAAGGCCGTTCACGACTCCTCTACCATTGACTTCGCCTACCTCCCTAAGCTGTTCCAAGAGCAGTACGGCCCTCAACCGCCTGAGATTCGAGTCCCTATCCTCCCGGACATCAGCTCCCAGCAGGCTGAAGCGGTGCTGGAGAGGTATCCAGAGCTCGATGCAGCTGCAGGTGGTTATCAAGATACACAAGGTCATGAGACGATCATGAAACCTCAGATCTCAGCTGTCGGCGATGCCTTAGGCAGCCCAGCGAGTGCATTGAGTGACCTACATGATGGCCATCATGACAAGGAAATGTCAGTCGAGATGCTCACTGCGTTGACCGACCAGGTCGGCAACAGTGCTCGGCAATTCGTGGACACCGTCAAAGACAAAGATGAGCAGACCATTCGCAAGATTTGGTCCGGTTTTCTTGACGATCTATTCGGCGGCCCACAGAAAGGAGCCAAAGCATGAGCTGTGCGGCGATGATTCACCTCACCTACACTCGTGGTAACACGGTCATGACAGCGTACAAGCAACCCCACGGCGTCTTGTGTTTACCTATACTTTCATGCGGCTGGGAGATGAGTGTATTTCTCTTAATCAAAGCTGCGCACAGCGCACTTTTTGCTCCCTGGTATGTTTTGGCCTTGATGATCTCCAAATCTCGGTTGCTCTGCTTCTCCGGATTCGACGTGTTCGTCACTGTGTCTTTGCTCGACTCCACACTTTGTATCCACAGATTGGCAGCAAGCCGTGCAGACCCAACCTCCGACTTTTTCCCTGACGAGTTTCGATTCAAGCCGTTGACATGGGTTACATTTGGTCATTGAGCTGAAGAGGTTTGTACCGAACATAAGGTCAGAAGTATGACGAAATCTCGACATGTCGTGCTAGTCTAACATCATGGTCAACCATGGTGTATCCGTATTTTCTCCCCTTGGTGGCTTTGGACGCATTCCTGAATGAGGCAATGCCTAAGACATCGTAGAGTTAGCGAGGGGCTGGGCGCCCAAAGCCACCAACTGTCATTGGTTTCGGGCGCACATTCCCAGGGACGAACGCGAGTGATCGTCAGGTACCATTTCCTCTTCCCCCTGGACGCTCGACCCGCTTCACAAATGCACAGATGCCCTCGGCGCCCTTGGCATGGCGACGCTGGCGTTCCTTCGACCTTCATGTGCCCGACGGCCGGAGTCTGTCAGGACTTCGACCACTGGCTTCTGACGTGAATGTTAGTCCTCATATGTCTCTAGGGCTTCTCTCCTGCTCCTTTCCTACATCTTCACTACTTCATACAACTACTACCAGGCATTCAAACAGGGATCTCTTGACTGAGTATCTCTCAAACTCTGTGTCTACCGATACTGCATACGTTACAACCACACGATCGCTCATGTTGGCTGGATACCAAACGGGAATATTCTTAATGCGACTATAATTCGGACTGGCTCCTGGAATAGACGGAAATTTCGACTCTAAAGACTTGCATTTTATGTGCTGATATCGACGACAATGCTCAGCAGATGGCTCCCCTTACTGCTGCTTTCCAGTTACGCTTCAGCGTTCTATCCCTACCACGATGGTGATGGCGGAAACGTTAGAAGGTTCGTCCCACTGGACATTGAGCCGCGGCCTGCAGAGGGCGTCGGAGGCGTCACAGTCGACATACAGAGAAGAAGGGTAGGTCATGAATTGTTTGTCGCAGACGCCATGATGCTAAAGCATTGTGCAGCAGAAGAGAGGGAATGACTTCACAGTAGTCAAATCCAACAACCCTAACGTCCCAAATGCGGTGGCGATCGACTCGGACGGCTCTGACTTCACCTACTTTGCGATTTTGAAGTTCGGATCTTCAGGGAAAGAGATGTACATGTTGGTCGACAGCGGGTCCGCAAACACCTGGGTAATGGGCTCGAATTGCTCGTCGAACGCTTGTGGAATACATAATACCTTTGGAAATGCCGACTCGACCTCTTTGAAGACGACATCTCAGACGTGGAGTTTGAGTTACGGCACTGGCCAGGTCAAGGGGGTTGTGGCTCAAGATGAAGTCAGCTTTGCTAACTACACCGTCCACATGGGCTTCGGCATCGCTTCCAGTGCGTCGGACGATTTCAACAACTATCCCATGGACGGCATTTTAGGGCTAGGTCGGCCCAGTTCAGATGCACTGGGTACGTCTACCATTATGGAAGTACTAGATCAACAGGGCAGCTTGTCCCACAACATTGTCGGCATTCATCTTCAACGCGCCTCGGACGGGACGAAGGATGGACAACTCACGTTCGGTGGGGTTGACTCGTCGAAATTCTCTGGCCAGCTGGGATATACCAAGGTCATCAACGAGGCCAGCTGGGAAATCGCGGCAGACGATGCCGGCGTTGACGGCAAAGGGGTGGGTTTCAGCGGCAAGAGTGCCATAATCGACACTGGCACATCTTACGTCCTGATGCCGAAGTCTGATGCCCAGGCACTACACGCCCTCATTCCGGGCAGTGCTCAGAACGGAGAAATTTTCGTTGTTCCCTGCTCAAGTAACGCCAACGTCTTCTTCACCTTTTCTGGCGTTCAGTATGCAGTCTCCCCCAAGGACTACGTAGGCCAAAACCTCGGCAATGGCTGCCAAAGCAAGATCATTGGCCATCAGGCTTTTGGGCCGAATGAGTGGATACTGGGCGCTGTTTTTCTGAAGAACGTCTACACTGTGTTCGACTTTGACAACAATCAGATTGGATTTGGAGCCGAATCAGGTAGTGGCAGTGGCAGCTCATCTTCAACATCAGCAACAAGCAAAACATCCACGAGAAGCGCCTCATCATCGAGCCACACATCTTCTGACTCTCGTTCATCGGCTTCGAAGCCGTCGACGACCATCACAACGTCAACTACTGGGAGCAGCTCGTCGACATCTACGGCTGCCGCGGCTACATCATCTGAAGCTAGCGACAGCAGTCCATTCGGAAGTTCCGACACTACTTCGTCTGCGGCGTCACAGGCGACGACACACGTTGTATCGATGGTATTACTTGCATTAACTATTGGATTGATATTGTAATTCATGATGATGAAAGCATTTCAGCGAAGCTTGTTCCAGTCATAGCATTGTACATTCTCGGGCTCAAGCGCATATGGTGGCGCCAGTCACATAAAACATGAGATAGTGTGCAATTTACGGGTGTCAACATCGATCTTGAATTTTGAATGCCTATCCGAGTAGGTCAGTTCGACTCATTGCAACGGCGATGTATTGCGCGATGTTATTGAATTTCACCCTCTGCGCATGTTTGTCTGAGATGTGTAACCCTTCTATCTTCTGAGCCTCTCTGTTGACTCCTTCCGACCATGGACATACCTCAGCCTCCCTGTTTAAACTCCTTCTGCAGCAAGTCGACCTGAGGAAGTGTTCTTGGTTTTCGTTCCTTGTCAAATTTTTGCCTTACTACCTCGTCAAAACCGACTGATTTGTCTCCTTGCGAATACCAACACGGATGGTCCATCATAACGGCCATCCGAAGATGCTTCACTGGTTGAGCAGCAATAGAGACTTATGTAGTGAAGGTGAAGCTTGTGAGGCTCTGCTCCTCTCACGTAGCAGCAATGGGGTTTGTCAGAGCCTTATCGGCGTATCGGACACCGAGATCCCTTGTTGGCACGTGGCGGAGGTCCTCCGTCGTCCTCCAATGCCAGATGTTGACACCTTCACTCGGACTAGAAAGTGCATTCATTCTGTCGACTAGACAGACGAGATGCAACGCCGTACGAGATGACCATAGATGACGAGGATCCTGATGGTTCAGTCAAGCACGCCCCGAATGGCACCCTCGAAAGCCACACTTCCCCACGATTCTCAGGAGAGGACAACTCTGACCAGACTCGAAGTCCGTCGATAAGCTCTTCCCAGTTCACTCGCCCTCTCGCACAGAGACAATCCTCCCTCCTCCAGCCTCGACCAGATGGCACTCCTCGAACCACCAACAGGGTACGCTTCGACCTTGATGAACAACGAAATGGCCAAACTCCCGAGGGGTGGATGGAAGAGGAGGACTATCTCGACTCCCCAAGTCAAGATGCACCGCTGCTCACTAATATAACTCCGCCCGCCGAGTCACCCTTTTTATCCGACTCGTTCCAGCCAGAAGACCATTTACCCAATGCCCGACCAAAGAGTGGCATGCAGAGTGCGTTCATGAACATGGCAAACTCGATCATCGGCGCAGGCATCATTGGTCAACCATATGCATTCAGACAAGCAGGTCTCACGATGGGAGTCATTCTTCTTGTTGGCCTTACAATAACCGTGGACTGGACGATACGCTTGATCGTTATCAACAGCAAGTTATCCGGGGCGGACTCGTTCCAGGCGACCATGCAGCATTGTTTCGGTAGGAGCGGGCTTGTTGCGATTTCAGTGGCACAATGGGCGTTTGCATTTGGCGGGATGATTGCTTTCTGCATTATTGTGGGCGATACTATTCCCCATGTCCTCGAATCATTGATTCCGGGTTTGAGGGATGTGCCCTTTCTATGGCTCCTGACTGACAGGAGGGCTGTTATAATACTGTTCATTTTGGGGATCAGTTTACCTCTGAGCTTGTACAGGGATATTGCAAAGGTGTGTTATTTCTATGCATTTTGGGACTATTGTTAACGGCGGCAGCTTGCCAAAGCGTCTACACTGGCGTTAATCAGCATGCTCATAATCATTGTGACGGTCGTCACTCAGGGAGCATTTGTGGACCCGGACCTTCGAGGAAATGTCAAAGGGTTGTTATTTGTCAACGATGGCTTCTTTCAAGCGGTTGGGGTCATTTCATTCGGTACTTTGCCCTTGCCATCTATGGGGAATGATTGCTGACTTTGTAGCGTTTGTCTGTCATCACAATTCTCTGCTCATTTATGGCTCTTTGAAGACGCCCACGTTAGACCGCTTTGCGACCGTCACTCATTACAGCACTTTCATCTCCCTCGTTGCATGCCTTGTCATGGCACTCGCGGGCTTTCTCACCTTCGGCGACCGAACGAAAGGCAATGTGTTGAACAACTTTCCTTCGCAAGGACACGTGATGGTTCAAATTGCCCGGTTGTGTTTTGGTCTCAACATGCTCACCACTCTGCCCCTCGAATGCTTTGTCTGCAGAGAAGTCATGAACAACTACTGGTTTCCGGAAGAACCATATCAACCCAATCGACATCTGATTTTCAGCAGCGCTCTGGTGGTCAGCGCAATGGCGATGAGCCTTCTTACTTGTGACTTGGGAGCGGTGTTTGAATTGATAGGCGCAACCAGCGCGTGTGCGCTTGCCTACATCTTGCCACCGTTGTGTTATATCAAACTGAGTACGAGGAGCTGGAAGACCATACCTGCGGTCTTATGCATCGTATTCGGGTTTGCTGTTATGACTGTCAGTCTGGTCCTGGCCATGAAGAAGATGATCAAACGTAAGTCTGTGCCAGATATTGGATGGTCCAATCATACTGACATGGTATTGCAGATGAAGGAGAACCACATCAATGCTAGATAAAATGGAGCAAAAGATCGCAAACAGACGGAGCAAATGGTTGACAATGAAGAGATTACCTGCTCATGGACCTGAAGCAATTGGAGTGCTAGAACTATGCGGCCTTGATCTGCACTCGTCGCCTTCATTCTCGAATGTGCCACCCAGCCTACTGCCATACTGCCCTCGTGGGACCTGGTGAGAGTCCAATCTCAGAAGGAACATGGGTGATGCTCATGGGGCATACGAGGCCCTTCCCGCCAGGCTATGCTTGTATGGCACATGTCTTCAGGGCCGTTGATGAATGGCAAGGACTCGCAGATCAGAGGAGCATCGGACATATCATTGTTCACTTAGCCCAGTCGCTTTGCCATTGTGCATGAGAAACCTTGAGCAACGTACGTTGCAGCCAGGGATTTGGAACGCGTATTCAAGCGTATCGAGACTTTGCCGAGATGACATGCATGATATGCAGGTAACACAGGCAGATTGCCGCAAGGCCCAGGCATTATTACTGCTACGACCAGCTTGTTTACCGTACTTACCGCTGACGTGGCAGATGCCAGTCATTCTCATGATTTTCCAACCACCTTTCGCCAGTGGCATGAGGGCAACAATGCTGCCACTACACTGCGTATATGTCCTCCGCTGCAATTGATGAGCAGGACACTTAATGGAGACGAAAGAGTCCTCGGCGTGTCGGAGACGCTGTTTGAGAAGTCAGGAGAATCCTCCGCCAGATGCCGCTAATTCCAACCAGGTTTAGGGCGAGATCTTATTTGACGCGCAAGTAGCCAATCAGGTCGCATTCCATTCTTTCCGTGAGCATTTCTTCCTTCTTCACCCAACCCCTGAATTTGGTACTGACCAAACCACATCGTGCGACATCGACTCTCCTTGTCCCTTGCCCCCAGTCAATCATCTCCATGATCCATCCCACACTTCCACCGTTTATCGACTGTGTTTCAAGCTGGATCTCATGCGGTGGGGGAGCGACCTGGGATGTGCCTGGGACAGGTGTGGCCACAGGCAAACTCGCCATGCTCCTACAATTTCCTCGCAAAAATGGGTAAATCGCCTCGTGCTCACCTTTTCTTCCCTCCGCTCTGCTTTTTGTGTTTTGAGTTCTCTTCGAGTCGTCGTTCTTTACACCATCTTCATACGTCCTAGAGACGTCAGTCGCTCCTTTTCCACATCTCCTCCCCCAAGTCGTTCTTTTCTTGACACATTTGACATTCATTTGGCGCGGGTTGATCCTGCCAGAGACAGCAACCCTTTGATACGTTCCAGACCACCGTGCGAAGACCCGAAAACCGAAACGAAAACGCAAGGGGGGCCAAAATGCAGTTCAAGACCATAGCTCTGTTGGTCGCATCCTTGACGTTGGCGCAGGCGCAGGCTCGTCCTGACGGCATGCTGTATAGACGTCAATATGGCAACGACACCACCTGGTCTGATTGGACCATGACGACCACTTCGAGCTTGATCGTGGACGCTGCAGCCAGCAGCAGCAGTGTCGCGACGATTACAGCCGGTAGCAGCATTTCCACTACTATCGACTCTATTGCTGCCGACACTACCTCGACTACCACTTCCGAGTCCGCTGTTGCTGATGTCGCATCGACCTCAACCACGACCTCAACCAGTGCAGGAGTGACGGGCACCACAACTCCCTCCCTGAATACAACTACAACCACTGATATTGACTCACAAGTTGCGGCTATCACGGCCGCCTCGTCCTCTGATGTGACGAACAGTACTACTGCCAGTTCGGAACTAGCCGCTGTGACGACAACCTCTTCAACCACTGAATTAACCAATAGTACTGTATCATCGTCATCAGCTGATTCGACCCTGACATCTTCAATGAGCAACAGCACCGGTGTTGAGGCTGCCGCTGCCACTTCGTCTACCAGCGCCACGACTACTACTAGCGCCACCGGAGCTGGAGATACCACGACCTCCTCGTCCACTGCAACATCCACTACCAGTGCTGAAATCGAGGATGTCGCCACTTCCTCCTCCGCTACTGACGGCACAACCACCAGTGATGTTGCGACATGGTCGGGTTGGACAAGCTCGACTTCCACGACGGGTGGCAGTTCAGAGATTGCGGTAGAGATCACCTCGACCACAGGCAGCCCTGTGATTGCAGCACAAACTACGAGCAGCGCGAAGATTCCAGCTGACATCACCGCTACCTCCAGCGAGGCTGTTGAGGTCAGCACCAGTATCGAAGATAAGACATTGACGATGACTATTGGTTCGGGGCCATCAGCTTCTGTCATCACCACCACGATCCGCCAAACAAAGACATTCTACCTGACAAGCACGGTTTATGCTACCATCACAAAGCCATCTCCAACTGGCGTGGGTGCTTCTCAGAACCATGCAGTTGGTGCAACGCCGACCGATATAGGGGCCACCACCACGATCACTCTCATGTCTACAACAACGCAAACTGTAACAGTTGTGGCTGCGCAAACTGGAGTAGCTGCTGTAGGATCCTCTCCCGCTGGATCGGGCAATGGAGCTGGTGCATGCGGTATCTCCTATGTCACAATGACCGAGACTGTCCAAAGCACGATCACAGTTACTGCTTCGCCTACATTTAGCAAACCATCAATTCCGGTTCAAGTTCAGGAGACATCCACCAGCGCGAGCCTGAGCACTTCGAGCGTGTCGGCATCTACCACTACCAGCACAGGTAGTTCAACCATGTCGACTGGATATAGTTTCAGAAATGGCACTGAAACGCAGAAGCAGCAGCTAGGCAGCTCCGGATTCATGACAGTATCAAGATATGCTACAGAAACACCCGCTGGATGGAAGCCATGAGCGAGCATTGACAGGACAGGGGCGAAACAGGTGCTGTAGGACGTGGAATGTTGGAATGGGAGTGAACATCTTTCAATTCTTGTATAAAGCTTTCTTGCATCACAAATTTGATCTTGGAGATCCCGAGCTGTGCTTCACGATTGTACGAAGATTCCAAATGGCAAGATAGTAGCCAAGTACCTAAGGCATTTAAGTATGGAGTGGATCCGGTAACGATGCGATCCGATCTGAAGCGAATTTCCAAACCGCCATCATGCCGCCATCCAGCTCGCCAGATCCCCTGTGTTGGTGAGTTCGTGTTCCTGCACGATGACGACAGAGCGGACAATCCAAGTCCAACCTTCTCAGCGCGTGTGGCACCTACTTGTGTACTACTGTGTACTAACTCACTGTGTTGTATCTGGCTACAACCACTTGCTTTTCGACTCCCATGATGTGGAATCTTGGGGTGTCACCCACTGGTTCGTCTACCACACCTTGTTATTGCTTGATGGGAGAGTTTTGGCGAGCTTATAAAGCTTGGTAACTGAGTGGGCGATCTCGTACTCGTAGAAGTCATGGAAGACCCCTCCAGGCGCCCTCTGCCCCGCAATGATGATGCTTCTTTTCCCCTCCAAAATCTTGGTTGATCGGTGCGCGGCATCATCGTGCTGAACACGGTACGTATTTTTCTGGTCGAATCCAGTGAGTCCGATGCGCTATGACGCATCTTCATGGCGTCAGCTCCCATGACCATGACCATGACCATGTAAACCTGCCCACAGTCCGGTATCTGGCAGAAGACGTAACACGGCAAGGATGGCTTTATATCCATGTCCTCGCCTGCTCTTCCTTATCTTCCCACCAAAGCCTCATTACATGACCTTGCGAATTCTGCTACCTTGAAAGCACAAACCTACAAAGACATACTTTTGAAGAAGAGAAACGTTGGTACCTAGCAAAGATGGAATCTGTAAAACACACAATCAGCAACATCATGGGCAGCAACAAGGAGGATACCACCTCCGGCACCCGGAACGTAAGATATCTTACTTAGCTGTCCTGCGGACCGTCACTGACTCGCGCTTAGGCTTCGTCCACTTCGACTGCGACTGGTCCAACTACCACTGGATCGTCTGCAACCGGAGGGTATGAACGTGGTGCCGCTTCGACAGGCTCGAACACCACTGGATCGACTGGGGACGAAACATACGAACACGGGGGGTATGAACGCCGCTCAACTGGGTATCTCTAATGCTGACTATGTATTTGTAGGCATGCCCCCATCCACGACGCAATTACCCAAGGCCGTGATACAGAGCACCAATCCTCTCAAACCATGGGCCATGGCACGGGCCTCGAGCACCAGTCTCACCAGCCAACCACTCAAGGCACCAGCTTCGAGCATCAGTCCGGCTCCGGCTATGGAAGCACTCACGGCACTGACTCCCAGTACCAAGCACCAGCCCACGAAGCAACCTCCCACAGCGAGCAGAACATCCATCAACAAGCCCAACATGCCCATCAAGAACACCAAGCCCAACAAACGACGTCCCACGGCTCCGATTCCACCGAGCACAAGTCCCACCACGGTCTGCCAAACCTGCTGCACCACAAGAAGTCCCCCGAGACTTCAAGCTCCGACCAAATCGACGAGTCGAGCTCGAGCCACCACCAAAACACCAGCCAGGGTCGCGATCCTGCAGTCATTGGTAACGACCACGAGAAGAAGTTGACTGGCACTGGGGCTCCTGGCTCGCACTCGGCCGTGTTCGGACTCACGCCTACGGGTGAAAAGATCACTGACACCGACTCGACCACGACGGCTCCCAGGCCTGCGCATAGCAAGAGGAGGGATGAAACAGCAGGCGAGGGTGACAACTCATCTCGTGCCCCGGCTGGTGGGGATAAACTGAGTGAGCAGATGCACAACCCGAGAGACCAGGGCCCCAAGGGTTTGGAGCGCACTGATCCTGTATCGAGTATGGAAACCTCGGACTCCGCCAAGCCTGGTGCTGGAGGAGTTGGATTGAGTCAGGGCACAGGAGATGTCAGGCCTGGCGAGAAGGGTGGTGATGCTTAGATGTCTTCGATGAAGCGAGAGGAATTGCATACTCAGACTGGGGGCGGAGGTCATGAGCAGTCAAGGACGAACAGACACAGCAATGGCAGCAATGCACCACCACGTTAGTTGTGTCGTTGGAGGGCAGTTTCTGGTCAAGATATTTGTAAAGTATTGGTCATTATTTTTCGATATGTGATTTCCTCCTGTGTTTCATGACAAAGTTCCCTTCTACGAGCTCGCATTGTCTCTGATGTACGCCTTATCTCTGATGTATATTCATAGCCTTGTACTGGGCTTTGACGAGAATACGCACCCAGGACACATCATAGCATCGCGTACCTACGGAGTATGGACTCGTCAGTGGTGGTTTCGAGTTCTGCCTATGTTCATAACCATGTCTAGATAACATCCAGACCCCGTCTACTCTGTACATATAAGTGGTCATTCTTTGTACAGCCCCCTTGTTCTCACCCACTCGCCCACTCCTCTCCCAACCAACCCGTCGACTTCCTCCCAGTTCCCCTCCTTGACCGCATTGCGAATCTTCGTCGAACTAACACCCTCCGTCTCCCCGGTCTCATCAACCACAAGTTCCACCCTCTCCGCCCATTCCCTCTTCATCCCTTCGGCCTCTAGATTTCCATTGCCAAGGCCCCTGAGGTACGCCAGTTGCCCGTCCATACTAGACAAATCACGACCACTAGTCGTCTGTTGGAGGTTCTTCGACGGACTTTGCTCGTCGACCCTGACCGTGGCGCGAACGCGATGGCGCGTCAAGAACGGTTCCAATGCAGACAACGGCGGCGTGTGGTGCGGGTAGTATTTTGCGGTGAATATCCGGACCAGCGTGTCGAAGCCGGTGAGGTGAATCTGTTCGAAGTGCTCCCCTGGATTGGGCGAGAAGGGCGTGTACACACCGGACTCGTCGATGGAGGTCGCCTTGTCGATGAAGTACGGTTCCTTGGTAATGCCGATGTCGACTACAGGTGATGAATGGAACGAGGAGCGTAATTCCTCCGCCATCAGGGTCATCATGACAAGGCGGTCCGGGAAGGCGGCGGGCTCGGGTGATTTGTCGGCGTTGACCGTGGCCAGGAGGAAGAGCACTCGGGATTTCGTGTGGGATGCTGGTGGTCGGGAGAGATCATTTTGCGAGTTGGATGCGGAGATGACTTTTGATGCTCTGAGGGCGTTTTTGACGAGTGCTAGGTGTGCTTTGGAGGGTGGGTTGAAGGATGAGTCTAGGACGTAGAGGGTTCGAATGGGTGACGAGCTGGGTGGGGAAGATGGTGGGATGGAACTCAGGATTTTGAATGTGCTGGACGGTGAGGAGGCGAAGTCTTTTAGAGATTGGGTGAATTGGGAGCGCAATGTCTGAAGGGACGCCATGTCGATGTGGGAGTGGGACATGGTAGAGTTGTAGCGATAGGATACTGGATTCTAGATCTCAGCTTTTAAGCCTGGCGCAGAAGATGATGTTATGTTCCCAGCATAGCAAAATTAAACATCAAATTGTCCCAACGAAAGCTCATTTATCATTTACATGGGAGTGTCTAGAGGTACCATCGTATTGGAAGACTTGAAGCATGAATGACGGAATTGGTCGATCTCAGCCTCGTCTCCGTGCAAGGCTGATAACGTGCCAAGCAATTCACGTGATCATAATCAAAAATCTTGGCCGACTCCTCCCACAAACTCGGCCTTCAGACTCCAAACTGCGCGCATCTTGAATTCCTCGACAACCACCACTCACAGACTCCCAACTAAACCGACAGTCTTCCAAGTCGTCAAGATGTCCAACGCCGAGCTCGCCAGCGCTTACGCCGCTCTGATCCTTGCCGACGATGGCATTGAAATCACTGTATGAAATTCCACCCACGGGACTCCTCCCAAAGCCTGTGTAGATTGGCTAGACACAATGTTTTGGCGAAAGCATGGCTGACTTGACTTGCTTCCTGCAGGCCGACAAATTGAACACCCTCATCAAGGCCGCCAACGTCGCTGATGTCGAACCTATCTGGGCCTCTCTTTTCGCGAAGGCTCTCGAGGGCAAGGATGTGAAGGACATGCTTCTGAATGTTGGCTCTGGTGGTGGTGCCGCAGCTGCCGCCCCTGCTGCCGGTGGTGCTCCTGCTGCTGGCGGTGCTGAAGCCGCCGCTCCTGCTGAGGAGGAGAAGAAAGAAGAGGGTAAGATTGGCACTGCATGTTCGATTGACACAAATTGACTGACCATTTTCCTCGCTACAGAGAAGGAAGAATCAGACGAGGACATGGGTTTCGGTCTCTTCGACTAAGCGCGTCGGTTTTACGTACTGCCCTTTATTCTCCACCACGACGTTTCCGAGAAAAGAGATCATTCACACGAATATTCCTGCAATCAATGCACACCTCCCTGCCTTGTGTCACCAATAGGTGGATCGTTTCGCTCTTGTGAGGAGGGAACTTTGTATCCGTTCCAAGGCATTTGACATTTGTGGATATCAATCGAGCAGACAAAACTCGAGAAGAACGGTCCGGGACGAGCAAGGGTATGCTAAGACTCATGCGGACTTACATCGAGCCAGAAATCATCTTTCGAGCAATTGATCCACAATGTCAATAACTCATTGAAGAAAAAGACCATACTTTGCCGCTGCCTGGCATTTATTTGTCATTGCTTTGTTGCTATGCTTGCATTTTGCCGTTGAAGTTCTCGGTCCCGAGGCGCTTGCCTTGCTGTGTACGAATGCCGGTGTTCGACAGACTGAGAAAACTTCTGAGAAGACTACTAACCCTGAGATGAGTGTCTTGGTTCGCATGAGTCGTCCTCCATCGTCTGATTGGGTCTTCTCGAACCTATCTCGTCCCCATTTAGGAAGTTGCAAGGATCTGGCGCACCATGAAGCTGGAATGCTCTCCCCACGCCGTCGTGTGGTTGCCGCGTCGTTTCGTACATGATCTCTTCATGTCCCCTCAAGCACGCATTGTTCTCTGTAGTGTTCTTCATGCTTCTGTGTCTTTGAAGCTATTTGCACACAATCCTAGTAGGCGGACGCATCCCGCATGCAAATTCTCAGCCTCGTGCATGTCCCTTTCTCCACATCCGGACTTAAGGGCTACTCCAACATTTGATATCATTTGCCAGCCCCACGCCTCTTGTCTAGTTTCTAAGCATCCTTTTACAAGCCAGGTCCTTCATTTTATTCTATTTTCTAGTGTGTATACCTTACTTAGTAGCGTTCAGAATCTAGCGACTTGATTTCTCCGCAAGGCTACGACCATGCCATTCTCATACGGCATCGACCACCTCGAGCCAGCCTTCAACGACCGCCCGATTCCATACATCACATACGGCCTCCACTTCGACGAAGCAGCCGCATACCACATCGAACACACTCTCAGTCTTAAGCGCGTGTACATCATCGCGTCCAACTCTCTCTCCAAGAACACCGACGCCCTCAAACGGCTCCAACATGCCCTCGGCGACAAGGTCGTCGGCACACGAATCGGCCTGGCCCCACACACGCACTGGAACCAAGTTCTCGAAGTCGCACAGGACGCCGCGCCCAAGAACCCCGACTGCATCGTCACGCTGGGCGCCGGCAGTCTCACCGACGCCGCCAAGGTCATTTGCTGGATGCTGGCCAACGACATGACCACTTCCGAAGGCATGGAGAAGCTCGCCTCGCACGGCAAAGACTGCAAGGACCCCGTGATACGACACGTCGCGATCCCAACGAGTCTGTCTGGCGGCGAGTACCAGGCGCTCGCGGGTGTGACGCGCGACGACGGGAGTGACCGAAAACAGCTGTTCTCCCTGCCGGAGCGGAACCCCAGCCTCGTCGTGCTTGATCCGGAATTGACCACGACGACGCCGGAGCGCATTTGGCTGAGCACGGGCGTCAGGGCTGTCGACCATTGCGTCGAGACATTGTGCAGTCTCCTGTCCAACGAAAAGGGCGACGCCGAGGCCGAGAAGGGATTGCTGCGTCTTGTACCCGCACTGATCCGCACGCACAAGGACCCCAAGGACCTCGACGCCCGGTTCGAAACCATGCGCGGCGTCATCGAGGCCATGAGCGCAGTATCCTCCGGTGTGCCCCTCGGCGCAAGTCATGCCATCGGTCATCAACTCGGACCCTTGGGCGTGGGCCACGGCGAGACGAGCTGTATCATGCTACCTGCCGTGTGCAAATGGAACGAGAAGGTCGGCGCCAACGTTGAAAGACAGGCATACACGAAGAAAGTCCTGCTACGCTCGCCTGTGGTGAAGGACCTGCTACAAGCAAAGTATGGCAATGAACCTGGGGCTTTGGATAAAGTGGATCTAGGTGATATTCTGGACGCCATATTCCGACAAATAGGTATGCCGCGGACCCTGAAGGACGTGGGCGTCGGAAGAGACAAGTTGGACGGACTCGCGACGAACAGTCTGACGGATCATTGGATTCAGACGAATGCGAAGCCCATCACGGAGAAGGACCAGGTCATGGAGATTCTAGAGATGGTGGTAGAATGAGGCTGACGCAGCCTACGAGTACCTAGGACAAGCCAAGCCGAGTCTAAACTATCCTTCATATCAAGTAGCTCTATATCGATAAAAGATGACAACAGCCTCCGACTGTACCCTTTGTCTTGTCATGTCTTCGTGGTCACGCTCCCGGAATCCCAAAAGATCCTTTTGTGTTTACAGACGTGCTGAGTCGCAGAGTGAACCGGGTCTACAAATATCTGACAGGAGTTGGAGTATCGCTCGGCTGTTGGTTCCGACTCCAGATGGAGAATCCCCGATACATACACCATGATACACCCCTTTCTCTACCCTCCCATTGCAAGGTACGTATTTCCAAATATCACTTTCGATATCGAAGGTAACATGAACCGCCCGGTGCAGCCAACCGCCAACAAGTAAGTCTCGACACCCTCTCTTGTAACGACACCAACACTTCGTGGAACGCGATAGTCCTTCCTGATCTAAGCCTGAGCCTGAACTCCCCGATTTCGATCTCGGCATACTGTAGGATGGGCACGAGAGAGCCGTGGTATGTATGACTCCGTCCAAGATGTCTTCCCCTACTGCGACGACAACCACAACGCCAACCACAACAAACCTCTACGAGGGCGAAACGCTCTCGACAATCCACAACGCCCCATGTATAACATACTTCCAGCGCGGCGACCCGTCCCGACCCCTCGCCGTCTTCATCCCCGGCGCCGCGCATCTCGCCCGCGTCTTCTACGGCGGACACGCAGGCCACGACCCAGCCGACTTCGTGGCGCACTGGTTCCCACGCCTAGGCGGCTACAACTTCCTCGCCGTCTCCTACCCGCTGGAAACGGACCCTGCCACCATGTCCGTGCCAGCGAGTGCCAATGGCAGTGCCACCTGTCCCCGTCCCCGTCCCCGTCCTGACATGACGGTCCGAGAATGGGGCGCCCAAGCCGTCGAGGCCACGCGTCGAACCATCCAGCAACAGGGACTGAAAACCAATAACGTCATCCTACTCGTCTGGAGCATGGGCGGCAAGATCCTTCAGCCCTACGTGCTTGCTGCGAGACAACAGGCTTCCCCGTCCATCAACATCCAGTTCGCCGTGTCCTTGGTCGCCACGCCTGCTATCCGAGGCGTGAGGGAGAAACCTGCTTTGAAGCCCAGCCCCGCGGGATATGCGACAGCTGCCGGCTTGTCAGTGAAATACTTCCTCGTGCAGTTGCATGAGCAGAACGCGATCAACGGTGGCAAGGCCATCATTCCAGACGACGTCTACCAGCGCGAGTACCTGGGCAATTTCCCCGTCGGCATGGGGTGTTACGGCGTACGGTGGTCCGTGAAGCAAAGAACCTTCGTCGAGGATCCCAATATGGGGTACGAAGTTGCTGACGAGATGTCGTATTCCGAATTGCCCTTCCTGTGCTCCATATCTTGTCACAGCCCAGCTGACTTGAGACATTCCATCGCGGACAAGTACACCTGGGGGTTCATGTTGACATACAAGCTCTTTGGCGGTCTTTCACCGGCGGCACGAGTCGCTCTGCACAAGGATTCAGAAACAGGAAGAAAAGTCATACAGCTCTTCCACTCGGCACCCGAAAGGTTCTCTGCTGCGGTAGAAGGCGGCCATCACTTCTTTATTGGCGAAAGAGGCGCAAAAGTCACAGCAGAACTTGTTCTGGAATTCGAAAAGCGTCTCGCAGAATTCCAAAATGATCTTGCCGCTATACAAATGTAGCTCAATGATTGTCCTGCGCTTCACTACGCCGCCCTGAGTCAAGACTCTCTCTGTTCCTCTTGGACGAATGACCTCGGAATTGGTCCTTCCAAAGCTACCACTTCTCCAAGACCGTCTCCTGGTTTCATTATGAAAATCGATTGTTCGAGATCGAACATACGCTTGATGTAGTACAGCCTAATGCCAACCGTCTCGCATTGTTTCCACATAACCCCAAAGTCTTCTCTCGTGGTTTGAGACAGTCCCGACCTCCACGAGTCTGAGGAAGATTCAAAGCAGTCCTCTTCGCATATACACACACACTGAATATCCCCGGCTTCGTCAATGGTTACCTTCCCTAAACTCGCGAGGCGCCACTTTTCTCTCACCAAGCTGTCCACGATCGATCCGCAGTACGAGGGATCATAAAGTATCTCTTCTTGACGGATCTGAATGTCGAGACGCTTGATACTGGCGGGCAGCAAAGTTGCAAACTTTTCAGGGCCCCGTGTCAAGCATGGTTCCTAATCAGGTGCAGACCTCCAGTATTCTTCACACCTCCGCCGGCCAAGTAACATAGTCGCATCGATTCGGAGATTCCTCAGTGTTGTGAAGGGTGTCAACGAGGGCAAGATGGTGCCATCAAATGGGCAAGATCTGCCTTTCTCGTGCATGAGTACGAGGCTCTCCAGAGTCGCAACCGCATTCCGCAGTGGAGGAAGGAGTTCTGCTGTCAGCAGCATATTGCAAGCTGTGACGTCCTCCTCGGGCGTGACGTAGAGGTCCTCGTAATCTTTGTGTGGGCAGTCATCTGCCCAAACCCAGATGAAAGATCTCAGACCCTTACTACAAGCTTTGACATATCTCTTCAGTACGCGGCTCCCGAGCTTAACTCGGTCCAAGATGATCTCTTGACCGGGATACTGTGCCCTATATTCCATCTGTCGTCCTAGGTTGAAAGGGTGACAAAAGGAGTTTCGGATCGCGTTGCTTTGCTCTCTCTTGAGTACGAGCGTCGTGAGACAGGGCTGGGCTAGCTGGGCTGCGAATGACGGTGATAGAATTCTTTCGCCGCAGTCTATGATCGTTACGCACTTGAGTTTAGGCATGTGCGGCTCAATGAGAAGCAGGAATGACCAGGAAAGATCGATGGTCAGATACTTGAGGTTTGGCAGATTCTTCAAGAGCTTTATCCCATCTCTCCACCATGGCTCTAAGTAGTCACATTCGTCGGGTGTCCCACTCCAGACACTTTTTTCAAGGAAGAGTCCCCGAACCCTTGTCGCTAAAGGTGGGTGGCTCAAAAGTGTCTTCATGAGAACATGAGGCTTATACCGCTCAGAGGGAACCTGGCCTCGTTCCTCTTCTGTGCTTCTGCATCGGACCCACTGATACAGCTGAGGTGTAAGTGTTCGATGGTAATGCTTGCAGACTAGTATCATGCTTGCAAGACTGGATTGGCGAAGCGGTAGCATGAGTAGAATTTCAGGCGGGAATTTTGCAAGGTCAACCCGCCTGTCAGAATCGGCGGTGTCCGTCGGTGCTAGTCGGCTGACGGCGACAGGAGGGTCCATAGTGGAGGGATTATCTGAGTGCCATCCGTTTGGCACAGGAGGACGTGATGGGCAGGTGAGTTAATCTCGGTATCGAGGAAGAGGTGCTGGACGGATCAGGTCTGTCTGTTACAGCTAAGGGTTGTTAGCATGAAGTTGAGGGAGAGCAGGAACGTTCAACTCACCGCGCACTTCTTCGACGGGCGAGTCACGTCAGGAGGGCGTAGCCAACGCCAGCGATATGTTTGATGTTTTGAAGTATATACATGTGATGAATATGCGGTGCTAAATCAAAGAAGTAAGATGATCGCGGATGATGTGAAGGCGAAAGATTTGAGTGTGAATGAAAACAGGTGAAAATGAAGGAAGCTTGAATCGTAAATCGTCGCGAGGAAAGTAGCCTGTTTCTCATCGCGGGTGCTCCTGCCTCGTTATGTTGCTATCCTGGAAACCGCTTCCAGTGATATGCCGGAATTGTGGAATTGCATCTTTAGAAAACCGACATTTTGTAGAAGTAGGCTGCTTCAGTTCAATCTCTTTGCAACTTAATGATATCAGAATCATGGGCTATGCCTGTCCGTCGTATAAACATCCAATTGTTTCAAGAATCTAGTTCCAGCAGAAACGAAAAGCGTCAAGAACACCCTGCCAAACGCTTGCAAAAAAGACAACTCATCATTGAGTGCAAAGGATCATGGGGCATCTCCCAATATAGTACAGCCCCGAGATGGTGTTTTTCCAATCACTCATCCCACTTGATGAAGGTCTTGGACTCCAACCACTTGCCGGTCCATACGACCCATTCATCGATCCTGGTAAAGTAGTCTGCTGCCCAAACGATCACCAAAGAAGTGAACAACTCGCCAGGAGCGCCTGACCAGTAGCTATCGCCGAAATGCTGCTGGCACCAGGGCTGGACAATGGGGATATACAAAACCCAGTTGATAGTGTTGTGCATAGCATAGACGCCAAAGGATATGTCGCCTAGATATTGAGAGAAACCCCATTCGAAGGGAATCTGCAGGGGTCGACAATTGTCCACGGCGAAGACGAAGATGGCAGCGCCGATACCTAGCCAGAAGTGTTCGCCCAGCTCGACGACGTACCAGTAGGGGATGAAGGACTCCATATACTGCCAGGGCCAATGTCGCATGTTGTAATGGCCATCAAACGGCGGTGGCTGACCCATCAAAAACATACCGACGATGACAAGTAAGACGCAGCCGATTATGTTCAGGACAAAGTACTTCTTGGTCTTCGGCTTCTCCGACTCCTCTGAATCTGGCTCTTGTTGAGGAAGTCGAATCTTTTGCAGTCGCTCCGGATGACGGTCGAATTGATAGTCGGCGATCAACATGCCGTATAGGAACAACGCTACATAGATGATACCCCACCAGTAGCACAGGCCGATCACGACGCAAGCAAAGATCCTGCGGCCGAGCGTTGCCATGTAACAAGCGGCAGCAACGAACCAGAAAACAGCCATGCTTCCTCTGAACTCGACAGGAATGGTCCACATCTGATCCAAGTAATGTGTGCGGAAGACGTTCCCGTACCAGAAGCCTTTGATGTCGCCAAAGGGGTTGCTCGACGCGCCAAAGTCCCAGAGCCAATCCCACATTTGAAGGAGGAAAGTGCTTTGTTGGGGCGCTGGGTGACACCATCCCCAGTAGGTCATGATTGCGGTGACCAATGAAGCCACTCCGGTTGAGATGTATAGTCGCCACCATCTTCTGAAGGTGGAGGACGCAAGAGCTTTGAGTAAGCCTGTCTGCTGATTCCGGATCATCTTGAGCAGTCGATAACTGAGGACGTAGCCTGAGATGATGAAGAAGATGTCGACCATCGCTCGACCGTTGAGAATCATGCGGATGACCGGGTATTCGAGGAACGGTGTCTTGTTGGCAAATGTATGATATCGAGCCACAGATATAGCTGCCCAACCCCTCATGGCGTCAAGGTAAGCGGTTGGGTGCAGTTCGCTTTTGTGCCGCATACCACCAGGTTGCACAAAGCGAGGTAAGACTGTTATGATATATGAGAGGATGACGAATAGAAGTGCTTTGATGTCGGCTGGCTCCCATTTAGATGGTGTCGTCCATTCCGCCGAGAGACGCCTCATTGGGACTTGATACCATCTCGGCCTTGCCTCCTCTGGCATCTTTTCGAGATCGACATAGGATAAGTCGATGTCTTCACCTTCCACCTCCGGATGTTGGTCATCATGATTTGCAAGTGGTCTGTACTCCTCCATGTTGGCCATGTTGGCAGATGCACAACCAAGAATAGGAGAAATTGTGTGAACAAGCTGGATAGAGACACAGATACCAAGACTTCATATCGTGGCAGGCATTCACCTTATGAAGGGAGCTGATCAAGCGTCTGTATCGATTGTAAGTAAGGGACAGAGCTCCTGTCATTAGCCACAATGGCTCATTTGAGCCTGCATGCTCCATTGACAGCATGTCAACAGGTCTGAAGGCCCCGTCGGTGGAGGCGAGAACGACCGTGCTTGCTCGGCCTCGTATTTTTGACCGGCTCAAATTATCCAAGGTCAATCACTGTATCTGTCACCAGCAAGGAGGCGGTTGATGGAAAGACAGTCCCATCTCGATCATTCACGAAGAATAACCCTCGACGATGAATTGGATTCCCAGTCTTCGTCGGGTCATAGCGGACTTCCCAGCGTGGAGGTCTGATCATATGGGGGATTCGCTTTGATAGGTAGCATGCCTCGCTAATCGTCCCTTTGATATTCCTGGATAATTGCCATTTGACATCCCTCGCCTTCCTGATCTGGTTGGGTCTGTTTGTCTGAGTGTGGTCAAGACATGATCAGTGAGCCCTTACTGGCGATTGTCCGGCATCAAGAAAACGGGAGGAGGTGGGAGTGACAGGTGTCCTTGGGACGATCTTACCCCTTTTCAAGTGTGTGACATGGGACAAATCCTAAACCCATGATGACCCCGTCAATACCCCTTAACCTTTGACAGCAACGTGCGTGCCGAAAGCCTATCAAGAGGTCTGATATGTTTGCCATGAATCCCATAGACGTTAAATTGCACGGACATGGTAAATTCGATCTGGAGGCGAGACAGCGGTACCAAATGAGTGGCGATATGCCCGGCACGCCTGGGCAAGTTGATGGACTTGATCACTGCGCGAAATTTGTGCATGCGAGGTTCTGACAGTACCACTAGGCGCACGAACATCAAGCAACCTCCTTCGCACTACTCCGTGGCTGCGCACGGGTTGTGTGGATATACCACCTCCAGGAGTGAAGCAACTTCGTTCTCCAGTGTCCTGCCTTTGAGAACAGGCACTTCCATCAATCCGGTATTTATCGGTGACTTATCCTTTGACTGGATGTATCAAGATTGCAACGGCCTTGCCACGCCAAATGTGGCTGAAGGGTTGCTTAGATGTCTTCATTCATCTACCGTGTAGTCTCGCGTTGCTGGTCCTTCCCGCGTTCGCAGCGCCCCCTGACAACTATCTCTGAAGTTTCGCAGGCGTGATAGAATCACTCTTCTGCATACGGATCATCAACGCCGCGTCTCGAAACGTTTTGACGATCATTTGTTTGCCAGCATGTCATAAAATGCAAAATCGCAACAGCAACACCCGATCGGAGAGGGATCGTACAGCTCCAGCATATTGCAGTCAACAATCCCAGGTCTTGGGAATCAATCGGACGGTGTCACAGTGAGTGAGTACTTGGCAAATTGACAGTCTCGGAACAATGACTCCTGAATAGATCTATATACCCAGGAAGCGAGTTGCCAGCCAATCAACCAGGAAGCGAAAGTGGTTAACATCAGGAAATTGATGTAGAAGGGAAGCTTGTTTGCCGGCTGCCCTCTGCTAGACTCTCCTTAGCAAGGCTGAGGTGACTGAGGCAGGGAATAGTGGCAGCAAGGACGTCTTTTTGGTGGACGCATGTAGGTCAAATCATCACTGAGGTCAGCGCCATGAAGATACGGGGCTCACGGGGGCTGCAAAGTGTCATACGAAATACGACGTATGCGCCGAGCCGCCTGTAGATTTTTCCCTCACTTCGAGCTCCAGTGAACTCCGTATCCGTACGTCAAAGCAGATTCGGCGTCCCATCGCCGGCAAAGGGTCTCCATCAGGCTCGTGCAATGGCTTTTGCTGAATAATGTCTTTCGAAAAGTGCATATAGGAGGTGATACAATCAGGACTTCCCATGGACTTCGCTGATACTGTGTACCTCCGCGCACGTTGCTCCGTGGATGAATCGAGTTGTATTTCCGTGTGAAGGTCTGCGTGGTTCTGCGAATGTGCCTCGGCTAGCGGCGGGATGTTCTTCCGAGCGCCGATTTCTCTGCCCGCAACGTCGTGCTTGACAGGCACCTCAGGCACTTTCAACCACCCTCGCATCCCGTAAATCTTCCCATTGGAATCATCATGAGATATCCATTCCCCCTTCCAGGCAGCAGCATTCAGCCGTTTGGACCGGCAGATATCCTCTGGCAGCCTGCTATCTAATCGTGTCTTCTCGCAGAACAACAATATCGCGCGCCAGCCTTGTGCTTTGGCATTAACCTCTTTGGGCAGGGGTTGCGAGAGATTTCAGCTCCTCTAACAGACCACAGTCCGTATAGCCGGTGTCTATCAGGCTGGGTCCTGGGCTGTCGCTTGCTTAGGCTTTGCCTGTAAATTCTCATGGCTGTACGAACCCTTCAGAGTTACACTCCAAAGCACTGTTCAGATTGACCATACGATGTAGTATTTCTCAGGTAGAGTCCCGATCCGCTGTCATGCCGTGAAGCGCGCCACGTATCCGGATACGACGCCCTCAATTCATTTCGAGCTCACCAACTGGAAGAGCATGCAACCAACGGCCACTATCCCCGTATCGGGTTTTATGACTCTTGATATACGACCCAATCGCTGAAGGCTCATTCTGTGGGTGCTTGATACGTGCATATAGCGCCTTGCTAATGAACATATACGCGAGGTGATATATACGACTAATCATCTGCCCTCGTTCTTGCAGACATCCTTTCCTCATCCCAACTCACATCTTCTCTCGCTCTTGCTCTGCCATTGTTTCTACTATACCCCCTTCAGACTCCTCAATATCGTTGCCATCATGACAACCGCCGGCAACGTAACTTACCTCCCTTTCCGTTTCTGCACCGATGTCACACCACAATGTCCCGTCGAACACTCCATCTACGGCTACTATCCCTCGATCGGCGCCAACGCCTTCTTCGTTGCATTCTTCCTAGTAAGTCTTCCCGTCCTTAGCCCCTCCAAAAGCCATCCCAGCCATACCATCTATGCATCACCCTCCTTGAATGTGCCCATTCATTTTTGAAATGGCCATCCTAACACCAAACAGATGGCGGCCGCCCTCCAACTCTACGCGGGCATCCGCTACAAGACATGGACATACCTCTTGGCCATGTTTCTCGGCTCCATTGACCAAGGCATCGGCTACATTGGCCGAGTCATGCTCCACGCCAACCCCTTCAACACCGTCGGTTTCCAGATCCAAATCTGCTGCCTCATCCTCGGCCCGGCATTGAACTCTGCAGCCATCTACCTCGTCCTTAAGCACGTAACGCTCTGCTTCGGTCCCGAATACTCGCGCATCCGACCGACCTTGTACACCTGGATATTTATCACGGGCGACTTGGTATCGCTGGTGATCCAGGCCATCGGAGGCGGCATCGCAGCCACATCCATGGCCAACAAGCACCGTCAAGAAATCGGCGATCGCCTCATGATGGCCGGTATCGCCTTCCAAGTCCTCACCCTCTCCTTCTTCGGCGTCGCTGCACTCATCTACATCATCTCCAGGCGCCGCGCCCACGCCTCCTTCTCAGCCGAAGCAGCCATTCTCCTCCGGAGCACCGAATTCCGTCTCTTCACGCTGGGTTTCACTATCGCATTCACCGCCGTCTTCATCCGGTGCGTCTACCGTATCGTAGAGATGGCCGGTGGCTGGGGCAATCCCATCATGCAAAGTGAGATTCCCTTCATTGTTCTCGACGGTACCATGGTTGCAATCGCCACCCTCATGCAGACCCTGTTCCATCCTGGATGGTGCTTCCCACGCCTGTCGAGCGCCTACGTCCCTCCAACGCCCACTAGCTCCGCATCAGGCGCGCTCCAAACGGGATCGGAGCTTCACAAACTTGACAAGAAGGACACCACTCGCGCCAGTATGGAGGCAGTATAGATATAAGGAATTGAAGTTTGTCGGGGATTATCGTATGCGTCTCATTCCTATAGCCCTTATGGACCCGCCATAGATAGCGCTGGAGGAGTTATGCTTATACAACGCAGGCGTTTTCCAGAGTCATAGTGCCATTCTCTTCTTCTTTGGGGTTTCGATGCAGTCAATAAGTAACCTATTGCATCCTACCTCTAGATATTCATCGAGACGGCCATCACGACTAACGCTCTCGATTGACAGGGTATGCACCGTCGCACCCATCATACGACTTTCCCGATATGCATGCCTCGCGCACGCCACCCCCGTCCTCGACTCCCTTCGCTCTCACGTTCGAGCCGTCCGCCGACTGCATATTCCGCCCCTCCGCTATTCCGCTATACACCCTCATGTCGGACGCTATACCTATAACACATGCCTCTTCTAACACCCCGAACAGGCTCCTGTTGGACGCTATACACAGCAGCCTCGAGATCATGGCGCAAGGATGACATCACGTGATAAGGCTGAGTCCTTACACTCACCTCACTTCACTTCAATTCGAGGGCGGGAGGACATTCTCATTATTCCAATTATGAAGTAATCATTCACCATATCATTGGTGATATTCACCTCTCCATACTAATTTGTATGGCTCTCTGAATCCTCGCGATAAAGCGCGGAGGCACACCGAACACACCCCACACCACGCACAACACCACACGGCCCTACTTGTCGCCGTCCTTGTTCTCCTCCTCCTTCTTCTTCGGCATCGGCTTGGGGATGCGACGCAACGCGTCGATCTGCATCTTCTCCAAGTCGTCTGCCCAGCCCTGCATTCTGCCAATCTCAAATTGGCCTCGCCATCCCGGCCTACCGCCGCTTGGCGCACCCGGGTCTGCCAACGACGCAACCAAGGCATCGCTCTTGCCGAGCTGCTTGACCTCCTCGGTGGCCTTTATCGCAGTGGGTCTCATCTTCTGAGTACCCTTTGCGGCGGCGATCGTCTCCGAGCGCATGATCTTCTGGTGCTCACGGGCGAGGATCGCGCGACGGACGTGAGGCGGCTTGTCGGCGATGCGGTCGAGCACGGCCTCCAAATGGCGCTGGAGATTGTCTTTCGCGGCTTTCTCAGTCACTGGTCGGCTGAGATCGAGGCCGGCGTCAATATCAGGAGCGGAGGAGCCTGCAAGGAAGGAGTTGTCAGTGTTACTGAAATGAAGGACAAGTGAGGGATAGACTTACGAGTAGCACGATGAGCGGGACGAGGACCAGGACCAGGATCAGTGCCAACACCGGGAGCAGGGAGAGCCGTGACGCCAGCAGAAGCGGTCAAAGTCGGAGTATCATCGTCATCGTTGACAGTGTGAGCGACACCAGGAGCGGAGACATCATCTGGACCTGGGTTGTATGCAGGGGCATTGTCAGTGTCGCGAGCTTTTCCCTTCCCTTTGCCTTTTCCAGAAGCACCATTGACTGGACCTGGAGCGACGGCGGCAGCATCATCGACAGTGTGAGAGACACCGGAAGCAGAGACGTCCTCTGAACTTGGGTTTTGTACATCAGGATTGGCAGTGTCGCGTTTTCCCTTTGCCTTCTTCTTTTCCTTCTTTTTCTTGTTTCGTCTGCCTTTTCCAGAACCACCATTCGCTGGACCAGGAGCGGTGGCAGCACCGTTGGTAATATCAGCAAGAGCGCCATCTTCGGTCTGAGTAGTTTTGTCCGCAGTACTGCCATTGACTGCGCCTGCGCCTTCACCATTGATATTCTCAGCCGCCTTCGCCTCTGCCTGGGCCACCTTCGTCTCTTCGATCCACTCATAGATTTTGTCACCAACGCTGAGTTGTGCGAAACTCATCTCGTCAACCTCACCCTCTTTCAATTTAGGTATCTTCTGTGGACTGGTAAAGATGAGATTCTCCTTGGTATCCATCCTGCTCTTTCTGCCTTCGTAGAACCAATCCCAGACTTTCTGATGCTTCACGTTGTTCGGAGCGAGCCGCTTGTGTCGATAAGTAAACAGTATCAATCCGAGGCTGATGAGTGAAATTTCGTGAGGCGCCCCGTATTGCACTTGGTGTTTGCGCGCAGTCTCGAGGAAGAACTCAACAATGCACAAGACCACTTCGAGTTCGCCCACACGGTCGACCACAGTGATGACAATATCTTCAGGTTTCACTCCAGTAGACTCAGCGCCGTTGATGGAAAAGAATGTACTTTCCTCGTGGACGTGGGCCTCGGCGAACTGTTTGATGATTTCGAGATCGACGTGCCACACGTAAGTGTCTCGGTCAGGGACTCTTCGTCTGTAGTTCGAGGAAAACTTGGTGAGCAAACCATCCAAGACGGGCAATTTGTCGATTTTGTATTGGTAGTAGAGGCGGACCAAGCCTTCGTTGTAGAGCTGAGAGTGAAATTGATCTGTTAGCAAACATTCGCTGCATGAGAGCACAAAGACACAACTCACATGTGTGAAGATGAACTCTGCTTTGGCGTCTATTGACAGCGCCGTTGGCGCAAAAAGAGTAATGTCTGGACTAGGAATTTGAGGAAGTGGATGATCCAAAGGGTCAGATGAAGATGGATTTTCGGTAGGAGTCTCAGCCGGAGGATGCTGAGGATCGTGGGTTGTTGTCGTCGCTTGAGGCGCCGAGACATCTGGCAATCCTTGGCCAAAGAATTCATGCGTCGCACGAGCTGAGGGTCCAGCCTTCCTGGCGCCGCGGCGACCCATCGTGATGATGTCGTGTGTGAACGAAGAGACTGAGTCGCGATGATGGAGAAGAATAGTCGCGCGACAACTTTGAGGGTGGCCCCGAATATGAGTGAAGCGTTAGCGCCCATGGCGGCGGTGCCTATACTCATTTCGGAGAATGTTGTGATGGGGTGAGGCAGTATATGAGCATATACACCGCTTCCTGAGAGTGACAAAGGAGATGAAAGAAGTGAATGTCGTCGTATAGTGACCGTCTTGGTCCATGTCACGTGGTTCAGCCTTGTCAGGGATGATTGGGCTCTTGGAGACACCATGACCAAACAGGCTTGTAGCAGCTGGATAATGCCACTTGTATTCGCCTCTGCTAGGTGTCTTTCGATGCCTGGGTGTGACCACTATGATGGGAGTTCATGAACACGGATAGTATCAAGGAGAAAGTCAATACTTGAACATACCTTGATGTGGGCCGTCATTGCAGCCTGTTGTTCGCTGCTACTGAATGTGTGTTGGTATGATGGGGTGACCGCAGTATCTTGAGACTGCTTTTGGGAATCGTTCAACTCGCTCTCCTGTGCCAAAAACTGGATCTGAGAAATACGGCCCTGCATTTGTGGATGACTGGCTCTGCACAACATCTTTTACGGCTGAGATTAGCCTTCGCGAGCTTGCCATCGCACCTGGCACGAGGATCATGTGGAACTCGTGGCGAATTTGAGATAAACCGATTTCAATTGCTGGCATCCAATGCATAATGGTATCGGTAAGTACGTAACTTCGTCCTGGTTCAGCATTATTCGCCACCGTCGTGATCGTAAAAGCCAATCTATCCATTTGTTAATCAATCATAAAGCACCGGCTCAAACAAAACAAGGATATCGTGCATAACAAACCACAAAAGGTATCAGCCCAACCCATCGTCTACTCGCTATCACATGTACATCTGGGGTCCAGGATTGGAGAAGTCCAGGCCACTGCCGCTAACATAGCCGTCACTTATCTCTTCATCATAATACTCTCCACCACTCGAACCATCGAAGCTGGCTCTGCCCATGCCACCAACATCACTCAGATCTCCTTGATCATCCACCGCAGATATCTGCGACCAATCGATATTCTGAAGAGCAGGGTATTGTTGAAGAAGGGCTGCCGGAAGAGCAAATCCACCCGTGCTTGTACTGGGATCCATGCCAATCATCATTGGTTGCGGTAGAGGTTGAAGGCTGTTCTGGGCGTATTGTGCCTGCTGCTGTTGCTGTTGCTCCATCATAGCTCGGTTTTGACGTTCGGCCTTTTCTTCCTCCAGCAATGGCTTGATACAAATTCTGCCGGCTTCTGACCGGAAATGCCGACCCAGAGCGTCAGCTCTAGCAAATCGTCGTCCGCACCCCCAATGCTGGCCAGGGGAGGTATGAAGTTCGCCTCGGCATACAAACTTCTTTTCCCCGCTATGGAGACCTTCATGGCGCTTGCGGTCATGCTGTCTGGCAAATGCCTTGCCGCACACTGTGCACACGAAGGGTCTCTCATCAGTATGGGTCCGTAGATGCGAGCGTAAATTGTATGCGCGAGTAAACCGCTTCGGGCAGAGATTGCATTGAAAGGTGGCTGGATGCTTTTGAACTCTGGTGCTTTGCGCGGTGGGTGAAGCATTGGGTCTGCTAGGATCCGCCAGATCTAGGATGTAGTCTCGAGTTTGGCCCACGGAAGATGTTGAAGCACGCCGATTCTTCTCAACCCTGCCAGAAGCGACTGGTCCAGGCGAGGATTCGCGCGACAAAGACCGAGTGCCCCTCTCGGGAGATCTTGAGACAGCCAGATTGTTTGTCGAAGTGAGTCCAGGAGATCCGGCTCGGGACAATGGTCTACTAAATGTGACATCGGATTTGCTCCTACTGCGGCCTCCTGGTTCTTGAGTTAGCATTCAGTCGTGCAAGTTGCCGTGGATAGATACTCACTACTCGAAGTAGGAGGACTCAATGCACCTTCTAGAAGTTCTCCCTGTGGCCCAAAACTCTGCTGTCTAGAGACAGGCGCTGGCTCGATATTGATGGTAGGAGGCGCAAATTGATCAGCTTGCCCAATTTCAGAAACTACTGAGGTATTGCGCATATGATTGCTCGGGACGATTGATGGATAGGCTGGTGCTTGCGAGGTGTAGACATTAGGGATAGGTATACCCATGGGCTGGTTGAGTGTCAAGCCTTGGTCAACCCCAAGGCCTTGTTGAGTTCCCTCCATATGAGGCATGAGTCTCGGAGAACGATAAGATGCCTGCTCGGCAAGACTGAAACTCTCCATGCCAAAGGCATTGTTGGTATCAGGCTGCGCCTGAAGAAATGGAGAACGATTCAAGTCAGAGGACTCGTGGAGCTCTGCGTGCCCAAGATATGGAGAGTGTGAAGCTGATGAGATCTCACTATGATCCGACGGCGCTCTTCTGTGCTGCTGAAAATTCAGCCCGGAAAAGCTATCTCCATATGCGCTCGCAGGGTCAAGAGAGGCATGTCTTGAGTGCTGCGGCGTGTAGAACTGGCCGTTGGTCGAGGCAGGAGATCCAGGTTGCGAAGGCAGGTTCTCCGGTGGCTGCAATCCTGGTGATTGTTGATCCTGCGGAGAAGATACTTTGCTCAGGTCTGCCGGGTTGATATTTGCCTGCGGATTCATGTCGTATGCGGTGCTCATGGAGTAGTTCTGGAAGTCATTGGACATGCTTCCCCCGGGGTAGATAAAGCTGGTGTTGAAGGATGGATCAAATGCCTGGCCAGCGAATTGATTGTCCTGAAAGGTGTTCTGATATTGATTGTCTCCGTAGAATGCTTGCTCTGTAGGGTCCGAATGAAGTCCACCCTGTTGCTGTGGATCGAAGAACGGACCGGCGAACGATTGTGAATTTGTGAATTTGCCCGTGGTGAGCGCTGCTTGTACCGACGGAATTACGCCTGGTACGCTTGTGTGGTATTGATTCGGCGAAGGCTGAGGGCTCATGTCCTGCGCATTGCCGCTCGAGGGAGATCTCCCCCGGGAAGCGTCCATCTTTTAACAAGCTCCCCTCCGAGCCGTCTTTGGGCGAGAATGTGGATTGACAAGATAGGACCGAAGGATGGCGCGACAGGAGCCAGGCACCGGTAGGTATTCTCGGTGGTCGGCAGGCAACCCAGGGTTCGAAGATGATACAATTGGGCCGGTTGAAGGTGGTTTGGGATGGTACCTTGCCGGTCAGCCTGTGGCGCAGTGTGTTAGCATTGATATTCTGTGCGAGCTCTGATCACTTTGGGCTAGGACATACTCAGCCGCGCTGAGGCTGTGTTGGTGGAAGAGGGTATAAGAGATCCCACGGAGCCTCCAATGATGTTGTCAGATCAGGATGACGCTGCTCGATCAATCGCGACCTCTTTGCCGACAAGTCTAGCAGTAACAGAATGCCCTTGGTGGTGTCGAGTTGAAAGGTGAATTGGTAGGCCGACAAATGTGGATTGAAGTGATGTAGGGCTAGCAGAGGTTATAAATGGCGGGATAGGGCAGCAAGAGATGATACGGAGATGATGGTGCCAACTCAAGTCGCAACGACAAAAGTCCCCGATTCAAGGGACGAATTGCGCAGGATGCGGAGTTTGTGAGAAGATGCGGAATGAAAGTCTGTGAGATGATGGATTGAAAGTCGAAGGTGACTGCCATGACAGTGCATGACTTATTTGAAACCAACCAAATCCCCCCGGCGCCAGCTCTTCGACTGGACGTTGATCCTCACCTATCTGAATTCAACTGCTCTTTTCGTATGCTCATTGATCCCGGATACTGCAGGACGTTCAAGACCTGTGCGATCACTTATCTCTTGCAGACGAATCACGCATATTCGCCGAGTCCTTTCACCTTGTCGCAAAAGACAGATGAACAGGGTAGATGTCACCATCCGTTATCATCCCGGGCAAGACCTTGCCCAAATCCATTGTTATGGGATCCGAAGGTTGCCTTCTCGGCTGCCCTCCTCTCTATCTGATTCGTCGCTGGGGGCCCTTTGGTACTCCCTGAAATATCCCCTGTTCAAACATGTGTGGAGCCAGAATCACCTTGTTTGCCTGATACCAAAGGCCCTTGCTGTGGCTGTGCAATTGTGCCTGATGAATCCTGATACTGGACGATATCGAACACGAGGCACCGATGGCAGTGATCATGTCCCAGGGATATGGCGAGGACGGAAACTTCGTTTTCGAATTGTTTGATTCTCATTACCACTTCCCTCCATGTAACTACCTCTCCCTGGCCTTTGCTGTGCTTTGATCTATTTTACATACCACAGCAGTAAAAGGACTCTTTTGGCTCCAAAAACCAAAACGAAATAAATCGTGCCTTTTTTCAGAATTTCTGTGCCTGAGTAGGAGCCTTACAGCCCTTTTTGTAACCTTTTCTTTTCGTGCATACGCAATCCCAACTTGCAACTCCGTGCTCCCAGCTGCAAATCTGTCCGTATAATATCCTCCCGCTGCCCTTGCACAATAAGGAAACAGCGCAAACGGTGTCGGTTCATCGTAAAGAAAGTGATCGTGATTCGTCAAAGGTATTGAACTGCTCCCACGCTCGTGATCCTCGACATCAATATTGACGGCTTGTCCCTAGCTGGGCGGACCACAGCGAATGAAACCAAATAATGAAGATTAATCTGTTGGCAGAAGAATCGCGCTATGGCGTGGGTTGTATGCAGAAAGGTCGTAATAGCGGCTCGTTGGGACAGGAAGCCGAAGCATTTCGTCTGTATATCCAGCTCCTTCAAAGTGACTGGATGAGACGCGATCGAACTTGCAGATGTGTGAATGCAATAGACACTCAGCCTGGAAAACGGCGTTAGTACAGGGCTTGCCGCTAGTGTCGTCTTGCTTTACATACCGCAACACAGCACTTTCATCATCTTCTGGAAGAAACCCGGTTGTTGGTCTTGTTGCTGATTTGGTCGCCCCTGGCTGCTTTGCAGAGCACCGGCCGCTGGACTTGTTCGCGGCTGCGAACCCACCAGGTTGGCATTGCTATTCTGGAATTGTGCCTGAGTGCTTGCGGGAGGCGTGTTCATATCAAGCTGGCCAGCTAAACCACTACTCCTCTTTGGTAGATTGCCCCCGGCGGCGCCGCTTGTGCGATCTCGAGCGCTCTTCCCCATGGCTGCCACTCCTGGTTTTGCCGGCGACCCTGGGGGCGGGGGCTGCGCTGCGTTTAAACGATCGGCCGAGATTGCTGCTCGATCACGCGACGGCCGTTGTCCACCGTCCTGGCGCATAGCAGAAGCGCCGTGCAAGGCGCGTGCTGATGCATCAGCTGGAGCATTAACGTTATGCAGATGGGCAGCAGAAGGATGTGCTTTCATGGCTTCCCATCCACGTCCGCCATTCAATTTCATCCAGTCGTACTCGCCGTCTTCCACTTCACCCGTGTTCTTCAGCGCTTGGGTGAACAGATCTCGTAAAAAGTCATAATCTGGGGTGTCCTCGAATCCGAGATTGCGCACGTAACTGAGATATTTGTTGAATTCCTCTAACCTCCACGTTAGCATTGGCTTGGAGGAAAGGGGTGACGAATGATCATTACGTACCGGGAAAGCCTTCGCAAAGATCTTTGATGGCGGTGGTTTGTTTTTTCTCTCCAATCTTTTCATACTTCTGCTTGTTGGTTGCTGCCTTCAGTCCTTGCCACGGGAGTCCACCTCTCAAGAAGTACATGAAAACATGTCCAAGGGCCTCCAAATCATCACGACGCGACTGTTCTCGTCCCAAATGGGTGTTGATACTCATATAACGTGCCGTACCTGACAGAGATTTGCGTTCGCGATAAGGAATGTGCTGTTTGGTTTTGGGGTCTCGATATTGTTTGGCCATCCCGAAATCGACAACATGAATAACATTTGCTGCTTTCGTACCGGGCCTGCCGATCAGAAAGTTGTCAGGCTTGATATCACGATAGATGAGGTTCTTCTCGTGTATTGTCTGAACTCTGGAAAGCTGGAAACAAGTCAGTCCTGAGCAAGTACCGGGAACGGCCTGAGTTACCATCTGCTTCGCAACCATAACAACCGTCTTGATCGAGAATCGTCTGTTGCAATGGTCGAAGAGGTCCTCCAGACTAGGGCCAAGCAGGTCAATCACCAGGATGTTGTGCAGACCCTCTTGTCCAAAATAATAAACGTTGGGAATTCCGGCTGTGTAGTGTCAGGTCTACCAATGTTTCGCCAACTGGAGCCATCAGACTTACGACAGCCGACCAAAATTTTGTAGGTTCGGTATTCATCTCGTAGCTGTGGAGCATCACTTTTTCTCGGTTCCTATAATCCTAATGAGAGGCTGGAGCCAGATGTTGTGCCAGCTTGACATACAAATTTGATAGCTACTTGTTGATTGTTGAGCAGATTGGTGCCCTCGAAAATAACACCGAATGATCCCTCTCCTATCTTTTTCCCTACGCGATAGTGCACTCCGACAACATTGGACGACGAGGAAGCCATGTTTCCGTCGCCCAAATAGGGGAATAGGTTATGCAGAAGGGCGAAAGAATAACCGTCGAAAGAGGGATCTCGTAAGGAAGGAGGAGTTGGGGCTTGATTCGAGGCGTTTCACCTCCGCAACGGCGGTGACTGCAAGGGTCAGTATGGGCTCCTAGTCCTTGACCGCTCGATGGGAAAGATCACATACATTGATTGCGGCCTCAAGCAAGAACAGCAGTCATCCGCAGTGAAGATAAGAAATTCGGGGCGAACGTCGACAAGAACGGTCAGTTGTTGTCGGGAAAGTTTGGGTCGGAGCTCCTGCCAAGGACAACTGCAACCGCAACTTCGCCTGGAGACTGGAGACTGGAGACTGTCCAGCACGGACTCGTGAGGGTCCGCCTTTGCACCAAACGATAACGCACACAGTGACCAGGATGCGACGCACTGAGAGATAAATGGTCGTGCGAGGTATAAAACCAGGCTGAACACTAAAAGAAGACTCGACTCAGCGAAGGAAGCCTGGGCGAGAAGGATACGATCGAAAAGTCGGGGGATGCTGTAGTTGCAGCAATTGGACTAGCAGCAAACGTCTAAGGGCGCAGGGGGGGAGCAGGTGCAGTGGCTACGGAGGGAACCACTAACCTAAGCGTTACCGACGTCGGGCGGCTGAGGCTTTGCAAGGCAGCCCAGTGAGCCTAGTGAGCCCCAAACGCAGCGCAGGAAAGAATAGGAAAGGTCACACTCGAATTGAAAGGAGAGGCTAGTAACTGATTTGGTGGTCGATCTGCATGTCATGGGCTAGTAAGAAGTTGAAAAGTCACCGCAACTGTCACCTCTGTCCACTACAATCATCAATCTCGAGTCCTCGAGCACTTCGCCAAAGTCGTTTTCAGTACCGTGTATATTGCCGTCGCTTTGCTGGAGAACTTCCTATTCCCTTGCAATTCTAGCCCCTTGCGCTGGCAAATGGCGACAGCACAACACACAGATCACACTATCACTCCACCCAGAGTTCCAGACTCCGTGTTGCCGCGGCGGGATGCCCTGTAATCCAGATACTTACTTTCATTTCCATGGTTGATGAGACGGCAAATGTAATGAGCTCCCGTCCTGAGGTTCCTCGCTCATCCACTCAGATCCTTTTCAAGCTCATCTGTCGACCTTTGTTTAGCCGTTTCTTTTGATGCTGGAACGGAGGGCCTAGCAGGGATCCAAGGTCTCTCCGGCGCTTTCTGGAGCAGTAATTATATCCACTATTGACCAGACAACCATTCGGCTCTAATAATCTCTCTTTTGGTGCTGTTCCCGATCCGTGCTGCGTCCCGGCCATCAAACATGCTCGCTCTTATAGGTGGTGGCAAGTGTGAGCATCTTTGAGCATCCTACTCCGTCCTATGTATCTTGACAGCGAGATAAGCCGGAAAAGAATGGACCGAAATACTGTAAAGAAAGCGAGTCTTGGATTGTTTCTGGGAATCTAGAAATCTCTCGAGCCTGATTCGCGTTCCTGGTCCCGCCAGAACGATCTTCTCTGTGAGCAATTTTCTTCGTCCTCTCTTCTACCCCAGATCCGCGATATGCAGGCACAGGCACCATGCAGCAAGGGGGAAAAGCTCTGTACACCGCACTTTTGCCGGCGGCTTCTTTGTCCTGATCCGCTGGGGACTACTAACGAGCACTTCAACCATCAACAATTGTCAGCTCGCTCTGCTCAGATCCTCTTCCCTCGTTTCTTCATATTGCTATCTGAATGTGTCCATGTCGACGGCTTCATGTTGAACACTGCTGCAACAATGAGGAACCCCGACTTATTGGCTTCACTTCACCCTTGGTGAAATTCTATCGTCTTGGATGCTGCAAGCGTGACGGGCTGTTCTCAACCTTCCTGCAAATCGTGTCACTCCCGCGAGAAACTCGGGTGACATTTCGAAGCGGTGAAGGCGTTGCTGGCTGAAAGGGGACAGCGTCGCGTGGCATCGGCGTCGCCAAATTCGAGTGGCTGTCCTTCTTGAAAAGACCTCCAAACTGCAGACTCCGGCTCTTCTTCACCGTATTTTCGTCCTTTGTATTGAACCTTTCGTTCGTGTCTCGTTCGTACAAAGGACTGAGGGTTTTGTTGCGAGGCATTGCTATTGTTTTGCTCGACTTGGATCTAGAGAATAGTCCACTCCTACTCTTCTTGAGCAATTTGCTGCCTTGTTCCTTTGATGTCCTTTTTTCCGGCGTGCCAGCACGAGTCGGTGTTGCATCAACAATCCTCGCTCGAGAAAGTCCTGCTTCATTGCGTCGATCAGAACGAGGAGTATCTCGCGCATACGTACTGAGATCACCCAGTGAAGGGGAGTAGATGGGAGCGTCTTCGAGAGACAGCAGGTCATCGTCATCGTCACTTTGGACACTTGGGGTCGGTGTCTCTCGCTGAGGAGGTGGAGGAGAGCCGTTCGTGCCGGTTTGCGGCGACGGGCGGGTGAGCGATGGAGGACTAGCAAACATATCCGGCGGGTGCATTCTCAGTGGGTTGACTCCTCGAGGATATCCAGATGCAGGTATGGCCGGCACATAGGCATTTGCCTCCGTCGAAAAGACGACAGGAGTCGGAGCAGATCTCTGCATTCCAAAGTGATATGAAGCTTCTTTAACGGGCTCTGGCGCCGCAACTGGTGGAAGAACAGGCCGCAGTGTGGGCTGGACGACCCGTGCAGCTAGGTGTGGTGCTGGTGGAAGGATCGTCACAGGTTCTGATGGTCCTGGTAGAGCTGATGGCATTGTTCGACCTTGTTGTCTTTTCTCGGTCGGATCACCGTCGCCATTGCTCTCCTTCTTTGGGTGAAAGAATGATGACTTGGATCTCAAGAAGGACATGTTGCGTGGAAGAGGAGAATGAAAATCCAATTTCTCAACCGCTCTTGCGAATGACTTGGTCAAAGATCCAAAGGCAGACTCCCCGTCGTCGCTTTGTTCAGCGCCGACATCAGTATCAGGGTCCCGGTGGTCTGTGAATTCGCCGAGAAGAGGCGCGTCTGTCTGCGACTTTGCAAACTCCTTACTGCTATTCAGCGATTTGCGCCTAACATGGCCGTTGCCCGTAAGTCCTTTGATTTTTCCTTTGTAGAGATTCACGGTTTCTGCGCGTCGGCGTGCTAGGCCACCTTCTCGTCCATCAGTAGCAGCACGTTCATCTGCGTCTTCAGCTACTGAATCGAACTTTTGCGACTGACAAGCTCTTCCAGGACGCATTCTAGCAGGCACTCTTCTGGCCTTGCTTTTGATCGTGTCACTCAAGCGAAGTATGGAACCCCTTTTTGATGTTGTGGTGTTTTCTGGACTCTTCAACTCCGAAGCAGGATTTGGCTCTGGTACAATCTCGGCATCCGTGCCGTCGTGTGGAAGCCTCTTTTCATTTTGTTGCTCTGGTGTGTTAGCGACCCATCCGATTACTGGATCCCAGCTTGTCCCTGAGAACGTCAGGTCAGATATTTCTCCACAGACGACACCTTCCGCACGAGCGACTTCGACGTTGGTGGTACTGGTAAGTATAGGAACAGAGATAACACTTCGAGCAACGGTCGATGTGCTAGTAGCTTTTGGGAGGTGGACAGAGTGACTTCGAGGGTAGTGTGTCGCAAAGGGAAGTTGAGAAATCGATAGCCATGAGAGTGGACGAAATCGATTCCGACGACGGGATTTGGTGGTTGCTGGAGCAGCATCTCCCCCGTTCTGGGGTCCTGTGCCCCGGGCACGGGTCTCTTCTTTCTGTAGGGATTGTGGTTTGACGGAGACATCAGTGTCTATTGTAGGGCCGGGCCCAGACGATGCCGGCGGCTGATCATGAGGGTCACACCGATAAGAAAGGCTCGATTCGGCACGGTCATTCAACTCATCCTTCGAAGGGATACGAGAAGCTGGAATCAAGGTCAACCACAGCAACGTGACATTGAGACTGGTACTCACCTTGCCGCGACCCCGCACGACTGAACGATCGAATGCTGTCAAAGGAGAAGATAGAGAAAGAGCCTCTACTTCGAGTACGAGTGTGCGAAACCATGGTTGTTCGGCATTGGGCATGTCTCAGGCTTCAATTCCAGCATGAAACGAATGGGACGAGGAATGCAAACCCAGGACTTAGCAAGATGACAATACTTGAGGTATGAGGGACATAGTGTGTCTGGCAGAACAGGCAGCTGCAACAAGTTGAGGGAGAACGAAACATCGGGCAAGGACACTGGAAAGGAGCAAGACACACGACGGCAACTGCATCATGCTCATCGGTACCCAGCATCAAGACCTATATCGAATGCCCGAAGACTCTTTCTCACATCGCGAACCTGTTGCCATGTATTCCTTCTCTCCGTCTTCATCAACAGCAGCTTCAGCCCAGGTCCGTCCTTCCTCATTTCACGGCCAGTAAATCTTCACGAAGGCCATGCTGGCAACCTAGGCGGCAGGTTGCGAATAGACGAGAAGACAAGGTGCCTGTGCTACTCATTGTGATTCCTTCTTCGCACCGGAACGGACTAATATGATGTTCTCAACATATGCCGCTGCGGCGCAGGATTGAAGGACAGATTTCCAACCACGGCAAAGGCCGGTCTTGGTCTTTAAAACGTTATTCGATGCGGAGATCGGCTATGCTTTCGATGCCATCTCACAGATACGGGTTGCCCTGGTTTACACTTGCCGCGGCCCCGCATATCCATGTAATACTAATACTGATCGTGGGCCAAAGCTGCCTACCATTTCTCCATATATCGCCCTTGAGCATCTTTTCTTGACTTGGAAAGTGATCTCCCGACGGCTTTACACAAGTTTGTCTACTTCATCTTCCCCCTCCAAAATGCCATATTCTCTCAAGGGACGCAATGTCTTGGTCACGGGAGGGTCAAGGTGAGCTTTTCTACAGCTTAGGCAAGCTTCACGCCTCAAAACCAGGCCCTGACCGTATCTTAGAGGCTTGGGAGCTGTCATCTGCGCGAAGTTTGCTGCTGAAGGTTCGAATGTCATGATCAACTATGTGAGCAGCAAGGACAAAGCAGAAGAAGTTGCCGGGAAATGTGAGAAAGACTTCGGAGTCAAGGTCGCAATCGTCCAAGGGGTATGTTCCATTCTCCATGCGGTATGATCATACACTGACACTGGGCAGGACGTTGGTGTGGCAGCCGATTGCGTTCGGTTGGTGAAGGAGACTGTACAGCACCTCGGAGGGCTCGATATCATTGTCAACAATGCCGGGTGGACGAGATTTGCCAAGTTTGACGATTTGAACGACCTCAGTCATGAAGAATGGGACAAGGTAGGAGCAGCAAGACTAGCGCTGCCGGCTCGTGCTGACTTGACCAGTGCTGGCGCACAAATGTCATGTCTCAGTTGTGCTTGATGCAGGAAGCGGTGCCAATATTCAACGCCAACACAGAAGGAGGAGTATTCCTCGTTTGCTCCTCGATTGCGGTAAGACAGATTCCACACCTCAGAAGCATTATGCTGAGCCGTCACAGGGAATCAGTTGCGCTGGCAGCTCGCTCGGCTATTCTGTAACGAAGGCTTCTGCACTCCATCTCATGAAGTGCATGGCTTCTACACAGGGGCCGAAAATAAGAATCAATGCGATTCTGCCGGGTTTGCTGTTGACGGACTGGGTAAGCGGACCTCGACCTATTGAGCCTGCTCCCGCTGATGACCTTCCAAGGGTATGAGATACACTGCAGACCGAATACAGCAAACGATCGAGGCGGCCGCATTGAAACATGAGGCTTGTTGCCCTGCCAGCCTCTTCTAGACCATGCTAATGATCGCTGCAGACTTATCTGGACGATTGTGCAGATTCGTTCATTTCGACCGCAAAGAACACCTCTATCACAGGACAGCAGATTGTAGTTGGTATGTCTTGCCGCCTTTCAGATGCATTCTTGCTGACAGGCGTAGACGCTGGTGTGGTCATCCGGTAGACCATGATGCCGAGTCATGCGTCGGCTTTCCTTGTTGGTCACTAGAATTTTCTTGCAGGGCCAAATGGTGTGAGAAGACGTAGAGATCGTACTCTCCCATACGCGTCGGTTCCCCAAAGAATCCTGCACGAGCAGCGGCAGCAGCCCCAGGTTTTCTTTCCATAGAAGCGACTGTAACGTGAGGAAATGCAATCCGGCTGATCCCTCCTTTTGATGCTTGGACATTAACCATTAATGGTCGGTCGCTTTCCACTGGAACCCCATTTTTTGGCAAGATCGCATAAGGTACGCCCACTGGAATAGGATCGACAACATGTTTCATGTCCTCCGGGATGTCAGACTCCATCACGGACCACATATCTGTTGACAATTTGAGACGCACCGCATCTCCTGACAGGCCATCCCTAGTTGCGAAGGCGTGAAGGGGTCCGATTGCCCGATTTCGCCCGAGTATTTCGCTGTCTGAATGTTTGGCAAAATTGATTGTACGCATCTCTGAGGTAATTTTCGGAGCAGTCGCGAGGTTTGTGCCATTCTCTCGGCGCGGGAGACTTTCGTAGGGTGGGATGTAGAGTTTATTACGGATCGCATTCACCAGCATTTCTGCACCAACAGGAGCCAGCAGAGTCAGCAACTCCTTGGTAGTGATATGATCTGGATCGGGTATGGTCAATCCAGGAGAGGGCGTCTGATCAAGAATGACGCCTTGATCGAATTTTGAGGGATGCAATGTCTGCACCGTGACACCGGTCGTCTGTCGACCATGAATGATTGTCCATTGTAGGGGGGCAGCTCCAGGCAGATCTGGAAGCATCGATGGGTGCACATTGAGGCCACCATATCTGGCGAGGTTCAGAATCCGACGCGGGATCAGCAAGCCGAAGGAGACTGCCACCACCAGGTTGATGTATGGATTTTCACTCCCATATTCAGGCGGACTCCATCCCCGGAATGTGTCAATTTGATGCACCGGAAGACCAAGTTGTTGCGCGACTGTCTTGATTGGTGGCGAGGTGATGACTTTGAGACCTCGACCACTTCTCTTATCTGTTCTCGTTACGACGTCGATGGAGGCGACATTAGTCTGTGGTGTTTTCGAGTACATGTGCAAGGCTATCAAAGAGGTTGCACTGAATAAATCCGATCCACAGAAGAGGATCCTCAAGGGGTGGTCTCTATCTTTTTGGGTTGAGGCGAGGCGAATTGAGGTAAATATTGTCCTTCTCAGAGCACATGATCTGGTGCGCCAATGTGCAGGTGCTTTCAATAGCTGTCGCTTCATCAGACCTGATCATGTTCATGGAGAAAATCAAAGGCTGTCCACGAAAATAGACTACCAGAAGGGGGAATATTCTCGTCGCAAATTGCCGTCATACCAAGTACCTCGGTCGGCGGGCGATTATCATGTCTCGTCCATGCTCATGCTTATGCTTTTAAGCTGGTTTTGTCAACGCTCTGACTTCTCTCCATATCCCAATAAGGATATATCAAATCTCTAACAGCACTATTCGGTTTGTCTGTTGCGGGTCGCTCATATCCACGCTGCTGAAAACCAGTCCCTCTGCTTGCGACACCCAGTGACCCCTCTACTTGACTCAAGCAACCGAGAAGGCCGCAGGTCGTGTCTACACCTGTTCAACATGGCTGCGCCATCGCAGCCAGCGCATTCGCAAACTGAACCCTCATCTTCGACAACAGTTCCAACAAGTCAAGCGCCTCCTGATGTAGCTGTCGAAGATGACTCGGACCCAGACTTCGACGACCTAGATGGTACAAACCAGCTTTCCCACTACCAATACCATCTTATTGACAATCAATAGACGTGCTTGATCAATTCTCCGCCGCAACGTCCTCTCAGCCCAAGCCTCAACCGGAACCTACACCCTCCTCCTCTGGCCCGGGCAGACCACCAGCAGCAGCAACAAGCGAAACTCCAACTCTCCCGTCCGACCTACCTATCCCCGAAGGCCCCAGGCCCTCCGAAAGCGAAGAAGAATTCATGGCCCGCCTCACCGCCGAAATGTCCAGCGTCATGTCCAAACTATCCGCTGATCCAGCCGTCTCCGCGGCGACGCCCGACGACATCGCCAAAATGGGCAGGGAACTGGAAGAATTCACCGCCAAAATGGAAGCTGAGGGGGTGCAACCCGAAGATCTATTGAAAGCCATCCTCGGCGAAGACACAGGCACCAAGGTTGGCGAGATCGCAACAAAAGAGCACGACAGGCGCGAGAGCGAATCCAAATCGCGCAGCCCGGAGAAATCGAAGAGGCCCGAGTCGTCCAAGGGCAAGTCGTCAGGCACATCTTTCGAAGACACGATCCGCAAGACAATGGCCCGCATGGAGTCCTCTTCAGCCGCAGCGAGCAGCGCAACTGCCCAATCAGCTAAGTCGGAGGAGGACATGCTCGCCGAGATGCTACGCGCCCTAGACTCCGAGGGCGCCGGTGAAGGCGGAGACGGAGACGGCGACTTGTCCAAGATGTTCCTCGGCATGATGGAGCAGCTCACGAACAAGGACATGCTGTACGAGCCGATGAAGGAGCTCAGCACGAAGTTCCCCGACTGGCTGGACCAGAACAAGGCGAGATTGCCGACGGAGGAGTACGAAAGGTTCACGAGGCAACAGGTCATTGTGACTGACATCGTGGGCAAATTTGAGCACACTAGCTACAGTGACGATGACCCCAAGTGCAGAGAGTACGTGTGGGAGAAGATGCAGGCTATGCAGGCAGAGGGGGCGCCGCCAGAGGACCTGGTTGCCAACCCGTTTCCAGGGATGGGTATGCCGGATATGGATGACAAGGCGTTGGAGGAGGGATGTCCCACGCAATGACCTGGGAGTTTTAAGCAGTTGACCACGAACGCATCCGCAGGGATGCCAATCGATGGGGGAAGATGCTTCCAAAGACACATAACCCCCCCTTGAAGAGTCCCAACCCTGTTGAGCGAAGCCATTTGCCGGGCTCTGAGAGAGAGTTTTGGCAGACCGCGCATGCCGGATGGGGTTCAAAGCCCGCATGAATGTTACAAGGTACACCCAGCCGTTCACGGAAGATTCCAATCTGAGGTCCATACATAGGCCGGTAATGCTCCGCTTCGAGAAAATCACGGAGGGTGGAAAAGTGGGAGACGGTATATACCCGGTTACTTAGGCCAAGGGAGGACACACGAGAACACTTGCGAAGTACTCTATCATACAGTCATATTGATATAATGCCCAAGTCTGCGGGCTTTGCGCAAGGCGAGACGAGACGAGACGAGACGCGATCTTGTCGAAACAAGAAGGGAAATATCTCCGAAACTATCTATTCTGTTACTATATTGGTACAATATTGAGTAAAATACATAGTAATCCTGGCAGCAAACAGCCTACTGAGTGGCAAGGAAGTCTTACCCAGACGAGCACTGTGCAAAATGATAGATCCATGATAAGGTATGCTAGCTAAGGTAGGCACCTGTAGGTACTAGTATGCTCTGAGTGATGCCCCTGTCATCAGCGTACTATTCATTCTTGTCATCTATGCATACCTTACACTATAGAATGGGCACCGCACGAGTCTCGATGCATTTCGCGGGGTTCTCTGGCACAAAAAAAGACGTGCTCCATCATGGCTCTTTGGACGAGCCTCCAATGCATAAAAACATCCCGAGCTCGCCGATAGTACTTGCTCACAAGCACGCACTCAAAGTGTATTGCCAACAACCTCCAGCTTCAAAGGAAGGACCATCAGTTGGTCTGACGACTCCAACAACAAAACAAGACCGGTGTCAAATCAATCACGAGAGATCCATTCCAGCCTCGTACTCCCCATGCCTAGATTGCTGGCCATGCGTGTGCCCCTCCATCTGCTGCTGAGGAACAGACTCCCGATGCTGCCCCTGCCCCTGCCCCTGATCTCTCAAGATAAACTCCCTAAACACCTCTTCATACTCTTCGTCCTCGTCCACAATAAAGTCCTCACCATCCGCAGGACCTGTCCTGGAACTTCCCCTTCCCTGCGCATGCGTTCCTGGGTCTGTTCCAATTTCGTAGTCGTAGTAGATGCCCAACTCTTCAGCCTCCGGATCGTACTCTTCCGTAGGCGACATCTCCTCGTGTCCTTCTTCACCTTCACTATCTGCCCATTCACTCATCACTTCATCCTCAAGCACGTCGGCATCACCTTCAGCCAGCGCCCTCCGCCTCATCTCGTCCTCCCACACCCTCCTCTCTCTGACGAAATCCATCCTCAAGACCTGGTCTCCCACGCCTTCACTCCGAGCATCATCTCGTCTCCGCCGAATTCGGTCAAGGAATTGAGATTTCTTCTTCTCGCGTCCCTGAGCCGCGTGTCGTGCTATTGCCGCAGCCGGACTCGCACTTCGAGCACGAGATTCCCAGATCCCTTCCTTCTTCTCGTTCTGCCCACCAATGAAGGTGAACGATGCCGAGTTCGCTGTCGCCTTCTCATTGCCAAACAGAAACCTTGACTGCGTAGTTCCCGAGACACGACCGTCCCGGTCTGCATTCAAAGCCGAGTTCGACGAGGTTGAGTCCGGCGGTGTTACCAAGGCACTTCCGCCTACAGACCCGTTCATGTTTGGATATTGTTTCGGACTCTCGGGCGTCTTTTGCATGCCAGCTCCTCCTGTCCCACCTCGGTACCTGCTCAAGAGATCAAACTGCGTCTTCTGCACACCACTGAATCCTTCGATCGCACCGTCGTTGCCATTTACAGTCCTGCCAAAGAATGCGCTTGGTGTGACATTCTCATCCTGCTCTTCGCTAACCGCAAACTTCCCCAGCGGCGAGCTTGCAATTATCGGCGAGGAGGGACCGTGACCGGGCGATGCAGGCATGAGATTCGCATTCCTTGACGTCCGGAGCGGCGAAGGTGTCACGGGCGTATAGCAATGAAAATGATGAGGTCGATTGGTGGCGATGAAAGGGCTCGATTGTGCAGGGGAGTGTGAGAACATTGCTCGATGCTCGTCTAGTCGTCCGAGAGTAATCAGATTCTGCTTCAAAAGGGCTCTAAGTGCGTCTGTCATCAGCGCAGACTCGTAGAACGTGAAGGTGCAGATTGTATTTCGAGAGCCACCGAATGACGCGAGTAGGCGCGAAAACGCGACCGTATCGAGCTAGCCAGATTCGGCTTAATGAGCATTCTCGATTTCAGGGTCTGCACTGGCAGCACATGAATCAAAGTGCTGACACCTGGGCGAATGATGACGAGCGCATCTGAGAGGCTGTCCAGATTTCTTGCATGTGCGTCCAAAATCACATCAGGCATGCCACCATGCAGGTACAGAGAACTCAGGCAAACTCATTCAGCTGAGGAAATAATCATTTTGGGTTTCTATCTAGCCAATTCACAACACCACCAGGCATTTCCTTATGTACCCCTGAAACACAATGATGGACCGGCAATTCGAGTGCAATAGCACAAATTACGCCCGGCATTAATACATTTGACAATAGACCCCGTACCCGTGAGTCCCTTCTCAATGATTTGGGTTCGACGCCTGCTAGCAAGCCAGGGTGGATGACAGATTAGTGTCTCCCTTTTTCGCTAATTACAAACAAGATTCGTAATGATCGTGATGCTGGTGCTTGAAGCCACAAACACTCGCATTAGAAGTTGGATGCGGTGTTGACTGGTCCAGGAGAGTGATATTGATCCAGAGTCCGTTGAAAGGGCGTGCTGTCAGATCCAGTCGTTGCGCTGAGTTTGTCTTGGTTGAGGTTGGGATCATAGAGATCATCGTCGTGCAGATTCTTCTTCTTGCCCCAGATACGCCAGGCAGTATAGGCCAGTCCCGCAAGAAGCAGAGCACCACCGACACCACCAACCACACCACCGATTGTTTTCTTGGCCGTTTCACTGAGTCCAGAACTTCCACTACTGCTACCGCCGTTTGTCAGCGAAGCGGGGTCGACACTCGTGGTGATGGGAACAGCGCTACTGCCTGTGCTCGTGACATGGACAGTGCTTCCTCCTTTGACACTTGTAATGGTTGTGATGACTTCTGAGTAAGAACTAGTGGTTATCAAAGTCCTTGACGGTGCGGTAGTGCTCGTGGTGATGGTTGACACGGACTCCGAGGTCTCTGTTGTGCTGCCCTGAGAGTCTGTGGGTGTAAATGTTGAAGTGGTCTCGACGATGACGACGGACTGCGATGTGCTGGTAGGGCTTGATGTGATTGTAGAAGAAACAACAACAGTCGGAGTGAAATCCGAGGTAGTGGGGGTGGTGGTGACAACGCTGGTGCTGGCAGTAGTGGTATCGTCAGAAGAGGTTACTGAGGAGGTGTCGCTCGCAGAGTCGCTGCCGCCAGTGGACAAGGCCACACTTTGACGTTTGAAGAGGGCAATGGCATCGTCGAGGGCATCGGCGGAGACCGCGGAAGCGAAGAGCATCGAGAGGAAAAGGACACTTAGTTTCTGCATGTTGAAAGTCGAGTCGAGGAAGATGCTGAAGTGGGAGAGATTGTTGGGATGAATCGAGTTGGCCGCAGTATGTGCTTGAAACAAAGACGTGCAGTTTAAGCGAGCGTCGTTAATGGGAGGGCGAACGAACGGCCAATTGCGGCGTTGAGTGAGGTCGAATTTCGAATTGAAGTTGAATAAAGGTGATCTAGAGTGATTGCTAGAAGAAGTCGAAGATGAGGAGACAAAGAAGACAAAGCGAAGCCAAAGAGAAGAAAGGCGATTGGAGTTGGATCGGTTGGAAAGCAAGGTTGCATGGGAGTAACAGAACGAGGAAGAAAAACAAGGGACACGGGCGTTACGGGCATGGTGTGAGTGATTTCGGTAGTCCCAGGCGGTGGCTTCGCCTATTGCTGGACTTGCGTTATGCAGGTGCAAACGCCAACCAAAGCAAAGAGTTCCAGTTTGTTTTCGGCGAGATTTTCAATCGGCAGGCCGCAGTTGAACCGCAGTCAATCCCTCTTGTCTCACCTCGCACTCGATCACGTGTCGATCTCACTATGTACTGTCCCTCCTCTGTCGCCAGTTTCGACTCGACAAAGATCTGTACTTCAATCGATTGCACATGTGACACTGATAGCAACACTCGCAATGCAACCCTGTACGACTTCCTCCCAAAATGATATGGCAGGATGGCAGTCACTGTCAGTCAGCGGCTCTAGGATCAACTCGCAATCCCTTGGGCAGTCTACCACACATGCACCGGAGAAAATACTTTGATTACGAGCAATGCAGACCCTTCATAAGCAGACGGTCACTTGCTCACAGCTAGACCATATTCGCACCTTTATAGTGGGCACTAAGATGGAATGGCTCGAAAAAGCGACAGAAAGTGTATGCAGTCTTACTCAGATGACTCGCAAATTCCCTTCCGTAGTCGGTGTATCCCGCAATCTCGCACATGATGCTGTGTACTCGTGCTGTTCCAGATCCAGAAAGAATTTTGTGCAACCCGCCGTCCAGGTACAGTCCGTCACGACCAGGCAGATCAATCTCGGGTACAATAGAAAGCATTACTTCATACCACAGCTTCCTCCGCCCCAGCAACATCACTCTTGACCGCATACATATGAAACTGCGCAAAAATTGTCACATCCTCGACCATTGTGCCCAAACTGCCAATAAGCCAAGGCAGATTCTTCATCACATACTCATGCTGCGTCGAATGACAGAGAATGCCCGCGCCATAGGTGAGATTGCCCATAAGCGAGAGAATGAAGAACAGCAGCGAGAGTCCTGCGTCATCTCATTAGCACTGATCCGTCCACACGTCCAACTCAAAGACTGCTTACCTTCGCAGCTCTTCTCCCTCGCATTCTTGATGATCTGCGGTATCCTCGCGCCCAGATACGCCACGGCACTCGCATACCCCAGGATCTGCGCACCAGCAGCCATCTTCTCCTCCTCCGTGTCCCTCGACGTATCACTCGGTCTCCACGCACCAGACTCATAAGCCAAAGCCCAGCCCGCGGCGCCGACAACCATGATCGCCAGCACGCTCATGACGTTCTTGAACCACAGCCTGGTGCCCGACTCGTCGCTCTCTTCAAGTATCTTCGCCAGATGATCATTCTGCGCGACACTGCTTGCCCGTCGTCTCATGCTCGCACTGCTTCGCCTCCTTCGCTCCGCAGACCCAGGGATCGTAAGACTGTTCGTCCTCTCGCGGCGCAGGAGCGGTTCATCTTCTCGCGGCTCCGCTGCGGACAATGAAGCACGTGCTTCCAGTAACGCTCGTCCTTCCCGCCTCTTGTTCCTGATACCGTAGTATAAGCACTGTCCGATCAGCACGCCGTCGGCGATGCAGAAGTATACGCCTATCGCGACTACCACCGGGACCAGGCCGGCCCACAGCGCACCCGCAAGGTTGCATATGTCGCCAATGAACCAGACGAAAATGAATGCGAGGCTGATTGCTTCGGCCGAGCCGTTGCGGTAGTTCTCGATTAATTGAGGAACGAGGAGGAAAATCCAGCAGGCAAGGGAGATTGAGCCAAAGATGCCGGACAAAGCTTCGCGGATGGTGAGCAGTGCATCAGGCTCGGCAGCGAGAATGGTGAAGAAGCCTGCCATGGCGGGATCAGGCAATTCAAACGGACAAAATCACATAGTCGACGAGGGAAAACAGGCCAATTTGTGAAATTTGAAAAAGGAGCCCTATGATGCTCAGCTCGAGAATTCTAGGTTAAGTGGAGTGCTTGGTTTATCATCGGGCAGCTGGCGATGTGACGCTCCTCTCGCTTGTCTTTGACGTTCGTCATTTCCCCGATCACTTGGATTCCAGCCTTTAGCCTTGGCCTCACTAGCCGCAGCCCACGCCCACGCCCACATTTCTGACCAGTTCTTATCGCGCCGTATCTCATTCGTTGTTGAAGGACGTCAAGATTTCCAGTATGGAAGCGCAATACTATGTACAGCTGGCAAACGTAGTCCAAACGTATTCCCGAACATCGTTGCAAGTGCATCATGAAGCGATGTACGTGAGGTACACCAGAGCTGCAGATGCAATAAAGAAAAATCAATGGAACAGGCGTGCCACGATGACCTACGAGGCTTTCGACTCACGATATCACGCACGAACGCTCTAATGAAAATGTTCTGAAAAGAGAAAATCTGTGGGTAAATGTCCGGGTATTGTCTATGCCTCTAGTATCTCACAATAGGCCACTGCCTGTCCTAACATATTCATACCTCCGCTTGTGGTCCTGTCGACCACTATGTCCACCATGTCAACTCTCCTCCTTTATCCAACAACTTGGCACCTTATTGGCTTGCCGTCCCTCATGGTGAAGCGTATCTTGGTGCCTGTCCACCTCGGACAGGGTGTCGAACGTCGGCGAATAAGTCTGAGTCTGGGCTTTTTGCTGCCCGTAGTAGAATTGGCTCGGGCGGCGGCGGCCATGGAGCGAGTGAAGGCGGCCATTTTTTCTTATCGCCGAGGGACTTGTCGGGAAAGTGGTGGATGTAGGTTCTGGAGGAAGGAGGGTGCTGGTGGAAAAGAGTCGGTTGTTTGTGTGGTTGGCTTTGGATGTATTGTGGTGATGGTGTCGGTTGCTCTTGTGAAGGACTCTGGTGTTATGTGGTGTGGTGTGGTGTGGTGATGTGTGTATCGATGTTAACGAGCGGGAGATTTTGACGGTGAGGAATCTCCTTTATTTGTACTCGTCCGTCCAAGGACCTCGACGGTAATAGAGTTCTGAACCACGACTACGCCTGAGGACCACGAAGAGTCATGAGGACCTGAACCGTGGTTGAGAACCCTACTACCGTCGAGGTCCTCACACCTGAGGTCCGCCGGCTTCCTGTTCGTGGTCATCGTTCGTTGTCCTGCCTTCCAGTTGTGCCTTTTGGTTGGTGGACAACCACAGTGAAGGTAATAATAGCATCGCGTGAGCCTTGGGGGGAAATTTCTCGGTAGAATTTTACTGACTTCGAACGCTTGTTGTCTCTGGTTGCCAGACGGCGAGATCGTAGTACACTATGCAGGCTACTAATTTTGCTTCATTGTGTGTTATGCCTCGAACGTAACATCCTGGCAGACTCTCAGACGAAGCATCTCGGACCATGGGCAGTCTCGCTTGATGCCGCATACAATGAGCATACTCAATAGACCTTGGCTGCCGATATAGTGCAGCAAGAAAAGCCGGCCTCTCCCGGGAGGGTCGCTGCGCCCTGACGGATCTCGGCTGCAAGCCGCCTAGCGAGAAATTCTGGTGGGCGAATGGTTCGCGAATCGGTACCGATCGAAAGTGAGGGCAGCTTACTGGCCAGAGAAGTCCTAGTAGGTCAAAGAATGGAATGGAAGAAATATGGGTGGAGCAATGAACAGGTTCTCGATGACTCTGAAGGCGACCTAGGATAAAGGTGACTTAGCCCAACCCACTCCGCATCATGATTGGCAGCACTTTGGCTTGAAGACTCTTGTAGATATCGAGTATGCCCACCATCCCTGCCCATCGCTTCGATAAGGTGTTCAGCAGGATCAAGCAGGTCCCTGAAATTTCGTGGATGCCAGTGAAGTCTACCGGCCCTTCCTCATCACCACTCAATTCACGCGAGAAGCTCACGACAGGGAGTCGTCCATCGATTGCTAGCAAGCAGTGAGCCATGATGGTAATGGTGGCTTGGTGGATGTAGTGCGCAGAGACAATGGTGATAGGGTACATGCCCCAAGGAGAGCCCTCAGCACCACGGAGTATCTTGTTGTAGTACTCAACGACCTTGACCGCAGAGTGGTAGCTTTCGCGAGGTATAAGTTCGGTCGATTCGTGGGCGAGCATGGGCTCTTTTGTCGCCACTAGTGCGCGTAGCAGCAGAGGCTGGAAGAGGAATAAAATTGAGGTATCGAACCCAATTTCGCATGTCATACTACCCATGCCCAGAGATGTATCAAGGAATTGTAGTTCTCGCTTCCATGACAAGATCTGTTCGAGGCTTTGTTCGTACCATAAGCGTGATAGATTGGGGGCTACCGCGGGCAGATACAGCTCGCGGAAAATTTCAGAGCGGAGATATGTGAGACGGTAGTAGTGCGATGTCAGGATCATTTGAAATGACGAAGGATTCGCAAGGGTTGATTCTGTCAGCGAGGCTGGATACTCGGCAGTGATGATTTCTTCGGTGAGGTCCGATGGTCGACCTAGGTGTTGGGCCATGGTTCGTTCGATACAGTACAAGCCCCAGAAGATGGACCGGCGCCTCTTCTTGCTCTTCTCATCCTCGTAGTCGTCGTTGGTTTCTGTATGATAGTTGAGCTCTACACTCAAACGGCACGCAAAGTCCAATAATTTCCAAATATCACCTTTCCTCGGATGAAAGCTGCCAAAAGCTATCAGGAGCAGCAACGCCTGGAGCGCATCAACTGAAACATCTGAGGTGACTTCTTCGACGCACTGCAATGCTTCGGCGTAATAAGCCATCGACTCGGTGTCGTAGGCTGAATGATGTCTTGCTTTGTTGGCCGAAGCAATGGCACAAATCATGGAGACACGAAAGAATTGATGAGCGTCTTTGCCCATAAGATATTTGACGGCGGTCCCATGATGTCGCAAATAGGTCTCAATCTCCAGGGTAATATCATCGGGATCGAAAAAGGCCATGAGGATGTTTGTAGTTGACATGTACAAATTAACGAGCATCTCAATTTCAGATCGGGACGGTGCTGAGCGCGGTTGCAACGGTTCTGCAACTTCTGTGCTTTGAGCATTCAACCAGAACTCAGGACCGGCGTAGTCTGGGTTGTGAACCATTGGGCCGAGTTTTGCTTGACCATGGACAAGCACTTCGACCACGAGGGCGTACGGAGAGCTGCTGCCCAAGAATTGCCAACATGTTGGGTTTGCATGATCAATGATGAAATGCTTGTCAAAAGACAAATCACTGGTGTAAGTTCCCCATGGCGTGGGTTGAGGCTCGAGATGCGATGAAGCTGTAGAGGTGGTTCGTTCATGCTGGGCAACATGAAAAGTGCTCAAAGGCTCGGTTGATCCGTTGACTGTGGCTTGAACGGACCGTAGACGGCCCAGACGATTCAGTAACGAATGAACATAACTAGAAAGAGGTCAGCAGAGGCATCGTAGGGTTGGCTCGACGACTTCAAGCGCACCTTCGGGGCAGAGTTTGCTGTAAAGCATGATCAAAAAAGGTACATTCGGCCTTGCCTTTCTGACATAACCGACAAGCTGGAAGATTCGTATCGCATTTCCTTCGAAGGCGACGGCATCTTTGGCAGGTCGGCAACAGACGCGTGAGATCTACTTCGGAGATGTTCGTGTGCTCAAACTCCATCTTTGTGTCTTGCAACAGCCCAAGTCCGATCCGGGGTAATAGTCAATAGAGGCGGATAAAGGACATGTGCGCTTTCGGGGGCACAGCCTCGCACGGGTATATAACTTGTCAGTTCCCAGCCGTCAACAAGATCGTGATGACCCGTCTGCAGCCTGAAAGTCGATGTATGAGGATGCGAGATGGATTGGGCTCGGGTGGAAGATGCGGACAACAATGCGACGACGGGAAGAGAAGAGAGATACGACGTCTCCGGTCACGGCAACGGTGCATCATGGCGGGGCACGAGCGATAAGGAAAGACTTGCCTCGACTTGCCTCTCACGCACTGGGCACCTCGGTGTGGACTGGCTTCGACTGGCTCCGACTGGCACCGACTGGCACCAACGAATTGAACTGAACCCTGTCCAGTCATTCAGTGGTGTCCTGCCTTCTTCTCTTCTCTCCTCTGGACCACCAATTCTCCCCTTCCTAAACTGGACCCTTATTTGTACCTAGGTAACGCACGACTCATCCATCGAATCATCCAACGGCTCTTCAACAAAATCTTGATTACCCAATACAATCTCACCTGAGGAGCTTGATAGGCAGAGATTACTACCTTAGTTAACATAGCCTATCCATCCTCCGCCCTGAGACCACATCCCCGCCCATCTCACCTTCAGCCATTGACTCAATTCGCGCCACAAAGTCATCCAGGTGACTTGTCATGAAGAATCAACCATAACCAAAACCATGACTGAATGTCGTCGCTCGGTACTCTCGTGCGCGCGATGTCGCCGCCGCAAAATCAAATGTGATCGCGCCATTCCATGCGGTCAATGCATTGCCGCAAAAGCAGATTGTACCGGCTTTAGTTCGAAGGACCAGGATCCGAATATTCCACGAAGCATCGTACAGCATCTCGAGGCGGAAATCGCCAAAGTCGAAAGTGAACTCGCTCGGAATGGCCACCTCGAAGAACTCAATGCCTCGGATATCCTGGCTGGCATGCCGACCAACGATGGCATCCCCCTCGAAGAAAACGGCCTGTCCATCATCGATCTTCCTAAACATGACGAAACTCCCAAAATACCAGTCGAACCACCGCCATCATCGACGGTGAATGAAGCCTCCCGCAATGAGATAATGAGCTGCGGCGAGATCCAAGCCATGATCTTCGCCATCCTCCCAACAGGGCCGGGCATCACAGATCTTATAGCACGGGTCCGCATGAGCCTGACTCCTTCCACCGCCATCGCATCGGGCAGTCCTAGGGAAGCACGTCGAAAATCCTTTTCTCGTGCGAACAACGAAGTTAGCTGTGCCATGCTGAAAAGTATACCCACACCCATCGTCCGAAGCCTCATCAAAAAATACATGACCAGAGTCTACCCAATTTTTCCCGTCTTACACGCACCCTCACTCTGGCAACAACTCGATCGCGTGGTCAGAACTTTGCAAGAGTTGCCGGAACGACATCGCACTGTTGCACCCTCGTTCGATTTTCTCATCGTCTACCTCATGCTCTCCACCTCCGCCACGTTAGGCAGCGCCCGCACCGGCCACGAGACCAAACACATGGTCTTCTCCAGCTCTCTCTTCGAAGAAGGTATTCAGCACCTATCCGACAAGGCCAAGATCCCCTCCGACCTCGCCGGCATCCAAGTCACCCTTATGGTCCTACAGTACGCCTCCATCAACCCCCGACTAGCGAACGTATGGATGCTCACCGGCGCGGCGATGCGCGCATGTCTCGAACTCGGCCTGCACCGCGAAGCCCCTGAAGCCCTCCAATTCGACCAACTCACGCTGGACCTACGCCGCCGCATCTTCTGGTGCGCCTACAACTTCGACCGGGCAATCTGCTCCGCCTTGCAACGTCCGCTGTCCATTCCCGACCAGAGCATCGATGCGCACTTCCCCTCGATCCTAGACGACAGGCACATCCATCCGACCGGCATTGACGCCACCGGCAGCGAGACCAAAGCACACAATCTGCGATGGATCCACTTCCGGCGTCTGCAGTCCGCCATGGTCGAGGTGCATTTCCAAGGCAAGCCGCTCGAAGAGGGACAGAGCTGGGAAGACTGGCTGGTCTTGATGGAACGACGTCTGCAGGCGTGGTACGAGGATTATAACGACGGACACGAGCTCACGGAGTTCACCCTCGCCCACGGCCTGACGAATTTGCACCGTCCATCTCCGCGTGTGCCGATGCCCGGCCAGCGCAGTCTTATGGTCGCCTTCGAAGCGGCGTGTTCGAGTGCGAAACATCTGCGCGATCACATCTTGTCAGGATTCTATAGGCGATCATGGCTGATCGCGCATCATGTCTTGGAGAATAGTATGGTCGTGTTGTTCTGTCTACGGCATGGCTTTGATACGATATCGGCAAGGTTCACCGCGCAGCAGATCTTTGAAATGACCAAGGTGTTCACGGCCAATTTCCTGGCTTTGGCGGCGCAGGGGTGGAATGAAGTCTCGAATTACGCCGGTGTGTACGAGCGCCTGCTCGGACCGCTGCTCGAGTCGGTCTTCTCGAATCGTCCTCCGTCGCTGTCGTCGTTCGGTCCCGCGCAAGACGCCGAGTTGTTGCGCCTGTTGTACCCCGGTCCTTCACAGCTGGATAAATTGCGCTTTGGGAGTCGGTCGCTTGACGGTGATGGACTGCCCTCATTCGACATGGGCACTCTCAATTGGGAGGACTTCAGCGTTAGTGATGGACGATCGGCCTCGGCCGAGGGATATGTGGCTGGATGGGATCTTTTCGATCCGAACGCCGTCAGCGCAGCAGGGCACGATTTTGTTTTCGGTATGGCCTAGGAAGAACTCATCGCAGATGGACGAACTTCCACTTATCGGTCTGCACTGGCCCACGTAACCTGGCTGTTGTTATCTTCGGCACCTTCGACGCCGATGCTTCCTTTGCCGTTCTCCTGATGGCATTGCTCAGTGGGGCCTCTGGACTTCTCCGGGTCGTGCTCTCCGACGCCATTTTGGCATGCCGGTACGAGTATTGGCGATGCTCCTAGCAGCACCTTGCGTGCCCGGACAAAAATTCCAAGCCTCACTTGCTTGGTGTACGAGACCAAGCCGCCCTTTGGTAGGCTCGCACGCTGTTGGATTATGCAGGGAAGCGTAGCATCTTACCCAAGACGCCGAGAAGTGGAATGCTTCTCCAACCCACCGCTGGGGACATGATAAACCTACAGCAAGAAATCAATCAGAGCGCGGTGTCTAAGTGGAATCAGCGTATGAGAAAGGCCGTTGACGAGTGTGGGCGTTTGACTTGTATGAGTTACGAACGGATGAGTCGAAGCATTGTCGAAAACAGGTGGGACGGGTAAATTTTCATGATTTGGTTATCCCGTTGAAAAAGTGCGACGTTTCGCAGCATAACGTGGATCTGAAAGTTTCTAGTCTATACTATATCTTGGGAAAACAGCTTCGATCCTTTTCACAAGCGCGTCTGGCGCATCGGCTCCTTCTGACCATGCTGAGTTTCTTGCCGAGTTCTCGATACTATTCTGTCCGTTCTGTTCCTGGGTGTTCCCGCCAGTAATCAGTCCCTTCCAGCTCTTCACATCATGCAGCTTGATCTCTTCCTTGAAATCGCTCTTCGCGCGTTCCATTGACGCTCCCGAGACGCTTTTCAGACTCAGATGCTCTAAAACGCCGCGATTGGCCTGGAAAGCCACCGCTGTGCCATCCACCGTCCCACTGGCGAAGTCAAAGCGAGGAGTCTGCTCGAACCGCCATGCGTTCGACATCAATTCCTTTACTCCACTCGCAATGTCGGGGTTCGTGTCCTCAGCACACTCCTCGGAGCCTAGCGTGACCTCATTCAAACCAGTCCGTCTCTCCTGATCTGCACCATACATCCGCCAGAACTCGCGAACAATGCTCTGGGTAATCTCTTGTTTGACTTCCTCCCTCTTTCCCGGATTAGGTGTCCAGACGAGATTCCCCACCGGACTCCTGACGCTCTCCACACCTTTCGCCTCAATGAAGTCGCGCCCGGGGCTCCTCAGTAACCCCGGGATCTTATCGAGGTACGGGCTCGAATAGAGCAACGTCCCATGGTGCAACGCTCGCCCACGTGTAAGCTTATATGCGCTGCCGCTGACCTTTAGCCACTGGCTTTCAGTCTCGCGGCGCATGACGATGTCGTTGCGGTCGTTGACCCGAATATCGGCGAACTGGTAGCGCGAGGATGCAGAGGAAAGAGCCCGGACGACCATGTCTGCGTGCGTGCTGCGCTTGAAGGATTTGGAGTTGGGCACCATCACCGAGTAATTTAAATTGCCCGAGTCGTGGAAAACGGTGCCACCTCCGCTACGACGGCGGACCAGGTCAATTGGTACCGCGGTGCCATCTTTGCGGAGTTGTGTCTCGTGGATCTGGCCATAGGCGTTATCTGCAGTTCGTGGGATTCTCCCTTCGTCGGGTGGCAGTCCCTGTTGGAGTCTTTTAAGATCGGTCTCGAGCCAAGGGTTCTGGTTGCGGCCAATGACAACGCATGGTCGGTTCGTGTAGAAGAGGAGGATTCTTGTGTCCGGGTGGGAGTGTGTAAGCAGATAATGCTCGACTGAGAGGTTATAGTAGGGGTTATCCGAGGTCAAGTGGAAGATTAGGGGGCTTGTCTCTTGCGAGACGCGTGGGAGGTCTTCAAGGCTCCATGACCGGATTGAAGAGGTGGTCAAGCGACGAGCTGCTTGACAGCGGCCAGCGAAGATGGGTAAAGACTGGGGGAACGTCGGCCGCAGGCTATGCGATATGCACGTTAATCTCGTCAAGGCAGACGACAAGGTCGTCCGCATTGGTTTCGTGAAGTGCAGACGCAAGGAAGAAAGACGACAGGTTGACAAGGGAGCATGGAACATCAACCGGTGATGGATCGAGGCAGGAACGCTGATCGGGAAAGTAAGCCGAATGCCTGAGCAGATCCACAGTACTTAAGAGACAGCTGGATCAGAAGTGCTCTTGTATGTACCTCCATATCGTTGGTCGATGCTTCAAGTTGCAGATATCACGATCTTATTCCCTACAAGAGGTTAACGTATATCTACTACGCCCACCCATCACCCAGGTCATCCATAGGTAAGTACTTTAAATGAGCTCGTCACAGCTCCTCTTCTCCACCGCATGTAATACTCCAGGTCCAGCGTCTGTTGCTCGCTAAAAACCCGATCGAGAAAACGATACTGACCAATCAAGACAGAAAAATTGACTTCTGGAGGAGACCTTGCCAAAGCACTCGCGCCTCGTCGACGGGTCGAAGTCTGAGAGATACTGCAATGAAGAGCCTTTTCGTCTGATCTTGAAACGACCTTCACTCCTCCACCCGCTGCTTGCCAGCCACCACCGACATGCTTCCGGTCTCTTCCTGCTCGGGTCCACCAGCTATCAGATAGGGTTTGAGTACAGGGTCTCGCCAACTCGTGCCGCACGCTGAGTAGAGACCCTGCTTGGCGTCCATGAGGCGATGAGCTTGGCCAGATTCGATTTCTTGGTGTAAGCTCTCCGAGAAGAGGAAGTGTCTGATTACTTTCTTGACGTCTTCCCACCCGAACAAGCCCAGCTCTGCTGCTTGATTGCGGTAGTTCTTTGTGAACCACAAATCGTGCTCAGTGCTTACCGGATGAACCTTCTCTGCCAGAGATCCCACGTACAGCGCCCAAAGCCGGAGCCGCTGGTGCTGTGTATCTTCCGCTTCTGACTCACTCGCAGTGACCTTTGTGCGCAGATCACTAATTAGCTTGAGGCCGAATCGAACAGGTTCAGGCGAGCCTAGAACCATGGATGTCATCAGTGCTGCAGCAATGCAGGAGTATGCTTGTGTTATGGGGTGTAGGAACAGGTGAGGATAGATGGATAGGTTGACGTGATGATCTGCAAGCCTCGATATGCAGTCGAATCTGCGCAGGTGTTGCCATCTCAGCAATTGATCGTCCGTCGGCACATCGTGATTTCGAGTGTATTCTCGAGATTTGAACAGCTCGCGCAGATCAGTGATCACTGCTTTCATCAGAGGATGCTCTATCAGAGGGTCGATTCCTGCCGCATGGTCTCCGAGAATCCCAGCGGAGAGTAACCGTGCTTTCCAAGGTTGACTTAACGGCCCAGGCGTCCATTCCTGGGCGGGGAAGAGAGGCCGCGTTTCGTATTTCAAGGCAAAGTAACAGTCGCAGGAGAGGAGATCTTCGCGGAACCATGAATCAAGCAGGATGACTCCTCCAGCTGCATTGACTAGATTTCGTAGCATTTTGAGGTGCATCCGCGCTACGGCCGTGTTGTCGACCAGCGTTTCCGAGGAGAAGAGCTTCAGTATGGCTTTAAGAGTGATCATATCTGGTGGAGTCGGTTGAGCCACTCGCTGCCGCAATTCGACCATTGCCTGACCCTGAAAATACCGTGACTGGTAGGCCAGACTATCATCGTCCGTCATGACCGCCATTGCTGCTGCCAGCAGACTGAGATACGCGTTAGCAAAACAGGTGTCCTGATTCATGATAGTCATGTCGTCCCAGCATCTGGCAATCTCATAAGCTCCCTGGCCTCGGCTCGACTCTTCTGGCCACAACTGAGGAATAAACATCTCGTAGGCGTAGGTTATCAAACCGCTCGCCAGCGGGTTCAAAGCTAACCCAGAGGGTTCGAAAAGTGTTTCGCTGAGATCTAGTGGCGTGCTCATCGTTGTGAACACGGACGACGGGTCATCTTCAATGATGCCGGAATGAGTGGAGGGCGTTGATGCGGATGATGTTTGAGGGCCGCTAGTGGTGCCTGGTCCCGCGGCTATCCCAGGATAACCAAGCTGCAGTGGCTGCTCGGCCACCCATGGGTCGAAGCTGAACGGAGTTGCCGATGATATGGGCCGAGTCTGCACACCCTCTACCAATCGTCTTCTACCAGGCACTTCATAGGGAGCGCGACGTACAGCTTGCGCTGGGGTCCTTGAGCTCGATGGTTTCTGCTGTTGTTCAGGCGTGGAGGCTTGTTGTGGTTGCTGTGATGGAGGCGAGAGTGGCCCAAGGGGCACGTTGGCGGAAGCGCGTAATCGTCTTGCTTGTTCTTGCTTTTTCCACCGCTCATACCGGTTCATCACATGCCACGAAACAGCGGCATTGTGGTCTTTCGAATCAATATTGCCGGCATCCTTGTTGACAAAGGAGAAATCGCCCCGGAAGGGTGCTGGTTGATTTGGTGAGCGGTTTCCTTCAGACATGGACTGAGCATACGACTCAAGAATGAGTTTGTCCCCAGGGATATGGTAGAGAAGAGTAGTAGCCGTGGAAGCCATGGCGTTAGTGATGTCAGAAGACAGTTATCAACAGAGGGGACCATTGTGCGAACTGATGCGAGCATCCAGAAAACGGGAGGTGATTCTATATCGCTTTCCTCATCCTTAGCTGAGCATTTGAATTGAATGGGATCTCGACTCCATATTGTCCGAGGCTAGGTGTTCCAGAAACGAGGCGCAAGGAATCTTGGGTACTCGTAGCCTAACCCTTTACTGAAGGGCATCTTCGCTTCATCATTGGCCAACATGGAGGAGTGGGCTACAATTCGATGCGTCCTCGAGCCTCGTGGGTCCAAAGCAGATCTGGTGTACGGCTATTCCGTACCTTCATAGCTGGTTGTGGCTTGTAGAATCCAATCAGGAGTCGACTGCAGAACTCGCCCATGCCGCATGAATTCGTGGATCTGAAAGCAAGAGGAAGAAAATGACATAAGCGCATAGCGACTAACAGGGTCGGCCAGGGAAATCAAATCCCGTGGCGCCAGTAACTTCAATGGTCTTACGAGAAAGATGTCTAATCGTGCACAGTCGGACCTTAGCGAGAGAGAGGATACGACTTGGGCCGGGGTTGTTGAGCTTGATGACAATTCGAGAAGCGCATGCTTAGGTCAGGAACCCGTCATAATCAACATCATTTCCGCTGTAAGCCTACCTACAGGTAGGCTTGGAGGCTTGGAGGCTTGGAAGCTTGGTCGCCCAGGCGGCAGGACGGCTGCGCGCTATTTTGTCATCCGAACTTAGCTAAGCCAGTGTCCACCTTGTGAAGTCCACGCCTACCCACAGCGACGACAATCATTATCTTGAGAGGAGATTGGGGGAAGTTTGGAAGAAAAGGAAAAGTGCAGATCCATGCCAGTCTGCCTCAGTGCCTGTAACCTGCCTTGATCCCACTGCACCATTGTCAAGCGCAAGACCCTCTCCCAGTGACAGTCCGCAGTATTCGATCCGCGTCCGCGCCATCCACAGCATCGCCCCTCCACGCAACATGCATATCAGGTCGGACAAGCACGAGTTTCCTCTCGTACAATATCACCGCTAGCGGCTCAGCCGCGAGATCGACTTCGACAACAGACACACCCTGCTTTTTCGCCGCCTCCAAAAGAACCCTCGAAACCGATGCCTCATCTACGAACCGCAACAAAGTCCAGTGCTTTCCAAAGTGGTCGTACAGAGCCGACCCATCAGACAAGAAGATATGCGGCGCCCGATGACCCGGATAAGTACTGGGCGTGTAGTGTCTGCTGGTCCAAGTAGGGATCGCACAATCATCCTCATCGTCCACAACCAGCACCGACGACTTGTACCGGTAATCCACCTCGAATCCCAGATCTTTATTCTCTCCATCATGCTCGGCGTAGTACTCATGGATCGCACGCTTCAGCGCCCTTGCCGGCTGCGTGTCCTGGTCGATTTGGAGGACTGTATCGTCCTTAAACAACGCCGCAAGCTCACCATGCACTCTAAAATGCTCCCCGGAGTGCTCCACGTTCTTCGCCGCCACGGGCTTGCGTTCTTGCTCGTACGATCGCAAAAGTTCCTGCCCGGCCTGTCCATTGATCACAGCCGCGAGTTTCCACCCCATGTCGTACGCGTCACCAATGCCTGTATTCATTCCGTAGCCCCCAGTCGGGATAGTCTGGTGCGCCGCATCGCCTGCAATGAACACGCGGCAGTTCGGTCCTGTCCATGTCTGCGCGACGCCTACAGTTGGCCGCCACACGGACCGCACAAGAATCTCGTCGATGTCGATCTCGTATTTTGAGCCTAGCCCACCGAGGAGTTGGTAAACTGCGTCGCGGGAGTCGATCTGCGAGGCGTCGGCGTCAGGAGGTAGGAACAGGTGGGCCGTCCAAGTGTCAATTTCGTCTTGTGCGATGATGGCGCCACCGAATTGCCCGGGCGGCGTGAGGAGAAAGATGTGCCAGAATTGCCCTTGTTTCTGAATTCGAGCGAGATCGCGTGATTTAAAGTGGACTAGGAGTGCGCACACTGGGCTTTTGGACATCAGTATATTCTCCACTTCTGGGATTGAGGACGTCAAGGTGGTTGATGGTACTTACATCGGACCGCCATCCAGGGCAAAACCCATGGACTTTCGCGTCTGGCTGGAGGCACCGTCACAGCCGATCAAGTAGTCGGCTGTAATGATCACCGTGTTTCCATTCTGGGTGTTTTCGACTGTGACCTGCGCCTTGTCACGCTCTTCATCGACTGCCCTAACAGCCCAGCCAAAGCGGACGTCAATAAGTGGGTCTTTGTCGCAGATATTCTTGAGCCACTTTTCGAATATGACCTGGGAGATACGCTGGTATGGCTCCAACGGCTGTGCACCATCGTTGTTCGCGAGAATGTGCCTCCGGAACTCGTCGACGCTCGGAAGATCCCAGCGCGTGATCGGTTCGTGGGCGGTCAGGCCCGAGGAGAACAGCACTGGGAGTGGGAAGTGCGAGGGGACGCCCTGCTCTCTCAAGGCTGACGCGAGACCCAGTCTGCGCAGTATCTCCATGGACCTTGTGTTTGTTAGATCCATCTTCGGCCATTGCGTGGTCGAGAGATTGCGTTCCAGCAGGATCGATCGGACGCCATAGTGGGAGAGAACGGTGGCCACAAGCAAGCCTATGGGCCCTGCTCCAGCTATGACCACCGTTCCGGTGCGTGCGTGCTCCTCTTCTATATTTGTCCATGAACTCATGATGTACGTGGTAGTTGCAAGCTGAGAATCTTTGTTTCACAGTTGTCTGTGGATAATGAGATGTGGGATCCCGTCAAGCCATCCAGACCTCATGAGCTCTTCAAGTAGTCAAACAGATCCAGAGAGTCTGTTTTCATCGTCTAGGCGTGAAGGTTTTGACGTCGTATTTTGCCGTTCCGCCCTGATAGTGCTCTGCTCCAGCTCCGTTCATAGCCTGGCTGGGCATTGCAACCGACACCATGAAGATGGACAGTGGTATTGGTAGATTTACGAGTGGGCCTGGTGGTATCATCTCTGCTTACGGACCAGAAATCGCCTAGTACTGTCGCGTCGACTAGCTGGCTACCGTTTATAGAAAGTGTTCTGGACACCGATTTCAGGCTGTTCTCATCCGGAGGCGACATTGGCCGTTCGGGGGAAGCGTTTCGTATCAAGCCGCAAAGCAGTCAGCAACTGAGAAGACGCTTTGGTGTGAAGTAGTATATGTGAAGCTGACGAAGAGACATAGCGGAGGACAGTTGACTAAGACATTAGTGATATCTGAGATGAATAATCGCGTAACGATCTGTGGTTGCAGTGAGTAGGTACCTACACGGTATAGGAAGGGAGGTGGTCAGCGGCAAACTTGGCGGCATCATGTAAAATACGGTACAACATTGAATAGAGTTGATTTGAATGCAAAGCCCATCGAGACTTCCCGAAGTCTTCACACGCAGAAGTCCGATCATCCCAGCTACTTCTTGAGGCGAAGTCACTGTGCCTAGGAGAAAGCAGAAGTGACCTGTGGTTGAAATGAAAGTCGACATCACCGTAGCTTGGCGCTGACTGTCCGCAGTCATGGTTTTGGTTGGCTATCAGCCTGACTTTCAGTCCTTGTTCCATCACTCACCCACAAAGTATTCGACTGACAAACCACCAAGGGCTGTCTATGCCACCCTAACAAGTTTATCGCTTTCATAATGGCATGCACGGATACTCACGGCTCTTTGAAGGGGCTACTTCTGATGCAGGGCATTGCACAACGTTTGTGACAGTTATCCAGAAAGCTGTCTCATTGACATCTTCGCACTTGCGATATTCCGGGGCGGGCCGCTTGCCATTGTGGTCATATTTCATGCAAATGACTGGAAAGAGCGTGTGGCGGCCAGAGGCTGGCTAACATCGCTTAGAATACCTCGGCTGGAATGGCCAAAAGCATGGCGAACGGCATCTTGTCTGCTCGACGTGGCAAACGAGGGGTGGCATCTGTCCGTTTGAATACCAGTATTTGCATACCACACACACCACAGTACCTAGGGCAGGCTACTAGGGTTAATATCGTCGGAAGGAGCACACGTGCTGGAGGGCAAAGTCAGTTCCTGATACTCCGTAAGGTAAGTATTGGCGGATTGACAACTTCCGACCCCTGCGGACGGGATGGGATGTTGCGCATTAGAGCGGCTCTTTGCTCCGCAGTGGCTGGTCGATAGCGCAAGGGATGTGGTCAGAGATGTCAGTGAAACACGAGGAGAGGAGAATTCGGACTCCATACCCCAAGACTTCCCACAAAGCACTAGCCGGCCACGTTCTAGCTACGGCCAAGCTTGTTTGACTCCGCAGCAGTCTAGCCTGTAGATGGCAAAGTGCTAGACGTGAGATCTTCTGTGCCTTTCACGATAGGGCATGATAGGACAGACATGTCCGTGCATGTCAAACAGAAGGCAGATCGGTGCCATATGTGCGATCGCCATGCCGATCTTTGCTTCAACAAATGACAAAATTCTTCACAGCGCCGGCCCATAACCCCTCCTGTTCATTCAATCTTCCCACGTTGTTTTGTGAGGGCAGCCCGACGGTATACTGTAGCACGTCGAAGAGGCATGGAAAAAGTGGAAGTCGCCCGAGACAGAGGAGGGCTGTACCGGTCGCGTAACAGAATGCAGTCCTGGGTACTCATGAGGGATGGAAAAGCATTAAGCTCCTAGGCTGAAGGTCCTGGTTAACAATGCCAATGATGTCGAGTGTGAGACAACCAGAACCCTCCTAACGTACCGCAAGAGGAGCTGAAAACCGGCATGGGGGATGCGCTATTTCGAACCGCATATGGAGGCCTGCAGCAAGATGGCACTCATCATCGTCGTTGTGGCATTCGCTCTCGCCTGGGGCCATAGCCGAGGCACCCTTCTCATCAGAAGGTGGCAAGTCTAGACTATTCGTTCTTGCAAAGGTATCCCAGAGAGCCGAGTTGACCGTTGCATGCCGCAGAGATGTGAGACCCCGACAGTTCCGACACGGTAGTATTGGCTGCATGCAAGTGTATACTATCATCTCAAAACGAGAACAACGACTCCTACCGATCCTCTAGATGCGCGACTCAAGCGTGATGGGGCACTCGGCTTGAATTGGTCAAGATGCATTGCAGCGCATGAAAAGTGGGTTGAAAGCCTTAGCTCGCACTGCACCATGGCGGAGTGCCCACCAGGTAGTGACGGCTGTAGCACTTGTCATCAAAGCACACATACCTGATACATTTTGGATCGACTTGAATATCACAGTAGGAAGCTTGGAGGGTGTCTCAGGTGGCCAGCCTCGGCGAGGTCTGAGAAGGCCAAGGGCTCGGTTCAGCTTGTCGACTATGTACAAGGGCTGGAGAATGATTTCACTGGCCCCTCGCACCTCGGTGCTCAGTGTCGTATGATCATTGGGAGCCATGGCCTGTGTCCTATCACATAAGCCCATGACGGCCCCTTAACAGGAATGCCCCCCGGAATAATTGCTGATCATGGACGATCAAGCAATTGAGGTTGCAAATTTTGTTGTCGAAGCATGTGAAAGTCCCCAACGACGCCACGCCTCATGTTTCGACCAGTGTGGTCCTCCATAAATCACTTCTTTTGGGTCAAAATGTCGCCTGCTTATGCTTTGCTACCTGACTTGAGGCATGCAGAGCCCGGGCCATCAGGTACTTGTACATTGTACCTTGACTGCCGCCAGTGACGACACAACGGCACGTTGGATCGAAGCTTGCAGTACGCGGGCCGCTGTAAAGGCGCAAGAGGCGGCACACTTGTTGACTCCGTTGGCTTCAACTTCCCTAGTCTCCATCCTTGTGTGGCCGAATCATTTTTCCTTCGCCTTTTTGCTTTGGCTAGCTCCTGTCAAACCATACCCGTTAAGCCCTGGCTTGACATGTTGCATACTTGCCTCTCCATACGTTCACTAGCACTCTGCTGTGTGTGCGGGCACGCGTCCAGTTTCAGTCTCATCTTCAAGGAATGCGGAGGTAACAGAATCGCTCTCCCACTAGCGTAAGGAGAGCAGCAGGTTCGGCAATAGTTGCGCACAACCCAGATCATTGTGAGGAGGGATGGATGGCTTCAAGGTGTGACGAGCACTCGTGTAGAGAGTGGAGCTGAATACTAGTGTGATTATCTGACCATGCGTGGAAGGCACGCTTGATTAAATGCATGGGTGAGGGTGGCTCAGGTACCAGCAAACAGCAGATAGGGCAAGCACGCGCAATGGGCTTGATTGTTGATACGGTGTACATGCGCAGCAGGATAAGGACTGTTCAACACATGTCAAAGTTGGCCTGCTTGTATCACAGTGGCCACAGTCCTCGTGTCCCAAAAGCGTGGCCTGACGACAAGCCCGAGAGAACCGACTCAGCGCGGTACTTTGTCCTTACAGCGCAACATAAAATATTCTCCTGCAAGTGCCTCTGCAGGAGGGCCAAAAGAGAAATTGGCGAAGATGTCTCCCCTCTTCCCCTGTTCTTAGGCTGGACAATGCTTGCAAATGCTTTGGATGCCTCGTCAACAAGGTGCAGTTCTCGCATGAGATGAGAATCAATGACCCGTTGATTCGCAGCCCGCAGATGGCATCTTCCGGGTGGTTAGCTGGTTCCATGCACAGTTTGTGTGTGTGTTCTTGAAGCGAAGAGGTGGTCAGTGCAGTCACTATTCCGGGCTCAAGAGCCAAGGTGATTTCGGTTGGTGGTTCAGCAGAGGGTCAGAGGCAGGCAGGGATACAACGGTGAGAGGAGTGGATGGCTCGGATGGGAGCAAGCCACTGCAATCCTCGTAGCCCACCAGAATAAGCGGCCGGGTGTTGGGAAAACGCCCCTCAACATGCAGCCACGGCAGGCCCAAAAAAGGCCCCATCATGCCCGCTTCTGCATCCTCTTATCAAGTGCGAGTGCCCGAAAATCCTTCGGCCGGGCCATTGAGACGGCCTGTTCGCCTGCTCTCTGGGGACTGTTTAGCATTGCATTGGCCACTTGGGCTTTTCCGCCCTCCCCTCCGTCATCTCTTTGCGCTGCCTTTCTATCTGTCGTGCCTCTCATGCGAGCCTGCCATTCGCAGTCCTCGACATATCTTTCTTCGTTCCTTACATCGACTTGCAATCTTTCAGACTTCGGTATTCACAGCCTTTTGTTTAGTAGCGACTGGTGGTTTATATTTTCCCCTCTTACCGTTTGACGTCGAAGTGCATCGACGTACACCTCACCTGAAGGACTTTACCTCTTCTGACTACTTCAACACCCGACCTGCGCCTCGAAGACCTCTCTGCGCTCGAATCGCCCACCGGACCTCACAGTCCTGGATGAGCGACGAGCTTGTCTGTGCGACAGATACCGGTCGCTGAGCCTCTAAGCTGTCGCGTCTGGCAATCGAGCCTCTGGATCACCGAGCCACTATTGGTCTGCGAATGGAGGCATTACAATACCGTCGATTCCTGCTTGAGATCTCAGATGGTTGTGTAGGGAGCGCTTCGGGTGCAAGCCTGTGAACGGAAACGTCGACTTAGTGTGGCATTGTCATTCCAGCAGACCTTCAATGTCCATATATAGTTCAGGACAAAAAGAAAAAAGCAGTTCTTGGAACGATGTCAGACAACATTGGTATCAAATGGGCCCCAAATTTGCAGCAGCCTCGCCATGACCTGGGGTACCAGGTGGACAGAAATGGGGTCAGTGTGCGTCAGTTCGGTGACAGTGGAAGAGAAAATCAGCAGCCCGAGATGGATTGTCAGGATGGCAGGGATTCTGAGACCCAGGGCAACACGCCAACGGCTCTTTTCGCACGGGATCCGCCAGAGAAGGTTGATGAGGATGTTTGTGGTGGTCTGAATGTGCACTCACAGCCTGATATTTCTGTGTCGTCTGGGTTTGCCCCTCCCAGACCAGGGCCGCTATCACCTTCATCCGCTCAAATGTCTTCGGATTCGTTGAGGGCCTTGTCTGTGCCTGAAGGTGACCGCGGTACTGGTACTGGATCGTCTGTGGGCCTGCACAAACTCTCAACAAGACCATCACAAGGCCACATGCGCGGGCGCCGGCCATCACACTCCAAATCTCTTTCAACTTCGCATCCAAGATTGTCTACTAATGTTGATCACCCAAGATACCCAGACCAATCTTTTGCTGCTTTACAAGCAAATTTCACTGGCCACCGTCCTAATCCACCGCTTCGAACGAGAAGCTCTCATCCCGCCCAGAACCTCGTCTACAACGAAATGTCAACTTGGAGACCGTCTAGAGAGCGGCAGCAAGGTTCACATGGCACGAGAACAGCCGACAACACTCCGATGTCCAGTCCTGGTCTTTTCAACCCGGATGGTCGGGTGCCGTCAGCCTCATCTCTGACAGACCTCTCACCACAGCTACACCATCTTCAGACGCCAAAGGAAACACACACCGTCGAGATCGAACATGACACCTTCTCTGGAAACAAATTCATCAACAACTACGAGATCGTGCAGGAACTGGGTCGCGGCGAACATGGCAAGGTCAAGCTTGGAAGAGATATTGAGAAAGGGACCTTGGTTGCTGTCAAGATTGTGCCTAGGTACTCCGCAAAACGCCGACTAGGTCGGCTAGGTGCCCCTGAAGACCGAACAAAACGTGAAGTCGCCATCTTGAAGAAGGCCAGACATCCCAACGTGGTCAGTCTTCTGGAGGTCATTGACGACCCAAACAAGAACAAAGTCTACCTGATCCTTGAATACGTCGAAAAGGGCGAGATCAAGTGGAGAAAACCAGGTGTCCGAGAAGTCCTAGCCGTCAACAACAACCGTTTCTCACAAGAACGTGTGGGTATTGAGGTACCACTTGAACCGGCTGAGAGGGACCTGTTTCTCGTTGCGCAGGCCGCCCGACGTCACGAGCAGCAGGAAAGGGCACGTACGTCAAACTTGCAGCCCAATCCAAACTGGTCTCTTGAACACGGAGGTGAAGATGACGAAGAGGATGGGTTTTCAGACATTTCCCGATCGGGATCGCGAAACTTCTACGCTGCGTCTAGCAATCCCAGCCGTACCAGCTCTCACGACGACTACGCTGACTCTGCTCTTGCTGGTAGCATGTACGGTGCATATGTTCCCGAGCCATATCGAGGCAGGAAATTCAGCATCGCCACAAGCGCAATCTCACATATGTCGTCAGAGTTCAATTTCGACGAGGTTGATGATGAACACTCGTTCGTCCCTGCCTTGACGCTCGAAGAGACGTGTCGGGGTTTTCGGGATACACTTGCTGGCCTTGAATTCCTGCATTATATAGGCATCATCCATCGAGATATCAAGCCAGCTAATCTTCTGGTGTCAGCTAATGGCACTGTGAAGATCTCAGACTTTGGTGTCTCTTATTTGGGCCGTCCTACAACGGAGGAAGACCCTGAAAACAGATTGACTGAGAAGGACGTGTCGGCATTGGACGATGAGAAAGAGCTGGCAAGGTCTGTGGGTACCCCGGCCTTCTGGGCTCCTGAGCTCTGTTACGAGGATCCATCCATGTTCGAGGAAAAAGACGGTCCAAGAATCACTGGAGCTCTTGATCTCTGGGCTCTGGGTATCACTCTCTACTGCATGGTGTATGCCCGTCTTCCATTCTATGCCAATGACGAAATGGGCCTGCACGAAGCCGTATGCAAGGCTGAAGTGTTTTGCCCAAAGAGTCGATTGGTGCCAGTCGACACCTCACGAGACAGACCAACCTCCTATGTCCCTTCAACCATCAACAGCAACAAACGGCTGGACTACGAGCTCAGATTTGAACCTGTCCCGGAGGCTGTTCGTGACCTTATTCGCAAGCTCCTCATCAAAGACCCCGCCAAGCGTATGACTATCGAAGAAGCGAAGCAACACGAATGGGTCGTTGATGGCATGCCGGATCCAGATCAGTGGCTCAAGGGCCCCATGGAGATGGCCAAAGAAAGCAAGAAGAAGATTTTGGAACTGGACGAAAAGGAAATTTCTCATGCTGTTGGCAAGAGAAATATTATCGAACGCGCCCTCAACACGGCCGGTCGTATCGCGGGCAGCCTTCTCGGCCGAAGCAACACTCGCCGACGAGCTCCTAGCTCCGCAACTTCAGCAAGCCATTCGAGCGAATCTGTGGCGTCTCCTTCGAGTACTAGCACCGTTGGACGTAGTGACCGAGACAAGATCCGAGATGCTCGCCGGTCGTCGCTGAGAGGTGATGAAGTTCTAGCCGCCTTGAAGACTTCGCGCGAGAACAGCGAGCATCCTCTAGCACAAAGCCAGACGGCCAGTCCGGACGATTCTTCACGCGACGCATATTTCAACTCGTCACTGGAGGCGCCAGATGCAATATCGACTGTGTCTAGCCCTATGCCTCAGCAAGAGAATCGGCCTCGTGGGCCCGATCGTGCGACTTCAACCATGTCTACCGCCGAGTCAGTCCGGACCATTCGAGCGTCGCAGATGCAAAGAATGCCACTCCCACATGCAGAGACGGCGCCCGAGCTGGAAAGACCTCTTGGTCCTGGAGAACGATCCTTCAAAGCTATGGTCGATGGACTTTGGCAAGGTACTTCGAGGACACTCGGACGGCTTGGGAGCCGGGACAGGCGCTCACAACGGAGTGATCGCTCACCAGCGCCAAGCCGTCATTCCTCGGAGGGTGATGGCCATGCAGGACCAAGCCTTGCTGTCAGTACAGCCTCGGCAGCTGGTGCCATCGAGCAACCGGAAGCTCTGAGAACGGCTAAATCACCAATCGACTATAACGCAGCTCCACCAGCGCCTCCCACGACCAATGTCCAGGACACGAACTCAAAGGTTCAACCGATTGGCTCTAGCCAAGAGGCCTTCCAGCAAGCTCAAGAACTCAATCAACGGAGGCTCATCCAGGAGGCCCAGTCGCAAGCCGAGGCAGCTGCTGAAGCCGCTTCAAAAGCACACAGCCAACCTATCACGGACGAGTGTCCTCCATCCCCCGACGATATCATGTTTCTCGAGAAACACCGCACTCGTCTAGCGAATGAGCCGCCGCCGTTCTCCATTGAGGCTGGGCCGTCAGCAAGTACTATTGCTTCGTCACTCGACGGCTACGGAACTAGTAGCGTATCTCACAGCATGTCGAATCCAAGCTTTGGTGTTACGTCTAGCGCTTCTTCACCTCCAGGGGAAGGCTATTTCCAAGGTGAATCAGCCACGACTCCCAGAGATACTCTTATCTCATCAAGAGACACCGAGCCAGAGTTCATGCGTACTGCAGACACCATTATCAAACACGGTCGTCCGCAACAAACTGCAACTGGTGCATCGCTCGAAGAATGGTCGGCCCGTTCATGTCACGATGCCGATGGCGACGATGATGACTCGGAGGAGGAGGTGATGATGATGCCCTCAAGAGCGGCGACAACAACGAAGAAACCTCCTGTTGTCCCAAAATGAGTACAGCAGGACCGCCATGCACACCGTTTTCTTTCTCGGTCCACACATGATTCCACGACCCTTGACGCCTTGCATTTCACCTTTTTTCATAGATACCCGAATGATAGACAGTACGGCGTCGGAAATTCTTCTTTCACAAATTTTCTCTTATGTCATGGATGAAATGATTGTCAAAGGTCACAGAATTTGCTAAGGGAGGGTATGTGCGAAAATCCATTATTGCTGGAGGCATAAAAATCTCAAAAGAGCGGGAGGATTTTCTACCATCCATGCGAGAGCAGAGTGCTTGTACACAAGGATGACAAGGGAATATTTCTAATACCAGAAAAGGTCAGAAAGGACAGCACGAAAACGGCGATGAATGTTTCATTGAAAATGACGCTTTGTTGTCGCTGGCTGCTCATATGTTTCTCGCAGGCATCGCGATGGAGGAGAAAAGGCTCTTCTTGCCCAACACGAATCGAAATGTACTATTAGCGACGGAGATGAGTTGTTCAGTTGTCCCAAGGGTCATGGTTGACGAAAGACATATCCGTTAGCGGACTTGATGAAAAATAAGAACAAGTTTTATACGCGGAAATATCCAATGTCTTATGTCCTCCATCCAGTCCAGTCCATGATTCGTGTCGGTGAGCCTATTGAGTGATATTCTCTCGGATACCGTCTCTCAGGAAGCGAACTTGAGCAAACTCGAAAACCAACCCCTCACGTGACTGGTAATGCTGGAGAATCTCCAATTTGCACCTCGATCCAAAATTATTGTCAGTGCAACGGCTGGCATATTGACTGCTCTTCGATCATACTCTACTTGTCTATTCTCTCTCTGGAAGCTGTTTCCGATCAAACAGACGTGTGGTCAGAAACAGGAAGACGTGCTTGGTCTTCGTTTCAGTAACTCGGCCGGATCGACGTCTGCTCAATGGCCTGACCTACTCCGAACAGCTCGCCGCGTCGTCGATCGCCTGCATCGAGGCACCATCCTCTGCTATACACGACTGGACGGCATTCTCTCATTCGTGGTTTCGATCCTAATTCTCCATCAAGATGCAGAAAATCCTGCGAATCAACCTCCTCGCCCGCAACCAAGCCCTCAAAGCCACCCGCAAAAAGAACCTCAAGAAGCTCAGGGCCGACTGGCGCGAGTACGACCGGCGACAACTCGAAACCGAGAAAACTAAGCGGGAATATGTCAAAGACGAACGCAAACACCGGCGAGAAGACTGGATTGCCGGCCCTCTCGCGCCGAAACGCAACGTCGCCGAGAAAGCCGACACATACGGGGCTGTGAGTGCTCTGCTTGTGCAAGGTCCCGAGATTCCCAGACGAGCATTGAAGGGACCGAAGGGAAGCGGTTCTGATCAAGTCGGCTCAGAGGGTCGCGAAACGGAGCAGAAAGAGTGGGAAGGCGAAGGCCCTGAGGGCAATATCATCGCAGGAGATCGCGTGTGCGTGGTCATTGGGCATGCAGGTATACGAGGCCGGATTGGAACGGCTCTGGACGTCAATTTGGAACGGAAACAAATCACAATCGAAGGATTGAATATGGTATGTATTACTGCCCCTTGGTCACCACCACCCACTGCTGCAACCGAGATAGGGAGATGCTAAGTATGCTAGGCTGATGTGGAATTACCGCCCGGCACTCGCCAGCGCGAAAAAATGCCTTTTCAGTCCGCCGAACTGCCTATCCCACTCGACTCCGTGCGACTTGTATACAAAGTCACGGACGAAACCACCGGCCGCGAACGGGAGGTCATTGTCAAGCATTTGAGAGGTGGAGCCCCGTATATCCAGCGGCCCACGTACTCAAGACTGCCCCGACACACGCGGTATATTGCTGGCGAGGAGATCGAAATCCCGTGGCCCGAGGACGATCCGCCCAGTTACCAGGCCTACACAGGTGACACGACACGATACGATGTCGAGAGCCAGACGTATAACCCAAGTCTGTGGGTTCCGCCGCTGCCGCAACCTGGGATCCTGGATGAGTTACGAAATGACAAGTACGCCCGGGATAGGGAGTGGCATGCGGACGAGTACGTGCGGATGAAGATTCTAGAGGATGCGAGGGCGCGGTGGTACGAGCAACGAAAAGTGATGACACCGGAGGCCGAGTGGGCAGAGGAGAGGAAGCGCCTAGCCGCGCAGAAGGCCGAGACTGTGAAAGCCATGGGTGTGAGTGACGTGACGGCCGATATCATCAGACGGACGCAGGAGGAGAAGCGAGCAAGCAAGAGGGGGCGTGTGAGGGACGCTGAACTCTCGGCGTGAGGATGGTTTGTGATCCTGCTAGATAGGCGTGGGATGTGCCGAGATCTTGTGCCATGTCTCTAAACTGAATGCGCGAGTATCCGCGGTTGTGAAATATGGAGGACGAGCTGAGCCTGTCTTTGCATACGGGTGATCAGCATGTACAATCTGTATGCCTTTTGAAGACGTAAGCATTCGAGATCTACCTCTATATGCTACGTTACCAGCGGGCCAATGTACTCGACCCTGCTCCCTTCTGATCGTGCCAACTGCGGCCATTGCACGATGAAGCGATTTACAAAGGGTTTCAAAAGACGTCCGCTTAGACTCAGCGTCTTTACTCGTGCCCAGCTCTCGATGAAGATGCTGCGCATCTGGCCGCCAAGTCGGTTTACTTCCCGATTGGAGTCCTTGCTTGTGGACATGAATGCTGGTGAAGGACCAGAATAGCCGAAAAAGAGCAGAGTCAGGGAAGCAAGCACGACAATGACACCCGTGCCAGGCCCATTGGTCAGAATGAGATCAGGGTATCCGCGTGAATGCTGGTATTTGAGATCGCGATGTGATCCATTCAGTACGGCAATGCAGTCCAGCAGACATCTTAGACTGGAGAATGGGGCTGTATAAAGACTTTGATGGACTTTTCTGGCACGATGGATAGTGACGACGTTGTAATTTGACGCTGTACCTTCAGGAATAGAAAGGCCAGGAGTGGAGGATAGATCGGCGAGGAGCGATTTCTCAAATTCGTGTGCTTTCAAGGCGGAGAAGCCGTCACCGGAACTGACCACGTATGTGCGGTATGTAAAGTCGAGTTGCAGACAGGGCGTCTGGGAGAGAATGTTGAGCATCTCCGCCGTGTGGCCGCCAGAGCCGAGAACGATCAAAATGTGTGTAGGATTGGCCGGGGATGGCTGTGAGCGACGAGATGGCGGTGGGCGAGAGAGGATGGTGACTAGGCGGAAAAAGACCATGTTGAGCAAGATGAGAGTCGTAATCAGAAGTAGAATGAGCATCTGGCTTGTTGCGGTCAGGGAGGTGATCGGGGAGACAAAGTCGGTCATCCAAAATGAGCTGGAGGAGATCTCTGGAGGTTTGCTGAGGTGTACCCCGTGGGCATCCATGATGGCAGTGCTGTTGTTGTCTCAGTATTGAGCGAGGCTGTTGGGAGATTCAATATATTTGATGTACGACCTCAAGATCCTGGGAAACTCTGCGGGAGGCAGCAACCAGAGCGATCTTCCAACTTTCCTTCATTGCTTCCTTGGTCCTTGCATTCGTCTGGAGGAAGCTGAATTCACAAAGCTCGTCCACAACCACTTTTCCTTGTCGCCTTGACAATTCTTCCTGTGCACCTAGTGCCTGACACCATTCGTTGGCCGCCGATATTTAGCCGGCTGTATGCGGAAGGCTACCATGTACGAGAGAATTGACATATTATTCACCACAATGCTGTTTTGATGCGCTTGCCACCTGTTTTTATAAGCTTCTCGCATCTCTCTAGCATCTCCCGAATCCGCGCTTGAATCTCCTCCTGCAAAATCTCCTTCCAGATACGTTGGATTTCAGCCTTTAGCCTTTCACGATCCATGAAGCGCACCACACGCACTCGCCGTAGACGCTGTTTTAGTACATTCCAACAGGCCTCTAAGGCATTTAAATCGGGCGAATTCGTAGGGTGTCTAGGTTAACCACCCAATTATCCTCCTTGAGGGGCGTCGCGTAGGTATGTCCACCAATGCTATAGGAGGAGTCCCCGAACTAGTATAATACTAGACGGCGCACCCCCCGTCGCTGTTATAAGGATTTGTTGGCATACGTTGATATAGGAGGGTAGTAGCTTACGCGCGTAATAGAGCTCTATTGTAAATACGTTAGACTTGCTATAGACAGACAAATACACCCCATTTAGCTTGTCCCGGGCGGCGACGCGCTCTTGATATTCATCCTCCGTTTCTTTGGTAGGCCTACGCCTAGATTTCCTAGGCATTTTCTCGTTGACCAGTTAATGCGCGAATTCCTGTAGTCGTTGCTTTGCTTCCTCTAGTCCTTCATCATTGTAAAAGATTAACTCCTCAGCCTTCGATTCCTAGGAGACCCACCCAGTAACGTAAAACTACACACCCTCCGTCGGGGGTCTATCAGCGATATTCTGGAGATTATATCTAGTTCCTTCCTTACGTAAAATACGCAGAGAGAGTAGCTGACTTAGATCAACGTGAAATAGGTGCTGTGAACTGAGATGCTGTTCTTTTGGTCGGAGATAAGTAACATTCACTCCGAGATCTGAACTAAACCCATTATGGCAAACCGTTGATTTCTCTGGGCAGGACAATTGCCTTGACTTGTTACCAAACTATGACCCTGGGCATTCCTGCTTATGGCACCGGGGCTATCAAGTGTCTCCGATTCCTTCCTCTACAACACTGATCATGCAGCATCATGCCTGTCTCACTACGCCAGCGGCTAGACTGTCATTACTGCGGACGGAGATCAAAATTTAGCAAGAGTCAAGGCCGCAGATTCCAATGCGAACACTGCCTTGCGGTCAACTTCTTTGATGAGGTATGTCGAAGAAGATCTTGCCGGACTAACTACTGATATGTTCAGAACGGCGAGATAGCGGACGTTCCTGTCGAAGAGGCAGCCCCCGCGCAGCGCTTCGCTCAACCTGTCGCCATCGATCCACTGCAAGACGACTTTCCCACGCAGGACTCTATATTCTGCTCGACATGTCTGAAAAACCAGCAGCTATACACCTATAATCTTGCTCAATTCCTCCCCGAGCCAGATCACCCGGAATACGAGAAATTGGAGGCAGAATTACCAGAGTACAAGAAAGGTCTAGAAGAGCGTTATCCGCAATGCTGTGCCCGTTGCGAACCCAGAGTCAGGGCGAGATTGCATCAAGCCACATACAATGCAAGAAGTGACCATTTACGGCGGGTCTTGGAAAAGTCGAGGCAGAGAAGGATTGGAAACCGACTGGGATGGAGGAGTCTGCTCGTTAGCACTGCAGGACTAGGCTATTTCCTGAGTCTGGCTATGCAGCTGGCGTGGCATTTGTACGGTTCACAGGTCAGTGATTCATCGCTCCTACAAGGGTTTGGGCCGATTGTGTGCTTGAAGCACCGACCTTTCGTCTCTCAATGTCTCGATGTCATGGAGCCTTTCGTCGGTCTCTCGCTCGCGCTGGGATTGCTGTGTATCTGGTGGAACCCCAAGTGGCAACACAAGTTGTCCCACAGTGAGGGTAGCCTAGCTGGATTGAGTGAGTACTATCTGGTGCAAATGGCTCTTCTCGGGGTAAGGTTCGGTGCATGGACTGTCATGTACCATGTGCCCCTCTCCACGAGAACATCAGCAATGCTTCATGCTTGTTTCACTGTGGCGATCACCATCGTCGCAGGATGGTCAGTCTTTGGCATTGTCAAGGTTAAGAATCTTGCTGCAGTCAATTGGCACGACGACCCTGCTCCTCTCCTGGCCAGGACCCAGTTCGTTCCTCCTGAAGTGGGAGAACAGCAAAATCAGGATCAAGCTTTCAACATTAGCAGCCTCGCAACGGCAGCACCGCCGACTTATCAAGAATGGAGGCCGCCAACTCCGCCAGAAGATCAGATGGACTCCATGGACTGGACTCCAACACAACAGACTTTCCAGCCTGAGCTGAAGCACATTCGATACCGATCTGTCGATCCCACCCCGTTTCATGGCACTCTTCCAGCTCTCAATACGAGGGGCGTCCGAAAGAATGCCACTCAACCTGGCATTTTGGCCAGAGAAGCAATTGGTATACCTCCTGGGTTCTTTGACCGACCAACAAAACCGTCCCAGCCTGTTCATCAGCAAGAGCCAACTCGAGAGGCTATGGCACAACCAAAATTCTTTCCCAAGGAAGCAGATACAGGCTTGGAGAACATATTTGGGTCCGTATTTTCTCTTCAAGATCCGTCATTGGATCCTCCGAATGCCACTCGAAGACCGACGGCCATACCTTTGGCGGGTGCCTCGAGCGCTCTACACAGCATTCCGTCGCCAGCCCCTGCGCCAGGTCCGTCCAATCTGGCGATTTTCAGCGGTATCTCCTTTTTTGCGACCCTGATGTCAGCGGCAGTGTGGATATTTGAAGCCGCAGTAACGCTCAAGCCAACACTATTTGGGTACTACGTCGTCTTGCTAAGTGCCTGCATACCCATCGGTCATCTTATGCTCCATCTGTCTCAGCATGGAGTACGGGGTCAGTTTGTGCGCCTCCTCATATATGCCCTCGAAGCCAGCTTATTGATAGGGGTTGCTATGCTGCGAGAGCCATTCGGTGAGCTTTTCCATGACCTTTGGACCAAATTAGGGGTTGCCGCGATCGCTCTGTTACTACCACAAGAATTCCTGCACATGAACAAATCAAACGGAAACCTCCGTCCTCAGACCATACCACAAGCGCCATTGCAGCGAGCTCCGGATGGTCAGAATCATGACACTCATCAAGATCTGCCTCCTCAGACGCCATCTCTCGTCCGGCAAGACTCTACGGATTCGATCGAAAGCAAAGCGTCAATCGCAACGACATCTACAGTACCCGAGTGGGCAACGCCTAAACCTGACAGGCCACGATTCGATATGCCTCCCACATCTGCGAGGGCAATGCCTAGATCAGGTAGAAATCGACCTCATCCGCCTGAACGTCGACCTTCTGAGAGAAGTAATCTTGGTATGGACGGGTTATCACTCAGCGACCACTCGCTCAACGACCACTTGGGTGGTGGCGCTAGAAAGGGTCATGGAGCTGGATGGGGTCTAGAGTCCTCAGGGGCAAACATCGCTGGTCCACGAGCGAGACGAGGGTATTGATGCATTATATTCATGATTAGATGATTTCTTTCCCTTGTTCCTATATGTACTCTGGCGTTTTGCGTTTTCGGCCTGTATGGGAAGACTGAGATCCTGTGCAGAAGAATGGTAGCATAGCAGATCAGCATAGCGCGGCGTTTTCAGTCCCTGGCAAATGGATCACAGAAGTTCCACATTCTTTGTAGATTGAGGCCTGGGGCGAGCCATAAGCCCTGCAGACAACCATTTTCATAAGGCCAGAGTCATTGGAATGGGCATGGTCAAACTTTTTGCACTTCCATCTTCTATGTCAACTTTTGCTTGATGAAGAACGCCCTCAGATGCGACAACTGCCATGCACATGTGACGCCTAGCACACCCAATTGAATCAATGTCCACCGCACAATCTTTGCGTTTGTGGCCTCGCTCTGATCACGGAATTCGGCTTCTCGTTCCTGTTTGCTCGTAAGCGCTTCTGGTCGGGCAAGGCATCCCGGCGCGTAAAGGAGAATATGACGGGTGGGTCTGGAACCTACTCTTTGGAAAACCTGCTCCCTTCTGATATCTGTCAATCGCCCATTAAGTTCCTTGACTTTGCTCACGATGTTGTCGATCTTGGACTTGTCCTCGGACTCGATCCTGGAGGTCGCACCGATGGCCATGTCGACAGTCAGCTTGACGCCGCCCATCGTCGCGCCAGCGTTGGAGAACCAGCCTCCCACGCTGATGGCCGCAGGGCCGGACGGCGTGAAGCATAGTCTGTGCAGGCCCGGGTCGGCGGCGGTAAAGGTGAATTTTGAGTAAGTGTCGGAAGATGTGGTGGTCTGCGTGACCACGCGATGGTCGTTGTCGAACACCTCCTCGACGGTTACTTGGATGGATAGGTCGGGCGTGGTGTGGAAGGATTGGGTTTGAGGGGAGTAGGCTTCGGCTTTGTAGGTTCCTGTACCGCAGTTTTGTCACTTAGCCGGCCTCGAACTTTTGATGCTCGCGAACTCTTCGATGCGGTCTGCATGTCTTTCCCACCAATTTCTGGCAGGGAGGCGTGAAGGGAGTACATACCGACGACCAGCGTGTCCTTAGGGAGATCCTCGTAGAAGCATTTCGGGGACGTGCCGTCGAGGTAGAAGTATAGTGCTTGTGAGGAGGTGAAGAGGGAGGAGAGCGCGACGAGCGTCGCGAGAAGTGAGTACATTGCTGTCCTGCTGGGAGTGGTCTTGCAGGATGATTTGAGGGTGCGCACGAGGGCGTATTAAGACTGCGATTGTCAAATGTAAATGTTGGCGTTTGCCAGTTCAGGGGCCAAAAGAATTGGAGTGCGATGCGGAGAGGAACGAAAAGATATCCCGCCGCCTTTACGTTCTCTGATTCTTCGCGGTGCCTTTCTTAGACATCTCCCTTCCTCTGCAATTCACTACTGGCGGTGCCGCCATCTTCTTTCATTACCTCGACGCGTGTTACGGAACCTGCATGTTGTCAGCCGAGTCCACGGCAGACTGAAATTCCACTCAATCCTCGCCGTAAATACACGCTGTCAGGGAACGAAAGCAAGATGGCCTCAACAAGCGACATCCGCGACATAATGAACTTGGGCCAGGCAGGCCCACGCCAACCTGCGCCCAAGAAGAAGAAAGCCATCGAGCCTCAAGCGCGTGTCACCGGGTTCAAACGCGAAGTCCAGGCGCTCATGGGCGATTCTGTTCCCCCTATTGCAATCGTCGAACAGCGATCCTACAAGTCCAGACCCTCGATATCGCAGAAGTTATTCAAGCCCAGACATTGGGAGGAACGACCATTCCAGCATGGTGCAAGAACGGATGGATTGGTGCTGCGACATTGGAAGCGCTCGATCCCGGGTTCGCAGGCTCGACCGCCGGCTGTTACTGGTGTTGAAGGATCTACAGATGTAGAGATGACTGATGACTCGAAGGCTGCTCCAGCCGTGCAAGAACTGCGTTTTGAAGAAGAGTTCCCATCGCACAAATGGAATGTCAAGGTGCAAATACCGTCGTACACGGATGAGCAGTATGAGAATTTGTTGAAATCCGACGACTGGACGAAACAAGAGACGGATTATCTCATGGAGCTCTGTCGGGACTACGATCTGAGATGGGTAATCATTGCCGACAGGTACGATGCAAAAGAGATCGCGGTCTCGAATGGGTCTCAACAGAACGGCGAGGCGGCTGGCACAGAGGTCGCTGCGAAATATCCAGATCGTACCATGGAAGCGCTCAAGCAGCGATATTACACTATTACTGCCCAAATGCTTGAAACGCAAATTCCCGCAAGCAATATGACGCAAGCAGAGTTCCAGCTATGGGAGAAAATGCGCAACTTCGATGCGAAGACAGAGACCATGCGCAAGGCTATGGCAGAGAAATTGTTTGAACGCACGAAAGACGAAGCCGACGAGGAAAGAATCCTGCTTGAGGAGCTCTATCGTATCACCAAGAATGAAGATGACTTCATGAAGTTGCGGGCCGATCTGTATGCACGACTCGAACCCGTCGCACCCATTAGGCGGACTGAGAGAGGCGAGGAGCAGTCAACAGCGTTGTATCAGACTTCTGCGGGATTGTCCATTCTTCTACAGAACATGCTCGCCAAGGAGAAGAGACTCAAGCCGCCTCGTCCTATACCCGAGGGAGCTCATACCGGTCATTCAATGGCCACGCCCACTGATGCTCGGAAGGCCAGTCATGCCCAATACAATCGGCGTGATACTATGGACAGTCAAGCAGAAGACTCTGGTCACCAGAAGAAGGGCTCGATGTCGCAGCCGGTTGTTCGAGTGTTGACACCCCAGGAAGAAGCGCGCTTCGGTGTATCTCATCCTCAAGAGCGACTCACCAGTGGTGTACAGTTCCGGCATGAGAAGATTAATCGTCTTACCATGGCAAAAAGTCAGACGCAGACTACGAAGATTCAAGCTGCCTTGACTGAGTTGGGCATTCCGCAACGCTTGCTCATGCCGACGGAGAGGGTATGTCGCGAGTTTGAGAGGTTGGTCAAAGAGATCAATATCCTGCTTGATGCAAGAAAGGTCAATGAGAAGATTGCGACGGAAATCAAGATCCTCGAAGAGCAGAGACGCATCAGATTAGGCCTCCCCAAAGAAGAAGAACAACCCGGCCAACAGAACGGGGATGTTATGGAGGTGGATTCGTCCCAGATCATTGACAGCAAGCTTGACATGGTGCCAGACAGTTCAATGGCCGTGACAGAGGAGGATAAAGAGAATGACGCCGCAGCTGAAGTCGACGACAGCCAAGAGAAGCAACAAGACGGCGAAGGTGGGCGCGACGAGAGTACTATGGCCCTGGACATGCAGGATGAGGATGCAGATGCTGATGAGGATGAAGAGGATGCTGTGGGGGCATCTAGTCCCAAGCAAGAAGATGCTGACGAAGATGAGGATGCGGAAGAGGACGAGGATGATTATCAGGGCGGGGAGATTGATCAGTCTGTTGCCGACCTGGATCAGGACCAAGAGGATGAAGATGCTCAAGAGGAGGAAGAGGAGGAGGAGGATGATGATGATGACCGGCCTCAGCTTGGTGTAGATAATGACGAAGAGGACGAAGACGAGGCAGAAGTCGCTGCTACGCCAGACTTGGATAGTGATGCGGAGAATGAGGACCAGGATGAAGATGAGGAAGGCGAGGCTGAGGCTGAGGCTGAGGAGGAGTCAGAAGAGGATGAAGAGGATCAAGATGAAGATCAAGATGAGAAAGCCGACGGTGAAGATGACAACCACGCTCTGAACCCGGCGCCTGAAGATTCGGACAATGCTGAAGAGGACGGCGCTGCGCATGAAGATGCGGTGCCTCTGTCAGCGGTTACGCGTGCGCACAAGAGGTCTGCCAGTGTGATGTCGGAGGCGAGTCGTGCGGGTAGTAACCGCAGTGGTATGGGGAGGAAGAAGAGGAGATAAATAGGGTCGAGTGTATGGATCTATGTCGGTATGGCCCATATCGTCTGCTCTCAGAGCTTCATCAAATGTTTATGGACTGCTGGCGCTCTCCTTGGAAATGGCATTGAGGCTGAGAGCTCGTTTGGACCACAGTACCAGATGCACGGAGCGCAAGGCTGACGAGGCTGACGAGGCTGTGGGTGGCATACCTGGATCGGATTGGATTGGATACGGCACACTTCGCTGACCATTCCTCTTCTGGCATCAAACATGAGATCATACGAGGATTTCTCTCGAGGCTTCGAGAATAGCCATTGCACGCGACTACTAGTACCTCTTAATTCCTTGTTCATTTTGTGATCATGTTGCACTCTCTACTCGATCATCGATAACACTTGTCGAACGTGTCCATCATAGGCACTTCTAATCATTCCTCACAATGAACGTAGCGAAGTCCTCGCTCGTGCGGCGAGCCGCTGCAACCCGCACATTTTCCACGCCTGCATCTCGTCGGATACCTCCCTTACTAGCCTCGGACATTAGGTCCTCTTTACTCTCGCGATCAGTCATACCATCAATTACGCATCCTTTGGCCTCTTCCGTCAGAACATACGCCAATGGCAGACCGCATCCCCCGGGCGGCACACATAGGATGAACATGGGAGGGGAACCAGAAAAGTCTGCCTTAGAGGAATACGGTGTCGATCTGACAGCTCGTGCCAAAGATGGGAAGCTTGATCCGGTCATTGGAAGAGATGGAGAGATCCACCGAACAATCCAGATCCTGTCTCGGCGGACGAAGAACAATCCCGTCTTGATTGGTGCCGCAGGCACAGGTAAAACTGCCATCCTCGAAGGTCTTGCACAACGGATAGTGAGAGGGGATGTGCCTGAAAGCATCAAGAACAAGAGAGTCATCTCGCTAGACTTGGGACAGTTGATTGCTGGTGCCAAATTCAGAGGTGATTTCGAGGAAAGGCTAAAGCGAGTCTTGAAAGAGGTGGAAGAGGCACACGGCGGTGTCATTCTCTTTGTCGACGAATTGCACACTCTCCTCGGTCTGGGAAAGGCAGAAGGCTCCATCGATGCAAGTAATCTTCTGAAGCCAGCGCTTTCCCGTGGCGAACTGCAATGTTGTGGCGCCACGACTTTGAACGAGTATCGCCAAATCGAAAAGGATGTTGCTCTAGCCCGACGCTTCCAGCCTATCGTGGTCGGCGAACCATCTGTCCAGGATACCATCTCCATCTTAAGAGGCATCAAAGACAGATATGAGGTTCACCACGGTGTCCGCATTACCGACGGCGCTCTTGTAGCTGCCGCGACGTACAGCAACCGCTACATCACCGACCGATTTCTGCCAGACAAGGCTATCGACCTAGTTGATGAGGCTGCATCTGCTTTGAGATTGCAGCAAGAATCCAAGCCTGACTCTATCCAGAAACTCGACCGCGAGATCATGACCATCCAAATCGAGCTCGAATCATTACGAAAGGAGACTGACGTCGCTTCGAAGGAGCGTCGGCAAAAATTGGAGGAGACGCTGGTGGAAAAGAGAAAGGAAGTCTATCGCCTGACTGAGATTTGGGATCGCGAGAAAGCTGAGATCGAGACCATCAAGAAGACGAAAGAAGAGCTCGAGAAGGCTCGGCATGATCTGGAGCAGGCAAGACGTGAAGGTAACTTCGGACGCGCAGGAGAACTCCAGTACGCCACTATTCCCAAACTCGAGGCTCAACTACCCAGGGAAGGCGAGGAAGTTCATACGACCACCAAAGATGGCGAAACTCTCATTCACGACTCTGTGACCGCCGATGATATCGCAAACGTGGTCAGCCGGACAACAGGTATCCCAGTCACCAAACTTATGGCTGGCGAAGTTGAAAAGCTCGTAAAGATGGAGGACAAGTTGAGAGAGCATGTTAGAGGACAAGATGAGGCTCTCGCCGCCGTGGCCAATGCTGTCCGTATGCAGCGGGCCGGCTTGAACGATGAGAACCGACCTCTGGCCAGTTTCATGTTCCTCGGACCAACCGGTGTAGGCAAGACGGAACTCTGCAAACAAATCGCCAACTTCCTTTTCAGCACGGAGACCGCAGTCGTCCGATTCGACATGTCTGAATTCCAGGAGAAGCATACCGTATCTCGACTCATCGGTGCGACCGCAGGGTACATTGGCTACGAGGACGCAGGACAACTGACCGAGGCTGTACGACGGAAACCGTACGCCGTCCTGCTCTTTGACGAATTCGAGAAAGCACATCGCGACATTTCGAGCTTGTTGCTGCAAGTCCTCGACGAAGGCTTTTTGACAGACAGCCAGGGCCACAAAGTCGATTTCCGCAACACCCTGATCGTCTTGACTAGCAATCTGGGCGCCGAGATATTGATGGGGTCCGGTGCCAACGTCGAGAACGTCACGCCAGAGCAGAAGAAAGGTGTCATGGAAGTCGTCCAGGCAAGCTATCCGCCCGAGTTCTTGAACCGAATCGACGAGTTCATCATCTTCAACAAGCTTTCCAAGTCTGCGCTTCGGGACATTGTCGACATCCGTATCAAAGAGCTCCAAGCCAGACTTGATGACCGCAGAATGAAGCTGGACATCTCGGACAATGTCAAAGACTGGCTCTGCGAAAAGGGGTACGATCCGAGATACGGTGCCAGACCACTGAACCGCCTGATTCAGCATGAGATTGGCCGCAAACTGGCGGATAGGATCATCCGCGGCGAGCTGAAAACCGGTGACCTTGCAAAAGTCGTCATCTCGAAAGATGGAGACGCACTTGACCTGGAGCCTGTGAAGACTGCTTGAGCACAAAACTTGGATTTCAAGCATTCCAATTGTTCCTATCGCCTCGCATGTCCGACAGACACTAGTTAAGTCCTCAAACACGAACCCAAGAACTCGCGCCTCCCGTCCCAAGGTCAGATTAGCCGCTTTCATGCCGCTCTAGCGATGTCAGCAACCTTCATGGCCGTGTTTGATATCAACGAAGCCACTTATTAACACGGTCTGTCACCTCCGAACGATCTGTTCGCTCTCCTCGCGTCGACTTGTCTTGCGCCGCGAACCAGCGACCAATTCGACTGCGATTACTGGAAAAGAATCGACGAATTCAAGACTTTGTACTTACTTGGTTCAAAGACTCTGAACATCTTTGCGACGATCAATATGATATATGACAGAAACTCATGTCAGTAAAGGAAAAGGAACATTGCATAGGGTTTGGCGTTGCAGGTGGACTTTTCTTGGGCGTTGATCACTTTATTGTTGCAGCGATACCCTCTCAGCTCTTACCTTCTCCACTGTACAGTTACTTTTTTTGGACAGTTGACCATGTATATACTTCTAGCTCTCATGCGGGAAAATGTACAAAAATTTGCACTGAACATATATTTACTTACATACTGTGTACACTCTACTTCTACATACTGTATCCAAAGTCCTTCTCTCGCGCTCCGGACCATCTCAACGCTCCCGGTGTCTTTCCAAACCGTATGGATAGCCCGTCGCCTGGTCTTCCTTTTGCCTACGATGGACTTGTCAAGGTGTATCAGAATGGTCCAAGTATCAAATTCTGAGGGTGCTTTTTCTCAGGCTCACTCGTCAGAAACCTTACTTACATAGACAATGGCAGCCAACATTCACAAGTCTTTAGGGAGTTTGAACGGCTGCTGAGTACCTCCTAGTACTCAATACGTCTGATCCAGTCTTTCCTGCCAACCATCAATAAAGTGTTGGCAAAGTAATGACCTCCTCCCGTCTCGCTTTGCTCAAACGTGGTCGTCGATGTCAATCTGTCGACGAGCGACGACCCTGGTGACTTGTCAGTGCCAAGTTGTAGATCTTTTATTGAAAATTCACTATGTCCTCGCGTGTTGTGGTCAGGCTTTTTCAGGTGACATGCCACTTATGAGAACGAGTGGCGGCTCTCAGGCATGTTCATCCTGTTACAAGGTTTGTACTCGTCAATCGGTACAACATCCTCTCATAGCTGCCTCAACGGCTCGTCCTGGATCTGGAGGAGGGGACGTCCAAAAACAACCTGATCGACCATTCGCTTTGGACTGTAGCTAGTACGGCGTTTTGGACAAGCTTGAAGAGATTCTCTGCTTCGTCGGCATAGGCTGGCACTGTTTGCTCGGTCAAGCCAAAAGGTCGTCATGAGGGAAGAAACTAGTAACCTATCGACCTGATTCTGGACAAATCAGAGGGGTACACTCGCTCGTTAGTTATGAGGTGGGTTGGTTGCCTGGGACGATTGTGATGTCGACAAGCATGTGCTCTCGAGGAGGTCTTCAGAGTCGACGAATGACCTTCCATGCCTGGCCATCGAGACAGATGTGACCCGGGTCCTTGAGCCGGCCTATTTGAAGGCAAGATCGGATGCAAAGGATGCAGATACTGCGAGGAGTTGCTCTCCGACCTCGATGCAGCGGGCTTGCTCAGGAAGGAGCCAAGGATAGCCCCTGTGGAATAATACCGAGTTTCTAGCAAGAGGTCCGAGAGTAGATGGGGGAGTTAGATTCTTTCTGGCGTGCTGCAGCTGACTCCGAAGCTCTCTGCGAGCCATCGTCGATCAGGCATTGTGGGAAGGAAGAAGTTGGAATGGTGGTTATGTACGTAATACTCGCTGACCCTACGCACATTTGTCTGCAAGCTGCAAAAACTGCGCCCTCTTCTAAGTGGAACATAAATATGTCTTTCCAGACGCACTTGCGCAATGCCTGATGGTATGGAGGTCTTTTGTGAGGAGAATGCTTGCATTCTCCTGTCTCAAACGTGCAACAATGCTTGTTGTTGCGCTGCACAACGCGCCAATGTACAATGCCACGCACGAAATCAAAATTGGGTATCCTTCGCGAAAACGCAATAAAGCTTTTCCTCCACGATATACTCGACGCTGTGGACCAGATGGCTGTCGTCTTCGACCTCTCTTTGGGCCAATGACTCGTCCCCCAGCGTAACAGAGCAAGGAAGTGAAAACAAAAAGCAAGAGGCGGAATCATAGTACATGATCATAACGTAGACATTAACCCACAACAATGGACAGATGGTGGTGAAGGAAATCAGTAGTTCCGAGGAGACGACCCGCGCCTTCTCTATTCCTGTTGTTAGATTGAACCTCGTCCTTCCACGACGCTGTCGGGGACATCGCCACTTCGACACGTCGCTGGGATAGACGTGGGTCCGTAATCGTTCATCCAACTGACTTATTCCTGGCATAAATATTCCCTCGAGTGTCGTCTTTCGAGAAAGCTTCTGGTCTGATGGCCTCCTCAAGGATCGACAAGGCCTTTCTTGTTGGAAAATAGGCATGAGTTCCTCCATATCTCGTCAATCATAAACTGGCAAGGGCAAAAGTGGTGCTCCTCTCTGTCGTCGCCAGAAGTTTGCACGTTGGACCCATTCGGGACCAAGAACGAAGCTTCCCCATCGTTCAAAGACGGCGGGAGAAAATTCCCAGGAGAAGTCGTTCAACCAGTCTTCACCCCATACGATCATTTGTCCAGTGTCTTCAATATCGCATGCGATGGTACATGCTTCGGTGAGAAAAGAATTGGAGTTTGCCGGACCAACCGTGATTAATTGGTTTCTGAGGGCGGGTGAAGGTATCATGTCTATATATGCGTGATGAGGGGTGGAAAGTTGTAACGGTGTAGGTTTCAAGGATGGTGGTAAGGTTGGCTCGAGGGCTGCTAGAGTAGCCAAGTGTGTCTGCGGGTTTGAGATGACCGGTATTTCCAGAACGGGAGCAAACATCTGGTGCAGCGACTGTCGGATTTCGCTGATATTGAAAGGGACGACCACAACTAGATTGCTTGGGTCTGTGCTTGCGCTTGACAGGGGAGTTGAGGTCGGCGGAGGAAGTCCTGACGGGCCCGCAACGGGTATATAAGAGGAATTGGCTGTTACCGGACCGAGATAGCCAGTAGGAGGTGCTCCGTAGTTTATGTATCCTGAGGGCGATGCTCTGAGTTCGACAGGAGTGATCGACGGTCCCGGAGAGTTGGCCTGTGAGCCATAAGTCGCCTTCAGAGCTTCGTTCTCTTGTGCAAGTAGCTGGTTTTCCTGACGGAGCCGCTCGACCTCTTCCACTTGGAAACTATTCAATTCACGTTGTGCCGCTTCGAGCTTGCTCAAGTGTTCCTTGCGCCGTTGCCCTAGCCCGCATTAGTGCCCGATAGAAGGCGAACTCGCGAAAAGGGGGCAATGGACAAGCCGTAGCGGCTACCTACGAAAGACTCGCTGGGCATTGCGGTTATATTCCCTGAGGCCTGGTCAGAGGTGGTCCATGGAGGGAAGGAGAAAAGAACTACTGACCTCTTCTTTGCTACCTTGCTTGCTTCACTGCCAGACTCTGACATTGCGGTAATGAAATGGACTTTACTGCTGGTTTGATGAAGGGTCTCCGTGGCGACCGACATCATTCAAGTACGTCGGATGGCTGAGGCATTGACGTGACTGTCAGACCCGGCAGTACGTAAGGGCCGACGCGCAGACGGATGATCCGCAGAAGGAACAAGTTGACAGCCAGGGAGTGAATCTCCAGTGACAGCGCTAGGATCCAAAGCTGAAGGTCCCAAGAGGGTTCTCAATGGTATGCCGGATATGGGAAGAGCAATGTGTTCAGAATCATCAGGAGACGAGTCGAGCTGGATCACAGGGTGTATTCGGGTCTGATTGGACAGCCGCGAGGCTCTTGGTATAATAGCGCAACGGCTGATGTGCGTGTGGTCAAGTTTGATTGAGCTTCGGTAACGAGTCAAAGACTGTGTCTGAGACCTGAGAATTAAATCCAGGTCATGACCATGCTTGGGAGCAGGATACTGCCCTATATTTGTGGGGAGGCGGCGCCTTTGATGGGTGTGCAGGACTGGCAGCCCGGATGCACCTTGGGGAAGCAGAGTATTCCCAATCAGAGATGCGTTCCACCTTCTGAGGTCGTTATTCTCCGAATGCCGCAATAGAGGGCTGCCAGCCACAACCTTTTAGTGGCCTGGTAGTTCGACGGAGTGGATGGGCCCAGAGGAGACCCAGTTTGCCTCAGGCACGGTAGGCCTGCAGCAGGACTCCGAGGATGGAAGATGGCGCACCTTCACTGCTGGATTGAGACTCGGTAAGACGTTCCTGGTTCGCTTTGGAAATGAGCATGGCCAAATGTCAGTGGAAAAGCAGGCATTGGCACAGACACCAGGGCCCAGGTGAGCAAGGATTTACCCTCGCAGCGAATCTCTGGGCCGAAGCCGAAGTAAGTTGGCGAACAAATTGTCAGATGTAGATCGCCGCAATCCGCAGGCCGGGACCGCCGTTCGCCAGGGTGCGACAAGCCTTGAACTGTCAAAGATGGGCAAGTTTTGTCTAGGTGCCCTCGCAGATGGAGACTTCGGAGCTAAAGGATCTCAGATTTGGCATAACAGGGGCACCGGGAACGGCCTAGCTGGAATAGATGGTGTGCGCCAATGCTGAATCCATCAACATCAGTCGCCAGTTTAAAATTCCATGGGGTCAAGCTAAACGTAGCCCTGGCTTGCCGAGTGGTCCACAGGTTGCTACTCACTTTCAGCCGCGGAAGGCTCCATGAACTCAAATTGTGAAGACCATCGTGCTTGTAGTAAACAGTAGTGTGTGAATAACGCCTGTGTACGAATCTGGCGGGGCTCTGCCCACATGATCCAACCTGAGAGCCTTTGAGAGGGGAGGAGATCTGGATCCGGCTGAAATCGTTCAGCTTGAGTCGTCACCAAGCTAATGATGAAGACACAGCGATGACCGAAACCAAGCGAAACAGGGCGACAGAGCCACGGTGAACAGAAAGAAGCATGTCCAATTACTGAAGATGGACGGCCTCGAGTTGACGGTACGCAAGCAAGTGTCGAATCTTGAATCAGCGTCATGTTTTTGCCATTGGCGGAAGTGAGGCTGTCTAGCCTGACCAACTATCACTTGTTGCTCTGGGCATCAGGTTGAAAGCGAATACTGGTCTGAAACACAAAATCATTGTATCGTTTCGGTTGTGGCCTTTCTGAGGCATCAGATTCGATAGTTTCAGGTAGGCAGGGGTCTGGGGATGATTCAGGTCCAGTCGAAGCATTTGGCTGTGATGAGTGATTCAATAGATCGGTGACAACCCTTGCAGAGCTGGACGATCGCATCTGGCGGACGGAAGGAATAGCCTGTGGACTCGGGACGAGGTAGACCAGTCGCTTAGAAGGGGACGGCTGTGATGATGGCATCTCCAAGCCCGGCTGTCGGCCGGATCTCTCGACATGAGCAGACAGGGGCCATCAACACCAGTGAGATGACTGCGATGGGCTTCAGATGGGCCTGCAGGATAGTTAGCACGAACTGCAAGATCCAGAGGTGTTGCACAAAGCGGGAAGCTCCAACACGACACGACAGGCAAAGCGAGCTGTGCAAGGGCGAAAATAGATTTCCGCTGACAGGGCAGTGAACACAATAGGTACTAGGTAGTCGGCGAGCCCCAATTGGTGGGCTGGTCATGGTGGTGTGGTGGGTTCCAGGTTGGATGGGCTGGTGTTAAGAGGAGGAGACACTGGAACAGGTTGGGTGCAGCACAGCACAGGCGCAGGCGCAGGCATGATGGGCCCCTGACGTAAGGCCGAAAAGGGACTAGGGTCAAGAGAGGAGAGCGAGGGGGCTCGGCAAAGTTCTTCTATCCCAGGCAATTGCACGCGCGACGTGCATTGGCCTGAGGACACAGCGACAGTAGTGGACAAAAACACGATTCTCAAGAATGGTGTACCACGGAAAAAGCCAGGCGAGCGACCCCTGTGGTATGACTCGTCGAGAGAAAGAGAGCCACACACAACGATGGCACGCACGAGCAGGCGACCTGCGCTGCCACTGCCAGTGCTGCAACCACCACTAACTTAGGCTCTCCAGGCACAGATCCAATCGCTCCTTTTCCATACTGCGCACGCTGACGTGTACCTAGTATCTTGCAGCTCACGGCGTCGTCCGGTCCGCAGCAGACATGACATATGCTGCTGAAAAGCTGCAAGCCACTGGTGCAGCGCCCACAGTCACTGCTGACTGAGCCAATCAATGGCCCAATCCGCTCTTCCAGGCGAACGTCTGCTTGCTTGGCTGTCTTTGTTATTGATGATCCAAGAGCTGGTGCCACCACCGGACCAAAAGACCCCATCCGTGCTCGCTGCCGCGTTGTGCGCGTCCCAACTCGGCGTGTCTTTCTTTATCGACATCCCTGGTCCCCTTCTGCTAGCTCGGCTCCACCCGAACTTCATGCCAGCTGCCCGATGTCATCGAATGTCCGCTTGTCAAGCTAATTATGACTGCAAAAGAATGTGGATTGTCCAGTATTTGCTCATTGAGGGCGGATCGAAGAGGGCGAAACCAATTGGATTCCGAGAACGCATCGGATCTTGGGCTGGAGGCCAAACTCTTCCACAACATCTTGAGTGATCTTGCCGTCGGAGCGTCCTGAAGGCTCTTTGCAAAATTTCCTCCAGCTCCGATTGTCGATCGGCTCTCCTGTCAACCTTCGATTGACACGGTGCATTGCGTGGAGATGCGAATTATTGCGTCGGATGCCTCACTGACACTTCTGAGTGGACATATCGTCACTCACATAAAGCCCCTCAATATGACCTGCATCTGCCCGATCCAGTCGGGGTCAAGTGCTCTTGAGATCGTCGACTGCACAAGAGCTCTATCTAGCGTGATCACAACAAGATGGGCGCGCATTGTCACTTTTCTGGGTAAGTATACGAAAGTCCGAATCCAGAAGTGGTATGGCCTCTTCATCGGGATGGACTTTTCTCATGCGCGTACTGGTACCTCGATCTGCTCGCCGATCATGTCAGCAGACTCCACTTACCTCGTGCCGGCAATCCATCGAACCGCGGCCTTCGCTGTTAGGCAATCGATGATCTCTTCCGCTTCAGCATATTTTGAGCCTAGAGAAAACGGAACTCTTGATGCCCGAGTGCAACATCATATGATTATCACTCGCTGCGAGGAATTCTAGAATGCTCTGTTTCCAGAGAAGCTCCGCCACAAGCCAGAATAATCAACTACAATTTGAGGAAGTACCTACTCCTGACCAGTCAGCCGGCTCAAGGATCCAGGTCTATTACTTCTTTCGACTAAGTGTGGTCGATCTTTATTCCCAAATTCACAGAGCTGACCCTTCGCTTGGACGTTCTGACGTTCAGGACAGCTTCGCTACGAGTATGCCCGGCCCATATCCATGTCAGATCTACAACACAATGTGCACATATCCTTGAACATTGTGGATATCACACAAGGTACAACACAAGGGTGCCCCAGGGACTTCCGGTCCAGGACGCAAGAGATCTTGATCTCTGTGGGACAACATCATAAACGTTCTGATCGACCTTCAGCATCGGTGCTGTGTCCCTGCGGAAGCTGGCATCAACAAGACCAAATTCTGAAATTTACTCTCGCCACGTTATTGCACTCCGCTCAGCCTAAGATGCTTGTGATCGCGCCCAATTGGTCCATCCTGGCTGCAACCACGTTTCCGCGCACGAGCTTTCGACCTTTGTACGTCAACGTGGCCGTTGATCGCGGTGGTTGGCCTCCATGACTGGCTCTCGATTTTTCAATCTCAAAATCGAAGGAGTCGAGATTAGGCACTTCAACAACCTGATCTCAGCCTCAGACATTTCCAGCCAACATCTCATTCATGGACGGAACAGTTTTTCCATGCTGGACCAATGAGCTTCTATATGTGGCATTGAACTTCTGGGTGCTTGTCAAGGTTCATCTGTTCAACTTTCCTACTATTCATGTGGAAGTGGGGACCAGTACGTGCGTAGGGAAAGAGTGAGAAACGCGCAAACGGTGACTTTTCTCAGTGCAGAGGACTTGTGCATAGGATGGTGATGCCTACAGCTGATTCCGGCACTCTGCATCGTGCCAGAGATCAATCGTCGAGCGCCTCGACATTCGATCGGGTGAGTCGCCACCTTCAAGAACAGGATAGAGCGTCTGCACACGGAAAACATGTGCTGGACCTTCCCTAGAATCTGCCAGATTCGCTGCCGTCGGCTAATACCTACGAGCTCGTAGTATCTGCCTACCTAGGTAGCTACTCGTCTCCACCAATATCCACAATGAGACTGCGAAAGGAATTGTTGCTGATCACCTAGTCTCCGGATCTGGCTTTCTCACCGCAAAAATGTCTATCCTAAAGCACGGTCTGACTATCACTGTGTCGACAGTGAACCGCTGCGTGCTACTGCTACTTGTCTCTGAAACTGATACTCCTATGCGGTACAAGTCCCACATAGGCCACGTCCACCTCATAGGAATCCATTCTTGATCCCACATGCAATCTACATGTGCGTGTACACATTTCGATCTACGAGGACTCAACCGTCGATCTCTCCTCGCTTGAGGCTGCCGCAGCTTCTTTGCCTCATGTCTTGCATCCACCTAAACCTCAGGTATCCTCCTTTGGCAACCGTCCCTGTTACGTCACTCTGCTTCGCAGCGGCATTGACGGTCTCAGCCGGCTTCAAGTCTGACGCTCCAGTTGCGTGACAGAAAGATATAGACATTGCCGGAGGGACGTGCGAAAGTACTTGGTCTTTAGATTGAAATGTTGGCAAATTGGAGCAGAGCAAGGCAAAGCAAAGTTGTCTTTGACTGACTTTCAGTGGCTACTTATTCGGGTTTATGCTGACCTCTCTTCTCACACCAACTAACCTAGACAAGCGACAAAAGTATGCCTATTTATTTGATGCGTTCTTCACCGTTCTTCTTCCTTTTTAATTGGGAGAAATCCCTGGCCATCGTCAAGGACTTCAATCGGTACCTAACCGACCCAAATCCAGATGATTCCTACCACCACATCGAGCCCTTTACTCTCCGCCCCGGGATACTTGTAGCTCCACATCCCGTCCTTTTCGTTATTCCAGTACGCCCCGCTGGCGGCGTGCATGCCTCGACGGCCGCCGGTCTTCCCTTCTGATGACGACGAGCTAGATGCGTGCTGAATGATCGTGCTGTTGACGATGTATTTAAACTGTGGTTGGGCCGGCGTGGAGCCTGACGTCGATTTGGCGGTCTCTTCGACCAGTGCTCCAAGGATGCTGTTGATAATTGTCGTGTTCCAAGACTCGGTGTCTGCATGCGAGTAGGCAGTGACGTTTTCGAGGGCCGCTGAACAGGCCTGCATCCATCGTCAGTCAGTACGACACCCACAACTGGCCAGAGGGGAAGGTGGAAGGAGCAAGGGACCACAACTCACATTCTCGGTAATCTCTTTCAGACGAGTATAAGGGACAGGGGGAGCTGCTTGTTCGGAGGCCATGTCGACACAGATAATGCCGCCTGCTTCTTCTTTGCGGGTGTGATTTTCTTGTTGAGAAAGGATGTAGGCTTGGACGGGATCGACCGAGGCAGATATAGGTTTCTGCGACAAAGTAACGTCAAGACCTGGCTGGTCAGGGACAGGTTCCGCTGGTGCGGCAGGATAGATGGTAGTGACCGCAGATGCTGTAGAGGAGTTCACGGCCTGGTTGACCCGAGTCTCAACTTCTTGTACGTTTGCGTGGTTGCGGTCTGATACGAGATCGGGTTTCTGCTCTTCAAAGCCTAGATTGCTTCCACCAAAAAAGCTGTCTTTCTCGTGGGTCTCGTATGGTTCGCGAGCTTCCTTGTCCTGCTTTTGCTCTCGGCCTTGAACTTCCGCTTTCCACCTCTTAGCACGCAAACTGATTGTGGACGCTTTTCTCGCGAGTCTTCTCCGGAAATCTGTCAGAGGATGGTTTGCTTGGATCTGGTGTGGACAGTCACTGCTGCCGTACGCCGATGTGGTTCTGATCTGCCGAAGACGATCTTGAGGTTTTTGCAAACGACTTCTCGCTAGTTGCTTGGGGGGCACGTCGATTGTTGACGGTTGTGCATCTCGGTGCGGAGGAGCTGCGTTGAAGGTTGATTTGACCCTCCGTATTATGTGTAGGGTCGACATTTTCCTCTCTCAAGCGTAATTTCGAGCTGTCGTAGCACGTGCGCTTTTTTGGATACGCGAATGGTGCAGCTTGCCCCACCAATGCCCTCGTCGCTTCAACAAGCAAGCAACCGTTGCAAAGTTTTTTCCATTTTGTTAGGTCAGTGCTTTAAGAGTGTGTATATCTTCGAGTCCGTGAAAGGCGGAATTGCATTGTTTTCTGATCATTCGCACCAAATCTCCTGGCCATTGAAAGTTGCGCGGCAGAAAAGACAAGCAAACACGACGAAACGAGCCTATCTGCGGTTGCCCGAGTCGTTCTTCACTACCTGCGACCTACCGAGCGAGCACTTCACTGTCCAGTGACCTCACTTTGCACTGCCGAAGGGAGCCGGAATATTCCACAATTGGCCGAGTCTACACGAAGCAGTCGAGTGATATCCTGTACAGAAACCAAGGATCCGATCAGCGACCGTTATCTATACCCGGGTCTTCAGGAATAGAGCTTGTGTATACGTGACTAGAGCTTCAAGAGGTGGAATATCCGAAACCGCCTTCTCCATCTGCAAGAAGCCGTCTGTTATCAATCCGCCGAGACGATTCAATACAACCCAGTGGGCTTGCTCCATCCCGCAGCAATCGTATTCGTGCAACAACATCAACCTAACAAACAACACCAAGCACCACCATGTCCGAACAACCCCTTCTTCAAAGCGCCCCTGGCAAACGCATTGCCCTTCCTACGCGCGTCGAGCCAAAGGTCTTCTTCGCCAATGAGCGCACCTTCCTCTCATGGCTCAACTTCACCGTCATCCTGGGCGGTCTGGCCGTCGGCCTCCTCAACTTTGGCGACAAGGTCGGCCGCATATCTGCTGGGCTGTTCACACTTGTCGCCATGGCGGCCATGATATATGCGCTGTCCACCTTCCACTGGCGAGCAAAGAGTATCCGGATCCGAGGCCAAGGCGGTTTCGATGACAGAATCGGACCCACCGTGCTGGCGCTGGCCCTGTTGGCAGCGGTTGTGGTAAATTTCGTTCTTAGACTGGTCGAAGCATGAGCTGTTCATTCTCGGAAGGCTGGAGAGGAGCGGTACCACTTCGAATGGGAAAATTGAACTGGAGTTGTCGGAACAGCAGAAAGCTTGGTTGTGAGAGAAGAGCTGATATCAGCTCGTTAATGACAGAACTAGCCAATTTCGATTGTGCATCCGGGAAAGCACGGCTAGGTACATAGGAGGTACTCTTTAGGTATCATTCATAATAGCACATTGTAAAGCTGCTTCACATGTTCAGCCCATTCCAGCAATATCGACAAGCACCAATGCATTCCAGGTAACCTTCATGCCGAATCAGTAGTTGCACGGATGCAAAACCATATAAGCTAAATGGAGTCAAACAAAGCTTTGACTCCAGTTCATGACCAAAGCTCAATGCATAGAGACGCCCTGTCTCGAGCCGAAGATGGGAAAGTCCAACTGTGTTCAGAATGCACGTCGTGTTCAAGTCGTGTGGACCCTGCTTTTTCACTCTCCTTCGAACGCCATGCGCCCACGCTTTACAAAGAGATCAAATCTTCCAATGCCTCACCTTCCTATGGTGGGTTGGAGTAATCATTCAAAGCAACACAAACGGCGCCACGGTGATGACCGTTGTACTGACGTATGATGCTGGCGGTGCTAAGCTCCCAAAGACGAGCGTAGTGATCACTGCACACCGTGACAAGATAAGCAGAGTCGGCGCTAAAGGCGCAGTCCCAGACCCAGCGCTGATGGTTGTCAAGAACTGCATCACATGGAAGGGGGCGTCGAGTCGTGATCAAATCGGTCAGAGCGCGGAACGATGATGCCGACATTGACTGCGAAGCCGAAGCGAGACTGCCAGTCGAGCGGGATTGATAGTACGTTGACGCATCTCCAGGCACGACTGGATTGGCTGGTGACTGCGGACTGCCCGAGCTACCGTTGAGATTTGGCTGGCTTTGACTCGTGGTTGAATTGAGAGTATCTGGCTGACTTTCAGCCTGGGGAATCGCCTCGAGATGTTCTTCGTTCATGTCGATCCTCCAAACGCGGACGGTGTGATCGGCGCTGCATGTCGCTAGGAGCTTGATGTCCGGTGACAAGAGCAGGCGAGTGAGATAGTCTTTATGAGCTTTGAAGACACGGCATGGCAGGAGACTGGTTGAGTCGTGGTTCTGGTACATGCGCCAGATGTAGACATCACCCTGCGAAATTAGCCAGAGCATGATAGTAATGGGAGATGATTTCTAACCAGGTTATTCCCAGCTGCTAGAAGAGAGCCGTCGCTAGCAACGCTCACGCTCGCCATAGAGACATCTTCAACAGGAACGAGTTGATGGGTGCATTTGCTTTCGCCGAGATCCCAGATGCGGATGTTACCACCGCGGTCACAGCTGACCAACTCACCTTGATTCGGGTGGATGACTACATCGTTGACAGGATGAGTGTGTTGGTAGTTGCGCTGGATCTGACCTGATCTTGTGTCCCAAACTCTTACGGTGCAGTCTTCCGAACTTGTCACCATCCACTTGCCCTCACAGTGGAATGCAACACCAGTGATATTGTTTGTATGCCCTTCAAACTGCATAATAGGGTTCGGGTTGCTCGATTTGATGTCGTAGAGACGCACCATGTGTCGGCCAGCTGCCGCGAGGTACTTCTTGTCGGGAGTGATGCATAGTCGATTCACCTGGGATTCAGGATGTTGGATTGTTCGAGAACAAATTCCCGAGAGCGCCTCCCAAAACCTTTAGTTTGTCAGTCTCAAAGTATGTCGCTGGTGTAGGTGATTCTTGCTTACCGAACGGTATGGTCGTAGCCCGCTGAAACAACTGTTGTTAGCGAATTTCACAAACTGTAGAGCGGGATATGGGCAGCATACCTGTGCAGAGAATGACACTCATGTCTTCGAAAGGTCTCCTCTCATTCTCTGTCTCCTCTGGATCGGGTAGAAGTCTCTCAAGCTCTGCTGAGGAGCCTTCTGCAATGTGAAAGGGTGACGCAGATGAATGGGTGGTGGAGGATTGTGAGGAGGTGTTGGTGGTGTTGCTAATGTCGTCCGGCTGCTCTTCGGCCATTGGCGGAGATGGTGATCCGATAATCCAATAAACAATGCAGTCTCGATAAGACGCTTATCGGAAGAATATTATCTGTTTGGCTGTTCGTCAACGTCCATCCAAACAATCTCTGTTAATAGCTTGACAGTCGTGTTGTTTGCAGTGTAAAGGACATTGAAGCAGAACTAAAAACTTCACTACTTCACAAAAACTCACCACAATGGTAGGAGGACCAATGGTGGGCCCAGAATGGGACGATAGCCTTTTCGCTATTGTGAATACAGGCGAGCAGGATGCTCATTCAACAGAGGACTGTGTCGAATGGAGTGACATCGTGAGGACCATCGCTGAGGTCCTCACGATCCCATGGAAAACCTTTTGCAATGCGGGTAGCGGGCTGCCCTCACAATTGGTTTTACCTGCTCATTGGCCAGCCTGAGGCGTGAGTGAGTCAAGTCCTAAAAGCTGGATACACGAATAGCAGACGACGAGGCAGGATTCAGGGATCTGAACCAGCTGCTGCGACATTGTGTCTGCACACATCTCCCTATGTTGTGGGAAAGATTTTTCATTCCCTTCTCCCGCCGGATCTTGCACACAGCCGATCAAGACTTGCACTGCTACTCTCGATCTATTCCTTGACTTGAAGTTGTCTTGTCTACAATTGCACTCAACACCCCGACACTCACTCGGGCACCTTCGATATCGTAAGATATTGCATCTCTTCTTCTGCAGTCTCTCCCCACAAACGCCACGAAAGGTATTTTGAGCGTGCTCACACCTCCTCTGTGTTGCTACCTTCTGTGCACTTCTCGACCACCAACCAGTCTACCCAGCTCTACACTTTCACGATGGAGAACAACAAGAGAAGCATGCAGCCACGCCATCTTTTGCCTGCAACACCCCCCTTCTCACCAAACACCTTCCAACCCTCTCTTGGACCCGTCAACAACCAGTTCGTCAATGGCCAGTTCATGGGCACTATGAACGGGGGCAACCCTGGCACGAACAACTTCATGGCTCAGCCCATGCCGAGGACCAACGCCGTGCGGCCAATGCCAGCCAGTGTCGTCAACTATAGCTCGCAGTCCGGCACCATGCCCACACCAGCCAACCAGAACAGTACCATCTACACGTTCGCCAACGCCAATATGAACCATACCTATGGGGGCTATCGAAGCGCCAATGTCTACCAGCAGCTCACCAATCTTCAGCAGGAGAACGCTCACCTTCAAGAACGTCTTGAATTGGTGACCCAGGAGAACATGAATCTCAGAGCAAACCACCAAGGCCTCCTCCGCCGTGCCTCCGCAATAACAGCACACTATCGCATGCTGCGAGGTACTTTGGACTTCGAAATCCAACCAGATGGCCGCCTGCGTCCCCTCGTGCCAGGTACAATCCCACGACAAACCGCCGTCGTCGAGCCTGGTGTACCAGTCCCGGAAGCGCAAGCACAACACGAAGCCCGGGTAACGGCATGGGCTGGCAGTATCGTACCAAATGATCCCTACGTGTTACTACCAAACAACGGAAACACAGTTCGGCCACTAACGGCCCCGGTGCTTAGACGACCTGAGCATGTGGATCTTACGGATGACGACGACGGCTCGACTACAGCCCCAGGCTCAACAAACCTCCAACAGCATGAGGCCTATACAGTGGTTACCGCGGCTCAAGCTCCAACCCCAGCATACGCTCCACAACCTGCGGTCCCTGATGCTGCTTTTGCACCGCCCGTCCCATGCACCGTGGCTACTGCTCTTGCTCTGGGACATCCAATTGCACGAGCTACTTCAACCCCTGGGCCAGCCCAGCAGTCCAATCCTGGTCAACAAATTGCTGGTCAGCGTCGTCATCGGGAGTCAGAATCCGATTCTGCTTCAGTTCCGACTCCAGTGGCGCCTGTCCCCGTGGTCTCCGCCAACCCGGAGCCGTCCCCACCCGTGTCGAACGATGGCGACAGCATGGCACCATCAGCCAAACGGGCCAAGAAAACTAAGTTTTACCACTGGATGAACCCAACGGAGAACGAAGCGATAAACCAGCATCTGGGTTATATCAACCCGACTGAGGAGCAGCTACAGAGGCATGCGGAGCAAAAGCAGGCCGAAGCCAACAAGCTAATGGAGATAGAGAAAGCAAAGAATGAGGAGGAGGCGGCAAAAAAGAAGGAGGCAGAAGAGCTAAGGAAGAAAGAGACAGCGAGAAGGAGACAGGAAACAGCAAGAAAGAGGCGGGAGATGGTTGCGAGAAGAAAAGAAGAAGCAGCTAAGCGGAAGGAGCGAGAAGAGGAGACTCCGGAAGAAGCTGACGAGGATGATGCAATTTGGGCTGTAGCTTGGGGTGAAGCTTTTCAAAAGCTTGACGAAGAGAAACAGCTGAAGACGGCGGCTACCGTGGTAGAAGAGGACCAGGATGTAGAGGCGGATGATGACGAGGAAGAGGCTGGGGCGACTCGGGAGAATGTGCTTTTGAACGTCGGTGACGCGACGGTGAACACAAGAGACAAAGATGGCAAGGCGGACGAGGATGATTACGAATCGGACGACTCTCTGTTCAATTGAATGGGGTGGAATGGTTGAGGCATACTCAAACGGAGTACCACACGCCAAACGGATATGAGGATACGAATCACGAGCTCCAGATACCCTGTGCACGAAACAGCAGTAAATGAATGATATTGGATGGTGAACACGTGCGCGTGTGTCTAACTACCTTCATGAGATTCCTTCTCCTGGCACTCTTCTGAGCAATAGCGTGCAGTTCCTGCGAGCGCCGAGTCAAGTCAGCCATCTGCACTGTAAGGGCTTAGGACAATCGAAAGGCCCCTTGGAAAGGTTTCTCCAAGTGTTGGGTTGCCCGTCGTCAAACGCACCTAAAAGCAGCAAGAAAGCCTTGTAAAAGAGGCAAGTTCTGGGTACATCGCAGGCTTGGCGCAAGCCGAACTTGACTCCTAAAGTTTTTTGATTTCGGATTTCAGTTTGGACCGTTTGGAACTGCGCCTACTATTCTCCCTAGTATTTAATCGCTTGCAACCGGTCTGACATATTCGATCGATCAGAGCACATACTGAACAATCTTCTAAGATGGGCTTCACCGACTTTGTCTCCGACAGCGGTCTCACCCGTATGTTTTCCTCGCCCCAGATCCCCTCTAGAACCGCCGCTGATTGACTCTAGTGCTCAACAACTGGCTCAAAACTCGATCCTACATCACTGGGTATGTAGCTTTATACGTTGTTTTGCAATCCCCTTCCGTGTTTGAAAGATGAGAACAATTTGGTCCGTGTTGATGAGGCGGCTTAAGACACCGCAAAATGACTACTTCCAATCGCAAGCATTTGCACCTCTGAATTTTATTGTCAAGCAGTGTTCTGCCCAATACGATCATTGCGTACCATGGTCGCTAACATATGCTCTAAAGCTACACTCCATCTCAAGCCGACGTTGTCAGCTTCAAGTCCATCGACAAGGCTCCTCCGGTTGAACTGTACCCCCACGCCTACCGTTGGTACAACCACATCAAGTCCTACGAGGCCGACTTCTCTACCCTGCCTGGCGACCCATCCAAGCCGTTCAACACATATGGACCCGAGGAAGTTGCTGTGACGCACAACCCGAAGGATGCTCCAGCTGCCGAGGATGACGACGAAATGGATCTCTTCGGCTCAGACGAGGAAGAGGAAGACCCAGAAGTCGTTGCCGAGCGTGAGAAGAGACTCGCAGAGTACAAGAAGAAGAAGGAAGGCAAGACCAAGCCAGCCGCCAAATCTCTTGTCACGTTGGACGTCAAACCTTGGGATGACGAGACCGATATGAACGAGCTGGTTAAGAACGTGTTGGCCATTGAGAAGGATGGTTTGGTCTGGGGTGCTCACAAGCTGCAAGCTGTTGGTTTCGGTATCAAGAAGCTGCAAATCAACTTGGTCGTTGAGGACGAGAAGGTCTCTCTCGACGAGTTGCAGCAGCAGATCGAAGAGGACGAGGATCACGTACAGAGTACTGATGTAGTCGCCATGCAGGCAAGTATCCCCTTTTCCGAAAGATTGAGCCGAGTACTAACGATCTGCAGAAACTCTAAGGGGTCAAGGCACGATCTACGCATGTCTGTCAGTCATTGTGTCGAAATTCCGAATATCTGCTGTCGCCGCAGCCTCGCATTGGCGATCAGTTCATTGCCCTCCCTAATAGATGATGAGCATTATGACCATAAAAATGCCAAATGACGTTCAAACTCACGTCCTTGTTCAAGTCCTTTTGCTGTGTTGGCTACCACAGGATACTGTTGTTGTCCTGCTTTTTCTGTGACGTGAGATCTGCTGAAGACTTTCTCGGAAGATCCAAAAACCACACGTTATTATGAGCTGACTTCCTTTCAGCTCTTTCAGCTTCGCTGTCACTATTGATAGGAATAGTGGGTTTTGGAGGGCACACGTTGCAGCGAGTCGGAGGTTGGTCCTATGACAAAATTGTTGGAAGTGGCGTTCAGCGTCCGGGCAGAAGGAAATGACATTGCCTGGCCTCGAGCATATCTCATCTCATCAAAGGGCCCTCTTGACCTTTGAGGCGGTGTTGTCTTGGCTTGTGATCAGTAGACTCCCGATGTAGCATGAGGACGTACGCTCGAACGTCACATTCTCGAAGAATCGTCTAAGTAACTTATCTGGTCCGCCTAGCCCAGACAACGCCATTTCTTCTATCCAGAGATTCGGTGTAAATAACTTGGCCATACGCACAGGGAATGTTGTGGCCCCCGTCATGATGGAGTGAGGGATGGCATGTAAGAGGGGCGCCATTGGAAGTCGTACATTGCACCTCACGTGCGCCGGACATTCAACGTCAGCTCGATTTCCGTAGGTAGATAGAGTTGCTGCCTTTCTTTTCTTCTTCTCCCAAATGGACAAGTCAAATTCGCATCAACCCCTACCACCGGCCTCGACATTCTGATAAGATTCCGTGCCGTTGAATTCTAGCTGGGATTTCGCCGCACCGAGAAAACTCAATGCTTCGACGCTCCGCCCAAGCTGACATTCTAACACTTCCTTGACACGAGCCTCACACCTTGTAGCTACTGCTCCTAGTACTACTACTATACAACCAACTTAATTATCTTCTCAGGTCGAACATGTCTTCCTCCAAATTGAACATCGACCCTCCTCTCCTCAACTCCGCCTGCCCGTGGTCCACCACCCTCGAGGACATCAAAGCACTCTACGACTCGCCCTACACCGGCGCCGTGACCATCCGCACCTCCCTCCTCGAAGGTTTCACTCACGATGACTCGGTGCACCAATACACGTTCTTCACGCCCGGTACCACCATCCCGGCCAAAGCACCCAAGGGCGAGGATTCCAAACCCTCGGCCTCGGCCCAGACATCGTCCGCCGCGGCCAGCCCAATATCAACCCTCAACACGCTAGGCTACTCGCCCTTCACCCTCTCCGAGTATCTGGGCTACATCAACGAGATCGTCGGCCAACGACACCTGGGCACCGACACCCCAACCAAGAAGCCCTTCATCCTCAGCGTGACCGGCACACCCGATGAGATCGCCATGGCCTACGCCCTCATCGCCAACGCCGCCGAAATGGACGAAGACCTCCGCCTGGCCATGGAAGTCAACCTCTCCTGCCCCAACATCAAAGACGCGCCTCCCCCAGCTTACGACCCCGTCCAGCTTGCCGAATACCTCGAGGCCATATCCGACTCGAAATCCACGTACCGCGGACGTATGGCCACGCCCGAGTCCGTGCCCAAGGTCGGTGTCAAGCTCCCGCCCTACACGCACACGGCCCAGTTCGAAATGGTTGTCTCCGCCATGCAGAAGGCCCAGTCCAGCGAGCCCGGCGAAGGCTGTGTGCTGGACTTTATTACGTGCACAAACACGCTCGGCTCGTCCTTGTTGTTGGATTCGGAGTTGAATCCCGTCTTGAACGGCGAGTCGGGCACGGGGATCGGTGGAATGGCTGGTGCCGCGTTACATCCTCTGGCGCTGGGCAATGTTGCGACGTTTCACGAGTTGTTGACTCGGCAGCCTGAGACGAGAGGCGTTGCTATCATCGGCGTTGGTGGTGTCGAGGATAAGGCTGGTTACGAGAGAATGCGGAAGGTTGGGGCTCAGGCTGTGGCTTGTGCGAGTGCGCTGGGACGATATGGTGTGGCCGTCTTCGAAAAGATTGCCAAGGGCGATTAAAAAATCTCGCCTTGAATCTGGCCGACGAACCCTGATGACAAAAGTGGCTGTTAGAGAAGCCGAGGGAGTCGAGGGAGTCGAGGGTAGGTCGGGCCTGGAGATGACTGAGATGGCCAGCTCGAGTGGATTTTTTCCTGAAGCACATACGACGGTATAGTGAAAGCCCTTCCCGACATCGTGAATCTGGAGTGGTGAAGGGGCTTAGAGGAAGAAACACTTGACCATTCTGCATCTCCTACAAGTTCGCAATGCTCCGTCAGAGGTGGCTTGGCTGCGGCCTGCAAGAAGCAGGAAGTTAACTTGATGCTCTCGCATATCCAAGTCCACGAGTCTCAAGGATACCGACACGGAAAGACACACGAGCCAGATATGATAAGACGGACTGACAATGAAAGAAATAGAGACTTTTATGCATATCACGCTAATAGGAAAACTCCTGATTACAGCTCTTTGCAATCTTTTCCACAATCAATGTCTGCTTCCCTTCGCTCACACAGTGCTTTCTTCTGCTGCACTTCGACTCGCACAATCTCACTCCAGCTCGCATGGCCATGCACAGCACACCCAATCACGTACTTGTCCCAAGTACCATGCCTTCTCCAACTCTAGGCAAACGCGAGCTTCGCGTCAAGTATTAGATACTTGTTTCTTGTTGATACGCCGATGCCTCGTAAAGCCCACTTCCCCAGACTTACACCTTTCGTTTCGAGGGCAACTTTGTGGTGATGATTACTTTGCTCTTGGCAAGTATTACAAATAAGACATTACGCATTGATTACAATGCATAAGGATTCATAGATCGAATTGTCAGGCATCTAGCAGAACAGTCAGCAGGTCTGCGCAGGTCAGCGTCATGATCAGGAAAACTTACGGAGGACTCTTCGTCATATCGGTCTTGAGGATGACTGGAATTCGAGTCATTTCTCTGACGTCCTGAATGTATTCACCACCTTCCTCACGAAGTGAGAAGTAGGTCAGATACTTCTCCTTATCCGTGAGATGGTTCTCTGGGACGTCCCCAACAAATCTGCCGATTTTCGAGTCGGATTGAGTTCTGGTAGCGCCTTGCGCAGACGATCCATTCCGGCCTGGAGATGCGGGCAAGCTCCGGATCGAGCGGTCATTCAAAGAGACTCCTGCAGCCATTTCCGTCATCTCAGAAGCACTATCCTCATCGTCGAACAGAGCATCGACATCGTCGGTCGACATGGTGTTACTCTCAGTCTGCTTTCGCTGCGCTTCAAATCGTTCTTTGGCACGCTCCTTTGCAGAGTCGGAACCACCGTTCGCTCTGGTGCTTGCATTGGCCCGTGGTCTCTCGTCCTCAGGGACATAAGCTGACGATGGGACACCTTTCTCCCAGTACAGCTCGAGCACTCTCTCCTCCTTGCGAAACTCGGCCTTCTTCAAGGGCAGTTGATCGCAGTGGACACGCTTCTCAAAACCGTACTCGGGAATGAGAACGTCAAAGGCTGACTCGTAGACACAAATGATGATGCCATCACTAATAAGGTCACCACCCACTTCTTTACTCTTCTTGTCCATGAGTCGGCAAGACTCGATGTGCACACTCTGTTCCTGAGCACAATGAGCCGAGTCCTTCTTGTTGTTGCATTGTTCGGCAGTCTTCGCCAAACTCTCCATATCCTCGCCGAATTCAATCGCACCATTGGACAGAGCAGCCTCCAATTGGCGATGTACGACAATATCAGCATAGCGACGGGATGGGTTGGTGAAATGAGCGTAGATGGGCAAGTTCAAGGCATAGTGTTGCCGCTGCTCCTCTGCGAGCTGATCACCAATGTAGTACTTGGCCCGCTGCAAAGTCTTGACTAACAAAGTCTCCATGCCCTTGCGGAAGTCAGGATCCCCGACCTGGAAAAGACTGTTCTGCAGAGTACCGCTGCTGCTTGCATCGACTTCGTAGCCAGCTCGAGTCATTCGATCGGCGAAGGTAAGAAGACGTCGCGGATTGGGAGGTGCTTGTCGTCTCAGGAACGCTTTGTCGGGCATGGCAGCAAAGATTCTTTGCGCGACGAAGAAGTTGGCCTTGCAGCTGATCTCTTCCATGATCTCGTGTGCAGCAGAAGAGTTGAAAATGTTCTGCTCGACTGGCACATTTTCATCGTCGAGTTGGTAGAAGAGGCGTAGTGGTGCAATGTCGGCAGAACGATGACCAAATCGAGCTTCCCGGAACTTGTTGGCAATGCCGTGCAAGGTCTTGATGTCGGCGCTGGTAGCACCCTGCAGGTCGATGTTGTCGCCCCCCTTGATGACGGTATCAACCTCATCGTATGCCAGCTTGCCGGAGCTCTGGATGATAGTCTTGCCAATCCAAGGTTCTCCCTCAATCTTCCCAGTGTCGGGATGGACCTTGAAGATCACACTGACAGTCAAGCGGCCTTGGCCTGGAAGAAGCGAGCAGATCTCGGATGAAAGTCGTGGTGGAAGCATGTTGACGGAACGTGTCATCAGGTATACACCAGTACCTCGCTTCTTCGCTTCTCGGTCGACGAGCGAGTTTGCCTTGACGAAGTGAGCGATATCGGTGACGTGAACGCCAAGCTCGACCAAGCCATCATCAAGCTGCTTGATATGCAGAGCATCATCGAGCTCGCTTGAATGCATAGGATCAATGGTGAAGGTGCGCTCGTTGCGGAGGTCAAGACGGCTAGCCAGAACTTCCTCGCTCTCGGCCTCGAGAGACCAATCTTCCCATCCCACGCTCTTCAAGACAGCATCAGAGAACTCGTCGGCTCCAAAGTTGTTGTCACGCAACAGGGCATCGGTCTCGACCCGTAGGTCTCCCATCTCGCCAAGTTGCTCAACAAGGGTCCCAAAAGGATGCAGCGAAGTGATTGGCCAACGCTTAATGCAAGCAACAAAGATTCTGTTGGCGTAGTCCATGTGCTTGTCGACGAAATCTCGCGGAGCTTGCTCGGTAGGAATAGCGATAAGAGGCACACGTTTGTCGGTTGGCTTGAACCAAACAATCTTGGGCTTTTCTTGTTGACGAGACTCTGAGCGATTGTGTGCGCCATCACGAGCTTGTCTTTCAGCCTCTTGTTTCTCTTTGGTGGCCTGGCTGCTCGGTCGAAGCAGGCCGAGGGTACCAGAGAACATCTGGCCAGCGACTCTTTCAATGACAGCGACAACATGACCAGCGTACAGTGGTTTCTGTTCGTCACTAATCTCCTCCTCTTCCATGAGGAGAAGACTCTGGCCTTCGACCTCGACATCATCATTCTTCTTCTGCGTCGGACGTTGTCGGAGACTACCACGTCGTCGGATGCTACCGTCCGGTGCGATGGACTGAGCGTCGGCGGAGGACGAGGTATCGTTCTTGCCATTTTGGGCATTGCTTGAAGAGCGAGTATCTGTTATATCCTTGCGCTTCTTTTTCTCCTCTTTCTCACGTTTCTGGCCCCAGACTTCATCCACGTCAAGGAGCTCGATTGCAACGAGATCGCCTTCCAGGGCACGATTGCGGTCTTTGCTACCACAGATGAAGATATCAGCATCCAAGTCGCTGGTGGTCACGTAGGCATCAGACCGATTCTTCTTGTTGACTCGAAGAATACCAGCAACGAGCTGCCCATCGTTCAACAAAGCAGGAAGACTGGCTTGAGGCAGATAAGGAGTGAACAGAGTCTTTCGCTGCTGTTGCTGCTGTTGCAAGCCCATTGGTGGAGCATGCTGACTTGCCTGAAGTCCTCCCAGCTGGGCACCCTGCATTGCCTGCAGCTGAGCCATTTGCAGAGCATTCAATTGTTGACCAGGAAACATCTGAGGAGCCATCATCATCTGTCCCTGAGGCATTTGGACAAGCTGCGGCTGTCCTGGATACTGGAACCCGCTCATGGAACCAATGGACTGGTTCATAGAGCCTCGGCCTGCCCTATGGCCCGGTTGAAATCCTGAAGCATTTACGTTCATTCCCTGAGGTTGGCTGAACTGGCCCATCTGTTGGTGAGACTGATCTGCATTCTGTTGGTTATTCTGCTGACGCCAATTGCCCTCGAAGTTGCGCGAGCCTGTACGGGCGTGGCTGCTTTGACTGCCACGACGTTGCAGGTCGGACTGATTGCCCTGGCCAGCACCACCATCTGAAGTAGCCATGGGAGGTGGAAATTGGAAAGCAGAACCGCGGCCAGCACCTCCGCCGCCTCGTGCGCCGCCAGCGGCCATACTTTGACTGCGATTGTGCCCAGTGACTCTGGCGTTACCAGCACGCTGCAAGCCGAGTCCATGTGAGCTTGTAGGTGTGGTCAATTTGTCATCGGCGGGAGTAGATGCTACCGGACTGTCGGTAACACCGCCTGCGCCTGGAATAGGGAACTGAAAACCAGCAGCAGTTCTCTTCTTCTCAGCGAGTTCGGCGGCCTTCTTTGCCTCGGGAAGCGCAAGAGAGTGACGACGAGCATGTCCTTGTGAAGATCCACCTCTTCCACCACGTCCTCCTGCGTTCTCGCGGTTTTGGCCCGTGGCCTGCTGGTTGTAGTCACCATAAGCTGAGCCAGCGGTGCCGGATGATGGTGCTGGTGGAGGGCCCATGGCCATCCCCGGAAGGGCAGATTGGTTTCTTCGGTGAGCAGCGGGTTGCGTAGGAGGATTGGCCGGCATCCCCATCTGCTGTTGCATTTGTGGAAATTGAAAGTTGGTATTGTTCGGAGACATACCAGCCATGTTAGTTTGGCCCTGAAGTGGTGAGTAGCCAGGCATATTCTGCAAAGGCTGCTGAATCATTCCCATATTGACATATTGCTGATGGGTAGCAGCGATTTGCTGTTGTTGCTGTTGGAGCAATTCGATCTGTTGCTGAAGAGCCAGTTGTTCCATCATGAGTGGAGTGAGCTCAGATGGACTGCGACGGTGGGCGATATGAAGTCTACGCCCGGCTGGGCCAGGCACTCCGGTAGAACCTTGTTGTGCCATGATTGATATTTGTTTCCAGAAGCCTGGTATGTCCTGACTCTTTCAGGTCGAATTCGGCGGCCAGGGCAAGACCCGCGGCGGAAAGGATGGAAGCACCGAACGTTTCCTCAGTTGTTCGAGTGCAAGGAGGGAATGTCTTGTCGGGTCTAGAGACGATAGTCAGCTCTCTGTAGTAACAGGGTAAATGGGTGAAAAATGTAAGCTTGATGGATTGAGGACTGGCTCGAAGGGATTCGGTCGTGGGGCAGTGAACTTCGGATGAGGGATTCAACATCAGATACCGTCAGAAGCACCAAACGTACCAAAGATTGGATGACGTTGAATATGAGTTTGATGCCGAAGAGTGTTTGCAGATTCTCCAAACTCGAAGGTTGCACGAAGGATGCTTGTGAATTTATCAACCAGGTGCGTCAGTGATGGCCTGCTGCCGGGGAGGGACAGGTAAGGTGTCAAATCCGGCACGGGGAAGTGAGGCAAGCGATGGGAGGCAGTAGCGTTGAGCTGATGGCAGTCGCAATGGAGAATCAGCCAGTCGTTGATTGTATCCACTGAAACAATGATTGCAAAGTGCGACTGCGGCTGTTGGCTGATATGGTGGCCGGAGCAGGCTTGACGACGTGAGACTGGGCGAGGGAAGGACAGGAAACGGAAGTGACGGGGAGCGGAGACCGAAGATCGAGTCGGAGCACAAGAGAGTGACTCTGGGCTGTTTGTCTGAAGGATTGTCTTGCGATGAACCAAAGGACCGAGAGAGAGAGGAAGCTTGTAGGGAGGAAGTAGGAGATGGGATGAATGAAGAAAGGGAAAAAGGTGGTGTTGACTGCGATCGAGATGGTTAAGTTTTTGAAAGGTGATACGCAGTCTGTAGGTGCGGAGTGATGGGAGGGACGGGTCTTCGATGGTCGCCCCTCGGAAGGTCTCAGTTTGGAATTCAGTTTTGGTATAGGCCTATCGTAGGTATGCCTATAGCTGGCCACCACTCCAGTTGGTTTGGCCCCTGTTTGGTATGGTCTACCCTAGGTATTACTGATGTTCTGCTGGTGAAGCTTGTGCGGAAGGCTTGCGGGTGATGTGCACCAGCCGAATGCGAGTCAGTATTTCCTAGACGACGACCGTACCTATGTCTGCCTTCCTACTTATATTCTTCTTTCGTAGTCCTCACAATAGCTATTTATTTTATTGCATTGGCAGCGAAGAACCCAAGTACTTACCTAGGTAGGTAGCTATACGTAAGCCGCAGGGGGAATTGTGCTCCTTTGGCTCCATGCTCGGCCCAGGAGGCATGCATCAGGCTGGCTGAATTCGAGGTTGATGCCAAGAACTAGGAGGCGGGCGGATGCACAGGCCGCGCCTCTTCCAAACACCACAATCAGGCACTCACTCCACCAACTCTCTTGTGAAAAGCCCAAACCCCCGTCATACCCCCAACCGTAGGCTTACCAGGCACAACTTGCCCTCGGACTGCTCGCTAGCCTTCTCGCTCAGACCCCGGCATCACCGGCAAACGCGAAGCCGCCTCGACAATCGATGCTCTCTCGCAGGCCTGAAACTTCTAAGCTCACTGTCTTGCACTCTAGAACCTCATCAATTGCGTTGCTCCTGCTTGACGCGCCACGCACTGCACCGCACCTCATCACATCCGTCACTTGCGGCAACCCGTACGTCTAGGTTTCGTCGAATCGAGTCACAGTCTCCAAGGAATCTCCTGGCTTATGGATTCCGATAATCTTGCCGATTGTCTGTTCTAGGCATTAGATCTCCAAACTTCGATAGCTAAAATCTCGGAGCACGAGTGAAGCAGCTTCTTAGCAGTTTGTTTCTGGGCGCGTTCAAATGATGCCCGTCACGTCGGCTCAATCACAGTGAAGGAGGTTCCTATTGAGCGCAGAATTCTGAGCACAGTTCCCTTATCTGTCTTCAATAGGGCTTTGAGGAAACTGTGTGCTCATCTGCTCATCTACCCTCGGGAGCCTCGAAGCTTCAAGCAGAAGTCTGGTCTTTGCTAAGCCAGGAGAGGCCACAGAAAACGGCGCTTTTCACAACATCACGTGACTCGATTATGGCTCAAAGCAAGCTCCATTCATCGCCGTTTGCGGCCAGAAACAGCCCGCGGAGCAGAAGGCTTGACGACAGTCCGTCAAGACAATTACAGTTCGAGCTCGAACGTACCTTCAGTCAAATACAACTGCAAGAAGCCGAGCGCCAGAAGGTTTATGTCTACCAACGACGTCAGCAGCAGGAGGAGTTGGACGCCAGAGAACTTGCCCAAGCCGAAGTACATCGTGCAGAATTGAATCTTGCGAATGCTCAGCATGAAGTTGTTAGACTTCAAGCCGAGGCGGTTCTGCACGCTTATCTCAAGAAGGACGAAGAAGAGCGACGACGTCGTGAAGACGAACGAAGACGACTAGAAGAGGAAGAGAGGAAACGGCAAGAAGAAGAAGAGGCCCGAAAACGAGCGGAGCAGGAGCGAAAAGCACGGGAAGAAAAGGAACGTAAGGAACGAGAAGAGCGAGCGAAAGCAGAAGCTGAACGGCTGGCAATCTACGAAAAACAGAAAGCCGAAGCTGAGGAGAGTCGACGGAAAGAGAAGGAAGCTACGGAACTGAAGCAACGTGAAGAAAAGGAAAAGGTCGAGCAGGAGGCAGCGCTCAAGGAAGAAGAAGCCAAGAAAGCCGCTGCTGCTGTCGCAGCCAAAGCCCCAACACCCATACCTCCTCCTACTAGCCAGCCGACATCAACGAGCACCGCAGCAGTAACTACAGAAGCTATACACCGAAGCTATCTTCTAGTGCATAAGAAGTTGAAACAGTTCCGGAAAGATTTCTGGGAAAAGGTGAAGAAAGATCCCAATCTCAAACCACATGTTGGAGACATGAGACGAGCAATGAGGACGAGCGTCGGTCAACTGACTGACGACAAAGTTGGTAATAAGAAGGCGGTAAGTCGATCGGCCCCCTTCACCCTGCGGTGGTCCATACCTGACTTCGATTGCAGCATGACCGAGTTCGAATGACACTACACAAGGCTCTGAGAGAAATACCCTCGCCACCCATGCCTGTCAACGATTTCCTTCCTCCACACCTCTCTCTGAACGACAACGGTGCGGTGACCATTCCATCACTGGTGTTGTATCTTTTGTCCATCTTCAGCAAAGCCATAATCAACGCCTTTGTTGGTGAATGTGCAGTTAATCCCAAAGCTGCTGAGCCTATTGGTACGTTGGTGGCCCAGATATTCTCTATGCCTGAGCTGCAATTTCCCAGGAATGTGCAAGCAGTCAATGCCTCGTCGACCAAATCTCAGAATGAATCATTGATCTCGGTCTTGATGTGCAAGTTCCATGCTTCAGCACCAATTCTATTCGGTATTTACGGTCCAGAACATACATCTGCAGGGAAGCTGCGTGTAGGGTGGCGCACGGATCGGATATCAGACGACAAGAAAGCTTTTGTTACGGACGACAAGCATTACGACCGCCAAACGGGCCTCGGAGTGGGATATGCATCGATAGCATTGCGGAATTTCTCCCGAGCTAAAATCTCCAATCCATGGCCACCAACGCACTTTTGGTCGAGTCTCGCGCATATTGTCAACACGCCGCCTTCAGAAGTTCAGACTAGTCATCTGATTCTCCTGAAGAACATGCTCGAGAACAACGCGATCGACCGGTTTGTGCTTTTCTTTGGAGCGGCAGGAGTAGCAGCGTTACGACAGGCGGTGGTGGCTTTCCCACAGAACTTATCGAAGGAACTGCAAGAGAAGCCAATTGCTAAGGCGCTGGCGTTGATGGTGGCGGCATGGAAAACGGAGAAACATTTCAGACTGGACTAGATTGGGCATGCCAGGGGCATCAGCATGATTATTGGATCTGGTAACGGAGTACAGCATCAGTACAAGACTCGGAACAGCGGCCACAAACCTTCGACACCTCGATTACCTGGATCGGCCAATATACATCGGGCGTGGTTAAGTGTCCTTTTGCGTCTGAGTCTCGAGGACGGAGATAGCAGGGTCTGCTAAGTATTGGGGATCGGAGCATCTAGAACATGGCATTGTCCCTGACACTTGTCAACGAAAACATCTCCTGGAACCTGTGGTATGGCTTGCTGATTGTTCATAAGGTCGTCATTGCTACTCCGTAATTATTTTCTACTTCATCTCCTTCAGCGGCGTCACCTTTTCGTACGGCCACGCTCTCGGAATCGCAGTCAATATCCACCTCGCAATCGCCGCATTCGTCTGTTCCGGCTGCTCCAACGCGACCCAATGTCCCGCCTCGATACTGACCTCCGTATGCTTCCGACAGAAACTCTCCATAGGCTCTTTGATGGTCGAATTGTACGAGCCCACGACATGATCCTGACTGGCTTCGACGAAGAGTGTCGGCACGCTCACCACGCCCTCATTCACCGACCAATCCTCCGCCCACTCCTTGTTTGCATCGTGATTCAGATAATACGCCGTCGGCGCCCAGAACCCTCCCTTCTCAAACGCCTCCGTCAATTCTTTGAGCATTTCCTCATCCAGCAATGAATCCTTCAGATCCGTGGCCGGCGGCTTCTCGGCGCCTCCGAACCAACCGCCATCTTTGCTCACCGTGCTGGTGAACGCGCGCTTGCCGTGGGCTTCGGGTCGATGTGGCCGAAAGAGAGCTTTCATCAAGTTCTCGACGTCGCTTTCGTAGAATTTCACGGCCTTGTCGAAATTCGCGGGTCCTTCCTCGGCCTCTACGTAGAACTTCATGTAGTCCCACTGCGCGTTGGGGTACTCGTCTTCCGGATACAGCTCGCGGTTGGCGTACTTGAGCGTTTCGTCCACGCCCATCTCCAGCGTGCGGTACGGCAGACACAGATTCACCACCCCGATGCAGGTTTGGGGTTCGTGTGCGAGGAGCGCCCAGACCACGGCCGCGCCCCAGTCGTGTCCGACCCAGACGGCCTCATCGCGCCCGAGGTGCTTCAGCAGCATGACCATAACCGTCACGAGGGATTGCATCGAGTAGTCGGTTTTCTCTTTGGTTTTGGTCGAGCCGCCGTACCCAGGCATATCAGGCGCGATGACGTGGAAACCCAGGCCCGCGAACGTGGTGATTTGCGCACGCCATGTCGCTGCTACGGCAGGCCAGCCGTGGACGAAGATCAATAAAGGGCCATGGGACGGGCCGGCTTCGAGATAGGAGATCGTCTTGAAAGGGGAGCGGATGGTGTCGTGAGTGAATTCGTGTCGGGAGATCTTTGTCATTGTGGCTTGTGTGCTTTTGATGTTTTGCTCTGGGTGGCGGACCTAGGGCAGTACGCACTCACTGACGAAGAAGCAGGGCTATATATATGCTCAAGGCACGGCCGAATTGGATCTAGGCAACTGGTCTGGCGAGAGGGGTATGCATAGTATGGAGCTGCCGGTTTCATTGGACCCCGCTCGTCTACAGGAATGGTAATGTAAGCACAAGGCGACCTTGACCGCCAGAGTGGAGGCTGGATCGGGTGCATTGGGACAATCGATCTCATGATTTCTGTGCGGGACAACAGCAGGGAAATGGAAAACAGGGCCCTGCGTATGGCAATGGGTATGGAGGTATGCATGGCAAGGCTGTAAGGGAGTTACTGCGTGATCGGCCACCCGTTCAGAAGCGCCAAACAAATTGACCACTGCGGGACTATGCAATTGAATCATTGTAGCCGGTCGGACCAATCGCAAAAGAACGATTGAGTCTTTGAAAACAACTAGGGTGGAATGATCCTTCGATCTGCGACAACAAGACTACCCTCATTTGTGGCAGTTTGCATCGGCTCTCGTCTCTGGACATCATCTTGCTGTTACTGCTCAAGGAAGAGAATCATGCCCCAAGCCCATTAACTTGTGGTTGTACCGCCTGACAGTCTTGGTGCGGTCCCTCTCTGCAAATATCCGTCTCCATCGGTCAGGCTGGTCGGCTTTGACAAGCCCACTACCTTTGCCATTGAATACCATGATCTTCTGATTGGGCCAATAAATCTCCCACGGCTGATCGCCATAGGCAAAGTCAAGGACGGCACCATTGAATCTATTAGCTGTCTCCCTTGCATCTTCTGAGGCGCTGGGGCCAGCGACCGAAGGGTATCGACAGAAGAAAGCATTATCGAGCGAGTGATACGCATAGCCATGGAACGGACTCTTGGGGAAGGGATCCGGCTGCTCGAATCTGTAGAGACTGATAGGAGGGGTCGAAGTCTGCTGTTCTGCGACGATAAAAGGTAGACCGGAGAAATTTGTGTCCGTCACCATGTCAATCAGGCCGCGCATGTTGGTTTCGGCAGATGCATTTGAGTCAATGCCATAGGCACGCAACAGCTCGCTGGCATCCTTCTCGTCTTGTACAACGGATTTCACCCTCTCCTCAAATTGATTGGATGTCCATGTCTGCCAGCCCATGCCCAAGCCGAAGATGGCGGCTTCATCCTTCGTGGAGCCGGCGAGCACACCCTTTACCCAAGGGCTCAAAGGAGCGGGACCTGCAGTGGGTGTAGTGCCATCTTGGTGGACGAACCACTCCGGATCCCAATGTGGAGTTGAGAAAGAGAATCCGATGAGTTTGATAATGTCGTCGGATGACAAGGCCCTCAATGCTGCCAGCTTTTCTTCGGGTGGCGCTGATGGAGAAACTCCCGTGCTGGCAACAAGCTTGTCAAAAGTGGCTTGAGACTCTTCCGGTCGCGGATAGTCAAGATTTGGACTGGACATGATGATTCCTCTTTGGCAAACAGGTACATCTGATCGAAGATGAGCTAGGACTGATAATCCTCCTGCAGATTCGCCAGCTATGGTGACATTCGATGGGTCTCCGCCAAAAGATTGAATATGGTTTTGAACCTATTCACAGTCAGCGCTTGAGATCTCGCTTTAGCTCCGCGCTACAGAGTCGGCGATTTATTACTTACCCATAGTAGGGCCAATCTCTGGTCATAAAACGCCGTGTTAGAGAAAGGAGTCTGTCCATCCTTTACAGCTTCTTCTTTCAGCTCTTTGGAAGTGAGAAAGCCAAAGTAGCCAAGTCGATAGTTCAAGGTCACGAAAACGATAGGTTTTCCGGATTCAACTGCATGTTGGACAAGGTGATTGCCGTCGAATTCCCAACCTCCATCTCCAAAGACGAATCCTCCACCATGGATCCAAACCAAAACAGGCAGTGGCCGAGATTGCTGAGCTGCTGGGGTGAATATGTTGAGTCTCAAGCACCCAAACTCGTCATTTGGACCCTCGGTCTGCTGCAGCCCTTCGAACAGTGGAAGGTTCTTTGGTCGTGGGTTCTGAGGACATCTGGCCCCGTACCGAGTCGCATCTAGCACACCAGTAAGGCCAAGGTGGTCGATTGGCTGTGACTGGCGAAACCGAGCAGGGATCGTAGCATACTGTATCCCGAGATAGTTTGTAACCTGCGAAGCTTCATTGACAAAACCCTGGACCTCGAGATCTCTTAATTGAATTGAGGCAGGGCGCGATTGTTCCAGAATGCTGCCCATTGCGTACAGTATGGTTGTATGGGTTCTGGATGAAGCGCTCTCAGGGTACGGCAGGAACTGCAGACGATTGCCCTCAGAGTTTATATAATCTTGTGGGAGGCTGAGAGCGTGTCCGGGCACGTAACTCGGCAAGTCTTCTCAATAAAAAGCCGGCAAGCGAGACTCTTGCCTTTGGTGGAACACAAGTAAGTTCGTGGGCAAGCCCCGCATTCATGGGGTCATCATGGGTCGTGTGGCAGAGATCGATGTCTGGCTGGGACGCCAATGAGGTTCATGGGTCCTCTTTTCGACGGAAGTGGGGGCGAGATGAATAGTCAACACGAGGTGTAAGAGTAAGACTGACTTTGACATCCAGGTTGGCCATAGCGGAGGATTGTAAGACAATGATGCCTCGTGAGGACTGCACACTCCTCCTCTAACGCAAGGTCCAGAACATGTGGATTTCCGCTGTCAGACCGCGCTGTTCACCCGACAAATGAAGGGCCCAGGATGATTGCAACATATCTTGGACAGGTGATGCCGCGTTGGAAGTGAGAAATATGATTAGAAACAAGCAGAAGCGAGGTCAATGGAGGCGATCTGGCTCGCTGAGCACTGGGCAGAGGTTGAACTTTACTGATCCACAGTACTGGTTGTACGTGAGAGTATTGGAGTCCTGGCGCAACAATTCCGCCTGGACTAGGTGCTCGGTAAAGAATGCACCCACATCTACCGAACATTGGTGCAATCAACACCTCTACAGAGTACTCACAGCAAAGACATCGAAGCTACAAGAGGATCCCTCTTGAGGTACAACTTGCTTCGAACGTCCCTTCAGCGGGTATATATCGTACTAGATTCACAGCTGAATCCTAGCCAGGCCATCAAATTCTGGCCACGTCGAACTCGACCATTGAAAGCCCCTCTTTCCTCCACTCCTCGGTGTCGTAAGGAGCTGCTGAATGCTGCTGCCTGCTTCGGCGTTACGGTCACGGACAACCTGGAACAGTGGCTTGGATCAGTAATCGCTATTTATATGTTTGCAACGCCGTGAGCATTCCACCTTTTTTCGAGTGGCAGCAATACACCTCCCCGTTGGCAAGAGCGATCCGGTTACGGCCAGAAGGAGCACCAGAGATATTGAGTGGGCCGACGACACCACCTTCACAATGAGTCTGAAAGCATACTATTCTGCGGTCTTTCTCGTTCTCGTCTCCCTGGTCGCTGCTGCCTGCCATTACCAGTCTCCAGTTTTCCCGCTACCAAGCTACAACAAATCTTCTCCGGCTTTCCTCAAAGCTGTTGACGAAATTGAGGCAGCATTATCAGATCTGGTAGCCGACCCGAAGTTCAATACTTCGTCTTACTCGGTTGAGGTGACCTCGTCACATTCGACCTTGTGGTCTAGCTTTCATACCGCCTCAGACAAAGATTCCGAGCGGCCTGGAGCTGAGCAAGTCAATGGTGACAGCGCTTACCGCATTGCAAGTATCACCAAAGTCTTCACGGTTCTCGGTATATTGAAGCAACATGCTGCCGGTAACCTGAGTCTCGACGATCCCGTTGACAAATATGTGTCAGGCTTGCGACATCCACAGAATGGAAGCTTACCATGGAAAGACATTACACTCAAGTCCCTGGCGAGTCAACTGAGTGGTATTCCCCGGGACTGGGCCCAGGGAGATCTCCTTCAGGAATTGAAAGATCCTTTGGCTTTTGGTCTCCCACCAGCGACATCTTTGGGTCTACCTCAATGTGACTCTTATGCTGAGTACGTACCATGCACGACGGACGACCTCTTGGACTACGTACGCACCAGCGCTCCCATCTTTGCTCCGAATCAGAAGTCTACTTATTCCAACATCGCTTTCGAGCTGTTAGGCCTGGTACTTGCCAATGTCACCGGCATGAGATATGAGGAATATATCGAAACTTCAATTTCGCGGCCTCTCGAGATGATGGGTACAAGCTTCTCCAGACCCTCTGACTCGGTGGCAGTATTGCCTAAAAACGAAAGTTGGTACTGGGATGTGGATGAGGGCGTCCAAAATCCCACAGGAGGACTTTACGCCTCGTCCTCTGACATGTCAAAATTCCTCAGATACGTATTGACGCATTATAACGGCATTACACCTGCCATGAATTGGTTCCAGCCAGGCTCCTTTACTGCAGGCCTCTATTCGTTTTACGGCACTCCCTGGGAGATCTTCCGAACGGACAGGATCTTGAGCACCAGCGACAAGGCGGTGACCTTCTATACGAAAGGAGGCGGACTTCCTGGATACAGTACGAACATAATAGTGGCCCCAGAGTATGACCTTGGGATTACAGTACTCACGGCCGGAAATACCGCCTTGCTGCCCGCGATTCGAGAGATAGTGACAGAAACACTTATCCAGGCAGCAGATAAGATTGCCAGGAGTCAAGTCGAACAATCGTATACCGGCATATACAAGGCAACGCATATTAATTCATCCATAGAGCTCTCGTATAGCGAAGCACGTGGCCTGGAGATTACCCGGTGGATATCAAACAGCACAGACATTCTATCAGCTTTCCCGACCCGGTTCGGAGTGCCACCCAATATACTCCGTCTTCAACTCATACCGACGCTTCTGTATCGACATCAGAGCAAATTGGATGGAGAGCTTTGGAGAGTTGCCCTCGTTTGGGATGGTGCACCGAGGGATGAGTCGACGTCAGACAACAACGCTGTATGGGATGATTTCTGCGTCAGTGACGTTGACACTTGGATGTATGATGGGAAGCCGTTCAACGAGATTGTTTTCTGGAACAAGGACAAAGATGACAAGTATGAGACTGTCGAGTTGACAGCTTTTCGCGTGTCCCTGACCCGATCCTGCCTCGACGCAGCCCAACTGTTACAAGCGCAAGAGCTGTGATAAGCGCATTGCTGACTAGGCCATCGCTAGCCATTTTACAGGCATCAATCAGCTCCCCCGTGAAACTGCCTTGTTTCCAGCTCAAACTGGCCGGCTTGGTACGATACTGCTATTCGTTGTCATCAAAGCCTTCTAGAGACTTGAAGATCACACCAGCTAAAACGCCGTCACGGAGGGATTCATAGATGATCGAGATCCACGACCCAATTGTCTTCTTTGACCGACCAATCAAGCACCCACTGTGAACATCCTCCTCCAGGTCTCGATAGAACGGCACACCCAGCTCCTCCCTGACGAATCGATAGAGCGTTCCGGTGCCACGACCCAGAAATAACATCGTGCAGGGGTTTTTAAAGAAGCTGGATCGATGCGCTAGGAAAGCGGTCAACATACGCTGCTGCAAGCCTTGCTTGAAGGTGTTGATTGCGCAAAGAAGGTCTTGGGAGCTTGTAGCAGGTTCGAGTCCTCCAGCACACATGCAAGCTATTGCCACATCTGCTGCTGCGGCTGCTACCTTTGAGCAACGATCGTTGGCATCGACATTTGCGGCACCATACCAAGTATTGCAGATCTTTTCCCACACTTCATGATACAACTCCAGTAAGGCAGCGTTCGGGATGATTGCACTAAAGTTTTGCTTGATGGTGTTGCTAGCCTCGTCGTGAAAGCTTTCCAGGAAAGTCCGATGCATGACCCTCAGATCGACGCCTTGAAGACCAACAAATATGGCGGATGCGGACATCAAGGAGACCAGTTCGACACTTTGCATGGTGTACCGTGAGGATATCAAAGCCAACGAGTTGATGGCTTGATTGTGCATTTCAGCAGACTGTACGTGCGAACTGACAGGGTTTGTCAAGAACCCAAGCTCTGACTGATAAGCAGCCATATTGATATCGACGCCTTTCAGACAGTATGAAAGACTGGGATCGTCTGGGGTCAGATTTGGAGGCAGCCCATTGTTCAGCATGGGATTCAGCATTTCAGTTGTCTGCGCAAATAGCATCTGCAAATTGTCAGAAAGCGATAGCTCGTGCTTGATCTGCCCACCCGTTCAGAGATGAGAGTACTTACTTTGCCGATCATCTGGAGACAGAGTCGAGTCTTCTCTGCAGCCATCGTCACCGAAGCAGCTTGAAAGTTGGCTCCACAGTGGACGTCTCTGTTCTCACTATTGATGAGTGGGTTGTCGGTTGTCGAGTTAAGCTCTCGTACTAGCTGTTCCGCTGCGAAATGCAGGTCTTCGAGTTGTGGACCGATCCATTGTGGCGAGCTTCTGATTGCATAACGATCCTGCACGAGACCCTTTTGCTTACGATCGATACGTTCGTCAAGTCCAGCCACAAGGCTCGAGCCCCGAAAGAAATTTCGCATGTTCTGAGAGACTTCGGCCTGGCCTGGATGCGGACGGACTTCTGCAATGAACTTATGAGTCCACTCAGCATTCGCTGCAAGTGCTTCAGACGATAGGCAGCTGATAAGCTGAGAGAGGACTGCCAATTGATTTGCCTCATATAGCGCCAGTGTGGCCACCGTTGCCGAAGGGGCGGTACCATTGACCAATGCGAGCCCTTCTTTGGGACCAAGCGTGATGGAACAATAGCTGTCGGTCCTCTGGCCTTCGACATCTGACTCGTGGAACCGGCGGATCTCTGCAAAGGCCTCTTGAGAGTTGAGTACTTTCATATCGCGTCCTCCCCCACTTCGCACAAAGATGTCGCAGTTTCCCTGCACAACTCCGGCGATATATGACAAGGGCATAAGATCACCTGAAGCCGAAATTGATCCTCTCAAGGGTACGATGGGTGTCATGTTTCGTCGAATCAGTTCAGCAAGAGTATCTATTGTTTTCCAGCTGACGGCACTGTGTCCTCGGATGTTGGTATTGCACCGAACAAGCATCGACCCTCTCACCCAACTTGTCGGCATGGAATGGGGATACGTCTCTCTGTTGCCATTGGGATGTGTTGCGAGGTCATCTTTAGTGAGAATAGCCGACTGTTGATGTTGTGTCAGAGCGCGCTGGAGATCGATGAAGTGGTCGGTCCGCAAGTCGGCATTTCCTCCAAACCCTGTGTTGACGCCTGCACGTTCATGTGAGCACACTGACTAGCGAATGAGCCGCACAAATCGACATACCATAGATCTTGCTCCCGGCCTGAAGATGTTCTTGCAAGATGTTCTGACTTTCCTCCAGTCGATTGAGAAGCTTTTGGCTCTTTTCGATGTACGGTTTGCATCCGAGTCTTTTCGAAAGAACGTTAGCGAGGGGATTCACTTGCTGGCCAAGAAGATGATACGTACTTTGCAACCGCCACAACCGTTGCTATGTCCAGACCATGCCCATTGATCTCGACTTTCCCAGTCCGGTGCAGCTTTTGGATTCTTTGCCAAGTGCGGTAGGTCAATGTGAGATGCGGCACCTGTGATTTATTGTCACCGACAGGCATGTCAGATGCATGAACGTTCATGTTGCCGTTGAGGTTGAGGTTGGCAGGCTCATCATCCACACGAGATATCATGTTTCCACCGTGAAGTTGGCTTGTTCGACAGTTGAGACGGACGCAAACAAGCCAAAGAAGACAAACCCCCTGGCAGTTGGGATAATACGGTACCTGGTACCTGGTACACACCGCTCTCAACAGTTCGGAATGTATCGCTTGGCAACTCCGATCAGCCCCGATATAAACTTGGGAACAACACTTTGGTTTTCCACAGCAAAAGAATGTCAAGAGCCTTGTTGTCACGCAGATGTGAGTGTTGAACAAGTGTTTCTGTCAGGTCTTTATACTGGAGCGACTATAGACTACCAGTCCAGTGCCATCAAGCAAACGCGTCGTTGCGATCCCGGCAAAGTCACGTCACCTTGGAATGATTCACTCATGTGAGGAATAAGAGACAAAAGGCCAGCCCAAGTTTTCTTGCAGCGAAGATGTGAGAAGCAAACAACTTGAAGCTCTGACATGGATCTTCTTCTCTTCTCCTTCTCTACCAGCTGCAGGAACAAACACATTTCAGCCTTCAATTGATGGAACACTGTCCGATTGGTCAGGTCTTCCTTTTCGATATGCAGGATTCTGTTGTTCCCACGACATTGACAGATGTCACCAGCCCTTTGTTATTCAAGGACAGTATCACATCGGGTGCACATAGTACTTATATTCAGATCCTCTGCTTGCCGAACGAATATGACATCCCTTCACCCACCTGTCAGACTCTTTCCCCTTTACTTCAACTCCATGGCTTTACTGTCAACGTCCCGAAGCCGGATGAACCGGGCTTAGAGACTGTTGGGCCTCCTGGCATTCACAGTTTGACCATCTCGTCCTTGCTACCTCTCTGACTACTCTTTCGAGCCGAGCCCTTCGTGTCACGAAAACGGGGGACGTCTTCCTGAATATACTGCCCCACTGACTTGACACTTTCTTTAATTTTATTACAAGTGGTGCGACAGCGGCACACTGATATGAGAGAGTTCGCACAGGTCCTCTTCCTTGGGCATCCTGTACCATCGGCGCCTGCTAGGTACGTAGCGAACGCTGATACAGTAGGCCGCATGACGTGGGAGAAGGGCACAGTCACTAGCACAAGCTAGATCGTATTTCATTCACTTTGGCGCGAAGCAACCACATCACGCAAGCAATACTGAAAAGCTAGTGATAGCACATCTAATTTATTCGGGTTCTCTTCTTTGATATTAATGGGAATAAATGCTCCGCCGTTCTACAACTGATGCGATGCATACTAGTATCTTCCAGCACCTTATAGGCACCCTACTCCGTATGACGCGGCGATATCGGCGAGTCGGGGATGACAAATGACTGGGCTCACTACTCCGTAAGCCTACTGGAACTACTAACCTGCACCTCGCTCCAACATTTGCCCATTGTGCTGCTCCATTCCCATCTTCATCTCCTTCTAACTGTGTAGAAGCATTGAAAAGCCCGTCTTCATCTGATCCTGAACTCTTTTTTGCTCCGTACCATCATACGCAAAACAACTCCCCGCCTGTCTGAGCACTAGTACTATCCAGCCAACCATTTGATAAAGCCACAATGCCCATCTACCACATCGGTAAGTCCACTCTCCGCCAGCCTCACTAAGCCATCATGGGGCCCTTGTGAACCAGCCCGCCAGCCTTTTCGCCGGGCCTGGCAAGCGCAGACCCCCAGCTGGCCTTCAATACTAGTACTTTCAGTAGTAATCTACTAGTAGCTACAGTAGTTATATGTACGGATATACTTGGCTAACAAGACTCGCGCAAAACAAAGTCCTCTTCAAGCTCAAACAAGGCGTGACACCAGGCCAAGTGTCCGAGTTCGTCAGTGCGGCCAAGTCCATGGTCGGCAAAGTTCCGGGCCTGCTCAAACTCGAGTCCAACACTCCTCATCCGTCGACCGCCCATCGCGGCCAGGGTTTCAATATGGGCCTTGTCGCCGTGCTGGAAAAGGCCGACGATATCAAGGTCTATGCCGAGCACCCTGCTCATATGGAGTGCGTTGGCGTCTTCTTCCATTCCCATTCCCATTCCCATTCCCGTCCCTCATCACCCCCAGGCCACTACTACTACCGACCCTTCCTTGTGAATCATTTCGTTTCCACGAGCTCGTACGAGTAGAAGTGGTTCTCACTACCCACACACTCGAAGCTGACCGACATGAGGCTACCGAGGGCTAATGCATGACCTGTTTGCTAACATCCACCTCCCACAGAGTCCAAGATATCAGACTAAAGATCTGTGATGATACGCTAGCATATGACCTCGAGTACTCGGATTAATTTGAACTATGAGGTTTAGAAAAAGGGGGGTTGGCGGAGCCGGAGACGGTCCCCAGAGAACTCCTTGTCCAAACGAGTTGGTTGCGGGAAAGGGAGGAAAAACTGATGATGCTACTTGATATCCAGGATGGCCTGCGGACAGCTTCATATAGCCAGGGAAGAAGAAAGCAGACATCTCCTACCGGGACCAGGTAGTGACATGCACGAGTATTGGGGGTTTCTGCCCGGTTTCTTACACTGACTGCGCGGTCTCATGAGCCCAATTTTTATGTTGATTTATTTTGCTGGCATTCTCAGCCGCGTAGTACAGCAACAGAATCCAGCAGCTGCGGATATCAACATCTAATTGTAGGGTCATCAGCCGACCTTAGGCCTGAAATTTGGGCGAACTCATATCGACTCCCGCCGCACGTCCTTGATACCCCGCTTCATGCCGACCAGCTGCAGCATCTCGGTCCAGAATCCCACTGGAGGAGTGACGAATGAAGCCTCATACGCATCGACGATTGGCCTCTCCCATACAAGGTCTGCCTCATGGGGTCGCACGACCCTGGTACGCTTGATCACCTTCCACCCGACAAACAAGATGGGCGCCACAATCACCATTGTGTAGTAGGAAAAGAAGGTCCCGACGTCCCATGGCGTGAAGGACGAGTAACCGTAGAAGGTCACGATCATGCACATCCACGCCAATCCGATGTAGGCGCAGTAAGGCTGGAACCATCCGGTGTAGGGAAACGCGTTGCGATCGATCCCTTGCGCTTTGCAAGCGTTGTAGAAACAGATGTACGTCACGCTCATCACGATATAGTCGATAATACCGCCAGCCGTGATCAGGTTGACAAGCCATGTCAGAACCTGAGACGAGCCGCTTGATACCTGGAGGAATGACAACAGCGGAAAGCACATGACGATCATGAACGCAAAGATCGGCACACCCTTGCGAGTACACTTGGTCAGGAACTTTGGCGCCCGTCCTTCCAGAGCTAAGCCATATAGACTGCGCGTCGCGCAGTAGGTATATGTGTTGCCCGCGGAGAAGATCGACGTGACCATGAGCGCGTTGGTGATGTGCGGAAGAACCGACACCCCGAGGTTTTTCATCGCGATGACATACGGAGACGCGGCTGCAGTGCCACCACCGGATTGGTCGCCGTTCAGTATGGCCACGAGGGTAGGGTCGTTATAGGGCACCACGATGCCGACGCAAAGGGCGCCGAGGATGAAGAAGATACCGAATCGCCAGTAGACCGTCTTGAACGCATTCTTGATGTAGATGCGAGGTCGCTTGGCTTCCGCGGCCACCATGGCGATATACTCGGGTCCCACGACCGTGAACGACGCACTCCAGAGGGCTGCAAGGAGACCTTCAAAGCGGCCTAGGCTTCCCGTGGTATGGTATTCGGCCATCGGTCCAGGATGTTTCCAGTAACGAAAGCCGTAAGCGTCGTGCTTAGGGTTACCGCCGACCATTGTGACGAATGTGAAGGAGAAGAGAATGGCAATAAGGAAGACTTTGCCTCCTGAAAGCCAAAACTCGGCCTCTCCGTAGCCTCGCACAGCCAGCATATTTATAAGTCTGAATACACATTTAGCCTCGGGTCGCATAGGGGAAGGTCGCTTCGGGGAAAGTTTCTCACGCGTAAAGCACGATGCAAGCGGCGCAGACGGCAGCAGTAGGGATATCATCCCTCCAGAATGACAAGACCAGGTTAAGCGCCGTGATCTCGAAAGGGATCAAGAGCGCTTCGTAGAAGAAGAAATTCCATCCAGCCATAAAGCCGAAGGCGTCGTCAACCCATTTGCCGGCCATGCGGACGAACCCACCGCTGACAGGATGCAGGGTGGCCATCTCAGCCATGCAGTTATTGACCAAACCCAACATGCAGGAGTAAACGGTGTAGGCGAGGAGCAAGCTGAGAGGGCCACCTCTTGCCAGACCACCACCGATACTGACGAACAAGGCAGTGCCTATGGAGCCACCGATTGCAATGAGCTGGATTTGACGGTTGTTGAGTCGACGTTGTAGGCTGTCGGCATTCTCAGAGATCGAGCCAGGGCGCACATCGGGATACGTGGCGTTGTTGTCGACGGCAACGCCGCCGTCGACAATCTTCACTTCTTTACTCGTGTCGCTCATGGTTGTCGCGTGGGGAGTAACGTTCGGTTTGTTGCTTGGGACGTTTGTGAGAAAGAGTCACCGTGGGTTCACGGTGAAGATTAGCAGAGAGCGGCAGGACTCAACCTCACCTAATATACCTGGGAGTGAAAGATCCTCACCCACTGCTATGGATCCTGCAAAGCTTGCCACAGCATCGCATAGGTGCAAGCACCGTTCTTGGCCCAAACGGACCACGGGATAATATCCATACGGCGTGGACCAATAACTTCGTCATTCGAGGTTTTAACCATAAGCTTTGGAGACGAGATGCGAGGCAAACGAACGAGTATTCCAGACGGGAAAATCAAAGCGATCCGCTCATTCATGGCGAAGGCTTCGCGCACTGGACTTCACGAGGGTGTGAGCTGCGCTAGCAGAAATTTCATTTGCGCAGGCACGGCATGTTCATGGATGTGCTGCTTTGGTACTGGACCTCGTAGTAAAAATTGGTAACAGTATTCGAAAAGTGAGGTGAAAAAACCCCACTGTGGACTGAAATGTAACATGCGAATGGTTTGCTGTTTTCTCGCTTTCCCTTGTTACCCACACGACAGGCACAACATGCGGGGGCGAAGAGGCTATGACGCCGTGGGATTCGATCTTGGTCCACAACGCATCTGAGGAGCACCACCGGCATGGTCACGGACGGTGAATATTTGCTGCAAAGGGCGACAATGGGGCCCTGTCAGTGTTGAAGCATTTACGTACAGCCACTTCCATCATGAGCAAGCCACATGAAGCGAAGAATTTGACAGGCCCGGTCCGTCTCTGTCTAACTGGCAGCCACACCCGAGTGCCGTTGACCAGGGAGGCTTCAGGACGCACACCTGTTCTGGATCTTCCCAAGTAACAGCGGCAAAATTCTTGTGTTTCAGGCGACACTCCGCAGTTCTTTTGTGGCACTCAGGTGTCCACCACCGGAGGGACGGCTGACAAGGATATTGCTTGGGGATACCACAGTTGAAGTGGCGGCAGGGAAGAGCTCGGCAAGACTGTCTGCTGGGTACGCTTCAGAATGATTCGCAATGAACGTTGAATTGCAGAGAAGAAATGAATTTTCCATAGAGAAATCTCGAACGGACGGCAGAAAGGCGAAGCTTATGATTGCTGGGTTAAGGCGCCGCTGGGGCAAGTTGACCGAGACGAGCTAGTCACTAATTACTCGCAAGGCTTCGGAGTCTTCATGCGCGAGGCTGAGCTTCTCGTTCTTCACCCTGTTGCTCGTGATACTCGAGGTCTCTCTAGGTGTGTCTGTGTGCGGGACAATCATATCATTTGCGTTCACTTTACCTCAGATTACCTCAACATCAACAGTATGCACATGATTCCTCCGTCCCGTCAGTGGCTGTGATACACCAGTCTTGTCCGTTGCTCTGACCAACAACCGCCAGTTCCCAGGCTTGTCCAATGCTACTTCACACCGATATAGCTGCCACTCGAACTCTTTCCGCGGCGTCACCACTGCAGAAATCCAGCCCCGTCCGCCGTCGACACTGACATCGACTTTAACAACCTCCTCACAGCCCCATGCACGACCCCAGACCTCCAACTTAGATCGTTGCACAACGTCTCCCTGCTTCGGTCTCACGATCATCGAGTTGGGCTCGACCGTCCATACCGGCCTCAATCTCTGTCCAGCAGGATCCGTGGGATCGATCTCGTTGTAAAACCTCGTTGTAAAAGGACCAGAAGCACGACAACTCTGCAATGAAAGTCGATAGAGCCACTTGGTCGAATTTGTCCCGAACCAGCCCGGCACCACGAGCCTCACAGGCCCGCCTCGTTTCTTGGACACTGGTTGCTCATTCATCTCATATGCAATCAGCACCTCAGGGGCCATGGCCTTCTCCAAGGTAAGATCTTTTTCATATCTGTCAGCAGAAACTCCAGCAAAAGTTCCATGGTCGAGTCCCTGCGACCAAACATGGGTAGCTTCGGGCTTTGGTCGAGCCAGCCTGAGCAGGTCTGCCAGCCGGACTCCAGTCCACCTCACATTTCCAATCCTCCATAAGGCTTTGGTGGGCGGCGCTATCGGACTTCCATAGCACTCGTGAAAAGACGTGATCGTCATCTTGAGCATGGCTTTGAGCTGCGCGAAATCGATCGCGAACGGACGCTCTACTAAGCCGTCTATGATGAGTCGCCATTCGTCCTCATTGACCACTGCGGCACCCATATGAATGGTCTGAAAGAGGTCTGAGTCATCTGTAATGTCTCCGTCCAGCTCATGAGGTTTGGGTGGCGGTCTGATGTAAAATCCTGCCGGGTCGATAGCCGCAAGAGTGTCCCTTTCTCGGCCATCGCTCTCCCCAGTGATCCAGGTTACATGCTCACGGTAACCTTGCTGGTTCTCAAGTGTCATATTATCCTGACCGCTCCACACACCATGTTGTCGGCCAGTGTGTTGACCGATCTTGATGAATCGTAAGCTTCACAGGTTTGAGGGGGCCTGAAAACCTCGATCTACTTCGCTATGAACCGATCGGAACCGCAGCATAATAATACGCCGAGGTTACGGAAAATCATGCCTCCGTATGATGCCGTTTCTCCTCCAACACCACCATCGTCAGGCATCCCATGCGAATAAATGTCCATTTGTTATAGTAAGTCGTTCCCTGCAATGTAGACGCTCGTGGAAGCACATCTGGACACCAGCCTTAGTATCAGTAATAGCTCCAACACCCCTTGGACGAGAATGCCTCGACCGCACCTCACCCTCTTCTTCGATCTCCACAGCCCCTATTCATACCTTGCCTTCTACGTCCTCCACGTGAGTATCTCGCGGACGACCTCGATCCCAATCACGATCACAATCGCAGGCCTCTCTTGACTGACAACATGATAAACAACCGCAGAATTCGCCGGTATTCAGGAAATGCGATGTAACATACATCCCCGTCCTGCTGGTCGCATTCATCAAAGCAATCGGCGTCCAACCACCCTGGAGCAGTCCCAGTACGTCTCCCATTCAAACCCTCCACCCCCCCCCCCCCCCCCCCCCCCCCCCGCCCCCCCCCGGCCTCCCCCGGGGCTCGAGATGACGCAATGCCCTCCGCTGACGGCTAGCAGATAAAGTGAAGTACATGACATCCGACATTACGCGCTGGTCACGCGACTTCAATATTCCCTGGACGCCCGGATGGCCGGAGAATTACCCCTTTAAAGCCACGACACTGAAAGTCCAGAGGGTCCTAACGGCGTGCTCGCTCGAATGTCCAGAGCGCTATCCCAATCTGCTCGCAGCGCTGTACCACGCGTTTTGGGTGGACAAAAAGGGCGTTCAACTGCCCGGGGTATATGAGCCGATTGTCATGAGTGTACTAGGACGAGAGGTGGCGGGCAGGGTTGTTGAAAGGGTGAGTCTTCTCACATCCGCACCGATTCCCATTTACCATCGGTGCGTTCTCAATGCGACACATGTAGAACAGTCTTGTAACGAGGTTGACACATCATGACAGAGCACGGACGAAGAAATCAAGACTCTGCTGAAACACCACACGGACAAGTGTATCGCTAGTGGCGCACCTGGGGTACCATGGCTCAAGGCTGTCAATCAAGATGGCCAGGAGGAGTATTTCTGGGGCTTCGACCATCTGGGACAGGTTGCCAGACATTTGGGTCTGGAGAAGTTGAGCGGACCCCATTTGTAGCTTGACCCAATTGGTGATTGACGCGTGGTTACTATGATGGCCCAGCTGCAGAAGAGAATAAATTTTGCAAGGCATGGATCGTACTCCAGTCACCCCAGTCAAAGCCAGGCCATGTCGACTGCCATAACCTAGCCTGGTTCACGAGCACCATATCAGCGAAACCTTCTCGTGAGTGCACTGCTCACAGCTTTGATGCTGTATCTTTTGCAGCACGATCCCTCAATTGCCGTCTGAGAATCTTGCCAGACTATCTCATACCGTCAGCTTTTCCTGTTTCCTAAGAGCAACATCTTAAGAGCTTACCGGGTTCTTTGGGATGGCATCAACGAAGACAACGCCGCCCGTGAGACGCTTGATTTTCGAGACGCGGGTAGATACGTACTCGACGACGTCTTCCGCTGTGGTTGACGATTTCGGCGCGAGTACCACATAAGCACGAGGGTCTTCGTCGTCGGTGGGCCTACACAGCTGATCAGCGCACGGAGCAGATTGGAAACCCAAGAAGGCATACGTCTTGATCCCAACCACAGCTGCATCCATGATTTGAGGATGTTCGAGCAACAAAGCTTCCAACTCTGCTGGAGCAACCTGTGCGCCCCGCACTTTGATCAATTCCTACCGGCTTATTAGCGTCTCCTGGGAAAGAGGCATCCCAAACCACAGAACTCACCTTCTTCCTATCAACCATATACCACTTCCCAGCTTCGTCCCTATATGCGATGTCGCCTGTCTTCAGCCATCCGTCACCAGTGATCGTCTCCACCGTGGCCTTGCTGTTGCGCCAATATCCCGTCATCATATTGGGAGACCGGATCCAGAACTCTCCGCGCTCGCCAGGCCGAGTCTCTTCTTCGCCATCCTCCTTGACCAGTTTCGCTTCAGCCCCAGGGACGAGTTCGCCTATTGAGATGGAGGATGGACCCAGGCCTTCTCGTTCATCCCAGCACAACGTGATTGCAGGAGTCCTAGCAGTATTGTTAGGACTGCTGCTCCAGCTCGAATATTGAGGACTGGCGATACATACTCTGACATGCCCCACGCCTGCCGCACTTTCACCTTCCTCTTGAAAAGCTCCTCAAATTGCTGTGTCACCTCCATACCGATTGGAGCAGCACCGGCCACGACCTTTCGCACGCTGCTGATATCACAAGTCCCATCACGCACGGAGGGATGCTTAGCCATGGCAACCAAGATCGGCGGAACGAGCAGCAGCTCCGTGACCTTGAAACTTTGGATGTGGTCGAGCATATCGGACAAATCGTATCTCTCCATCAAAAAAGTCTCCATGCCCCATTTCGGTGCTGTGAAGCAGTAGTAGAGCAAGCCCAGCGCATGGTACAACGGGACGACACAAAGGCTTCGTCTCGCCGTCACATTTGTGTCAGATAATTGGCATTTTTTGAGCTGGAGCATGTTCGCAATGATGCTCCTGTGGGACAATTCGACACCTTTCGGAAGGCCTGTCGTCCCAGACGAATAAATTAAAACCGCAGTGCGTGACGATAGGTCTGGCGATTCCAATTCCTTCCAGGCAAAATTCCTACCGACCTTGGGATCTGCAAGTAGAGTGCTCCAGTGCTGCTGGCGGGCTACAGGCACCTGGATGCGCCCTGTGCAGTCGATCGGGAGATCACTGAAGAGGAAGATGCGACTTCTATCGATCCCCACCACATCACTAGCCTCGAAGGCACGATCAAGACAGTTCTCTGCAGCGAGAACGAAACGAGGGTCTGCATCCTTCAATTGATGGGCAAGTTCTCGTGGTGTATATGCAGGATTGGCACTGTTGTAGATTGCTCCAGCCATGATTGCACCCATCTGAAAATAGTCAGATAGCTGTACCGGTGAAGACATGAACAGAGCGTATGACTCGTGCTAAAATGGTGCAGCTTTTGGGAACAAAAATACGTACAACAACAATCGGATTGAAGATGCCGTTCCCAGAGAACAGCATGACCCTATCTCCTTCTTTGAGACCCGCGAGCCTCAGACCAGCCGCGAATCTCTTGGCCCACTCCCGGTAGGCGTGGAGAGTGAGATACTGCTGGTCTGGGTGCTTTGCATTGATGAGGATTCGCTTGAAAGAATCGATTTCCGCTGTCGAGCATCCAAACATGAAGCATGGAATGGCCATATGTGGTGGTGACAATTCCCATTTTGACTTGTAAGGCATGATTTATAGTTGTCGCAGTGAGTTTGTGTTGTAAAGGTCCACAGTCTCTCAACCTAGGGCAGGTTAAGAGACTTTGTAAGAGATCTGCTCCGGAGCAGCATTATTAAGCAGTGAAGAGCATTGACAAGGCATTTTCTGACCCAGGCGAGGACTGCTTCTGACACGGGCGTTGCACAGGGCCGATGGGTTATGGTCTTCGGGAGGTCATCTTACCAACGCCTCGGCAATCGGAGCCGCATCAAGTACACCAACGAGGCACGGAATTTGGTTGTCTCAGCATCAGACCCTCCACGTGATCTGAGTTGTAACCCTCTTCGCGAGATTTCGCAACGAGGGTCTGTACTGAGACAAGAATTTGGATGTAAGGGTTTCCCGCGCCTTGGTCGCTCCACGTAGCGCCTGCGACTGGCTTCAGCTGGCCGAATCATTCCTGTCACAATGTCGCGAATGATATGATGCTCCCAGGATTTCTTCCCCTTCGTGAGACCAACAATCCATCAAAATATCGCCATATTGCTGCATCAGCTTTTGTAGCGCAGGTTCTGCTGCATATGTTCCAGAAATGGTGCTTTTCAGGTTTATAAGGCAAATCAAAAGAGGTTTAACGGACCCAATCCACTCAGTCGGAGCATCCAGGGTCGTTGATTGGTCGGACATGGTCGTGTCGTCTATTTCCCTTGTCATATTTAGGTCAATGGTATGCTCCATAGCTTTGGCAAGGGCCATGACGACAAGGCTCGTATTGGCGTGGTGGCAGATGAATTGTAGTCGTGCTTGGATGCTATTCAACAGTTTGAATTCTCCGCATGACGAAACATCAACGATGCGTCGCGCTGTAGCAACAACAGATTTCACGCCCGATTCCTGGAATTTCTGGGCTTTTCCGAGTATCGGCTTCCTTTCTTCCGGTGGCAGGAAATCTCCAGCGAGGTGAAGCTGCTCCACGAGACAGAAGGCACTAAGATTCCAGAACAAGAGCAGGAATGCTACAAGACACCTCGGTCAGTACTACGGCATGGCCTACAAGGTAGAAAAGACTTACCAGATGAGAGCTTGGACCTCTCTGAAAGTCTGTAAAATGTGATGATACATTGTTCAAGCCAGGGTCCGTACGTCGAAGTGTACTCGTCCATGAGTGCAATGCTCTGTTGAACCCGACTCGTCAGGTCACCAACATCGAGAGACGTTCTCGGCAGGGAATTCATCTCCCTGAGGTGAATAACTTGTCGGAAGAGATGAAAGAGATCGCCTGCAGCATATTGGCAGCTTGATGGCACCTCACTATCGAAGTTAGGGAACTGCTCCCATCCAGCCTCGCCGGTTTCATTGACGGACTCCTTCCCTTTACCATTATGTCAGCTCGAAAAGAAAATAGGCCTGGATGTCAAACACAGACCTTTGAGGCGCACTGGGGCGTCGTTAAGAATGCACACACGTGGGTTCAGGACGGAGGATATTGTGTCACGCAGGTATGCATACCAACCAAAAATCCCAAGGCAGGATTGAAGGAGGAATCGGTAGATAGAGTTGGCCTCGAAATTCGCACAATAACCATCTATCAGGCTCTGCAGCTCCTGCATCTGATGCAAAGCGTCATCTAGGATATCTAGAGGCCTGATGTCCATTCCGCCGCTTGTGTTGGCTTCTGATGGTATGGTGGTCATCAGAAAGAGAAACACAGCATAAAGGCGGACAAAAGACCGAGGTTGATTCGACTCCGTCAAGAGTGAATGGGTATTGAGCCAGGCCGTAATGAAGATACGAGAGCTGTTGGTATTCTGACTTCCAGAGCTCGAGCCCGGAGTGGGACCATCATCAGCACTGTTGAAACGAGTATACATCTTGCCCTCCGATACCGACGTTGGGGATGACGGAGCGAACTGTAAAGCGAAGGCCTGTAAGGCTGCAGTCAGAATGCGTTCGTTCTGCTTCCGCGTGTTTGCGCCAATCACATTGCAATATAGAGAACTAAAGTTGTCAAGGAATCTCGCAATGCCTATCATAGTGACTTTGTTGATCCGAGTTGACAAAACTTCCATGGACCCAGAGGCATGGTCCTGGTACTCTGCTGGACCACCTGACGACGAAGATCGTTTCCAAGCCGGCGGCAGGGTTCTTGCCATGGTGCTATGAGCGTCTTGGTGAGATACTGAAGGGCAGGAGCGGTTGGCATCAAATGAATAACGATAAGATCCTGCGAAGAGGTTGCAGTTATAGTCAAGGTACCTGATCGCAATGCCAGCCATCATACATTCGTATATCTCACCCAAGCTTTGATTGAGCCATAGCAGTTCCACACTCGAATTGAGGAGGTGGATTGGCGATCCGCGCCACGCGCCAACAGCTCCTCTGCCGTTTCCTTGAGTGAATTTCTTGTGATGTCGACTGATATTTGAGGATCGCGAGGTTGCGGAGGGCATACTGCCACGTCTTACGGGCCGCGTCGCACAGTGACTGCTCTCATCGTTCCCGTTCATGAGGTTCGCCCACTCTGAAGCGAGGTTGCCAAGAAACATATCTGTTCCGAGTAGTCCCACATTGGTGGTGAACTCCTCCCAGAGCGTTTCATCCGAAGCAGTATGAACGGTCTCACAGGATTTTGGTGAAAGACCGACTGCATTGATTTGCTTATCCGCCAGACATTGAGTGCTACTGGCGGCAACTGGCTGGTCCAAAGTCGAGGCCTTTTCTCGTTTCTGATGTAGGCGCGACGTAACAAAATCAAAGGTGCAATCTTGTCCAAGATGTAGACAGTTTGAACAGACACGTGCCTGCCCATGCTGAATATGTGTAGGCAATTCGCATCGCCGTTTCGACCGTCGACACTGATCGCATGATGAATTTTGCTTGCGGGCCTTGTTTATGGGATGCATGATTGGGGTCTCGATGTTGCCAGGCCGAGCTCAGGTTTCACAAAAGACGAAGTAGAAGAGGCGCTGTCGGAAACATTGGCATGAAGTGCACCGAATTCATTGCGTACGAAATCCCTTGAGCAAAGGTAATCGCCCTCACGCACAATGCATACCAACGAGCCAGTTCCGAAGTTGCACAGACTGTCTGCCCTATGCGCTGACGAAGATGATCTGCAGCTAGACCGTGATGAGGACTAGTTGGTGGCTGACCAACTTGCAGGGATGAGTCGGCACCGAGGTTCGTGGCTCAGGATGTCGGTTCACGGACCATGCACATATTCGAGTAATCACCGGCCTTCCAAGGAGCCAGGTCGAGCTGGAGACGTCCAACTTCTCTGAAGCCATGTTTCTCGTACAGCCGTAATGCAGCAGGGGTGGCTTCTACGTAGATGGTGAGACCTTGATCATCTGCCCGCTCGACGCCCCAGTTGAGCAACTGTGATGCCGCTCCTTGCTTCTGATATTTTGGGCTCGTGCCTACTGCAGCCAAGTCTGGTAGGCAGAGTTAGGATCTGTAGTTCTGTACTGAATGAAAAGTTTAGACTCACAGACGTAAGGTCTTTGTGCCCCAACGTTGGCTGCCACGGCTTCATGACGCTTTCTGATACTGTTATGAATCAACCTGTTCCCGAGCTCCTTGTTTGCATCGCTAGGGAACGGGAAGTCATCGATCAACATCTCTCGGTCGACCTCATCTTGGGTTCTTGGAGGATAGAAATGCCAAATAGCAAAACTTGCAACCTCACCAGACATTGCCTCTTTAACAATCATGATGTAGCACGTAGGATCGTTCTCCATGTCGTTCTCGTAGGAGTGCACGAGATGTGTAATGGAGGCAAGAGTGGCTCCTTTGGGGAAGATGACTGAGAATCCATGGTCGCTGGCGCACGCTTCAAATTGAACGCGTGCAATTGCCTCGAGATCTGAGGGAGATGCAGGAAGCAGGACGAAAGCAGGCATGTTTTGATGATCCTCAGGCTCCTGGGAATTCCGATCTCCTTGCAGCGGGCAACGGAACGATATGGGAAGCTATAAAAGGGTCGTCTCTGGTTGGAGTCAGCAATTATTCTTCCTCTTCACCCTCTCAGTCGAGCATCATTGCATCAGGTCCAGAGATCTCGGCGCGGCAAGCGAATCTTGAATTTCTGGTGGTGGAGAAACAAGCGAAAGTGATTTGCTGCAGACTGCAGACTGCCAGACGCGGCGCGGGCACGGTACGTTGGAAGAAACGAGATGAGGAACCCGCTGGCTGGGATGGTGGATGGAGGTAAGCTGATGATGGCTACTATGTAACTGGTGATTGGGATCGAGCGACCAGGCCGGTGGGCTTCCAAGTGCGTGTCTTTGGTGGCTCTAAGCTTGATAGGCCCCAAGCACGGTCTACCGGGGGTGCCTGAGGAGCCCTGACCTGGCTAGAATTGGATGCTGCGGTGGACGATCAGGGCAGTAGCCAGTGAAATGTCTTGGTGGGTGCCATTCCCCGTCATTTTCTGCTCATCCAACATCTGGTCTAGTTAGCGAGCCCTCAATCTCAGGACCAAAGCTCCCGGATACCGTGAAACGGCCTTTTGCCCAGCAAACTGTTGATTCCATCGCTGGGCTTTTGGGGGCTTTTGGACTCTTGGGCTCGTTCCGATTTTGATTGCGGATCTGTCGTTCTTTCGGTGGAATCCTCTGCACATTCAGCGACATCTTCTGGTCTTTCTTTCGCGCGGCTCTGAGAATTGCTTTTGCTGTCATACTATTGCTGCCCTCATCGCGTTCAAGCCCGAAGAGAGTCAGTGCACGATACTCCCCGTTCCGACTATTTGCAATAGGCAGCGAGGCCATTGAATGCCCAGATCTCCAGGCGACTACCACTCCTCGAGCCGCTGTCGCACACTGTCAAAAACCTGACAGATGAAGCGGCGCAATCCTACAGAGCCCTCAACGACGCAGCCATGGCCCATGCGCACGCACATCCGATTCCCCATGACCTCTTCATACAAGACAGGCCTCCCTCACCGGCCTTGACGAACCCTGATATGATTCTCCCCTACCGTCCTCTCGAGACTTCAAGCCCGGTACCACTGGCCTCTTCTCCCATACTACTGGCATCGCCTCCCCCTGCACGACCCGATTCTGCTGTCTCATTGAGTTCGCGTGATATTGAAGCTCCCGTCGAGCTGGGTGTTGCAACAACTATCCGCGTGTCCTCTCGAACGGTTCCTCCAATCGACACAGCTTATCACGGCTACGAGCATGGGGCACCACTGAGTGATATCGGCGAAGAAGAGACCCCCATATCACGGAAAAGCCGGATGATTGACAGCATGGCATATTCGGACCCTCCCTCGCCTACTCCCCTGTCGCGCAGGCTCAGCACCCACTCCTCTTCGAGTACGGGTTCGGAGCTGGGGGATTGGGAAAACTTTGACACATCAAGGATCATGAACGGGAGACTTGCTGCAGACGTAGCAAAGGTGCAAGATGAAAAGATCGAGGATGCCGACAGCAAGAGGAACAGCGTAATCGGGATAAGCACCGAGGACGAGATGTCGTTACTCAATGAACGAGCTGAAAAGATCCTCGCCCAAGCCAGGAAGAGATTGACTACCATGGAAGATAATTTGAGCAAGGCTCGGCACAGCATTCTTCTGTCCCCACGATCCTCTCCGAACATGTCTGAACTCCATCAGCCCGCTGGCGGGCTGTACCGTTCGATCTCCCTGGCTGGTGCCAGCTCGCGCAAACCTCGGACGCTACACCACGTCGCGAGGTCGAATTCGACACATTCCAGAAGCGGCAGCGAGACGAACATCCCCTCTGGCCTGAAGCGCTTGTCTATGTTCCCAGAGGCGCGGTCAGCGAGTGCTCTTGAATATGGAATCAGGCAAGAATCGCCGCAGCAGGCCCATTCTTCGCCGCTCACTCGATTAGGCGGGGTGTCTCCCGTCAGCAATCGCAGTTTCAATTCACCACTCCGTGCTCTGAAAGAGGAGCAAAGCACGCCCAGCACCAGCAAGACTTCCCCTGAATCATCTGGACCAAGAGGGCTGGGCATCAATACTTTAGCTGCTATCTCAAGGGAGGATCTGTCCATCCTCTCCAGCAGTCCAAGTACTGCTATCGCCCGTTCGCCCTCGCAGATGTCGATCAGGTCCACGAAAGAGATTCGAGAACAAATGACCGATCTACGGAGCAGGATATCGGACCTGAAAGAGAAGGCTCACGCCGATAGTCTGAAGCGACGCAGTTTGCAGAGCTTGAGGACCCCTAGCCCCTTCACAAATGCGCAAACGCCAGAACAATGGTACGCGGGTGCTCCCGAGTACAAGGAAGCAGGCAGTCCGCTCAATACGAATGCGGGCATGGGCTGGAGTCCGTCGCAGCACAAAAAGTCTATAGAAATCGAGGTTACACCCGTCACCCCGCCCGCACAGAAATTTCTCAATATCGAACAACCGGCAACTAACGATTCAAGGCTTTTGAGCGAGGCAAGAACAGATAAAAACACTCCGAGCCTGCACAAATCTGTCAATGTGCTCTCGCCTGCAGTCGATGAATCAGGTTCCGTCGTTCAGGAGTCACTCTATGAGGATGCAGCCCAAGAGTTCGACGAGGAAGAGCCAATCGCTGCTTCAGACGAAGAGCAGATTTACTTGAACGAGGTCCTGGAGGAAAGCTTGCAAGAGATCGAGCCAGAAGTTCCCGAAGTTCCCGATCATCTCTTGACGTCCGAACAAGGAGCAGAACGGCACGAAGATCGATATGATGCCTTTGACTATGAAAACATGTTCCTCCACAGTGCTTTGGGTAATTACACCGGAACAGGGACCCGAAGCGAGAGTCCCAGCGAAAGCGACAATAGCAGCGTGTCCACAACTCGAGTCGATCAGAATACGCCAACCCCTGAAGACCAGGAGGATGAAGAACAGACAGAAGAGAGAGACGCCGGAGAAAGTTCAGGAACACCAACACCAGTCGTTGAACATTTTTCTAGGCCACTTGTGCGGCCTCATCCGACAACTTACTTGCAAGCACCTCCGAAACCCTGGATGAAGGCTGCACGCAGTAATAGCATGGATTCCGTGTCGACCGTCGCCACTTTCGCGACTGCTACTGAGGGTGATACGGGTGGAGAGGGTCATAGCGAGGATGGGGTGCCGAGTGCGATCCTGGGATGGGGAAATGACATAGGATTCCCTCAGCCCCCGAAAAGCCCCGGAGCCGAAAGGACAATGCCAATATGGCCAACACCGCCAATGAGTGGCAGAGTTCAACAGACACAAATTGGTTCGCCACGAAAAATTCAAAGCCAGGTGACTGTGGTTACCAATGGGATACCGACTCCTCCTGCACACTCTCCGAATATGGCTTTCACAACGTCGCCTAGATCCGTTCAAGGTGACAATGGTCCATCGAATGAGGCCACGATCGACCATCCGGCCAATACGGAAATCCTTATGGAGAGTCTGATCAAACTTGCAGATCCTGAGTTCAAGATAGTCGACGGGCAAGGATCTGTGACGTTTACAGATATCGACAAGGATCTTGTCCTCGAGCTTTTGCGAGCTGTGGGGGGTGTATGCAATCAGATCTTGAAGGCGGAGAGACAGCACGAGATCCATGCCGCAAAAATCCTAAGAAGAAGGTTGGATGCGTCGAGAACACTATTAGAGGGCCAAAGTGGCGAGTAGGACGGTATTAATGCGCCTTCGGACGTCGATGACTCTTTGATCCAATGATGGTGAAGAACCGTGAGAATGGAATCGCCCTTCCAAGATGGCAGGACGGTTGACCAGGACTTTCATTACTGTCCAGACGATTCTTGTTAATTTGACATGCAAAGTTCACGTACATGAAGAGGCGGACTCGGCGGGTTGCAACAGTCGTTCGCATATACCCTGTATCTCTTTGAGCGTGGAATCTACTGATATCGATCATTGTCCGTTCCGCCACTTGTGGCTCCCTTGGTTATTCACTCTAAATAACAAATCGAAGCTGGCATGCGCCGATGAGGCCGGAAATTGCATACACCAAGTTAGCCCTGTGTGTCAGAGAATACCTGAAGTAGTGAGTGGCTTGCACGGTGTCGTATCGTGTTCGGCCTTGGAAAATGACTGGTTCCATGAGGCTCCCATCCCGGCTACGAACCAGGATCAACCCTTGTCATGCTCAATGGAACTCGACTTCTACGAGTAACCTAGGATCTCATGTACGGATCTACCTCCCCAATCCTGGGCGGGCCATTGGCAGGGTACAGTCTGGGCGAGAGATTGGGCAGCTTTATGCGAAGACCCCGAGTCACAGGCGAAACTTGGATCCGGACTATTGCACCAAGCCGAGAGGCTTGCATGTCATCCGAGCGATGCAGGACAACAACACGAGCGGACGATCTGTCGTGGTATCGCGGCCAGTAAGAACAAGGCCAACATGCCTCCTCTTCGTGACCGAGATCCATGAGTGCGGCACGCCGTCCTTGCCGACTTGGGTCTCTGATCTACACAGTTGAGAGAACGAAGGTGCCAAAGCCCTGTTTAGCAAATCCCGACTCAGCCGACGAAGTTGGGCAGTCCGATCCACTTTGATTCCAAATTGGCCGACGAGATGCTCTAGTCCTGGGCCGTGGTCGTACAAACATCCCCGGGTTGGATCATGACGGTCCCATCCGTCCTTTTGCGTCTACTACACACCTACGTAGTAGTTGAGAGGTTCATCTCAAGTTTACATTCACCGCGGGACGAGTAAGTTATTGACCGAAGACGCCGGCAAGTGCTTCGTATCGGGAACTGTGGGCCGATCTCTAATGACATCCGTGGTGTCGGAAATGGAAATCAGCTCGTGAATCCCAAACTGTGGCGAGTTGTGGAGTGGGATTGTACATTGCTTCCTTTAGGTCAAGTCGCGTCCAAGATGCAACGGTCCTGGCGGACTGGAATCCTCATACATATATATCGTTGGAATCGCATGTTGTGGGTTTGCACGCTCCTGCCTTGGATACCTGTCTTGCTCCTTTCCCACCATACTCTTTTCCAGGACCGATTGTGAAGAATATACCATCTAATCCCGTTACTCACGACCTTCCCCAGAATCAGCTACAGACACAATTCTACACAACCAGCAGGCCACTGTCCAATTCTGCAGCTTCGCACGGTGCAGGCTTTGTTCATACTCTTCTCAGATATTTGACCACGACTCTCAACAAAATATACGAAAACAAACACACGATGTCACACTTAGATTTGCAACCCACGTTGCCCAGCTTTTCTGAGTTAATCGGAAGCATCCCTCTCTCGCCATCCTTGCGTCGCTGTGTGGCGGATGAGAGTCATATGCCACCAAGTCCGCGCCATGCAGGACCACAGGGTTTCGAGCGACCCTACGATGATCGGAAATGGGGGATGCTGTGCAAACTGGCAACAGCATTATGCCGAGAGGAACTTGAGGATCAAAGTCTGTATGCCTTACTCTTCAAAGACCCACTCCCGTCTCCAGCATTGGTCAATCATGCACCACCCAACCGCAGTGATATCGATGTCGTACTTGAGAGATTGGAAGACCTCATCAATCACCCGGACCCCGACATTAGCACTGTTGTCCGATGTGTTTCCGAGATGCTCGATAACTCCGTGGCGCCACCATATGCGCAAGGGTGGTATAAGCCTATGGCTAAGGGCAACGAGTACGGTACAAGACTAGAACAAGAAATCTTGAGGCTCGATCGAGATGGTCTTGTTCAAGAATTTTTCTTCGAGATGGACAGCGAGAACCTTATGGCGAGCGAATCCCTTATGCTCGAAAGGTAAACAACCGTAAGCCAGCTGGTCAAGAAGAAGCAGACGCGAGAAAGGCATTGGACCACGCTGGCTTCGTTAAGTGGCAGAAACAAAAGCAGCAGTCGGCGAATCATGCCGAAATCGAACAAAAAAGGCGCTGTCGGCATCGAGAGTGCCAGAGGGTCAGTGACCTGCGATGCCCGGAAGTCCCTTTTCGATGTGGCGAGGAGCATGCAAAGCTGAAGAAGGAGGAAGCAAAAGAGAACATGGGAAAACTTCAAAGCGCCCAGGGTTCCGGAAAAGACGAACAGTTTTATGCGGCGATATATGCGCACGAGTTCAGTGCAAGGGTGGTTCAATTAGAGCATGATGGGCGCAAACGAGCAGAAGCAATTGTTCCAAGGTTGTGGCAACTGCTCTTCCGACAACTGGGCACGACAAGCAGCATTCGCAGAAGGCAAAATGTCTGGGGGTTTCACCCGTTCGTCCCAAGAGCTCATAACGCGTTGGCCAGCATCAAGCGGTGCCAGAGTGATTCGGAGCAGGGACAGAGGCCGACCTGGATAAGGAGCAGTGAAAGCTCTGGCAGTCGAACGACGCCGGCCACAAGCAGCCCACGGAGACGTCACAGGAGATTCAAGAGGAGGGATGCTCGACGTCGTCGCGAAGCATCTCACCGTCACCACCAAGCTCTTGGTGTGTGCTCGGCAATGTCAAGGGGGAGGATGTGCGTTGAAGGGCTATTGTACAGTGTGGCTGTCGGGGTTGAAGGTGAATCGTACAACTTCCCCATGCACCGGCGCATTTTTGCAGTAACACGGACACATACAAATCCTACCGGATCCAGTTCCAGAATCTCGGGGGTTTCCCATGTTGTCATTGATTGTGCTTCCAGTGTGCTTCGAGATTGAAGCCGTATCGAGTGATGATGGATCGAATGAACGAGCAAGGTGACATGTCAGCGAGATACAGTTATCCCGCTGGTCCACGACGCGTCAATGACGGGTTGTTTGGTCCAGTCTTTCGATAGGTTCACTATAACTGGCCATAATCGGATGATTGTTCAGAAATACGGAGTACGATGTAGTAAGTAGTAGAAGATGTGAAACACGGCGACGCGTGCGGTGTCTTGGTTCTTTCAGCTGTTGGGTCACTCGGGTGGCCTTTTTCAAGCACTGTAGAAACTAAACCGCATTTGGCGGCAGCTTTTCCATGTGGTCGTGGAAAAGGATTGGCCACCGCTGGCCATGGAGCCATCTCTCAACTGACTGCGTTGATACCATTTCCTTATCCTCAACCACCAAACGAACGACACCTTCATCCCGGACAATCCTCACCTGTTCATCTGTCCTGCGAGCTGACCTAGACCTCCGGCTCCAGCTCCGCCGCCTCATCGCCCTGATCCGATCGAGTTGCGCTTCATCTCCTGACAATCGCTCCGCCGTCTCACCCGCACCTGCGCTCCGCTCCTCCTTTTGGCCTCGCGCAGGCCATTTCGCTCGTTCCTCCTATCGCACCTCAATCTGGCCACGGCTTTGACGACGTCCTCCTAGCGAGGCGATTTCGCCGTCGCTCTCCTCGTTCCAGCCTTCACTTCGTGTTGAGATTGTCTACATTGCAACGATGCTTCTACCCAAAGGCGGCGTGACCTGGAAGTCGGCCAAAGCCAGGTTACCACCATGGAAAGCCATATTAATGTTTTTGACCCGCACACGTTTCCTGGTCGCGGTCGCCCTAACCGGGCTCATTGTCCTATTATGGAGAGGAATCACTGTATCAACACGAGAGATGTCAAAGTATGTCTATGCCAACAGCAGGTGGTTTCCATACTGACTGGACAATCTAGTTTTTACTGCTTCGGCCCATCGAAGCCCCCGACACAATTGTCAAATAATGAAATGGTGGCATGGACCCAGCACCTCCAGACGCCTGTGCTGTTCAACCACCACGAGCCTTACGAAATCAACTCCAGCACCATCCAGCGGATCGACTTGAACCCGATCCAGTCGACCTCGCGCGCAGTGAGCAACCGTGAACGAGTCTTACTCCTTACACCCCTGCGAGACGCCGCACCGTACTTGATGAAGTACTTCGACCTGATCTACGAGCTGACATATCCGCATGACCTGATCGATCTCGCGTTTCTGGTCGGCGACTCGACGGACGATACACTGGCAGTCTTGTCGTCGGAGGTGAACAGGATACAGCAAAGAACCGATAAGATTCCTTTCCATAGCGTGACGATTGTCGAGAAAGACTTCGGTTCCGAGCTGAATATGGATGTTGAGTCGAGACATGGATTTGCGGCGCAGGGACCTAGACGGAAAGCTATGGGAAGAGCACGGAATTATCTGCTCTACGCAGCGTTGAAGCCTGAACACTCCTGGGTGTACTGGCGCGATGTGGACATCGTGGACAGTCCGAAGAAGATCATTGAGGACTTTGTCGCACATGACAGAGATATTTTGGTGCCGAGTAAGCCTGTCCTGTCGCTTCCGCGAAGCTGAAAATTTCTCATCTTTCTGGAGTGAAGCTAATGGATGATGAATAGATATCTGGTTCCACCGCTACGAAAATGGTCGCGACATTGAAGGCCGATTCGATTACAATTCGTGGGTCGAGTCCGATAAAGGTCGACGTCTAGCAAACAGTTTGGACAAGGATGTCGTTCTCGCCGAAGGGTACAAGGAGTATGACACTGGGCGAACGTACATGGCACGTATGGGCGATTGGCGAAATAACAAGGATGAAGAGATTGAATTGGACGGTATTGGCGGGGTGAATATCCTGGTCAAGGCGGATGTCCACAGATCTGGTGAGTTGACTTCCTCTCAAGCCCCATTCTCAAGGATGGCTTTGGAAAAGAGGTATATGGGCTGGATTGCTGACAATCTGAGCAGGCATCAACTTCCCATGCTACCCGTTCGAAAATCAAGCCGAGACGGAGGGATTCGCAAAAATGGCAAAGAGAGCTGGATATAAAGTCTACGGATTGCCGAATTATGTTGTTTGGGTATGTTTCCTCTGTTCTCCTCTCCACTCCATACCAGTGGTCTTGAAGCGTGAACCCTTCTGCCTGTGAGCACCATAAACGGGACTTGTGTACTGACAAGTGGTAATATAGCACATCGACACGGAAGAAAAACCAGGCAACGCAGCTTAAACGTCACCATGAAGATTTTGTCGCAACAAAGGAAAAAGCGCTTTGTTCATGTCATTAGCTTATGGGTCAGGGTGGGTTCGGGGTTGGCGGTCCCTGGTGTTTGTTCATGTATTGCAAAGAAAAGAAGAACCGTCGCCGTCGATGTTCTGGTTCTGCTTCTGGACTAGCAATATGTCTCTCACTCTCGGGCGGCAGTTACAGCGACTTCAGGTTCATGGGATCAGGTACACTAATACAGTATCATAACGTGCTTGACCTCGACCTCGGCCCCGACCTTGCAGCTTGACTTTGATCCAGGGCTGTTCTTTTCGTCTCTGCTGTTCGTCTGCTTGTTAATGTTGCCAGTCGCCAGACGCGTTTCTTGCCCGGCAGATTAAAGCATATCTTGCGACGAAACCGCCATCTTTCGGCGCTCACACCTGAACGACTCATATCGCCTGCCTGGGTATCAATGGGGATATGCACTTCTGGACAAAAGGGAAGGTGCTTGCTAAGTAAATCCCAATGGCTTGCTTGAATAGATGGTTGCATATATACTTCCTATTTCGTGATTGTATGTGCAGTGACTACCTTTCCCCTGCCAAAGGGGTCTTCTACAGAGACCTCTCTGTGGACACTCTCTAGGATGCAGTAATGCTTGTAGACAGGATGCTTCTAGGCTCCAAGACCTCTCACAAAATGCATTCCAGATGGCCTCTCCACGACTCGACTCGACAGAAGCGACCACATCATTTCGTCCAATTAAAAAAGGCTCAACTCCAGTATTAACGCCATCGCTATTCAAAAATTTGATCCATGACGAGATACATGTCGAGATTTGCCCGCAGGCAGTCTCATGGCCTGTCCCAGAACTCCGCCGAGGTAGGCTGTACTTTGATCGGTGCTGGGGCTGGTGCTGGGGCTTGGGTTGGTGCCTGGTTCATGAAAGGGTTTGACTGATAACCAGCATAGGTCTGCGGTGGCTGATGGTTCATATATGGCGTTGGCCTGTGAGGAGAGATCAATTCAGCCATGGGACCCCCAGGAATGTCGAACTCGACCGGATCGGTATTCTCATAATGTGGGATGCTCGCTGGCGTGCTGAAATTCCTCGAGGCATGTGGATGAGAGGCACTTGTTGGGGCTGCCATAGCAGGGGGAGGTGAAGCCCTGTTTATCGATGGCGTGTTGCTTGAGCTCCTGTCGTTGGGGGTATTGGCGCTGTTGGTGGCATGTCGTAGACTGCTACTCCGGCTCACATCTGCACTGACAGGGCTCTGATGGTCGTCCCAGTTGCGCCGGGTCACTTTCAAGGGTTGTGGAAGACCTTCGTCCCAGGTGGCTCCAGTCTTGTGCCCTGTCAATGGTCTCAAGTTCGAGCCAGAGGTCACCTCCACACTTAACCGACGGTTGTCAGGGGCGGGTAGCTTGGGACCATCGAAAGCTTCCTGAGGCCGCCATCCAGTTCGGGCATCACCGGCTTCTTGCTGGTCACGCAGAGTAAGGATGGGCCGGCCGTCACCATGATCGTAGCCATCTCCAGTTCGCTGAATGTCCAAAGATCTTGATTCACGGCTTATCTTTCTTTGCTCGTCGTATTCGTCCCTCAGACCTTCCCAGCGTTCGTAGTTCTTCTTTCGCTGCTTTTCACGCCTGTGGTGCACAAAGCCCTTGTGGCCCATGTAAATGGTGCCAAATATAAGGGACGTCATGGCTGGAGTTTTGCCTCTGATGTTCTTTGCTGTTTGCGATTCCTCGGGCGAGTCGGAGAAGGCGGGGTTTCGTTATTGTGAAGTGGGAGGGAATTGACCGACGGTTGTTGAGGAAGAAAGTAGCAGTTCTGATGATAAACGCCGATGTACTCTCAGATCGTTCTAGAAGATTGTTGCCTTGATGACGAGGGTATGCCTGTTCTTGCTCCTGTAGTAGCAGGCAGCGCAATTCTGCTGTGTAGGTTGATAGGCGTCAAGTCCGTTCGGGGGTTTAATGTGGCAATGGAGAAGGGAATTTGAAATATCGCCCGATAGGTTCTTCTGGTTGATGTTGATGTCGATGTCTTTTTAAGGACCAGGGATCGCTCCTGAGGTGGCTGTGGAGCGAAATATGTTCAGGTTTGGTGAAAGGGAAGATTCGAGATAATCGCGATTGATTGGGAGATAAAGGTTCGTACTGAAGAGGGCGCAATCAGCCACCAGATCAGCAAAAGCGGTAGTGGTGAGCGCGAGCAGAAATCTCGACACTTTCAGGACCAGTTCCTTTTTGACCAAGTTTCGGGCCTTTTGTGACGGGATCACACGACGGGCAAGAATGGTCGCGCCTGTTTGGTCCAAGGTCGAAATTGAAGGTAGTGATGTTATCGAGCGGATTCGCTTGATTTGTTCGTGGCAGATATCGACTATACCTCGACAGCTCCTAGTTGATCCGCTTTTTGCGCAGGAAAACACAATGATTTGACATGGTTGAGATAGCGGGACAAGATGGTGCAAAGCAATGCGTGACGATGAGGTCAGCAAAGCCTCCCACGTCAGACTGGGCCAATGCACCAGGCACATAGTAGTACAGGCCAACGACCCTGACATTCCCGTGTGTTCCTTACCTCGTATTCGCCGTACCCATTCTCCGAGAACCGAAGCAGGGGTCTCCACCATCAAGCTCATAACCTTGAGAGGTCCTTTTGTTGTACCTTATTTGAGTAGATAATGGGTTCTTCTTGATGTTGAAAGAACACCACTTGCTGTGATGCAAGCAATCGTTGGTCAACTCCGACTCTTTTGGAGGAGACCAGGAATCACGAGTGGAAAGGACCACGGCGAATCGACTCCACAAGTTCGACGAAAGCTCCGACAAGTTGCAAAATGGGGGCAACGATTATCCATACTGTACGGAGTACTAGGAGCTTCTGTGATGGCAGGTATGTGAAAGCTGTGGGAGGGAGACGATGGGCTCTATTGTCAACCCTTCGACGCACATGCCTGGGCAAGGAAGAACAACGGTAGGGATACAGAAGAATCGAGTCAGAGCAAATATCCGATATGACCTCGTGTGCCTTGTAGAAGTTCCTAAGCCCTGCTACCCAAGTGATAATGCCTTCGGTGCTGACATAATATGGTCAACGCAGGCAGCAGGATCAATTGCGGAGATGGTCCAATCATCAGCCTTGAAATTAACGAGGCTTCTCAGGCCACTCCTCACGGTCGGGATAGTGATCACGGTACTCCGTATACACATCGACCATTCTCATCCGCTGCAGGGTATACATGAACTGGCTGTGTGAGGAGTCTGCTTACGATGGCGCCTCCAATGAAGCCTAGAGGCTCCGTATTCAACCCTCGAGTAAGTGAACCATATTTCCTGGACTGACCAAGATCAGAAGCTCACTTCCTCTTAGACAATCACCGCTCCTATCGCAGCCGTCATTATGGCCGGCTTGCTCTATACCTACTCAGTCACCTCGATCCGAGCCGCGAAGAGAAATGCAAAACTGCACCGCGAAGCCGACGGTGGTCAGCTTGACATGCGACGTGAGAGCTTACGCAGACATGGAGTGCTGGAACAGGTCGAAGGCACTTCTGGCATGCAACTCTTTGTAGATGTCAGAGCGGCGGACAAGCAAGAGTCCAAGATGCTAACCGATAAACAAGCCAGACCTCTAGGTTCAGAGCAAAAGGAGGAAGTAGGCACACCTCGAACTGAAAATGAAAGCATTCTCGAAGGCTATCGTGCCCGGGGTGCGCTGAAGAAGCTGAAAGAAGGACATGCTCAAGAAAATTGATCGCTTGCGCGACGTACAAACGCTGTGAGCTTCGGTGGACAGTACGACGTTTACGTCCATCCGCTAGCTTCATACGAAGCCTACATGGTCAGTGATATCCCGCCATCTACACGTCCTGTATAGCAGCATATGGTATGTCTGTGTATGATACTTCTCAATCGACATCCTCATAGCTCTTTCACATCGCTCGGGGCTACGATGACTTGCCGCCGGCAAACATGTTCCGCAACCGGGAAAGACAAGGTGGAGTGGATTGGTCATGGAGTTGAACAGAGTCGATGCACAACACTCCCCGTGGGCCTCGCTATTCCCTGAGAAACTGCATCTCTTACAGGGTCATCCAGCTGAACCAGGCTATCAGCTCAAACGCAGTACGCTTCCTCAACATTGTATCTTCATCCGATGCGGTGACAGACGGAGGTCATGCACGGTATCCATGCACAAAGGTCGCAGCAAACGAGACTTTTCGAAGCAGACACTTGAGCAGTGTGGAACGGCATGGGATGAAATACAGATGCGAGGCATCGTGAAACAATCAAGAAGCCGGCTACTCGGTAGCTAGACAACAACTGGGCACCGCTCACAAGTCAGAGCCAACTGTTGCGCGTTCTGCATATTTTTATCAGGTCAAGACCGTCAATAATTGAAGGCGTTGCGCAAGACATGTTGATTGTCCGTGCGCACTTGGACCACGGGAGATGTTCCAGAGCAGTCTTTTTTCCTATTTCTGCTTCCACGAGGTGGCACGTGGCATACATGCGAATCTTATTGAAGTGTTCACAACAATCGAAGATACTCGACCTTGTATTATTCAAGACGTTGGTTGATGTTGCGAGCTTCTGCGTAGCTGGCCAGCGGACTTGTCCAGGTCGATTTCGCTACCAAAAAGGCTTACCTAGGTACGCAAACTTGACATGAGAGAACCACCTAAAGAGTTTCTCCGCCACGGCGGGTATGAGGAGTGCCTCTGCATCATGGTGCGATCTCTAGTAGCCAAAGAAAAGCCGTCCTCACGACGAGGGACTACGGGTACGAGAGTGGCACGTTTTCACCACTGGGAGTTTCCCCGCTTCATGTCCAGGTTGCAGGGGTTTGCAGGCTTCCTCTCGCCAGATTCGCCGAACCGAAGACTTCTCACCAACCAAAGCCAGATCTTTCGATCCTCTTCCCCAGACAATAACCCCGAAGATGTCATCATTGTTTTCTCCGCGAAAGGGCGGCCGGTGACCTTCCTCTCAACTCCGTGAAAAGCTGTCGTATAAGCAGATGGCTTTAGCCAACTCTCCTCCCGCAGACCTGCACAACTTCGGGGCCAATGCTGACTTCAGTCTGTCATGTGGCAGTACTGCTGTAATTGCCGCCAAAGTTAAAGGTAAACCTTTGAGCATTTCTCCGGTGCTCTTGCCACCGAGTCTCCATTTCTTCTTCTCTTGTCGCGAGTGTCAACTCTCACTGCCTTCAATAATATCGCCACCCAAACTGCTTTCGTGCCTCACGCTCGGAAACATTGCAAGTCTTGCAAGAAAGTGGCATTCGAGATGACTCTGAGCGCTACCATGGGCACCTGTATCCAACAGCAAATACCAAGGCCGTGTTGAGAATGTGTCGTGGACGAAATCGACAAGCTTTGACTCGATCTGGAAAATGGTACCCGACCGCGGGCCGACAACATCGGCCGTCACCATTGTAATAACGATCCTGGCCACTCTTTTCGTCGTCGCTCGGTTTTACACAAGGATTTGGCTGGTCAAATCCATCAAACAAGACGACTGGTGGATACTGGCAGCGTGGGTGGTCGCAGTGGGATTCTCTGCCTCGATATGCATTGCCGTCAAGTATGGTCTGGGAAAGCACAAGGACAATATACCCGACGATGTATTCGACTCGCTACGAAAGGCCGAATATGCATTCTCGATCTTGTACAACCCGGCTCTCATGCTCACCAAGACATCCATCCTCATATTCTTCTTGTCGGTCATGTCTAGGGACGCCGATCCCATCTTCAAATGGTGCAATTGGTTGACTCTAACCGTGGTGAACGCCGTTGGCGCTGCTCTCACCTTTTACAACATCTTCCAGTGTCGGCCAGTCGCTGCTGGCTGGGCCTATCCTAGGCCGACGGACGCCAAATGCACCGACATAGTCACCTTATATCTGTCGTCCGCTCCTGTCAACATCATCACAGATATCGCTCTTTTGATGTTACCGATGCCAATTCTCACAAAGATGCGACTTCCTCTCAAGCAGAAGATAATCCTGGTCTTGACTTTCAGCGCCGGAGCTTTCGTGACTGCAGTAGACGTCGTGCGGATCGCCTATCTGCAGGATGCAGCGCTGAATCGGCTCAAGCTTGTCAAGTCAGATAGCGGTTCAAGCAGTCGCATTGTCGAGGAGAACGACTTCTCTTGGTATGCCAGCTTGAGCTTCATGTGGTCGGCCGTCGAAGTTTGCACGGGAATCATCTGCGCATGTGTGCCTAGTTTGAAACCTTTGTTTTTGCGGTTTCTGCCACGTCTAATCAGGGACATTGGAGATACGCAGACACAAGACAGCAGCGTCAACCTCCCAACTTCCAACCTACCAAGGGGCAATATCTCGATGGTCAATAATCCGGCTGCATTCCGGCCACCCACCACGAAAGAGTACTGTGGGGACGACGAGGGAGATCGAATGGGGTTTCTTAATATGCTGGCCAAACCTCCGGATGAAAATATGGCTCAGCTCTCTCGGATGTCTACTAGCATGTCACGGAGGAGTAACGCCAGAACAGCCACGTCCGATTTCGGGTTCGTCAAGATGTACAAGAGCAGGAACATGCTCAAACTTACAAACAGAGAGAGCGTCTGGCCCGTTGCTGTCATAACAGTGATCTTCTTCTTGTGGGGGCTGGCATACGGATTTCTAAGCACTCTCAATTCGAGGTTTCAGCAGATCGCCAACCTTTCTTCTGGCCAAGGAGTAGGCCTTCATTCTGCGTATTTTGCGGGTTATTTGGTCGGCCCACTGACCTTGGGACGTTTCATCATCAAGAGATATGGCTTCAAAGCTTCGATGATCACCGGTCTCTGTGTTTACGGTTGCGGCACTCTGGTTTTCTGGCCGTCAGCAGTGCTGACTTCGTATTCCGCCTTCGTTATCTCGAATTTCCTAGTTGGGATGGGCCTTTCGTGCCTCGAAATTGCCGCCAATCCGTATACGACTCTCTGCGGACCTCTGGAGTATGCTGAAGTCCGCCTGAACATATCGCAAGCTTTTCAAGCCATCGGGACGGTTTGCTCACCACTGCTGGCGACCAAGGTCCTCTTTGACAATGTACTCAACGCTCCTTCGCTTGTCAACGTTCAATGGACATACCTAGGAATTGCTATCTTTGATTTTGCCCTCGCAGTGGCCTTCTACTACATTCCTCTTCCCGAGGCAAACGATGAACAACTCGAGGAGCTGGCCGACCGTCGAAGTGCTGCTTATAGCGCCACTGTTGGTCCCTGGAAGGTCGTCTACGTTACTCTCGGCATAGGTGTGTTCAGCCAGTGGTGCTACGTGGGGGAACAAGAATGCATTGGCGGCAGCCTACAAGCCTTGATCCAATTAGTCAAACCACGAACTGATGTGACTTCTTTTGATCTTGCGACCATAGGGCACACGGTGTTCATGGCGGGTCGATTTCTGACGGCATTTCTCGACTATCTGTTCAAGCCTCGGTTGGTTCTCACGGGCCTTTACGTAGGTCTCATCACCTGCTTAGCCCTTCAAATGCACCTAGGTGCAAACAGTGCCGCAGCCGTTGGGTTGCTCTCATTCCTCTTCGAATCGGGGATTTTCAGCAACACATATGCTACTGCAATGCGTGGATTGGGATATCACACCAAGACCGGGTCGGCTCTCATGACGGCGGCGATTTCCGGAGGTGCGGCGTTTCCTCCTATCATGTGGGCTGTGGGCAATGGCCACGGTTTACGATACGCATATTGTGTTCCTCTAACCGCGGCAGTGATTGGGGCACTCTTCCCGGTCTACCTCAACTTGGTGCCGGCCGCTAGAGTCCAGGTGGACCCAGTCTACAAGTCAAAGACGCAACGAGCATTGCCAGAGCTTGCTGACCAAGAAAGTTCGAAATTCAACGACGGAAGCCGAAAACATGCACTTGGGAGCATACTGGCGACGCGTGAGAAGTCACAGCGGTCGACTGGGTCTTCTGCTCTGGATGTCGGCCCTCGCCCTCAAATTGAACACGTCGAAAAACATGGCAGCAGTGATCGTACCAGCAGCCCAATATCACCTGTGTTGACCGTGGACTTTGCAGACGAAAAGATCCAACTCGACAAACCAGCACCACTTCAAATACGTCCGTCTAGGGGCTATGTTGGAGAGCTACCGCTTTGGCCGACCGACGAAGCATCTGAAGCGGGCAGTGACACCAAAAGTGGCACTGAGGTGCTGCCACGCAGCCCTTCTAATATCGGAAATGATGATTCGGACATTATTCGCCGGCACCGGCCACATTGGGCAGGAAGACACGATGACCACCTGGATGATTATCATGCCATGATGAAAAAGATTTGAAAAAGGCTTCGACATGCTGGGGAGTCCTCTTGCTTGCTCTGATTTGCTGCGTTCAAGCGATGTTGAATCGCATAGTGTCATGTGTACGCGGCAGATTCATTAAAAGCCTAACCTGTGCAATCAGTCTTACATCATGTTGGACTTTCCGTCGCAAGAGCCCGACGACCAGCGACTTTTCTAAACAGTGCAGGCTTCTGTTCTGTGGACCGTGAGAAACCCGAGAACATGAGATAATTGCATCTGCATGCTCTCGTCACGACTTTTGCAGCCGTTGGAATATTGTCGTCTGTTGAGTCTGCGTAGTATACAGAACAACAGCCTCGACCCTACTGGGCAGCAGCGGCACGGGCTGTGGGTATAGAATCCAGACCCTTGCATATTCTAGATGCCGGATGTGGCCGAGTTACCGGTCAACGCGGGTTGAAGGATCATCGCACCGTGCGCAGCCCAGAGCAGCTGTGCCTTTCGATATCGGTCGTTGCGCACAGACTCTGTCAAAGTGAGAGACTCTAAGCTGTGTACCAGGGGCTTGGTAACTTCTTGTACCTACAGTACATATCGTGAACTTGGCGAAACCGAAGAACGTAGGTGTGTTGCCCAACAATGTTGCAGGCCGGTTGAGACCTCAACAAGAAATTTTCACATGAAGGCAGCACCACAGTGATGAAAAATGCAGTTGGATTCTCCGTGGGATTTCTGGCCCGGTGGTGCAGGATTTTTTCTTCGCACATGCGCATTCGGCACTGCAAACGCGGTGGTTCCTGCATGAGCAGGCGTGGACTGTCATTCGATGCGCGGTTTTCCCGTGGCCGGCTGTTAAAAGCGTACGAGTAGAAGGATGCGGTGTCCTGGGTGGTGTCCACGATCGCGAGTGGGAGTCCTGCGCAGTATCGAGCACTGCGCACGTTAGTCGAATATTGACACTGTGGACTGCAGGTCGTATGGTCGTATGGTGGACTGAGCTGCAAATGCAAGCTCTTAAGAAACCCCATCGTTGGATGCTAAGTTGGTTCATGGCCTGTCAGGCACACACACGCACAACGTTCACACGCGCTGGCAGCCGAGAAAGGGCTCAGGTACCAGGGGAAGATCTGATCACCGCTTGTACGGTTATGGCCTAGAACCGGGTGTTCCTGAGCCCCCGTTCACAGGCCGGACGAATCGCGTGGTGGGAGCCAGACAAAGGCGACAAAGGCCCATCAAGGCCCACTTGCCAGCATTGGAAGCCCCCTTGCTAGGTGCCATCGGGTGCTTGGGCTCTGATGGGCTGTTTGCGTTTCGGCGGGCGCCACGATGTTCCCCTACGCCACCAGCGAAAGCCAACTGAGTCCTTTCGGCTGCCATCCCCTGCTCCCGGGCCTTCGCGACTGGGGCTGGTGGGCTAGCCCTGATCCTGTGTTTCTGCCGAATTTCCTCAGCCGAAACCCCTGGCCTCGACGGCTGCATTTTCCTTTGAGTGCCCACTGCCCAGTGCCCACGGCAGCAGGAACCGCAACAGGGCAAACGAAGTTTGACAGACAGGCTCTCAACATGCAAGGAGATGGAGAACTATACAGGCGGCCTGGGGGAGGAGGTAACCAATGGGGATGTCCATATCGACCATCCTTCATCCTCCTCCTCAAGGGAGTCAAGTCTCTCCTGCTCCTGGACGCAAGGTGACGAGTGCCATTCCTGGCCATCCAGCATCCACCATATCTTCGTTCTTTGTTCGCTGTTGGGTGCAACGAAAAAATCTCTTCGTTCATTCTTTTCCCGGCACTCACTTCACACACTCTCTTCTTTATCTACCTGGTCATTCTTTGTCCGCTCACTAGCAGTGACTACTCTCTTTCTTTCACTTACGCTCACTATCTCCCAGATCCCTTCCTTGTTGTCAGGACTTGACGTCCCTCTTCCGCATCCTTTCCACCATCACACACCCGGTCATCGCGACAATAGCTCTAGCTTGACGCTGCTCGACATTCCTTCTGTTACTAGTCCATCAAGAGACTCAACAACTGTAGAGCCAGATCTCCAGTCCTTTCGACCTCAGTCAAACGACCAATCCTTTTCCAGCTCACTGACCAATCCCTTTACAATGGCCGGACTCAAGAACATCATCCTCGCAGCATCGCTGCTCGCTCCTTTGACCATGGCCGCTCCTCGCCTCGACGTTCGCGCCATGTACACTCACACTGACACCGAGATTGTCTGGGTGACCGTCGAAGAGACCACCACCGTTTGGCTCGACGCCGCTTCTGCCACCCCTGCTCCTGTGGCTGCTACCACCAGCTCCTCTTCCTCTTCCACCATATCGACGATCCCCGTTGCCGTTGCCAGCACGACCACCAGCGCGGCAGCAGTCTTTGCGCAAACTTCTTACTCTCCTTCAACCATGGCGACTGTTGCTGCTGTGTCTTCGCCAGCTTACTCTCCCGATGCCACCGCCTGGTCTTCCTCTGCTGCACCGGTTGCCTCTTCGTCCTCTTCTGCTGCTGCTTCCCCTGCAGCGTCTGCCTCCTCCGTCAATGTCCAAGCCAAGGACATCGCCGCTTCCGACAGCGCAAGCTGCGAGGGACAAGGTGCCGCCTGTGAAGGTGACGTTACCCATTGGGATGGTGGTAAGTTTTGCCTTTAGTTGAGCCATGGTTCCGTCGAATTCCGGCTGACAATGTATTTTTCTAGGCCTCGGCGCGTGCGGCTGGACCGTCAACACGGGCAGCGACATGGCGATTGCCTTGCCTTTCGCATTCATGGGTACCCAGTCGAATGGAAACCCGTACTGTGGACGCTCCGTGACATTGTACAATCCAACATCGGGCACCACCGTCCAGGCGACCGTCGGGGATAAGTGCATGGGCTGCGTGGGCCGAGCGATCGATTGTACGGACGCGCTGTTCAATGCCATCACCGATGGAACAGGAGATGGACGCGTCAGTGGGATTGAGTGGTGGTTGAACTAGAAACTTCTGCTCTTGCTTCTTTGCATTCATTGATGTGAGAGGGAGTGGGAAGGACTTCGATTTGGTGCGATGCGACTTTGGATAAGTCGGCATATGCGTTTACAGCCCCCGAACTGTGGGAAACAAAACATGAAATAACAAGTATGCTTCTGGGAGGCATTTTTATGGTCTCGATTCTGCGGCCAGGACAAGTCAAGCCATGAAAGACTCGCCTTTTCGTCCTCCAGCCGGGCGCTGGACTGCCAAATGAGAACGGAACGGCCGAGGTCCTTTCGACCTTTTTATGAGAATCATGACTGAACAAGAACAAGAACTGCATTGCATATGCATGGAATTTTGGGAACTTTGGCAAACGGAAAAAACAGAAAACCCCCGGGAGAAAATTTGGAGTTGATTTTCGACCTTTCTTGTGCCATGTTGGCGATCAACTAGCGACACTTTACCTTCTTTATTTCGGTGCATATCGATATTCTGGACAATAGATAGAGCCTGGCCTGCGGCTGGAGCGATCTGGCGAGGCGGGAACATCAATATAACGTACGGTACAAATCATCAACGTCCTTTCGTACGGAGTAGTCCTTTGTTTATTGCTGTTGTTGCCATATACTTACTAGTATTCAAAGAGCGGTGGGATGTGGTGTAACGTCAAGTCGAGTCAAGTCAAGCCTTTTATGATCTGCGACAGCCGTCGTTACAGATTTGTGAGCAAGCGAAGGCGGAGCGAAGCGAGATCTTGAAATGGTTCTTGGTGATCACTCGGGGATTGGATTGCCTGAAAGCACCGCCCGACATATACTCGTACCATGGTCCTTGTACTACGTAGTAACTTAGTGGCAGTCGAAGACGGGCCGTTCCCAGTGATGTGCAATACCATTTGCTGATGCTACACTCCCATGCATTTTAGCTCACGATAGTTCATGGTTCATGCAACCTGCTTGAAAGAATGGCACCTCCCTCCGTAGGGGATACAGTAATGCATGTGCCATCCCTCACCTTTTTTCAGTGGCCACGAATAAGCTGCCCAACTGGGAATAATGCGAGTATGCATGTCTGTGGTGCATGTTGTCACATCACAATTCCAATGTGTCACATGGAGGTGGAGGTTGGACAGGCCAATAGGCTCAATGGTTTTTTCACAGTCAGAAGCTGCCGCACGGACGCAACCTGGACGACCAATTTCTTGATATAGGACTTGAAAGTGTTGCTGAACCTGACAGCCTATGATCCTTTTCGTGGTAAGCACCAAATTGCGAGGAAGGGTAGACGCATATTCATCCACCAGCATTAAGGCTTCAAACGTCGAACGCGTGCATGTTGTCGATGAAGACCGCAGCCTCAATACCGAGAACGAGCCTTATAATTGTGATATCCAAAATACTCGAAGATCAGCAAGAATGAAACTCGTACTTTCTCGAACCGAGCCTAGGGATCTCGACGCCGTCGTGCCAATGCTGTTTGAAGCATTCGACGACGGCGACCTCTGTAACGTCTTTTTCGGACGCAAATCGGCGGCATCTTACGCATACACCAAGAAACTTTTCATGACTGGACTGCAGACGGACCCGGCGGACGTGTTTCTCAAGATTGAGGATCTCGACGAAGAGGTTGATGTGAATTTGCTGGACGACAAAGGTGGTGTTTCCGGCACGGAGCGAAGGAAAAGGATCGTTTGCGCCAGTAATTGGAAGATCTTCCCTACCTATGTCACGCCAAAAGAGCAGCAGGAAGCAGGAGAGTCTCAGAGGGACGGAGAGGCGGAAGAGAAACAGAAAGACAAAGAGAACAAGGCGGCGTTTTCATACCTCGAAACAGAGCAAGAGCGAGCCGATGCCGCGGTGTTGATGGAAGATTTCCTGTCGAGGAGAAGACGCGAATGCACGGAAGGGCACGTCTTGTGTTTCATACTCTGCACAGACAAGGAATATCAAAGGAAAGGGTGCGGGCGGATGATGATGCAGTGGGGCAATGATGTCGCTGATGCTTTGATGTTGCCATGCTGGATCGAAGCGAGTTTAGAGGGAGAATGGTTGTATCGGAAGATGGGATACGAAGGAAGGGAAAGAGTGGGGATCCGGACAAAGAGCTTTCTGAGCGAATATCTGCATATGCGAAGACCGACTACGACTGAGAGGGTCAGACTCGAGAACGGGAGGATGATTCGAGAGAGGCCTGCGAACAGAGATACTGATGAGAAATGAATTGTATGGAGACCTGGTTGATATAGTAGGTTGTGGGTAGACTCGAGATGTTCATGCCGATATTGATGTTGATGTCGATATGGGATGTTGGATGTTGGATGTTGGATGTTGGATGTTGGATGTTGGATGTTGGATGTTGATGTTGATGGTGTTCTCGTCAAGCTCGTATCCCCAACGTCATAAATTATCGCCCGAAAGGATGGAGAAATTTTGTCCCACCCAGAACAGAACGACCCATTTGATCTTGTCGGGTGATGTATCAGATCACGAGTCAACATCGAGACTACTAATATATTTCTGCCGACAATTTATACCCGTTACCTTCACCGTGCCTTAAAGTAGGCACTCTCTGTCGATGCCTCCTCGATAACCACACGTCTTGTGCTCATGCGACTCGATCGCGGTGTATTCACCGCAGGCCGCGCCACCTGGACGTGTGCTCGGTGCAAGACCTCACAATCACGACTCGATGATTTGCGGCGAGAATTTAGCTCCTACAGGCGACCGATAAAGGTGGTTCGACCCAGGAAGGCTGTCTACTGGGCCGCAGCTGGTGGTGCATTGGGCGGAAGTTTACTGTTCTTCACGGATGATATCAAGCATGGCTGGCACGCTGCGGCGAGGACCGGAAGAGTCGTGACGACCTTGGCCGTGTGTATTAATGAGTATGCGGTGTCCTTCGATAGCCAATGCCTATTTGGAATGCTAATCCTTCCAGCTACCGCACGACATTGAAACAAGACCTCGGCGATCCAGAAGAAGAAACCCGCCTCCTCAAAGCCTGCCACAAACGATGTGCCGATCGAACGTTGAAAGTACTGGAGAAGAATGGCTCCATATTCATCAAACTTGGCCAACACCTGTCTTCGATGGGATATCTCTTGCCTACCGAATGGACCGAAACATTCGTCCCATTGCAGGACAAGTGCCCTGTCTCATCCTACGAATCGATCGAAGACATGTTTATGCGAGACACCGGACATCGGATAGAGGATGAGTTTGCAGAGTTTTCAAGAGAGCCTATAGGTGCAGCGTCGTTGGCGCAGGTTCACATTGCAAGATTAAAAGATAGCGACCAGAAGGTGGCCGTCAAAGTACAACATCCCACCTTGGAAGAGTGGGTGCCGCTGGACCTGGCCTTGACGAGGTTTTCTTTTCGGACGCTGAAGAAGGCGTTCCCAGAATACGACATGGAGTGGTTGAGTCAAGAGATGGATTTTTCTCTGCCGCAGGAGTTGGACTTCAGGCTTGAAGGGGCAAACGCGACAAGAGCGAGGGATTACTTTTCCAGACACACCAAATTTCCGCTTATCATACCAAAGGTCATATCGGCGAGCAAGCGAATTTTGGTCATGGACTTTGTGGCTGGGGCCAGAGTTGATAGTGTGGAATACTTTGAAAAACACCACATCTCCAGAGACGAAGTGTCGGCAACGCTGGCAAGGATATTCAACGTCATGATCTTCCAGAGCAATGCACCTCTCCATTGCGATCCTCACGGAGGGAATATCGCCGTCCGACACAACCCTCACAGGCGATATCCATACAATTTCGATGTTATTCTTTATGACCACGGCCTCTACCGGGTGCCTGATAACAAACTGAGGAGAGACTATGCAAGGTTATGGCTGGCCGTGATTAACGCAAACGAAGATGAGATGCGGAAATACGCTTACGAAGTGGCTGGCATAACAGATGAACAGTTTCCTCTCTTCGCATCCGCCATTACCGGTCGAGATTACCGAGTCTTGACCAACAAGAAAGTGGCAACATCAGCACGCGATGCGCAGGAAAAGGAGAACATCAACGAGGTGTTTGGGGAAGACCTTTTGCAACAGCTTGTCCAGTTGCTTGGAAATGTTCCTCGGATCATCCTTCTGATCCTCAAAACCAACGATTTAACTCGAAGTCTGGACGAATCCTTGGGCTCAAAGCAGCCCATGCGACCGATGATGATTCTTGCTAAATTTGCAAGCCTGACCGTCTGGGAGGAAGAGAAAGAGAAGATCCGCCAACGCGGAGGACTCCTCAACCCCAGAAACTTCTGGCCACTGCTCAAAGCGTGGCTGACCCATATGCGAATCGAGGTGAAACTGTTTGGGTATGAGCGGTACTTGTCTCTACGGCGGCATTTGCATCTCGATGGGTGAGGCACCAAAATAATGCTGCGAGAGTGTTATTTGGTACGCCGTTCGTTGCCGCTGATTGAGACTTGATTCATCAACTTTAGCGAGGCGCATCTTCTTTTGGTCGTGGGAGGGTACATAGACATAGCGTACATTTGACATAGCCGGTGCCATCACAATGCGGGCATGACGACAACGCGTTCAGCTTGTATATGAAGCTACCAAACTTTGGCGGCGCTTTTCCTGGGTTCACGTCTGACTTTACGGCCGTCTATGCACGAGGAATCGCAAAGCATGCCGCCATAAGAGACTGGAGAGCTAGCGGGCAAGTGCATGGAACGGCGACATAAAACATGTCTTCGTCATGAGTCGTGACCGGCAATGCTATATCGTATTCCCAGGAAGTTCTAATAAAGCGGGTCTCATAATCCGATGATTGCGTATTCGCTTAGGCATAATGCATAGCGATCCCTACAAGGTGGCATTTCCCAATATGTTTAGTGCGCAACGTACGAACTATCCAAATAATGACATCCTAAGGTTGTAAACATATGTATGGAAATCAGAACGTTACGTCTCCGCCGCGTCAGGAATAGGCATTTCGTAGGCTAGCAAGGGATGTGCTCTTGTCGAATAAAACTTGGCTTGCTTCATTGAGGGGAGGAGAAAGTAGTGGAGGTCCAGAGCGTGTTCGCGTATTCTTGTGGATACCAGAGCGTATACGGCTGTTTCTGCAATGTATTTCTGAAGCTCATTCCTGGAGCGTGTTCCCCCAGCGTATTCGCGACTACGGCGCCTCCATGTTCATAACGTCTGGCTCAGCCTTCCTCGCAAATTTTGATTCCACAGTTCACGTCGCAAGATTCGACCTGAATAGTGTCTTGTAGGAGGCTGAATACACCCTATCAAAAGTTCTTCGTATCACATTGCCCTGATTTCAAATAACGTGCTCATACTCGCCCATCGGTGAATCTACTTAAAGATCTCTTGTCTCGACTCGAGGTCATTATCATATACCTATGTAGACATATGGTGTATAGTACACTGCGATACCCTTGATATTACGCTTGCTGAGTTGAAATCATGAAGGCGCGCCTGCTTACCATAATTGCCTTTGCAATCCCATGCCTTGCATTCCCTGCGCCCTCTGGTCATGATTTCCTTGCCGCGGGGCCTTTCGATAGTAAGTTTTGTCATGGAGGCCGGGAACAGGAAGCTGATCACCTACAATCCTGCAGGTCGTTCGCCATGCCCTGGCCTAAATGCTCTGGCAAACCATGGCTTTCTCCCGCACGACGGCAAGGACCTTGATTACGACATGATCAATCAAGCTGCACAAGACGCATACGGCTTCGAGGATGGCTTTTACAAGACGGCTGTCGACATGGTGTTCGAGTTTAATATCTCCACTACAAGTCAACCTAGCGAGACTTTCAACCTTCTCGACCTAGCTAGGCACGACACGATTGAAGCTGATGGCTCAATCACCCGCAACGATATCTACTTCGGGGATGATGTTCACTTTGATGCTACCGTTTTCGCCCCTGTCGCCAACGACCTTGGGTTGAGTGATTACAGCTCTTCTGACCAATTCGTCACGATAGAGACAGCAGCCAAGGCCACGGAGAATCGCTATAACCTTGCAATGACAGTCAACCCAGAATTCAACGCTTCTACGCACCAGCATGAGACTGAATACGGGACTACAGCGCTCTATCTTCTGACCGTATGGGACGCTGATCAGAACGCTGCACCCAAGCCATGGGTCAAAGCACTGCTAGGTAACTTGGCCTCTTTTGAACCCAAGAGATCTCACAGAGGATTAGATACTAACATATGGCAGGGGAGGATCGAATTGCATATACAGAGGGATATACGAAAGGGCAAATGGTCAAGACTGGCGTCCAGCTTCAAAATCTTACTACAGCTGTACGAGCAGTAGTTGGATGGACACCTTGAAGAGTGAGTTGGGACGACCTCAACAAGCATAGAAATAATAGAATTGTAATACGGAGGGCTATCAACGACAGTGTTGCAGGGCCGAGTGCGAACATAAAGGTCGCGCTTGGCTAAGTTGCTTATCCGGGCAACTGCCTTAAGAGTACGGAGTACTCCGTAACTTGCATGTGCAAGCGTGACACGTGCGAGCAGGGGGTGAGTTGTGTACAGGGCGGCATCACCTTCGTCCTAAAGGGGGGTGAGTTGGATATCGAATTACCTTCTCTTGGCGAAATCAAAATGGGTTTAGTTCCGACATCCTCACAATCCTTGTTGATCACGAACGTCAACGACAGATAGGCAATCCGAAGTCGACAGCACTTTTTCGTACCACTGTGAAGCTTGTATGGTACAGGCACCGGCCTTAGAGTCTGTCCATCATTCATGTCGACATGGGAACTGGAAAATCCCAGCCTCGCGTAACCTGAATCTCCCAATGGTGTACGATACTGTAACACCCTGTCTCAACCACCGCCATGATAAACCTCGGTCTCCAACGCATCAGTGCTCTCCTCAACCCGCTGTTCACCACATACCCCAATACTCTGCCGTGGAAAGCAATTCACATCGCCGGCACCAACGGTAAAGGCAGCGTCGCCTCACTCGTTTCAACTTTCCTGTCCAACTCAGGCTACAGTGTCGGTCGTTTCACTTCTCCCCATCTGATCGACCGATGGGACTGTATCACGTTGAACCAGCGTGTCGTCGAACGCGACCGCTTCCTCGCTGCCGAGGCTAAAGTTAGAGAGCGCAGCGCGAGGGACAACGTCGGTGCTTCCGAATTCGAGGTCCTCACGGCCACCGCGTTCGAATTGTTCACGGACGAAAAGGTAGATGTAGCCGTCGTTGAATGCGGTCTTGGCGGACGACTGGACGCCACTAATATCCTAAGACAGGGAGATGTGTTGGTCAGTGTACTGGCCAAGGTCGGCCTGGATCATACGGAGTTCCTGGGCGATACGATTGAGAAAGTGGCCAGGGAGAAAACCGGAATTTTTAAAGCTGGGGTGCCGGTCGTTGTGGATGGGAGTAATGCACCAGAAGTCCTGGACGTGGTGCGGCAGCGGATGGCCGCGTTGGGAAGCAGCGAGGGCGCATTCGTGCTCGATGAACAGCAGAGCAGTGTGCTTCTCAGCAAAAGCGTTGCGAGACTGGGGCTGGCAAAACATCAAGAGCAGAACTTACGGACGGCGTGGACGGCTTATTATCTCGCTGAGCAGCGTATGGCAGATGTGAGGTCACGGGAGGGAACGAAACCCGGAATTGACTCGATGCATAATATCAACAGGACAGAACAGAAGATATCAGAGTTGATACGCCTGGCACAAGCTTCGTTGCGTGGACGACTTGAGTGGCTCACGCTCCCTCCTCATTTTCTCCCACCAGAACTCGACGACAGGCAAACGCAAGCCAAGGTTCTCCTCGACGGCGCACACAATCCTCAATCAGCATATGCGCTGGCGTCATATGTTGACACCAATGTACGCGGCACATCTGGCCACATGACGTGGGTCATTGCAGTCAAGAATGACAAAGAAGTCCGGACAATCCTGTCAATTCTACTGAGACCGCAGGACAATGTCGTCACCTGCTCATTTGGACAAGTCGACGGGATGCCATGGGTGAAGAGCATGGATGCTGTCGCGCTCGCAGAGATTGTCAGAGAGTCTTCTCCTACGACTGGCATTGTGGAAGCTGCTGAGAGTGGGAGTGTGAAAGCAGCCATAACGAGGGCAGTCAGGATTGCCGGACAAGGTCCGATCTGTGTCGCGGGGAGTTTGTACCTCGTGGGCGACGTCTTGCGGTTGATGAAAAACGCGGAGGAAGCAGCAGAAGAGGGACCTTGATCGAGCGATTGGTCCGTCCGCTCAGCCTTGTCGACTATTAACCAATTGCAACTGCGACTTAGAGGACCAACGGACAATCAGCCTTTGAAAACCTCACGCATTTGGGTAGGATCAAGCGACTTCACTGCACATCAAGGTCGTCCCAGCTCGTGTTACGCGAATGCAGCTCTGTTGAGTCTCGGTAGCTACCGCACAGCACTGTAGGCTCAGGGCTACTTACACCAACCATGCACGGTGGACGCCTTCTCAGCCTCGGGCGCCTGCAGCCCGCAGTACAAACCTTGTGCGTCGCAGCCGGGATCGACCTGCCTATCCACAGGGGCAGTGGCAGGTATCGGCTTCAGATGCGGGCTGGGAGGTCTCATGCTAGCAGCTTTAGGTTTCCTCGCTTGGTGCAGGCTGGAAATAGTTCTGCGCAGAGCCATAATCGATGACAACACCGAAAGGGATTCGGGCGTTCAGGGGGATTGTCCGTCTGGGCTTCTCCATGTCTGTAAACTTGGCAAAGTCTTCTTCTTTGAAGTTAGGCGATAGCTTCTCGAGGCAAAAGAAGAGGCAGCCTGGCGGTTTCTTTGATTCTTGAACTCGCTAGGGTTGCTGTATGTGATGAATATTTTGGGCTGAGGACTCGGCGTCATATCTGTACAGTCGTGGTCCAATTAGTCCCTCCAAGTCGGATCGAAGGCAATTGTGAGTAAGAGGGTCATAGTCCATAGAGGGTGTGGACAGACAAGTGGCGTTATCAAAGAATCTGTCATGGTCACCCAGGTCTGCTCTTACAACAAGAATAGAGTCAGACGCTGACTTCGATTGAGCGCTCCAAGAAGCGAGACTCAGCACAGTAGATCATGTTGCAACGCAGGAATATGGGAGAGGCTGATTTTCAAAGGTCCGATCTTGATTATGTCAGCGCCAAGCGAGCTCCGTACATGGCGGCTCGTCTTCACCTTGGTGGTTCAGAAGGCTTGCTTCAGGTTGAAATGGCGGAAACATGTCTACGGCTCAGGTCTGCTCAAATAGGTTATGTCTCATGGTGAATACCTCAGGTAAATTGTAATGGTGTGAAAGCTCTCTGCCGCAAGCTGTTCGAGATTCTACGGTTGACCACAAGACCTAAGCTCTAAGTCGAGGATCGGTTTGCTTTCGTACTTCACAGCTTTGATATGATAGACCAAATTGGAGTCTACCAAGCAGTTGATGCTGGCATTGTGATGACTATTTTGAATAGAATGCCGTTATTCTTGCTCGTTTGCCTTTTTTATTAGGGCTGCCATGCTATGCCCCTATTAAAAGATCTCTTGATCTTCAGCATGGTAGATTCTCCCCGTTGTGAAATTGACCATAGTCTTGTCTATTCCCAGCCCGTGATCATCAAGGCTCTGCCCATCTCCTCTCACGAAGAGGCATCTCGGCCTTTTCTGTGGCTCGGCTGCCGCTTTCTTCTGCTCTCCATCCAAAATATTCCCCAAGGCGAACTTCTGCATACGAGGCATAATCAAAATTGATCTGCGAGATCGTAGCTTGGATCAAAGCCCAGACGCCCCAGTAAAAGCCGGGCATGCCGCGGTATCTATCAACTTCGGCAGTCAAGACGTCAAGCATGTCGTTTGACACAGTGTTGTCGCTGTGGGCTTTGTACGATTCGAGATACTCTTGCAGGAATTGACGCCGGATGGATTTGGTAGGCAACATGTTATAATCACAATCATAACCGCCCCATTCGGCGAAATGGTTGGCGATGTCGAAAGCTGCCGGGCATGGTACTGCATACTCGTAGTCGATGATGAACACCTCGAGGTCGTCGTTGGCGGCACTACTGGAGCCCTTGGGCAGCATGATAACATTGGCACTCAGCAGATCGCAGTGTCCGAGAACGAGTCCATGCATCCCTGGACCTTGTTCAGTGTGCAGATCCTTGATTGATCGATCTAGTTCCTGCTGAAGCAACTCTCTGCGGGCCTTTTGCTTTGGGGAGTCGTTCGGCAGAGCATGAATCCACTTTTGCATTACTGACCAAATATTGGGCTGGGGCAATCTGGAAGCAACATCTCCGTTGGGCTGACGAAGCTCAGTGGTAATGCCATTCTCTTTACGACCATTGACCGCATTGCGAGCATCCTCCAACTCACTGACCGGTAACTGCGCATGCCACTTTCCCAATTTTCTAGCCACAGCCCGCCAGACTGGCTCCTGGACGAGGTCCTGAGGAGTACAGACTTGACCGGGGATGTATCTGTAGAGCAGGCCATTCTTGAATCTTGCCAACAGAGGGGGCGCTAGCCCACGCTCCGCGCACAAAGCATGTGTTTTCGCTTCACGGTCCCGGTCGATGAGGATGTCAGTATTGTTACCATAGGCACGCAGGAGGATGGAGTCTTGGTCAATTTGACTCTGAGATTGGCCTGGGACGTGTTTCGCCAGTTTGAGCAGCTTTGTTCCGAGGTCAGTCTCGAGCACGTGCCTTGAAGAAGCTGCGGAATGCATACAGTGTTTGTGATACCCTCTGTAAACCTCACGATTTCCATGTTGCCCGGGCCCTCTCGCCATTTGGGCTGGATCCTGTAGGCTAACGTGAAAGCAGACTGCTCGATATCGTTGCTATCAAAGGCGAGGTCAACGTATTGCAGTTGGGGGGTATGTCCATTCGCAGGACTAGCATGGAGATGTGTCCCCATGGCTGATCATCACCCGCAGGCGAACACAGGGTGCGGAATTTGAGGAGGGTAGAAACTTCAGGCTGAGCAGAGTCCAACTCGGTACTGTCGTAGCACAGAATGCCAATAGCGGTTGCAGAGGTGAATAAAGGAAAGAAGAGAGAGAATACTGGGTATGGATTCGAGCTTCACATGGCATGAGAATCGAACTGCCTTGTTTGCAGAAGTTGGAGAAAGCGGCAACTCGGGATGGTAGCCACTGTTGGTGGGTGAATGAGGACAGTGTGGACAGTGTGGACAATGAGACAGGTGTCTCGGCAGTGGGTTTGTGGGTGCCTGAGCGTGAATCCTTAGGCTTAGTGCAGCCGTGTTAAGCTTATTACAGCGGCCGCGGCAGAGGAATTTCTGGGCATGTCATTCACGCCCAGTCATAACCTTCACACCCTTCACACCCCGCGGTCTCCTTCTTTCCTTCTCCCATCTGCAACCAACCATCTCATCCTTCCACCCTCCTCTTCATTGCCCTGAAAACGGCATGTCCCACGGAAATGAGAAGACTTCTAGAATTTGCATACGGAGTGCCTGGTTTGCCTTCTGCTCGGGCACATGCTCATGCTGCCTTTGAGCCGCTTGACGATGTTTGGGCGAGTTTCGAGTTCCATCACGCCCCGCGTGCAAGGCTGCAACATGCCGAGCATGGGTGCTCATGGGAAGCTAACTACTTGCAACAGTTACAGCAAGCGAAAGCTGCTGGCTTTTGAAACGCCCTAGCCCATGGCGGCCCCCTGTCGAGCATAGATTATGACCGAGTAGCACCCAAGCCCACTGACTGCAGACTCAACATCCTCACGTCAACTTCGATTCGGTGCTCACCTTTGCAAAATGCCTGAGCTCCCCAACGAGATCCTTCAGACGATAGTGCGTCATCTCGAAAGCCTCCGAGATGTCAAGAACGTCCGCCTTGCGAACAAAACATTCGCCATGATGGCCGAGCCAATCCTGTTCTACCGCGTGGAATTGGTTCCATACGTGGATTGTCTCGAAGGCTTTGCGCAGACGATGGAAAACAATCCAACAATCGCACGGCATGTAAGGATTCTTCTTTACGAGGTTTCCATGAGATATAACACGGATTTCAGCGTGGGATCTGAACACGCGACCGGGCAAGCCGCCGCCTTCAACCGGCACCTCGAAGACAACTCGCTTCATTATCATGAGCAGGCCACAGAGGTCATGTTGTTCTCACGCGTGCAATCACTACCCGGGTTGACTGACATCTATCGACCTTAATGGAGTATCTGACTCCCTTCCAGCCGCATTTCAAGGCTATTTCGAACGTTTCTGCATAGGCACGAATACTGCTAATCTTGCCAGCCTTGACGAATACTCGCACTTGGCCTTGAGGTCAAGGGACTTCTCAGCGCCCAAGGTCGCCCTCTTTGCCGTAGCATTGGCCTCTGAATCATCTATCACCAGTTTTCGGGTAGAAGTTTTTGACCCTGATAAGTTTTGGTTAGGGTGCAAGAAAGGACTGCCAAATGGTGCGGTCGGTGTTTAGCAAGCTGAAAGATATTCGCATCGGGTGTACCTTTGGGCATCTAGATTCAACGCATACAGCTCGCCGAGCGTTAGCCAACCTTGTTGCATCTGCTGCAGACCTTGAGATACTGCAGCTGAACCTCACTGATTATCCCTTTCAACCCCCGGAAGACAATGGACCTGAAACCTCTTGCTGTGTGAGCTTGTCCGCCTTCCAGACTACAGTCTGCGCGACGACCCAACGTTTTCTTCCCTTGAGTATTTGGAGTTGGGGTGCATGGCCTGTCAGGCAATCGAACTCTCTGCTCTGATCTCCAATCACAGGCATACTCTGCGACGACTGGTGCTTAGAAACCTACTTTTGGTCGAAGCCCATCAACGAAACTCTCCAGCGTGCTGGGTCCATACCTTCGAAGAGATTCGATCTTACCACATTCCCCATGTCAAGCTTGCGGGTTCCTTCGCAAATCCGACGAACCAGCAATGGGCTGTTCGTGGAGCCACTGAAGATCCGACATGCCTTCTCAGCAGAGTCCAAGCCTGGCTAGTGGGAGAGGGCGAAGAGGTTTGTCCCATCGAACGTGCTGCCGTACGGCTCGATTCGAGTGGAAGGGAGATTGTGCCGTTGGCAGGGGACCGTCCTGTAGGCGACACGTCGTTCTGCTTAGACATGAGCCCGGCCCCTTCCGAAGACTTGGATGGCGAAGATTGATGATTCCAACAGCAGCGCTGATGATGCAGACAATGTGTTCTTTGGGGATCCCTTCATTGACGACGACGAAGAAGGAGAAGGTTGGGATGATGACCTTCAGTCGCCCGAGCTCTCGTCCGACGATGAGCACTACGTTGCCTTTCGGCAGGGCATGACCTATGCCTAGTCATAGGACGAAAGATTCCTCTGCCTTGGTCTCCCATGACCATGCTCGTAGTGTGGGTCTTTTGGTGCTTGCGCGACGTCGCACGGATCAAGTTACTATGGCATTGAGGCAATGGTCCAGCCGCTTCTACCTCTTTACCAGATTTACAATGACTGTTCTTCGCTTATATATAATCAGTCGATATTCCCGCATTTGTGGGTGCATATTGCTACAGTGCAGGTCGGGGGAATGTGCTTCATCTATACCTATTATACATGTGATTGGCGTTTGTTGGATCCGGGTGAAATTGGCCAACGTTGCTTACAGGATACCATATGAGCAGGGAAGAGAGGATATTGAGCTACATTGCCATGACGGGGGCCTTTTGGGGCAATAGCAATACTCATAGTCATCGATGTTCATCTACTTTTTCGACTTCTTGTCTTTTGGAGCCTTCTTTTCCTTTTCCTTCGCCTTTCCCTCTGCTCTGCCTGGTTCATTTTGCTTGCCCTTCTTGCCCTTTTCCACCTTCGCAGCAGTATCCTCGGCTTTCACACCTCCGATCTTCTCCAGAATGATCATCGCGCCGTGGTTGTCCTTGTTCAAAGACGAAGCATTCTTCTTCAACAGCCCTAGCAATTCGTCCTTATGGCCGAAATTTTCGGCTTCCAGCATCGCGAGCACAACAAACGAATTCGGCCCATTCGCCCAGCTAACGATTGGATCCACCTTGTTTTCTCCGTGTCTGAGCTGCGTGTATAGTATATCGCCAAAGTTCAACGGTGGATCAACAAGGACGACCTTCTTGGCATCCTTATCGAATCGGCCACCTTGAACCAACGACTTCAGCATCCGTCCCACGGCCGGCGTCGCGAGAACCTGCATTGTTTCGTCCGACTCAGACTCATCACCTCCCGCTACCAATTCAGCAACAGCCTGTAGCGCGGCGTCTTTTTTCCCGACCGCGCCAAACAGCGTCTCCGCGACGAACTGACATCCAAGCTGGGACCGAGCGAGGAACTTGATCTGTGAAGCAATCAAATCCAGCAACGGTTGGGACAGAGCCTCCAGCAGTTCCACACGTCTCGTCTCAGGATCCTTTTTCGAAGTACTCGCGCGGACTTCGCGAACCTCCTTGATAATCGCCGCGGTATCTGTATCCGCAGGGACCAGCCACTTCGGCGGCTCCGGCGACATCAGGTACAGCAATGGAATCCTAGAAGTCAAATGCTCAATTTGAGCCATGAGTTCCTGCTCCCGCGCCTCTTGGTCCAGATCTTTGCTGAGTAGTTCAGGGAAGATAGCCTTGGCAGTCATCACCGTGTCATCTATCACCTCGTACGCGGTCAGCAGGACTACGTGTCCGTATACATCGCTCGCGAGGAGCTTGATATGCATCTTGAAGAATTTGAGTATCGTTCGACGGGCCTTGGAATTCCCATGTGCAAGCGCCAGACAGGCGAGTCTAGATCCGGACCTTGTGAAGGCAAGGTTCTTGAAGCAATCGCCCTCCTCGTCGTCACGGAGCATGTCGAGGTACTCGGTCTGCTCGGGACTGCCCGGCTTGACGTTCAAAAAATACTGCAGCATTGCATCGTGGAGCATGGTAAAGCCTGTCGTCTTCTTCTGCACGAGCTGGTTCGTCATTTCTTTGAGATGTTGCATGATCGGGCCGCGCTTTTCGGGGTTCTGGTTCAATATCACAGACAAATCTGCGGTTACTTCCTCTTCGGGTGTTCCTTTATTTTGAGAGAAGAAGACAAATTCCGGGCCATACCATTCCCTCAACAGAACGGCTTTCTGATTCTTCGTCGCAAGGGTCCGATAGATATCGTCGACTATCCAGCTGGCCTCGGGATGCCGAATCAGCCTTTTCACGTGGCCATAGAACTCTTGCACGACGGCGTCGCGACTCTCATTGTCGCCAACGACCATTTTGGCAATCAGAAACTTGGCGTACTTTGACTCGGCGAGCTCGCGATAACTCCCGCTCAATTCTTGCGTGATTTGTTTCCGTTGTGCCGGTGTGGCGTATTTCAATGCGCATTGTATGACCCGGACAGAGTCGTGCTTGAACACAAACTCCTTCACCCGACCCGTTATGATGGCGAATAGTTCTTTGACCAGTTCGTCGCGCTCGGCTTTGGGAACGTGCGATTTGCGCCGCAGTTTCTCCCAGATCTTCTTGCTCCGGGCGATGGAGTCGGCGTTCGGTTTGGCTGCTTTCCGGTCTTGTGCTAGGGCTCGTTGTTTGGCGTGTGCTTCGCGAGATGTACTTCCTAAAATGAGAGGAGACGGGTAAGTACAGAAGAATTTACTTCGGAGAAACGCAAGAGGTGGACGTACCACTTAGGAATGAATCTTGATTGTTCGAACCGTTAGCTTTGTGTGAACCGTAGTCCACTTTTGGCTTCTTCGTGAACGCTGCTTTGCCTTCGGACACAGGTTCCTCGAGTCCTTCGTCGAATGCAACGAAGTCTTCCTCTTGGCCTGCAGCATTCTCGGACTCGAACTTGGGCTTTTTGGGCCCTTCTTTGCTGGACTTAACCTTTTTTGAGGCTTGTGTGTCAACATTCTCTCTAGGACGTTTTGTGCCCGCCATTTTGGACATGATCTCTATTGGGATGAAGTTGCAGTTTTGCGGAGAGAATCTCAAAATGTACGAAACATTTTTTTTGGAGCCGAAGAGCAAACCTGACAAATCTAACAAACACAACAAACATAACAAAGTTGGCCAAAATCTCGCCGCGGATTTGGCGGCAAACGTGCCGCTTTCAGAGCCACCTCCACGTGAGCCCTTCTGCTTTCACCTCTACTTGTGTTGTGACCATTCCAAGGCTAAAGCACCATTGAGGTTCGGCGTGTGCGGGGATCGGGCAGTGGTTAGATGCTTCTGAGCAGCTGCCCAAAGCCCAGCACCAGTGTCCATGCCGGAGGGTATGCTTCGGCACTAGGGCTAGAACAACACGTCCCCCCAAGTCACGGCCTGTTTTTTTGGGAGTGCTTCCCACAGCTGAAGGGCTTTGCAAAGCTTTTTGCGGTGATTACTGCATGGGGCAAGGTCCCGAAGGTCCAAGGTTCACGCCCCGAGGGAAAATGTTGGGGTAGCGACTAAGCAACGCTCTTACTGCTTTTACGAGTGTTGTGATCTCCCCTTGGAGAACAGATAACAGAGACGAATTCAAGCCTCAATTTACCTTAAGGCCATTGGAAGGCAGGTATGTTTTCGATACATGCAAACGAAGATCTAGCTGCGACTGGGAATTGGTGCTTTACCAACCCTGGTAGTTCAGTAGGTTCGTCTACTGCCTAAGAGCTGGTGTCGCCCCGTCCGGAGTTGTTGTCTGAAGTGTGCGCAGTCCGGGATCGATCATGAGAAGTGTTACCACGACCACTGGGGAAACCATGCTTCTCCCTCCTTTTCTGATGTGGCGGAGGCTGCAAAGGGGCGACCTTCTCAACCTGAGACCGAAGGCGCCAATGTTGGGGAAGGGAAGCAGCACCTGATTGTCGGAGAAAGAGGCATTCTTAAAAGCGCAAGGAGAAGCCGATGTCTCAACAACCAAACCTCTTTCTCTGTTGATTCGCCCATCTTCCATTACAAGTCGAAGTCTTTCGGCAAGGATTACGAGGCAGTCATGAGCACTGACAGAGGTCGAACGCCTCCTCGCATCATGTTTGCCACACCTTTGGGTTCTTTCCATGCTGGCACACAGAGCATTCCATGAGTCTGGACAGTTCCACAAGTCGTAGTGGGAGATTTCCGTCAATATCGAACGGCAGCAATAGAAAGTCTATTGCTACGCATCCGGTGGGTCGACTTCAAACTTTCACGCCTCCTATATCCCAATCCTCGCCCAACCCTTGCAGAGCCATCCTCCACTGCGAACTATAATGTGGGACCTTGTCTGGTCGCAGAAGATGAACACGAAGACTCTGGCAAGATCTGAGAAAAGAGGTGAAATCCATGTCGCAGCATAATTAACTGCCGAAATCCCAGATACGAGGTCGTTTAGCGGCATGGGTCATGTCCGCTGGACGCTCACCCGCACGTGGATCATGGTTGGGAATTCATCGCTGCCACATGATGCCACCATCACCAACCATCCCAATGTCTTCCCCGGATTTCTCCAACAACGGTATCGACCCCGCGCTCTTGGATGTGCCCGGACTTGCGAAGCACCACTAGCTGACCCGTGCAGACCCCAGATTGGGGACGGTGGCTTGAACTAGGAGCATCCCCCGATGTCTTAGACGTCAGACAAGGCTCACAAGCTTTCCTGGGCTTCATGTTATTGACTGTAGGACATGGTGAGAAACCATGACTCCAAATCTGTGCTTGGAATCATAGTCTTCTGCGCCAATGAGCTCTGTGGAGATATGGGGTCAGGCCTGAAGATGGGGAATCCTTGCCCAAGTGCCTCGCCTCGATCGCGGCGGCTTCATCAATCAGGTTTGGGTGGTAGTAGCGAGATGCGATGCCTGTCGATGTACTTAAACTTAGCCTCGCGTCCTCGCCTGTGACCACAGACTCCGATTTCAAACAACACCTACAACCCTGCTCGGACTCCTCCTGTCGCCAGACTTCCGGTTGGTCTTCTCGACCTTTTTGAAATCAAACCAAATACTCTACTCAGAGTTAGGTCAACATGGGTCTTGGTGTCTTGGAAGGTCTGTCGCTACCCGTCATTGATGCCCAAACCCCCTTTCAAGCTGACCGGTGGCGCCTCTCGTGTCGAATACTCGCATACTGACGTTTGCTTCCCCAGACCACAAACTTTCGCACGTGCCTGGGACGGTCCTCTTGAACGATGAAGCTGCCCACTCCGAGTCACAGACCGGAAACCTCAAGCATGGAACGGGCAAGAACTCGCACATTGTGCTCTCTCCCCAACCCAGCGACGACCCAAACGATCCGCTCAATTGGTCACTCCTGAAGAAAGAGTCCATCGTATGGATTCTCGCTTTCGGATCCATGCTGTGTGCAGCCACCAACGTAAGTCGCTTCGGCCTTGCCTTCGACGAATGTTATCGCGTCTGACTGTCACCCCAGGGACCGTTCCTGAATGCCTCTTACTTCGCCATCGCGCAACAGATCAACAAAGACCTCACCACCACCGTCCTGGTCTCCGGTTACAATATCCTTGCGATTGCCTGCATCGGACCCTTCGTGTGCGCATTCAGCCGCCGATATGGCAAGCGTCCAGTCTTCCTCGTGTCCACGCTTTTTTGCATCGTTGGCACGGCCATCGGTGAAGTCAAAGTCAGTTATGAATATCTTCTTGCGGCGCGCATTGTGCAAGGATTTTCCACCAGCGCATTCGAGTCGCTCATCATCTCGGTTGTTGGAGACCTCTTCTGCGTCCACCAACGTGGCCTGAGGATTGCATCCATCAATTTCGTCCTCAACTCTGCCTCGAGTCTAGCTTCGATCATTTGCGGCCAAGTCTACAACAACCTTGGCCTTCTCTGGCTGTTCCACCTTTTCCAGATCTTCCTGGTCATCCAATTCGTCCTTATGTTTTTCTTCTGCCCCGAAACGACGTATATCCGGGAAACTATCTACGAAACCGACACTCTCCAAACGGAGACGTTTGAGCAAATTGACAAAGCCAACGAAGAACACCGCGAACAGGCCATTGCCGTCAAAGAGCTCGGCGAGCCTGCCGCAGTCGCCGCCGCGGCGAATCAACGCATCCCGAAGAAGAAGACATTTGTCCAGGAATTGAAGGTCTATAATGGTGTCTTTTCCCAGGACAGCATCGTCAAATGGCTCTTTGGTATGATCCTGACGCTCTTTAACCCCGCCGGCTTCTACGTTATCATTGTGTCAGGCTTGCTCTGCGCGTGGTACGTCGGTTCGGCCATCATTCTCGCTGGCATCTTCGCCGGCCCACCCTGGATGTTCAACGCCGCACAGATCGGATATCTCGGAACGGGCCCATTCATTGGCGGTATGATCGGAAGCATTCTTCTCGCAGTCTTCTCCGATCGCGTCATGAAGTGGATGACCATCAGGAATAAGGGGACTTAGTAAGTCAAATTTGGCGAATCCGTACTCGTATGCTCACGGCACTGACCATTTCGCCCTAGTGAACCTGAATTTCGCCTTATTTTTATGTTGCCATGCGCAGTCTTTTCCGGCTTCGGCATGTTCTTCTTCGGGTACACCATGGCTCATGGATCCAATGCCATCTTGTGCGCGTTCTTCCAGGGCATGATGATGGTTGGGGTGATGATCGGCGTGGTTGCCACCATGTCCTATGGCCTCGATGCCTTCCGAAGTCAAAGTAATGAAATCTTTGTCATGAACATGGTATTCAAGGTGAGTACTCGCCTGCACATAACCACGTCACGACCCGAGTTTCTAACCATCCGAACCACAGAACTTTATGTTTTACGGCCTCTCCAACTTCGCCAACAACTGGGTTGCCGCCAAGGGCCCGGAAGAGATCATGTTTACCTTCGGAGGCACTACCTTGGCCATGTGCATTTTCGGCATCCCTGTGTACATCTTTGGCAAGAAGATGCGCAGTTGGTGGACTCGCCACGACCTGTTCATCAAGTTCAACATGCAGACCACGGGACCGGAGACACATTTGGGTTGAAGTAGACTCCCAGTCATAATTTTGAGCAAGGAGGAAGGTTGTAGTCAGATATGTTGTCGCTCATGGTAAAGGACAATGCACCGTGCATGAATGCTTAACAGAAACCCATGTAATTCAGATTAAGACCTCCAATTGAGTATTGATATATCGGTTTGCACTTGTGGATGAGGAAGGCTGTCCCGAGTTTTCCGTTCCTTTCCAGATGCTTCTCCAGTGCTCAGAATTTTTTAGACTTGCACAAATCGAAACCTGATTTCTCCTAGATAGGCTGTTGTTCTAAGCCACTATTTCTATACCGCTGGAATCTTGCGGGACCGCAGTTTCGGCCGCGTTACCAGCTGGATCAGCAGATCCTTCTGAACCGGCTTCTTGGCCAAGATCCCCCTGTTCCCCGGCATTTCGCAGCGGCTGAGCTTGTTGCTGGGGTTGGACAGATCCCTGCCGTCGTTCCGGGTATTGCGATTGAGCAAGAGTATCCGGCGGAGCTGATTGCTGGTCTTGAGCATAGCTCTGCGGTGGCATTGCATGCTGCTGTTGAGCAGGAGTCTGCGGCTGCAAAGTACTCGATTGCTGTCCTGGATTGGAGTATCGACGCTGGTCTTGAGTCTTAGGAACGCCTTGCCGCTGCTCTGGATGCTGACACTGAATTGGAATTTGTGGATGGGGAGAGTTCTGTGTCCGTTCAGGGAGTTGATGTTGACCCGGCATTGGCGGTTGATGGGTAGGTTGTGCTTGTCCCCTGGTGTGGCTTTGCATAGCCATTGGACCCTGAGGAGCATATTCTTGATGCGATCGTGGCTGTGGGGTTAGCGGCTTTGGTTGCAGGCGCCTTGGAGGAGGAGGATCATTTGGGCCGCGTACATTCGGCACAAAGCCATAATATGGGAGGTTCTCGGGCAGCGTAGGGTTAGGAGAAGGCGTGTGAGGCATCGAGCCTGAGCCTGGTTGCTGCACGGGCGTGGGCTGAGTGAAGGGGCCATGTGATGGCAATATCTCTGGGTGAGGCAGACGGGGATCATGCCACTGTCTTGGTGGATAGTGATATTGAGGCGGGAGATAGGGAGGGGTATTATTTGGCCTTGGAGGCTGAGGAGGCGGCAAAGGTGGTGTATTCCAGGTCAGGGGCGCAGCAGCCTTGCTTTTCTCGGCTTCCAAGTCCTTGATCTTCTGCTCCGCTTCGAGTAATCTTGCTTTCAGTGCCTCGAGTTCCGAGGGTGGTTCGGTTGCCGCAGGGGCTCGAAGAGATGGTGAAGAGGTAGTCGTTGAAGCCTCGGCGAGGCCACCTCTATCCTTGCGCTTCTTGTACGGACCCCTCTTCTTGCGGGCCCAAGTAAGCTGCTCACCGGACATGAAGCCAGACATCATGCCTGGAACTTGAGACTGCCTGCTTGGACCGAGCGTAGCCGCTGCACCAACATTATTTTCAGCGCCGTCCGCTCCGTTCGACGGCGGTTCCGATCCCACAGTAGACTCAACTGTATCGCCTACGGACTCTGCTGCAGCTGTTGCGGCTTGTTCAGCAGAACCAAGAAAGTCAAATAGAGGTTGCAAGCTGTCCTCTCGCGTAGATGGTGGTAGGATATTGATTGTTGGCCGAGGTAATGGTTCTGTCGCCAGTTGCTTCCATGAGCGTCCGAGTGGGCGTCCGACTCGGCGTTTTGGACCTTGGACAGGCGGGGGAGTTGGTTGCTTAGGCCTTCCTTTTGGTTTAGGCTTGGGTAACTTTTCCGGATGGAATATCTCCATTAGTTTTCTTCGTTTGCTTCCATTTCGCGGAGGAGGAGCTCTTTCATCGAAGGTTGGATGGAGTGGGATGTGCTTGTAGTGCAACTCGAGGCTCATTTTCGTCAGGGAAAACTTGACCGAGAGCCCTCCCTCGCAATCCCACACCTGCTTCCTGATCTTCACACCCTCTTTCACCCTCGCGCCTTCGTTGGCAGCTCGGCATTTGTTCAACATCGAATCATTGCAGAAATATGAGAATCTGTTCGCTTGGTCCTCTCGACTGAGCCAGTTGTTATGAAAGCTGTAGTGGTACCCATCTGCCTCCATCACAGCCTCAACTAGAGATCTCGCGATTGCTTTCTGAGTGAGCATTTGCTCCCTTGGGTCTTGGATGTTTTGCAGAGCATCAATTACAGTGACGGCAGTCTTGTTGAACAGGCTGTACACGTATGGCGTCCGATCATGTAAGGGTTTATTTCCTTTAGGCTCTCTGACCGGTACTGAGAAGGCAGCAGTGACCGGGAAGGAGAACTCCAGTGTTGTGTGTGCCGGGTCTCCAGTCGGATGAGCCAAATAGTCACGTAGTTGCTGCTCTAAGTCCTCCCTTCTGTTACATCTAAACTGGATAGACTGTCCCAATGGATCCTTCGCCTGTCGACCCCGATGACGCTTTGGTTTGGTCGGTGCAACTTCTCGTTCTCCGGTGTCTTCTTCAGTATCATTGTATGGTGCAGATGGTATATCGGGAGTCGCGTCCGACACCGTGGACAAGTCCGGTTCTTCCATCTCGTGATGAACGGAGTTAGATCGTAGTATTGGGAATAGAGTCACATCGCAAGTTTTGTTTTGTTAGAGCTAGGTCGGTTAACCGAAGATCGATTTGACCCCTGCCAAGACGCGTCGTGCTCGTGCACCGTGTATCCTCGGTCGTTATTGGTCTACTGTGTACTCTCCACCGCTCCTACTAAGTTGTTCTTTGCGGTCGATCCTGAGAAACTGGAGGTATGGTCGCGCGATTGATTCTGCAAGCAACAAAGCCCCGATCCAACCTGACTTCAAGCCCGGCAAGCCGCCAGCTGACCGTCACTCGCAGTCACAGAATGACGCCCGTCTCGACCGAGAACCTTCGACCGATTGTCTTCTCAGGACCCTCGGGTACGGGCAAGTCTACCCTGATCAAGCGCCTGTTCCAGAAGCACCCAGACCTTTTTGGCTTCAGCGTCTCGCATACAACGCGCAAGCCCCGCAATGGCGAGGAAGATGGTGTCCATTACCACTTCACCACTCCTGAGAAGTTCCAAGAGATGATTGCTGAAGACGCCTTTGAAGAGCATGCGAAATTCGGTGGTAATTACTACGGAACGTCAAAACAGGCAGTAAAAGATGTTGCAGACGGCAAGGGCAAGAGCATTGACGGGACGACTGCGTCAGGGAAGAGGATCTGCATATTCGACATCGAGATGGAAGGAGTGAAGCAGGTGAAGAAGAGTGATTTGAACCCGAGAATATGCTTCATTCAACCACCCAGCATGGAAATACTTGAGCAGCGCCTGCGCGGCAGAGGTGATACAGCCGAAGACGCCATACAGAGGCGGCTGGCCCAAGCCAAAAACGAGATCGAATACTGCAAGCAAGAGGGCAAGAACGACAAGGTTATCATCAACGACGATCTTGACCAAGCATTCAAGGAACTGGACGAATGGGCGATGCAGGGGATTAGTGCTTGATTCCGTTGCGTCTGTTTTGGTGTTCTCATGAGAAGACGACATAGACTATTTTACGAAGACCGGAATGGCTGGATGGAGTTTAGCTGGAAGGGGCAACAAGTCATGAGGATTAGTTCTGCCCCAGATCTTAAGGAAGAGAAACCCGCTCTCAATAGACGCTACATTAGAAGAGGCTTGAAGTACAAAATAAGCATCCTTCACCAGTAATCCCATTTTCACGCCAACCCATGGCTCAGAAGTCAACCTCTCAGTATCCATTCATGGTCATGCGTTGCGAACCTCTGCTCAACTCCCGGTCTGCGGCAGGACTGATAGGCCGGCTACCAGCCATACCGCTTGCTGCACTACTTTCCTTCAGAGCCAACAATTGCTTCGCTCGGAACGTCTCATAGTGAATTTGGCTCGTCGTTTCGATGAGATCCTGGAGGTGAGTACGTGTAAGGAAGTTCCGGAGATAAACGAATTCGCAATGGTTCTCGTCCTCGACATTGATGATACCCCATTTGTTCTGTCGGCCTCTGACCTGCTTGCCATTAACAATGATGGATTTCTCGCTGCCGACGATGGCGAATGGGATGATGTCCTTGATGGTCGCATTGGTTGCTCTCTCCTCATCATCCAGCTCTTCGTTGTCATAGGGATACATTTTCAGGTTGTGAAAAGCGAACTCCTCCTTGATGCGTTCTTTGAATGCTCTGCGCTCCTCCAGCGTAAGGGAGTCGGCCTTTGCGATGACCGGCACGACATTGACAACATCGGAGAGCTTCTTCAGAACCACAATGTCAATCGGTTTGAGGGCGTGGCCCGACGGTTGGATGAAGAACAAGCAGCAGTGAACTCGTGTGTCCTGGATGTATCTCTCTCTTTGCGCAGTGAGCTCCTTTCTGAGGTAAGCACTATGTTGGTCTTTGATGTATTTCACAATGGGATCCCAGCATCGATCGTTGTTGACCAGATCTCCATAGCCAGGAGTGTCAACAATGTTCAGGCGCAGGCGGACTCCATTCTCTTCGATAACTGCGGTATTCGTCAATTTTGTGATGCTTTAGTCGCGACAGAATTCAACTGACCATGGGAGACAGTTTGGATCTCGGTAGTAGAATGAATGGGCTCGTCTGGGCGCAGACGGCCTTTTGACTCCAAAAGATGGCTTGCGAAGATGGTGTTGATGAGAGTAGACTTTCCAAGGCCAGATTGCCCAACGCAGATGACGTTGAATTGGAATCCTATATGACTTGCATCAGTACAAAGCCAAGGAGAGGACTGCTTTGCCCACCTCTTTTGAGCAACTTCTTCTCTATCTGCTGGGTGATCGAGTCGAAACCGACATGAGACCGCGGAAAGATGGCATTTCCTTGCGGCATAGTCATCGCCATGATGGAGAGGTAACAAAGAGAATGTGAGAAAGAGAAGAAAGTGACGGGCTGCGATGCGCTGAAGGATGCGAAGATTGCAAACAAGCAGGAGCAGAAGTGACTGCAGTGTTGAAATCTCCCCAGACGAACAGTGGACTGCCCAAGTTACGAACCCCTATAATTCCTTAATTCCTTAATTCTCCGCCAAGTTTGGGAAAGAGCAACTACGCCAGCCCAATCGGTGTTAGTCCAGGGCCCCTTCCAGCACATTGATCGCCCGACATCCTCGTGCTTAACTCAACGTTCTATCTCTATTCTGCCCAGTTTCAGGCCCGTTCACCCCGACATATTTTACGGTCAGAAACTGCTACAATCAAGAAAAAAGACTAGAGGCCAGTACATTTGACACATGCATACAGATCCTGGTTTGGAAATTACAGTCTCGGTCTCCTACGAACACCTCAGGTACTGCAGAAGCGACTGTTGAGGGCTGACTAAGGTAGCAAAGGCACCGTTGGTCAAAGCGGCGAGGCCTTTCCGCTAAGCGCGGCGACATTTATTTCCACATAGAGCACCACGATTGAACTTAGCGTGTCTGAAGTAACTTCGATCAAAAAGTTGTCGTGCTTCAACGGTGCTGAACGTCCCGCTCGCTGCAGCCCACCTTGTCAACTTGTGACCATGGCGCTGACCGCCGCCGCCGCCAGCACTTCCCTCTCCAGCTTGTTCCTCCGACGAACCGCAGCCAGATTCGCCTCAGCCCTTCAGTCATGGCCTTCGCGGCCTCTGCTCTCCGCATCAATCGCTATTCCTGCCATAGCAATCAACATCCCCGGTCTGGTGTCAGATATTTGGGAAGGAATCTTGAAAGCTGTTCCTAAAAAGAAGACGTCACACAGAAAGAAGAGACAACGACAGCTGGCAGGCAAGGCATTGAAGGATGTGAAGGCCATCAACGAATGTCCTGGTTGTGGACGGCCGAAGAAGGCTCACACGTTATGCCCGTATTGCGTTGCTGGTGAGTTTGTTGCTAAAACTCTGTGGACCTTGTGCTGACTTGTTTCTGCTAGAAATATACGAAAGCTGGAAGGCAAGGGATGCGGAACAACGAGAGATGGCGTCGCAGAGCAAATCATAAAAGATGGCCGTTACTATGGATAAGAGAGTAGATCTTCCCTGTCCACACCACGAATACTACAGGCTGGCCTCCGACTGCCGACGGTTTCGCGGGGAGATAGCACCGACGGCTGCTTTGAGGCGGACATCCCTCACAAGATACCCACCTCGAAGGATCGAGCTCTTTGCGAGCTATGCTGGGCAAGTTGATCTTTTCGCTGTGCCGCAAAGAGTGCTGCTTGCGAGGCCTGCGGATTTCGCTAGTTTCGTTCCGGAGACACAAACATGAGAAGAGCGACTCTGGCAGTCGGACGGCTGCCTGAGAGCGAGGGTCTGTATTGTCCCAAAGACGATTGGTGTTGCAATGCAAGAGCAGCGGCAACCTAAAGTGGCTATGTGATTCGATCTCGTACATCAGCCGGCACGAAGGCCGTTCCGCAGTGAGTGGACCGACGCCAGTTGGCAATCACAAACGAACAAGTCCACTAGATAAAACATTCTAACTGGGCAAAATAAAATGTATCAAGAGTAAGACATTTTTGTGCTACTGTACATTTCTCGATGGCACTCGGCCAGTTTTAGTGTATTTTCAAAGGATGCTCGCTTGCTAATCATGATGACCGAACTGGTTCACTGTGATCCATCTCCGTAAGAAATTTATGCTTCATTTTGTACTGTATGCTGTCTGGGCTCTCCATGAAGCATAGCAGCCAAGAACCTATCAAATCCACACCCCGTTCTTTTCATGAAATTCATGATTGGTGACGCTCTCATCCCGGTGCATCTTGAGTGCCAAGGAAGCGCTTTATTTTCGACTCTTGGCCAAGTCGTGTTGAGCCTGAGCTGTAGGACCGCCTGGCAAGGGCTGATCCCTGCCACTGATGCTGGTCTCTCCCTTGGTGATGTCCCTCAAGACTTGAGCATCGATGGGCTCGCCTGTATGACTCTGCGCCTGTGCGGTGGGACCACCTCGAACAGGTTGGTTCTGACCAGTGATCTTACTCTCGGCTTTTCGGATGTTGGAGATCGTGTCACCATGGAGGACACCATCAGAGGCAGAAGAGTTCTCATTGGTGTTGCCATTAGGGTTCTCTTTGTTTGATCTGGTCAAGATGGATTGAGCGGTAGCAGTTGGACCTCCTTTGACACGATCTCCGATGACATTCTTCTCACCTCGGGTGATAGAAGAGATGGTGTTGGAATTGAGAGGTTCGCCAGCATGAGCCTGGGCTTGTGCGGTAGGTCCGCCCTTTTGTGGGTTCTCGGAACCAGTGAGTTGTTTCTCCTTCTCAGTGATAGTAGAGATGGTCTCGGAGTCCAACTTGGGTTGATTGGACGATGCCATTCTGACGGATGTGATGGAGGATCTTGCGGCACAGGAGGTCTTCAAGGGTGTGATTGAGTGACGAAGGCTTGAGGAAGTAGTTGAGCTGCAGAGTTGGAAACAGGATCTTGACGGACGGAATGAAAGATGAAGAATTCGAGGAGAAGACATATTTCTTAAGTATTAACGTAGGGAGCGCCTTCCTTTCTTCTTTGTGCTGTACCTGTACTTTTGACGTCAGAATGAGTCGAGTCAAGTCAATTCGCCTCAATTCTTCTATTCAATTGATACGGCAAGAACGTAAGGGGATTTCCCTGTAGTCGACAACTCCCTGTCGCTACTGCACATCTTAAGTATCTTTTTTTTTGAGCTTGACCGGTGTCAATGGTAGACGTCAATGAAGGTTACATATTATGGGGCTCCTTGACGTAGAACGATTTTACCTGGTCCCTTGCAGTGATCGACTCTCGACGAATCATACACTTTCGTGGCGAGAAGATCGTCTTACAGTCACCGAATTGCGGGCATATTGACCGCGCCTTAGAGGGATGCTGAATGTCCAGAAGATGGGAACTATCCACGTCAAAGCACTGCGAAGAGGAGCTTGACTGTTCCACCAGGAAAGGTTGGAGTGCGCTGAAGATGTTGATTCAGGAGACGATTTTAGGAGAGTTTTGTCCTCGTAGAGTGACGTCATTTCAATATAATTCCCTTCGAGAACTCGTGGTGTTCATTCAGTACGATGGACGCGACTGGGACGAGAGGCTTCTGAAGCTGCAGCACTTGCTACTTCAACAACTGCAGTGTGTCGATCCATCAACAACTCACGTAGCCAAGTACTGGCTCTATGATGCGTCGCACGTGCCAACATGGTGAGTCCTACCCTTTTGCTCACTCACCACGGTGTGACTGACGACCTCCGCAGTCGAAGCAGTATCTCTCACAGCACGCAATAGATGATGGTAAGTGTATACACTCTGGCTACGACGACTTCTGTATTGACAGCGGTGCAGCGCATGCGACCGACATCTTTGCCCTGGCTGTGACCACGACTCAAATCCTCAGCGGTTCCGGAGAACCTTCGATCAAAGTCCATTCAACCACCGACGATGACTTCCCCATTGCCCAAGTCCTCAGGGACGCGCACAAGGTGGGCTGCCACCATATAGTCACCGATGAGGCCGGCACAAGAGCTGTGAGTGTGGGCTTTGATGGCCTAGTCAGAGTTTGGAAGTATGAAGAAGGCAAATGGGAAGACGACGGCGAAATCAGAAATGATGCTCCTAAAAGAGCTGGACAAGTCTGGGCTGTGGCCTTGTCGAGCGACGGGCAATATCTGGCCGGGACAACTCAGGACGGACGGGTGAACGTTTGGGACTTGAACAACGGCAAGCAGAAAATCAGAGAGTTTGAGACCAAGGGTAGTTTTGGATTGTGCGTCGATATGGTAATTGTCTCATGCTTCTCGTGGGCGAAAGAGGCGCTGACACACTCCCAGTCTCCAGATGGTCGCTTTGTCGCCAGCGGCCACGAATCCGGCAACATTTACGTCTTCTCTACCGCAACATCTCGCCTGCTACACTCCTTACCAGGACTAATCAAGCCTGTTCGCTCGGTTCAATTTTCACCCGGCTCGACGCTACTTGCAGCCGCTGGCGATGCCCGCATTATTTCTCTCTATGACTCTACCTCGGGGGAACAGGTGGCTAACCTCAGCGGTCACGCCGCTTGGATTACGAGCCTTGATTGGAGTCATACCGGCCAATATTTGCTGAGTGGAAGCCTCGATGGCAAGGTCAAAGTATGGGACGTGGAACGAAGAACATGTGTGGCCACTCACAGTGAGAGTGACAAGGGTCTTTGGAGCGTCAAGTGGTTGCCGAAGAATGCCACTGCTATATCGATGCACAGGGCAGAGCGATTTGCAACGGCGGGAAGCAATAAAGCCATTGCAATCTATCGGGAGGCAACTGGAGGTTGATTTTCTCCAAGGGAGTGCTCTTCCGTGCACAAGCCGCTAGGCCGAACCATCCAGAAAAGAGGTGATTCGGAATGGGTGCGATTGTGGGTACAACTCGAGAGACCAGATCAAAACTGGCTGTAAGATTCAATGGCGGACATCCCGTCAACGGCTTGCCGTTGCCTCTGAGAGACAAGGAGAATGGAGAAGCTTGAGGTCTGCCAAGACGCTGTGGATGTGTAAGACTTACGCCTGCTGTGGCCAAGATCGGAAACCGAATCAAGAACACCACAGGGGTCAGCAGAAGCCCCATCAATGCGTCTACATCAATTGTGCTGGCAACCTTCACAGCAACATCGCCCTACATCTGGACGGACGGTATGTGCAGGTGAAAAAGTCTACAACGTCGACGTAGATGTATCTCCTCAGAGAGGACCCATTCCCATAAAGCCATCAGAGAGGCTGGAGATAGGGCGAAACATGAATAGAGAATGAAGGAATCTCAAAACCTTCAGAAAATTTGCTCTCGGCATAAATTTTGACAACATCTATCATGGTGTGAGGATGGATGAAGCTTCGAAAATGCCTGTAGATATTGGACGATGTCTAAAAATACTGATCTAGATTCGCCCTCCACATGAAACATGTTATAGATTCTACAACATCACCTCGGGCAGAGTGTAATACAGTGACAGATCGAGTTGCCAGAGCGGCACATGAGCTCTGCAACCCTATCACCAGTTGCCATTTGGTTGTAGTGCTTCAGGACAAGTCTGACCCTCAGACAGACTAGGGGGAGGAGATGGAAGCATTTGATTATAAAAGATGGACGATATAAAGTCTGTAAGCCATAAGCGAACCAGCACCACCACGGCCTCGAGCACACTACCGAAGTCGCAGGCTCGAGGATCAGGTGGATAGGATTAGAGAGGCCATTCCGTCTTGGTCCAAGGAGAATATGTGAGAGCCACTGATTTTTGCAAGGCAATAACAAGGGTATTTAAGGACCGTATCAACTTGAAGAAGAAGAAAAGGAAGCAGAAGGTCGATTTTGAAAAAGTCGGAAATGTCAAGCACAGTCTGAGATTCGCTTGGCATGTTTGCTACGTTGACCTCAGCCTTGTGCCACACAATTCTGGAGTGGGCAAGGCTGCTCCTCCCCGTGGCCTTCTTACCATTGGCTGAGGCTGCCATCTTATCGTCGTGCAGCTGTTCATGCACGCTCGATGCATCTGCAGTTGCAGTTGCAGAACCTGAACCACTCCATAAAGGAGAAAGCTAACCGCTGCTGATGTCGTGCACGTGAGTAGCGAGCTCTTCAGTGGCTCGGTCCATTCCGATGGATGTCTCTCGAGCTGTCACCACTCCTACTCCAGGTAGCTAATGAAAACGCCCACCTTCTCATCTTGTTTCTTGACAAGATATCATGGCGGGATTCTGTCTTTCCGTTTGTGCCGTCAGCTTTGTTTTTGGTATTAGTCTGGCACAACGACATCTCCCGGCCCAGGACTTCTTTCCACTTCTGCCAGATGCAAACACCACGGATCTGTTTCCAATGCCACCATGCGGCACGTTTCAGCTACATGAAGCGACTATTCAAGATATGCAGCTTGCGATGGACAATGGCTCGTTAACCTCAAAGCAGCTTGTACTCTGCTATCTGCGAAGGGCCTATCAGACTCAGAGATACCTAAGGTAAGTAAGTCATGGTTGGTGGACGGTACGATTGACATAGCAGCTCCATCTTGGAATTCAATCCAGATGCTCTATCTATTGCCCACGCTCGCGACCACGAGCGAAAGCATGAGAAGATTCGAGGTCCACTACACGGCATTCCCTTCATTGTCAAAGACAACATCGCGACCAAAGACAAAATGGAGACCACGGCCGGAAGCTGGGCCCTTGTCGGCAGCATTGTCCCTCGCGACGCCCACGTTGTCTCCAAGCTCCGTGACGCCGGCGCCGTCTTGTTCGGCAAAGCATCTCTGAGCGAATGGGCGGACATGCGCAGCAACAATTACTCCGAAGGCTACTCCGCCCGTGCTGGCCAATGTCGCAGCCCATACAACCTAACCGCTAACCCCGGCGGCAGCAGTTCTGGCAGCGCCGTCGCCGTCTCTGCCAATGTAATCGCCTTTGCTCTCGGCACAGAGACGGACGGCAGCGTGATCAATCCCGCCGAGCGCAACTCGATCGTGGGCATCAAGCCCACCGTGGGCCTGACCTCTCGCGCCGGCGTCGTCCCCGAAAGCGAGCATCAAGACACAGTCGGCACATTCGGCCGCACGGTGCGCGACGCCGTGTACGCTCTCGACGCCATCTACGGCGTCGACCCGCTGGACAACTATACATCCGCCCAGGAGACGCCTCTTGGAGGCTATACCCAATTCCTCTCTACAAAAGATGCCCTCAAAAACGCGACCTTCGGCCTCCCTTGGAATAGCTTCTGGGTCTACGCCGACGACGAACAACAAGCCCAACTCCTTGAACTCATCGACTTGATCACAGCCGCTGGCGCAACTATAGTCAACAATACCGAGATCACGAGCTACGAAACCCTTATCTCACCGGACGGCTGGAACTGGGACTACGGCTCCACCCGCGGCTTCCCAAACGAGTCTGAGTACACTGTCGTCAAGGTCGACTTCTACAACAACATCAACAAATATCTGTCGGGACTCTCCAATACGAACATTCGCACGATCGACGATCTGGTCGCGTATAACCTGGCCAACGACGGGACGGAGGGCGGTAATCCTTGGCCTCTAGGTATCCCAGCATTCTACTCTGGGCAGGACGGATTCCTTGCCTCCCTGGAAATAGGAGGCGTCATGGATGAGACGTACTTTCAAGCATTACATTTCTGTCAGAGCTCAACGAGGCAAGGCATCGAGGAGGCGTTGAATCACAACGGGATGACGCTGAGTGGGCTGTTGGTCCCTCCCGATGTAGGCCAGACGTACCAAGTCGCCGCGCAGGCCGGCTATCCAATGATCACGGTGCCTGCTGGTGTGCGGACAATCAATGGGATGCCGTTTGGGCTTGCGATCATGCAGACGGCCTGGGCGGAGGGCGAGTTGATACGCTGGGCGAGTGCCATTGAGGATCTGCAGACGGTAAGTGGGACTGAGAGAAAGAGGAGTCTGCCATTCTGGAGAGATTATCTCGAGAGGAATATTCCGGTGCCATTCTTGGACTTCTAGTGGGAGTGAACCGCGGCATGGTGGCCGTTGGCTTGGGGAGTGGGGCAAAAATGGACGTGAACAAGCTTAATCCCTTGCTCTGCCTGGCCAAACTGACATTCCCGTCATTCACCAGAGTAGCAACGGGTCGGTGGTCGGAGTAGGAAAATGATAACCTTGACCACAACGCAGAAAGCGCGTACTGGTTGAGTATCTCTTCGGCCCGAGCCAGTCTACAAGCGCTCTAATAGCTGTACGGTCACCGACTGGTGACCCAAAGCGAAGCCAGGTTGTACACAGACAACTATACCTCGTTCCAAACGTGCTACGGGAGACGCCGGATGTAGAGCACCCGTGTGGTTGTCCCAAACTCCACCCTTTTGCTGAGATCGAACGATCCACGAACGCTCTCTCCTCCGCGCGTCCTGATAGTACCTCAAGTCTTCCGGATATAAGATGTCGGCCGGAGATAAGTTCTTAAATGCATATGCAAGCAAGGAAAGGGGTTTAGACAGTCCGAATGATCTATGCATATACTAAGCCATCATATTCAAGCCATGAGCCTCGAAAAGCTTGGCCATCCTTCTTATCTGGTATCGGTACATCGAAACTCGCATCAATCGCTCTCATTCGACTCACAAATGGCGCTTCCGTTCGCTCTCCAGTCCATCAGCACACGTGAGGCCATCGCTGACGCAGTGTATCGTGCCGTGCAGGGGATAGACACCAATGACCTCCCACTGTTCAAATCAGCCTTGACCGAAGACGTCAGTATGGAAGCGACAGGCATGGGAGTCATTCAAGCGGACGATATCGTCAACAAGATGTTCTCTGGAGTTGGACCCATGGATACCACTCACATCATCAGCAACATTCGTATCAATGCGGAAGAAGATGGACACACAGCCAGCATGACAGCATATGCGGTCGCTCAACATTTTCGGAAGGGAGAAGGACATGACCCAGCCGCGCCGGGACTGCTGAGTGGCGGCATATACACCTTGGAACTTGTCAAAGACAGCAAAGATGGTCTCTGGAAGGTTCGAAAGTGGGTGGTAGATTTCAAATGGATGCAGGGCGACAGGTCGATCATGACATGGCAGCAATGAAATTCGTGCTTGAGACCATGCAAGTACCAGGGATATCGTCAGACGCCAGATATGACAGTTAGATGTAGGCCTCCAGCTGATGTCGTAGACCCCGAAGAAAGAAGAGCAGTACATTCCTGGTCTCAATACAACACGCTGTACAGACATCCAGGCAAGATAGAACTTGACATGGCGAGGAAGGCCTGTCTATCTCCAGAGCTCGGTTGTGATGGACTGGAAGGGCTTTTGCAGAAGACACGGGGATAGTCCCTCCAAATCGCACATGTCTGTGTAGGAGAATATCTGAGTAAATACACATTTGACGGCATGTATGAGACTGCCTGCTGCATAGGGTAAAAAAGATCTTCCAGGATATTGACAAACACAGATCCGTACATGAAACAGATCTACGGAGCTTGGTTGCTGCTCTGCGCATTGGTTCGGTTCACCTCTCTCAAGACTTCCCGCAACAATGACGCAGCATCGATTCGATCAAGTCGAAATATGTCGATTTGAAGCCGGCAATGTCTCTGGCGGCCGGTCGCTACTATCAGACTCAGATCCCTCAAAGAAAGTAGCCGCTGGCGGCAGGTTCAAGGCACCCCAGCCATATAGGGTCGTGAGAATTATAGCTTGGTGGTCAGATAAATTCCACTTCCGGACTGCTGTCAAAGGGTGGAGGACACTGGCTTCCTCGAATATGGCCGATGGTCTGTAGTGATGCAGAGGCAGCGCTCCTTTCTACCGCCTCCGGGAGTAGTGTTTCTCGCGTATCATAATAGATTCTCGTGGTCGAAGCCTTTCTCAAGGCCGCTACGGCCAAGGTTGAGGGTTGGCTGAGGGTTTGTTGAGTGGCGGTTTGAGGGTTGGTGTAAGTCAAAGATTCCGACTTCTCGTCTTCCAAGGGCAGACATCTGTCGCTATCGTGTCTGGTGATCCCTTTGCGACCTTGCCGATTCTTACAGGTTCTTCTTATCGTCCTCCTTTGAGCGGCTTCCAAAACCGTAAGCAAGGCCACCGCCAACAAGATTTGCCAAACACAATCCCATTGTGGCGCCCCTGAGAATTCCTCGGGTACCGAACTTGTTCATGAGACCAACTCGTCTTCTGCCTGCCAGCACTAGATATGCACCACTCAAAGCAGCAGTAGTACCCGCACTGTCAATTTTGTAGCCTTGAAGATTGAGGTAGGTGGAAAAGAGGAGCATTGGAGGGAAGAGCATAGGAAGTGGTTGGAAAGGTCTCGCATGTTGAGCAAAGACTAAGGTTGCAAGGAGAGCAGGTGGAACGGGATTCTCTATCAAGAGTGTAAGTAGATACTCTGGAAACAGTCAATGGATGCAAGACGCGCAAAGCCATCTCGACGTACCTCCCCATTTCTTAGCACTTTGAAGGACTGATTGTTTGGCTTCTTCTTGCTTTTTGGGGTCAGCCATACTGATGGACGTTTCTGGCTGCGGCTGAAGAACAAGGTAGCTCAAGAAATGATCGATTCGTGAAGGCAAAGGATCAAAGAGCTTGGGAGGTGAGAAACTGCGTCATTGTAAATCGTCGCTTGAGCAGCGGCGATGCGGGCAGTTCACCTGCAACCCGCTAATTAGCGTCGCCCAATACTGTGCTCTTTCATTGCCTTGAGACCACCTTTGCCAAAAGATTCTATTCCACGAAGCGTCTTTGCAAGATCACCAGCTGGTCATTGTGAATTTCACATCCTATCAAGTCTCTGTTTGCGCTCATTTTGATTTGCTTCTCTCCCCAGCAAACTGCGGCATGTCCGCATCAGCCTCTGGCTCGGACGCCAGGGCAAACGGTTCAGCAAATTCGCGCGAGCACAATCAGGGCAACCAAGACCGCAAATATACTCCCCAGCAAAGAGCCGAAGTCATACGGATACGAAAATGTAGCCCAACTGCGTTCTACGAAATCCTTGCCGTCGAGAAAACCGCGAGCGATGGAGAGATCAAAAAGGCGTACAGAAAAATAAGTCTATTAACACACCCTGATAAGAATGGGTACGACGGAGCCGATGAGGCTTTCAAGAGTCAGTTATTCTATAACGATGGAAGTCCATGCTAATGGGTAGCAGTGGTATCGAGGGCCTTCCAGATATTGTCCGATGCCGAGAAGAAATCCAGATACGATCAGTTTGGTGGTGATCCCGACAGCCGCTTTTCAAGTGGCGGTGCTGCCAGTGGTGCCAGTCCGTTCAGTGGCTTCGCGCGATCGTCTGGGAGAGGGCCGATGTATGAAGATGAGATCTCGCCCGAAGAACTATTCAACAGATTCTTCGGCGGAGGTATGGGAGGTGGTGGCTTCGGTTTCGGTACGCTTCCCAACACGCAATGCGCATACTGAGTTGACTGACATGCGTAGCTCCTGGCGGATTCGGCGGACCGCAATTTGTTTTCAATATGGGCGGCGGTCCAGGTTTCACAGTACACCGGATGGGAGGTGGCGCACCACGACGAAGACCGAGAGAAGCGAATGCAGAGCCGCCACCGAGTGGACTCTCTGCACTGACACAACTACTGCCGCTGTTATTACTGTTCATTCTACCCTTACTGTCATCTTTCTTCTCCGGCACAAGCGACCCAGGGCCGCAAGTACGATTCGATTCGCCTGTTCCGCCGCACACAATGCACCGGGTAACACCACGATATAGGATCGACTATTTTGTGAATCCGGCTCAGGTGGATGGATATACTGCGAGGCAGTTCAGTAGCCTCGATCAACGGGCGGAGGTGGATTATGTTTCAAGTCTCAAGTATCAGTGTGAAACAGAGGTGCACCGGAAAAGGCAGGAGATCAACGACGCGACGGGCTTCTTCTTTACAGACGAGAATAGACTGAGGAGAGCTAGAGATATGCCTATGCCTGGTTGTCGACGGCTGGATGACCTGAAAATCAGTCGGCAGTATTGAGGCGGGTGGCATGGTTGATTTGAATTGCATCATCGTTGGGTGTTGGCGGCGTTGTCCATTCGCCTGAGAGCGAGGTGTCGTTGTATAGCACTGCATAAGCGTGTGACATGATCGTGTCTTGAATATAAATTATGCCTTTCGCAAAATGAGTCGTCGAGAAGGATTTACCTTCAAGTCATGACAAGGCTGCGGTGCCACTTGAATGACTCGCACTGGGCACCATCAGGCACCTTTCCATTACCTTCGATAGGCGCGGATCAGGCTGAGGCTGCGTATCAAGATATCTCCGACTTTATTACCCCAACTCTCATCTTCCACTTCAACCAGAACTCCTCCGCCACATTTGTCATCTAGATAGGCCACAACAATGTCAGACATACCACTGGACTCGGACAAGGTGTGTAAGAGCTGTGGGTATCAGGAAACTCTAACATCGTGCAGATTCGCAACAAAAGGCTGGCGAAACTGCAACAATCACAACAACAGTCGCAGTCATCAGATCCCGCAGTCCCAAGTCATGATGGCACCCAGTCAACGCCTTCATCTTTACCTCCCACTCCTCCGATCAGTACACCTCAGCTCGCAACGCCCACTGAGCCGCTCACCCCCTCTATCAGCATCTCCGATGCCCCATCACCTGCGCCCTCCATCAAAATAAGCACAACTCCTGCAAATGTTACACCGCAGAAGAGGGAGATGGATGGGGTGGAGAGGCCGAGTTCGAGGCAAAGCGTTAGGCCAAACGAGACCATCGAACAGTGGGAAGACCGCACACTGCGAAACATTTTCCGTCTAAGTCTTGATCCTGCGCAAACGAAGGACCTCCATGGCCAAACACTGCACACCCTGCCGCAACTTCGAGAAGAGCTAGAGGCGGATGGCAAGCCGTTACTGCTGAGTATCGACTTGCTTGAGCAGGCGATCATGGAGGCCGGAGGAAGCCCGGGAAAGACGACACCGCACGACTGGCTCTTTGGATGCTGGAAGAGAATCACGAGATTGAGCAAGGGAGTTAAAGACCGAAGTCCAGAGAATCGAAAATGGTCCATCATCTCTGAAGCGAGGAGGTTGTGCATGAGTTGGTGTGTACTATCTGTAACAACTCCGGAGGTCTTTGGCGCAGAATACGACGGCGATGCTGCTCTGGCCGATCACCTCCTGGCCGATCCGGACGAAGATCGCGGAGTAGATCACGATTTCTTGACCGAGGTCATTACAAGATTCGAGGAAGACGACACGATCAAGCAGACTTTTGTGCGTGCAGTGGAACAACTCAGCAGGAGACTCGCCAAAATGACCATGGATAGCGACTACCGACGGTACACTGCAATGTTGCGGCACTTGATAAGGTACAAACCTGTCGCGATCGCCATCACAGAATCTCCCATGTTTGTGGACAACTCTGTTCCTGCCGCGCAATTAGAGGTGTCTACCCTGCTCGGTCCATACTTCCAAATCTCGCCTCTCCAAGCTGAGGTTACTAAACAATACTTTTCCGGCCCAAAGACGATGGACCCTGGCAGAATCAGAAATGCCCAGCAGTCCCTGCAGATGTCTCTCAGATCACACCAAACCGAATTGTTCGACATTGTGAACACCCTTGTACGAGCGTCGCCTGAGGCGCGTGACCAAGTGCTGAACTGGTTTGCCCTAGTGGTGAACTCGAATCACAAGCGGAGAGCTATGCGAGTGGACAAAACGACGGTCTCGAGCGATGGATTCATGATCAATATCACCACTTGCTTGGATCAACTATGTGAGCCTTTTATGGATGCTCAATTCTCCAAGATGAATCGTGTAGATATCGACTATCTGCGGAGGCATCCACGAGTCGACATCAAAGATGAGACCAAGATCAACGCAGACCAGGATGAATCAGACCGTTTTTACGAGCATCCGCTCGAAGGCACCAATAATTTTATCTCGGAGTGTTTCTTCCTGACAGTGGCTGCACATCATTACGGTAGCGAGGCCGCCCGGAACATGCTAAAGGACATGGATCGGGAGCTCAAGCACATGGCCAAGCAAATCGAACAATTCGAGACCGAGCGACACAAATACGTCAATAATCCCATGCAGTTGCAGATGTTCGAGAACGCACTCAAGAAGTACAAAGACCAGCATGACAAAGGCTTGTCGTACAAATACGCGGTGCAGGGTGTGTTGCTCGACGAGCTCGCTCAGACTAGATCGATGCAGTTCATGCGATTTGTGACCGTTTGGCTCCTTCGCCAAGTTTCTACCCACCGTCAGTTTCCTAAGGAGAAGCTGACGCTTCCATTGTCTGCGGAACAACCAGAAATTTTCAAGAATCTTCCCGAATACTTCTTGGACGTTATTAGCGGCAATTTCGGGTTCATCATGTACAATATGCCACAGGTCATTTCATCTACTCAGTCCGATGAATTGATTATGTTGTGTATCACTTTCTTACGAAATTCCGAGTACATCAGGAATCCCTACTTGAAAGCATCACTGGTTACAATCTTGTTTCGAGGCACATGGTCGTGGCGTCAAGGTGGTCGGGGCATCCTGGCTGATCAGTACAACAGCTTGCCCTTTGCGACCGAATATTTGCTACATTCATTGTTGAAATTTTTCATCGAAGCGGAATTTATGGGTGGTCATGGTCAATTCTTCGACAAATTCAACGTTCGATTCGAGATCTTCCAGATAATCAAGTGCATCTGGCCAAACACCGTCTATCGAGACCATCTCTACAAAGAAGCGAAGGTCAATATGGAGTTCTTCGTGAGATTCGTCAATCTTCTCTTGAACGACGTCACATTTGTTCTGGATGAATCCTTTACCGCTTTTCACACGATTTACGACCTATCAAAAGAATTGGCTCTTGCTGGCACGACTTTGGACCAGCAACAACGGCAGGAGAAAGAAGAGTCCTTGGAACAAGCCAAAAGCAAAGCGAAATCTTACATGCAGCTGACCAATGAGACTGTGGACATGTTGAAGTTGTTCACCGAAGCTCTTGCCGATGCTTTCACAATGCCGGAAATTGTGCAACGACTGGCGGACATGTTGGATTACAATCTCGACGCTATGGTTGGACCGAAGAGCACCTCTCTCAAAGTTGACAACCTGCAGGAGTATAATTTCAATCCGAAAGCGCTTCTTAGTGAAATTGTCGACGTATACCTCAATCTCAGTGAGAAGGAGAACTTCATCCTTGCAGTTGCTCGTGACGGGCGGTCATACAAGCCAGAGAACTTTGTGGCGGCCGGCAACATCTTGAAGAAGTTTGTCCTCAAAGCACCAGAAGAGCTAAACCGATGGGGTCGACTGATCGACAAGATCAAGAAATTCAAGGAGGAGGACGAAGCAGCAGATGCCGATCTTGGCGACATACCAGACGAGCTCCTTGACCCGTTGATGTATACTTTGATGGAAGATCCCGTGCGCTTGCCTGTGAGTAAAATTGTCATCGATCGCAGTACGATCCGGAGTCACTTGTTGAGCGATCCTCACGATCCTTTCAACCGAGTGCCACTGAAGATTGAGGACGTCATACCTGGTAAGAGTCCACACATACCTTCTCCATCTGCGCATATAGCTAATGGCCTTCCCCTAGCGACCGATGTCAAAGAACAAATCGAGAAACTCAAGCAAGAGCGGATTGGAAGCCGGAGGAAGGATTTCGTCGAGACCGTCAAGACAGAGGCAGGCGGCAATGCTGATGGAGAGGTTGCTCCCACATCGGCTACGGACGACGCTGGTGGTGAGCCCATGGATCTCGACCAGTGATGGTTTCACATTCTCAAGTTCCGGCCTTGTACGTCTACCTGCTAGGAAGGACGTTTACTGGAACAATGACAAACAAAAGATGTTGCTACGAGGAACGGCCATTCAGTAGGCATAGAAGCAGTGGGAATTCCATACTTCCACACAGTGTTGTTTCTACTCTCCCATCCTCCATGTTTATATCCGCTCGGAGCATTGTTCAAGGGCGGGCGACAAGCCATGTAGGTGCTCGGTTCTTCAGTCTCAAGACGGTGACGGCCCAGCAACCTGTCTCTTCCCACGCCCGTGTGTACCTCCTCTCTATTCTCTTTGCAGCACTTGACGTGTGCAATCCCATGCCAGACTGACTTCACTCCCATGAGTGGAAGTTCAACAAGACTGTCGAAGGCTCCCTGTTTGCCACGCTCTTTGTAGGTCGTACATGGACAGTAAGCCGGCTACGAAGTCGGTCGCTGTGGGATCATTGAGCGTATACTCAACCTCTCCTGGCTGAAGAGCGATGTTTTTCTCAAAGACTGCGTCAAGGAAATCTTTGATCTTCTGGGCCTTGAAAATTACGCCACCCTTCTTGATCAAGCTTTCCAGTTTCTTCACACTTCCCACCCGCACATCATGGTAGTTCGGCTTTTCGCCAACCACCTTCTTGCCCGTTCACGTAGTAAGGGCTGTTAACAGCACAGGGCGCCGCCCGGCTGTGCAGGTGCTGTGGTTTGCCGGAGGCGGACGTCTGTTACATATGGATACTCTGGAAGCACTGCATTGTAAGCAAGTACAGGCCGCTCTTGTAGGCGACAGCATCTGTCTTTGTCCTAATAACGGGCGTCAGCAGAGTCACAAGATGTCAAGCCATTGCTGTCGCAGTACGTACCGTTGGCATTTGTTCAATTGAGGGATTTCAAGATGGTATCATCCGCTCTGGAACCGACAACGACCTCAACTGGCACTGGCCTGTGGCCCGTTGAGCATATTAACCCACCCAGAAGAGGATGTAATCCACGAAAGGAGGATCTCAGCCTCGTGAGCACGGACCATCAGGTCAACTTCCTAAAGGCGTTAGCGCCTGCCCCTTTGTGTGGAGGTGGAGACAGACTTTGTATACAAACATCGCCGCAAAGTAGGTGTATCAAGCCTGTTTGTGCACTTTAAGGCCATCGACACATGTCAAGACATGGGAGAGTAGTCTCTGAGGCATAATGATCGGTTTTTCAGCTGGCGAAACAGTCTATTTGGCTCACAAAAGCCGGTCGCTCAATGACAAATGCTTCTCACTGCGTCCAAACCTGGCCTTCCCAGCCGCTTTTTTTACCCCTCCAGGCAACGATATCATGTCCTCACCGTTGCCTGGAGGAGCTAAACCGACTCTGGACGGCCTTGGGGCGCGGCCAAGTGAATAGAGAGTATTGTTGTGATTTGCCGCCGAATTAGTGGACTGTAATTTCTCAAACCAACACGCTCTGAAAGGTTGAGACCAACTAATTGATGATGAGAAACCTCTTTACAACAATCAATACTTGATTATGAAAGCTCTCGCATTGTTTCTCGCTTAAATCAAGACCCTGCTGCCTTGAAATACTTCCAAGAAGCGACCTCGAGGGCATAAATCGAGGGTCAAAAGCCTAGACACGTTCTCTCCTGGCCTCATCCTCCACCCAGCCTGCCTCAATCTCCTCTGCAAGTGTAAGTAATATCCTCTTCTTACCTGCTTCGCATCCTGACAGACTCAGTTACATTGCCTACTATGCTCGATCACCACGATCGCGAGTACGTCGAGTTCTGGGATGGAGTCCTTCAGCTTCGAAGGACGATCCTTCCAGGATATCAGACGCGTCAGCAGGCTCAGAGCTTGCTTGACCTCGTGGAAACCTACTACAGCACAAATGAAAGAGATGATCTTAAGGGCTTATTGCAAGCGCTCGTGGACTACGTGGGTCTCCACACCTACGTCAGCCTTGACCTCCTCAACAAAGATGAAGTCTTGGGAACCATGCAACAGATCGTTGATGGTGTCAACATACGGGACCTCGAGGTCCTCAGAGCCTCTCCAGCTCCTGAGAAGATCGATGAGAGGGAAGAATCTCCAGATGCACAACCCCACCCTCCGACGACCGACCCAGACAAGAAACAGTGGGTTTTTGTCTGTGATCATTGCACCGCCTACATTCGACAAAAGAATGACTTCCACAAACACCAGCAATATGGCACACAGAGATCTGGCTACAACAACAAGAGAACCTTGGACGCAGGAACGCGAGGCCGTACAACAAGAAGATCACAAGATCTCGAATCAACCGTGGCGACAAGGTCGAATTACCAAACTGACTACGACATCGAGAAGAACAATTATTTCATTGTCATCTGCACTAAAAAGCGGGAAGATACCAACCCATCCGGACCGTCCACCACTGTCATTTGTACTGGTGCCATCGCCTTTCGATGTGGTCCATACACTATGTACGACGATTGCGCTAGAACGCGTCAGAAACACCAGTTACTCAGAGTCTCAGCGGGACAACAGGTGGTTGCCCAGGGAGGGTCCCTGGATGGCTGGTCCACCATGGATCCTCCTTGGGACTATACCTGGGGAAGCTGGGCCTGTCGACGGCTCAGCTTCCCCGAACGCAGCCTCTAACCCAACCATTGGGGCTGTGGCCTCTTACCCAAGGGGGCACTTCGAACGAGGTGCTAAGATCGGCGACTCCTCCAACCGGTATGAGCACACCTGCAAGAGATGTGGTGAATTCTTCCCTAAGGGGCGCATGAAGAATTTGACGAAGAAATGTGCTGTTATGACGATGAAAGAGCGTGTACAGATCATTATGCGGCTAAACGACCTTGTGGTTGAAGATGCTCAAATGCACATCTTTCCAAATACACCTGTAAGAGAGGGAGATAATCAGATCGCGAGCAGCAGAATGGCATGGAAGGTTTGGTAGATGCAGCCCGTCAGCTTGGGACTGACGCTACCCAGCAGGGTAGCTTCAGTCATCCCAATATCGACTAGCAGCATGACTACCTCGATCGGGAGCAAGGGACGTCTCATTCTCAACTCTCATCGCACCATTGGGCAGGGACCATGAAGAACCTAAGTCTTACTTAATAGATAATGTATCAGTCCTGCAGGACCTCACAATAACACAACACATTACATCCTATCTGTTGCACCCGCCATAAGTAGTCTGGCTACCTTGCTCCGGACCAAATGCTGTCACGAAATATCATGGACTCGAGATTGCGTACGATAATTGGCGTTTAAGATTGGAGTGTGAAAGGAAATCCATGGAGAGCAAGGCACGACAGACTTCTAGACACTTTCAGTCCCAGTGTTGTAGTATATAGGTTGGTCCACCCCTTAGGACTCTTGAAGCCCAAGAAATAGTTCAATTCAATTTCTGTTGGCTCCTTTGTCAATGATATTTGTGCTTTAATCACGAGTCTTGATTCAAAGGTACAATGTTCACTGCTCAGGGAGCTTGGGTAGAGTTAAATGAGACAGACCTGCTGCTAAGCATTACCACCCTGTCTCAAAGTGCCATTGCGATCTGCTCTACGCAGCTGAAATTCCCAGCTCATAATAGGATGCGGCCAGTTTGTATCGGAGGACCACAGCAGCAAGCCCTTCGGAGCCCTTCGCTTGATGTAGATGGAGAAACTGTTGTGGAAAGACTTCCTCTTGATTTAGCACTTTTGTGGTGGTACGGACGAGACAATGCCCATTGAGAAAGCTGCAAAACGCACCGTGGCCTTCTTTTCTCCATACGACCAACTTTTCTTGTTGAGCGCCGCCTCCGTGAATCTCGCTTCTATTCGTCGTCAGAGTCGAGCACTGGCTTCTCGAACGCGGCCAACATCCAATCCCACAAGGCCACACCGGTTGTAGTGGCTTCTAAAAGTACCCAGTCTGGCATGTACGATGAGGAAGGGCGACAATTTCTGCTGCCATTGGGCGATATGCGCGGTATCCGTCGCCTTTTGAACCAACACCACTTTGAAATGCTGGAGCACCAAGGAGGCTATCTGACAAGACGCAACTACTACACGTTCATCGCCAGCGCCCCTGCTCGGATGCAATCAACAGGCGGCATCTAACCTTTGTCTGAACTTCTTGATATAGCCAGGTGTTGTCTTACAGCATCCGCCAACAATAATACCTTTCCATGCTCCTCTCTGCTTGGATTTGGAGACGATATCAAAGAGTTGCTCTTCCCATGGCGTTTGGTCGCTGTCATCTCCGATCCATTCTTGCAATCTCGTGTCGTAGACCTTTCTACCCGCACCATCCGGATACACGACTAACCTTGGCAGTCTCAAAGATTTTTTCCGTGCTGCATCCTCGAATGCTTTGACCAGTCCATCAACTTTATGGATCTTTGTGCAATTGACGCCAATAGCCCACGGCGGTTTGTCTCCTTGCAGCATAGTACTAACTAATTCGTCGATGCCGGTCCCGTCGGGAAGCCTTTGGTCGTCATTTGGAAAGACACAGGATACCCAGTATGGCTTGTCCGTCACACTTAACATGACCTTTTTGGCTGCGCGGACTTCATCGATCCGTGGCAAAGTCTCGAAAGCCACAAGGTCGATTTCTTCCCACTCCTCGCTGCTTGTGAAGGTCGATACCCGAGTCATGTGGAAGTCGTAGAGGTCCTCTTCTGTCATCGTCCCATATGCCCCGGAGTATTCAGTGCTCGGAATCATGGTCGCGCCGTAGGCACCCAGGCTCAAAGCCACGAGACCAGGCCTGCCATCATAGGATTCTCGCGCAATTCGGACGGCGGACAGCATGTAACCCCGTGCTTCCTCCGCGTCGATGCCTGCCTTGTTTATGGTCTTTGTATTCTTGAAGCCATGGAGACTTGCCTGGTAAGTCGCTGTGAGGATGATATCAGCGCCGGCATCGGCAAAATCCCGTTGGACGGCTTTCAATGTCGAAGTATTTTCAACCAGAAGGTGCGAGGACCAAAGCGGAGTTTCAGAAGAGAATTTGACACCGTGCTGGTCTTCAAGTGTTGTGCCAAGTCCACCATCCAGAAGAAGGATATCCTTGTCTAGCAGATTTGTAGCCATTATGGATTGGTTAGACTGTCATAGACCGAGCACTTGATTGACGTCCGGAGTAGAAGACCAGAATTTTCCTCCACGAGGCTGAGATCCCCGCACTAAATCTAATCCATTGAGTTCGGGAGATCGACTGCCAAGATTTATAGTGTTTCTGGGGAAAGCTTGTCTGTTTGTCCGTCGCTTAAAAATTTCCCAGCTGCATCATCCAGTTGCGTCCTTTTTTCCTGTGGACGTGACTCAAAAAGCCCCCACACGTTTCGCGCACTTCGTATATTGAGGAGTGTCGCAGGCGACGCCTCTCACCTCTTTCACCATCTTCAACGACTGCTGGTCCTACACAATGGCAGCTCTTCGCTCCATCGTCCGACCCATCCAACAGCCTTCCCGCGCTCTCTCCACAAGTTCCTCCTCCAACCCTCGGCACCTTCTCTCTCTTTCCAATGTGACGTCCACTGAACTAGCGACCCTCGTCAATAATGCTACCTACCACAAGACGCACAGAGCAGACACATCATGGCCGCTCCGAGATGCCCTCTCCGGCCAAACCATCGCGCTCCTCTTCTCCAAACTCTCAACGCGGACGCGAGTATCCACCGAAGGCGCTGTGGCTTCGATGGGCGGACATCCTATGTTCTTAGGCAAAAACGACATACAACTGGGCGTCAATGAATCACTATACGACACATCGGTCGTGATATCGAGTATGGTGTCGTCCATCGTTGCACGAGTCGGACCTCACGCGGATATTGCAAACTTGGCCAAAGACTCGTCCGTGCCTGTCATCAACGCGCTATGCGACACATACCACCCTATGCAGATCATCGCCGACTTTGCGACGCTGACGCAGACCTTCAAGCAGCCAGCCGAGAAACTGAAAGGGTTGAAGATCGCTTGGGTGGGGGATGCCAACAACGTCCTATTTGACATGTGCATTGGCGCGAAAAAGTTGGGGATTGACATGGCAGTTGCTACACCCAAGGGCTACGAGATCCCTGGGAAGATGAAGCAAGAAATCAAGGATACTGAGGGCCAAGGTACTTTGTCCGAGACAAATCAGCCTGAAGAGGCCGTCAAGTCCTGCGACATCATCGTCACGGATACGTGGATCTCGATGGGGCAGGAGGAAGAGAAGGCGAAACGGCTGAAGGAATTTGAGGGCTTCCAAGTCACGGAAGAAATGGCCCGCCGAGGAGGAGCTGGCAAGGAGTGGAAGTTCATGCACTGTCTGCCCCGGCATGCCGAGGAAGTTAGCGATGAGGTGTTCTATGGCAAGAGGTCTTTGGTTTTCCCGGAGGCGCAAAATCGATTATGGTCTGCGATTGCCACTCTAGAAGGTTTCGTGGCGAACAAGGGAGTGATACGGCAGGCTGAAAAGTAAAGGTGTGGCGGGTTTATTTCCCGTCTCTTGAAGAGAAATGGTGGAAGAAACGAGAATTGAACAAGGCGAAGTCAACAGGCGGAGAAGTAGATACCCATATATCAGAAGATGACGTGCTGAAAAGAGATGAATTCCGCGGGTGTCAATCCGCTGACGAAGAAAATGAAGTGCGAATGGTACAGGGACGATTGGCTATGCATGCTGCCCCTAACCTCTACATGCGAGAGGGCCCTGAGTGATTTACGTTGTAGCATTCTTGTTGGAAGCCGCTCATTTGACACGCCAACGTCTGCCAGACATATACCCCATAGAGGAGTGATACTGTGTGGATACCTCGAGGAGTCGAAGGATATACTTCTGTATAGTGATTGGATAAGAGAGGGTGGGGGTTCTAATCCCATGAGTAGAATTTTGTTAGTAAGGACCTCCCAGAACCAACTTGCGGGCTCTCTTCCTCAGCTTCCTCTCCTTGGCCACACTCCGCATGCATGACATGGCCTCGAGCCGTCAAGCACGGATCATACTTTGTTGGCTGGGACGGAAATCCCCGGCATGCAGGCTGATGTGAACGAACGTGTGCTGCGACTCCGAGAATGAGCTCGAGTGCTAAAAGGCCAGAGCGCGAACGACACACTGATCACTTACTAGTCAATGATCGAAATTGGCGACCTGATCACGCCACAGTCGCAGATACCTGGAGCCATTCATCCTGAGGAGGCAACGTCCAGCAGGGTCTGGTAGAACCCAGAAGAGAAAGAGGATCGTGCAACAAGGTCTGGTAATCTGACACCAACCTTCCTGATACAGGAGCAGAACCCGACTTCTTGATCATGACGTCTGCTGCTGCGACGAGTCGCCTACCTCAGATCCGAGTCGGTATCTTTGGACAATATTGAGCCCAGAGACGCTAACCTCAAGAGTCACTTGTCCGTCGCCTGGAAAAGAGCCACTTTTCCTTTACTTGGACTATTTTCGGACACAGCATTTTACTAGGAGCAGGTATCTCCAAGAGCTCCCCTTGGACCCAAGCTTGGACATGCGAGACAGCGGGATATACACCCTTCGAGATGCACTCTCCCATCCTGTCCGGAACGACAGCCATCTCTACCACATCAACCAAGCACATCTTTTCAAATCCCAACTATCTAGAGCATTGGAGTCTAGGTCAGTCATAATACCACACCATTTCCGAGGGAAGGTTGCCGAGCATTCCATAGTCCACCCCTTGTTGCCTAGTGCAAACAGCAACGACGTCGAAGCTTGTTACCACTTCGATCGGATTAAAAGCCTCGTCGGCAAGTTTCTCGATCCATAGGAGTGCTGAATCAGAGAACGAAGGGTCATAGTATACAAGTCTTTCACATCCAAGTTGCTCCAATTCGCTCGCAAAGTCAACAGCCGGCAAATATGACAGTGTGCAACCGCCAGATTCGAAACTCATGCCAATGATCAGGATCCTTGGTTGCAACACAGATGATCCCAAATTTACCGACATGATATGGCCATGAAGCTCTCTCGCCAGCTGCCGCGGACGGTTTCTCATGCTTTTGGTTGACTGTGTCAATACTGGTAGATTCTCGTACGTCGCCAGAAGGTATACAGCGTTGACAGGAACGCAATGGCCACCAATACCCAGACTAGGATGAAAAGCGTGAAAACCGAAGGGTTTTGTGGAAGCAGCATCGATAACCTCGCGAGGATCTAAACCCAAATTCCGACAAGCATCACTTACTTCGTTAACATAAGCGATATTGACCATTTGATAGGAATTCTCGAAGAGCATGGTCATCTCTGCAATTTCAGGGGATGATACTGAGAGCACAGTGGGGAAAACAGTCGAGTAAAGGGCCAGTATATTGCTCTGCGCTTGCGGCGTCAGTCCTGAGACAAGCTTTGGAACATCCGTTCCTGCTGGAGGATTTTGCCCGGGATCAAATCTTTCTGCAGAAATTCCGGTGTGGAAGATGTGGCCGACGGGGTCGAACAGTGCTCGCGTAGTGCCAACGGAGACATTGCTTTCGATCACAATCGTGCTGTCCGGGCTTGCACGACGTACGACCGTCGACAGAGCCGATTTCAGGTGAGAGATATCCGCAGAGTAATCTGTTCTTGGAAATGTTGGGACAGCGAGCAGGTAGTGTGTCGCCCTTCTCAAATCCACCTCGTTGCTTGTCAGTTTGAGGGCCGCATGATCGCGGTACTTGGCTCGGAGTTCCTCGATCCGCTTCTCAGAGATGTCGAAGCCAATGGTAGCATACGCCTGACTAAATTCCCGAAGGAATGACTCGCCGACAACGCCCAATCCTACAATGCAAACGCATGCAATTCCAGCTGCCGACATACTATCGTTTGTATTACGAACGGTGTTAGACAAAGGATGAGATGGAAAGATAAGGGGTTCTTTTGTTCGAGGTGGGATCATGAACGCTCCTGCCTAGTCATTGAGGTCAAGCACAGGATTTTATACGTTAGCAGTTGCATTCCTGAAGGTGCCTTTCTCCGGTTACTCGGCAGTTCATCCTCTACACCTCTTTAGGTCTTCTGCGATACCTTGTCTCTGTCCTGTCCCACTAAGGGGGAGCTATTGGAGTTTTCGTTCGGCTTTCTCTTACACGAATACGTGCTTCTGTCTCAATCGTTCTATCATTTGCGGTGATTGTACCCAAGGTAGCTATCATTCAATGGTTTCAGCTAAGCGAATCAGCTCGAAATGGAGTATGGTAGCATCGAGCACATGGTTCTCCACCATTACGAGCATTGCGAACTAAGAAACAGGAACATAGCGACTAGGCATTCCCAGCTTAGCAAAAAAGCAGACATTACCTTAGCGTCGCAGCTATCGATACAGCCATCCCATTCTCGGTCTTGAATAGCAAAGTCTGAAGGCTGGAGCCGGTCTGCTTATGGTCATTACCGAACCTGTGACATGATGTCCGGCGGGCTACGAAGCCATCAATGCCACAACTACGCGTGGTTTCCCAGCGAAAGAAAACCCACAACCGCAACCTACAGATGGAGGGCTTCACATGGACAGGGTCCCTGCTAGTGGCTCTTAGTATTAAGGGAGCAGCGAACTTCGAACGGTCCCAACTCCAAATGTGCTTCGGGTCTTGCGTTTACGTACACCCAAATGACCCACGAGAGCCACTCGTATACGGAGCTTAGCAGCACAGACCGGAAGGAAGTGATTCTCTTCCGGGTCTACCCTGGGTCAGCACGCGACGGACAATCAGCACCCCCTTTTCCACAAAGAGTACAGTTGCGCCCGGCTGTGGATTGAGTATTGATCCCAGTATTATGGTGACTCGGGAGATGGTCCGTGCCAATGGTGGGAAGGCCAGGTACAGAGAGGAGCTGCTACAACAGACTGACCATATCCAACCAAAGCACGCCACAATGGCTCAAAGCCAGAAATCGAAGGGCGTCCGGAGTAATGTCCCAGAAGTGGAAAGGCCCTACTCTCAAATGTTGATAGCCTAACGCCTTCTCTGTATAAGTCGTTCCGTCAAATCCATGCACTGCAATGTCCGAGCTGTCGGAACAACAAGTCAAGTGCAGGGACCACTGCAGGGGCCATGCCCGCCGGACCACGGTGTTTCAAAGGGTATTGGGACTTGTGAAATCCAACGACGGAGTGCTTGTGACCGGGGAAGTGATTTGTCGTCCACTGGTCGGCTTGCTGTCCCATCGCATTACACATAGCTCGCAAGGGCAATGACAGAGTGACACGATGACATGTTGGAGATATTAACAATGAGAAGAACGTGTACCGTGGCGTAGACTAAAGGAAACGTGGTTGACTTGTGTTCTTTGACAACGAATTATTCCAAAATCAATATGATCAGGCAGAATGGGCTAATATATCATGGTGATGGTTTCCATTCTGAAGACTTGTGCAAGCGTTGCCTTCAACGGGCAGAAATTCTCAGACGAGGCTGTCATGACCAAGGGGTGAATAGAGCGGCGTCAAAATTTCCCCAGCGGGAAATCCTGCCAGTCCTTCACATGCCTCGGTCGACTTTCAACAAACAACACGCCACATCGACGTCGACGACATTTTGTTCCTTCTTCTCTCCCTGAAGCCCATTTCAGCTCAAGGATCAGTGCAAATCCATTAGCGGCTCTTCTCTTACTCGTTCTTTTCCATACATCTTCGAATTCATCGCCCTACGACACTACGCCTGCGCGCTCCCTCATCCATGGAGGTACTTTGCCCTCTCTCCCAAGACATCCATCCTTTGTCCTTTTTACCCCCCTTTCTCTCATGGAACGTACGCTCACTTCAAGGCAGTCTCCATCCCTCTCGCGCTCGTCGTCCTTCGCCCCGGGTCCCCACCGACGCTCCCACCCGAATCTACACCACCTGTCCCTCGCACCACTTACACCAAAATACCCGATCGACCCAGCCGATTACTCCGCATACTTCGATCCATCGACCTCGGAACTACTAACTTCGACCTCCATCTCTCAGATAGCCAGCCTTCCATCTCCCGGTGGCATACTGACCTCCCACTCGGCCGTGCACTCGCGTGCGAGTTCCCGCAACCGCCTGCGCAAAAAGACGCGCAGCGCTGTCTCTGTTCAAGCACCCGCCTCTCACGCACACTTCCACTCCAGCCTCACGCCCTCCGGCGCCCTAACAAGCGAAGGCTTCGGTTATAAGACCTCGAAATCGGGACTGCACCTCCACGTGTCTGATTCGTCCTGGTTGATCCAAACGGGTCTCGCACTTACAGAAGGCTCCCGCGAGAGTAAAGGCCAATCATGGCTCAGCAAGCGCGACTCATCTACATCCTTGCACAGCCCGGCGGACGAGAGACTACAAGCGAGATCGGGCCGCGCCACACCAAGCATTTCGCGACGGAGCAGTCGCACTGGCAAGAGAAGCAGAAGATCACTCGCAATGACACCAGCTCTGCAAACGCCGGTGGACGAAGAAGCTGCACCGGATTGGGCTGATGCAAGAACACAAGCCGAGATTGCTGCACAGGTGGAAAGCGATCTGGCAGACGAGTTCGACGATGATCCGTACGGTGTGCTTGACTTTGAGGCGCAATTCGACAGCGAGGACGAGGAGGATGTACGCAGGGAGATCTCAAAGTACAGGCTGGGACGATGGATGGATGGAGTTGTGGATGTATTCCTCAGATTGGAAGATTTTCGAGAGTCTCAGACTTCTCAGGAACCAGATTCGGAGGCTGGAAGGGCTGAAGTGTCTGTGGCTCCTATTCCAGCAAAAGATGTTGAGGCTGCGAGTGTGGCTTCTGAAACTTCTGTGGAGCCACCTCCTGAAAGACCCAACGGCATCTGGGACGATGTGTTCTGGTTTGGGCGGTTGATAGGAAGGACAGTCAGATCTTAGCAAGCCCTCGCGAGCCGCAAGGCTGTCGCCAGTGTTATGTACAATATCCAGTCTTCTCCCGGTGTCTCAAAGAACCTATCCCGTTTGCATTTGTCGCTCAGTCCGACAAGTCGATGACCTCTGGCTCATGCTTGACTCTCTTCCTTGGAGGCTCGGTGGTGCTGAGACTCTCACGGGGATTTGCTCGGTCGGGAGCTTCTCGCTTGACGATGGAGTTCGCGTTGCCGTCTTCCTCGTAGTCACCCTGTGGGAAAGCCACGATTGCAGCCACTGATCGCCGTAGGGCACCCAGGTTCTCCTCCAACTTTAGCTTCTGTGCCTCCAGTCGTTCAATCGCAAGTCGTGCAGCTTCGAGCTCTGCCTTTAATTCGATGCCAGCCATGGGCCCGGAGAAGAAATGTCTTGATTGTACCTTCTGTCGATCCAGCATCGTCGTCGCCTCCTCGAGTGTCAAAGAATTCGTGGCTCTGTCCTCCAACGGCAGTGGTGGTGGTGTACGTGGCAGAACCTCCAGGATCTGCAGCGCATCTACCTCCGTGAGCGAGGCAATAGTGAAAGTTTGACTGAGTCTTACGTTTGGATCTGTAAAGGAAGATAAATTCGGCAAGGGGTTCGTTGTCAACACATTCACCCGTTCTGACGTTCCTGGATTTTGCAGGTCATCCTTGACCTAACCCGGGAGGCTGTCAGAATCGATAACGACAAACCCAGCAATACATACTCAGTACCAACATCAACTGCTCTACCCTTCAAAGCTTTCTCTGGGACTGGCTCATTGGATAATGGCATATACGGAAGCGTACGCTTGCCTCTGTAGCTGGTGGTTCGTTTTCGGTTGCATTGGACCTTGATGGTACCGATTTGCGCATGATTCTTCGGGTCAACAGCCGGAGATGTGGTGGATGTTTCATCAGCTATTCTTGTCAGCCCGCAACAGCAAACTGACCACTCCGCTCACTAATAGAGAGTTCCTTCCAGCAGAATGGGTGCAGTTTGGACACAACTTCATCGCACCTCACTGCTCCACTCCTAGAACATGCATAATAGCCTTGTTTATCAAGGTCCTTCTGCTCGACACACGGCGAAGTGAGTCTCTGTCCGTCGACAAAGGTCCGAAAGACGATATAGTCAGCTTTACCAAAGTCCAGCTCCCCTATGGTCTTGTAGGTGATCTGGAACTCAGCTTTGGGAGTGGCTTCGATGTACTTGATGACCGTTGCGGCCTGCTGGGTCGAAGAGCCGCTCAAGATGTTGGCTACTGCACCTGGGTCAACATAGTATTCTTGCAACGTGTTTCCCTGGCTTGAGATAGTGACTTCGAGATTTCCAAGGACCGCCATGGAGACTGTTACGTGCAGAGGACACAGCGACAAATGCACCAGGTACTTAGATAAATGCAGAAAGCCAGCAGTACTTGATTAAAGCAATGTAAGACAAGAAGGAGAAAGTTGAATGAATATCATGTGCATGAGGAGTGCATGGGATACAAGAGCAGCACATGGTCAACGGCATCAAAGGAATACTAAAACCAAAGTTAAAGTAGTCATCACTTTGATAGGAATGAAGTTCCGAGGCTGTCCGGCAAGGACAATGAAGGCATGGGTGAAATATCGCTGTATGTAGACAGGGGAATGGCATTGTCTGAAGGCGGCTACTTGTTTCTCACTGAGAACTATCATCAAACAATGAGATGAGAATATGATGAAGATGAAGATGATGAGATGAAGGTGAGAGTAAACAATCTTGGCAGGCGCCTCGGCGCGTCCGGCTCGACGGGTGACCGAGCAGTCAAGGCGGCGAGGCGGGTTCTTCTGGTCTTGTCTGACACCCTGTACATATATTGCTACAAAAGATCCCTGATCACTGCCTGATCCACAGAAATGCTTTTGTCAGACATAGATAATTGTGTCCTGCTACTAGGCTGGCGCCGCCCAAACCCAACATCAACATCATCATCATCATCGTCCTCCTCAGGACTTGATCCCTGTCCCAGCCTCGCGACCGCCTGGTCATCCACCCATTTCTCCACGACAACACAACACCCGCTCATGGCATCACTTGACCACAACAACGACCACGATATGTAAACCATCGGCCAGCACCTTGTTTTCCCCCTTCTCGTGTCTCTGTTCTCTTCCATCTACGTCCTCCTCATCACGCTACAATCCCACCATGCTCTTCACCATCTTCTTCACACTTGCCCTCCTGCCCCTGCCATTGGCATCAGCATGGGGCTCCCTCGGCCACCGCACAGTCGCCTACCTAGCCAGTCTATACTTCACCCCTCAATCCAACGTCTTCACAAACACCCTCCTGAACGGCCAGGACATATCTGAAGCATCCTTGTTTCCCGATAAGGTCCGGCACATGCCCGCCTTCGCCTACACAGCAGGATGGCACTATATCGACGCCCAAGACGATCCTCCACACCAGTGCGGCATCAATATAACCCGCGACTGTCTGCCCAAAGACGGCGGGTGTGTCGTGAGCGCCATTGCGAACCACACGGCTCGTGTCGCCAATGCAAGCCTCCCGCGCTTCTACCGTGGCCAAAGCCTGCGGTTTATGATGCATTTCGTAGGTTTTCCCCCCCGCCTCCCCTGACAGGGCAGGAAGCCAATGGCGTTCCTGCCAGATCAATTTGCCTTGGGTGTGTCTCTTACCGCAAAGGAGCGTCTGACAATATTTAGTTTGGCGACGTACACCAACCCCTCCATACCGAATCCTCCGACCGGGGTGGTAACGACCTCGCGGTACTCTTCGACAATCACGCAACGAATCTACACAGCGTATGGGACACGCTAATTCCCAACAAACACGCTGGACCCGACACCACCACCACCACCGCTCACTCCGACTCCATCAGCGGCTTCCGCTCGAATGCTGACGACGAACTTCTCGCCGCATTCCGCTGGGCACAGCGGCTCTACGCCAATGACACTCGCCCTCTATCCGAGGAATGTCTCTCCGACGCCGCAGATTGCGGCCTGTCATGGGCCAGCGAGGCGAACGCGTACGTCTGCTCGTACGTGCTGGCACATGACGTGCACGGGTTGGAACTGGGCGAGGACTACTTCGACGGCGCAGTACCCATCATCGATAATATGGTCGGCAAAGCGGGACGGAGGTTGGCCGCTTGGATCAATGCTATAACTGAGAATATGAGCTTGGCTGAGATTGGAGGACTCTCCGCCAAGAATGTGTTGGAAACTCAATAGATCTGGAACGCCATAAAGAGAACGTACAATCAATTCAAGGGGTATCTTCGTGTAACTCAATAACGCTCACTCGCTGGCTCCGCTTTGAAAGAGCACAATCACATCATCTCAATCCACCCCCGAAAATCAGACTCCAGCTGGTATCCCAATCTATTCCCTCGCATGCGAGTCCCATCGCGATCTTCATACCAGATCCCAGTTTTGCCGGGCCATCAGAGCTGGACGACCTCAATGTCCTCATTAGTCTCTGTTACGTCGTTTTCCACAACCTCAACCTCGTCTCTCGTGGGTGTCCTTTCCTCGTCGTCAGAATCGATGTGATAGATTGTCTGGCCGTGGACTCCTTTGCTTGACTTGAGCGGCCTAGAGTCGACGGTCACAGTCTCACTGTGCTCGCGCTTGATACCGCCGTTTTCTTGTTTCTTGATCGCTTGTTCCTCCTGACTTCTGGTCAATTATGCTACAGCCCCTTGCGAAAATTTTAAGCACACTTACTCGCTGTCTTCTTACTAGGTCTTGGAGCTCTTCTCTCGAGAGCTCGTCGAGGGGTCGTTCGTCAACGGGTACAGGAGTAGGCGATCTTTCAATGATCAGTAAGGATTGAAGTGCTCCTGCTGCGTCTTGAGTATAAAGCCATTGATCGGGGACCGGGACCAACCTACGTTTTGTGCGGTACTTGAAGACGAACGTCGCTAGGGCCTGCTTGTCCAGTGCCCGCGTCTGGAAGCTCATGTAATCATCGACGTTCTGTCTAGAGCGGACCATCCTGTTTTTAGATCAGTGGTATGTCTTGCATGTTGTGGCCGTGAACTGACTGACCGGGTCGCAACGTCAAGTGGTCTTCCTTTCAATGCCTTTTCCGGTATACTTTCCGTATCACGGGCTTTGTGCGCATCCAAGTCACGGCGTCCCAGTGTCTGCTCACGCCAAACCCTAACAACAATCGTGCCCAGCTGGCCGTACTTCTCTTTGTATTTGTCAAGGTCGTCGGCTTTCTCTAAGTCCCCTGAGAATCGTTAACACGTCGCTATAACATTCGTCTCGGGCAAGCAATCTTACTCGTCTCAAGATCTGAGAACTGGAATTGATACAGTGTTGCCGCACCGTTCTCCGACGCAATATGGCCAGCAATGAGTATCGAAGGGGTGTAGCCCCGAGCACGCTGATTCAAGAACCTGCCCCGCAGCAACAATCCACTGGTAACATGGTGGCCGTCAACCTCGACATACGTAGTTACCGAGTCTTCACCTTGGGTGAAATTGTAGCTGGCCTGAAGATCGGACTTGACGGCGAAGTGAGAGCCAGCAGCTGCCTCGACGTATTTTGTGACAGTCTTGTCATTATCTGTCACCTCCTCTTCGTTGTCGTCGTACTCCTTTGCTGGAGTTCCGTCAACGATGATTTGTACCTCACACTCGCCGAGGATAGCCATGCTGGAATACCTAGGTAGCAAGGATAATCGAAAGGAGGAGTCAACAGAACAAGAAGCGATGATGACCAAGAACGAGGGCACAAACCAAGTCGGTCCGTGAAGGATGTGGAAAAGAACGTGTGACAAGTACAGTTGGGTGAGGACCAGACGTGACGTGATGAAGCGAGGTGGATGGAATGATATGAAGTGGATGGATGAAGAGTGATGAAGTGGAAGTGATGAATCTGCCAAGGCAGTCTTTGTGACTTCCTAAATTTTGAATAGAACCATTCATGCATGGTCATCGCTTTCCAGCCTCGTTCATCGAGGTCATCCCTTTCCGGCACAGATTGGCCTGAAGAACTTGAAGTAAGTCGTGCACTACGATCACTGTTCAATGCTCTCAGTGGTAGCTTCCTGAGCCATCTGCTCTCCGTCTTGATCAACAATGTCCCTCACAGATCGCCGAGCCGCAGTGACCAATCCATTATAATGGTCTTCCAGCCTCCCCTTCTCGACAAACTTTTTGAGCTTGGCCTGCTCTTTATCCATATCCTTGCGCACACCTTCCAATTCGTTGTGAGCATGTCTCTCCTGCAGTGTTGAAGGAAAGGCTTCTCGACCCAGGATCTCATGGGGCGTGAACAAATGAATCGTTGCTCCTTCAGAATGTTCCAGTAAGAACACCCGTTGAATAGTCCTGAAGAGACTCGTCTGTTGCATTTCACTCTGCACCCATTGGTCATCTTTTCCGCTAGTGTCGTTGATCATCAACCAGTTATCTCGGATCATCGCTCTTCTCCAGATCAAAGCTCTGAGGTCATCTTGCTTGTGGTCCGGCAGATCTGCGAAGTCGACTATCCTCAAGGCAATTGCGAACTCCTGTCCGCAAACTTCAGGATCTTCTTCGGGCATTCCTATCCACTCAACCGCGTCCATCAGAGTCAACAGGTCCACCATTTCCTCAATTGTCAAGGGTGTCTGATGTATCAGGGACTTCAAAATCTGCTTCAATTGTCGCTTCAATCCTGGAGTATCCCTGACCAGTCGTGACGCGAAGTTCTCCGTTGTGAGATCGAACGCCGCCTTCTCGTCGACAGCAGCGCCAACCGTAGCCATGATATGCTGGGAGACTCGTTCTTGGATGTCGATGATGGACAGCTCGCGATCATACCGCTCGGTAGAACGCGGGGGTCGGTTGGCATCTTCATCCGCCGCCAATCCTGCCAATTTGGCCAGAGCCAGCTCGGTCTTCTTGTTCCAGACATCGACCATCTCTTCAGCTGCAACATCTTGCAATGTTCGCTCAGCCCGTCCGTAATTGCCGCTACCAATAACATCATGGATCCAGCTAAGTTTCCCAACTTTCTGGCCAAACTTCTGAGCTTTCTTAAAGAACCAAGCGAGAAATTGTTGTTTCTTCTCATCTTCTTGTCCTTTGACCAAGAGGTTGCCGCATTCATCATCTTCAATCATCTGACTGAAGCTGGCCCAAGCCCAAGATTTGCCAAACTTGTCGAAGTATTTTTCGGCTTGATTCTGCATCTCAGTGATTATCCTCAGGTTGGCGTCCTTCAATAGCGGATTGGCCTCGGCTTCAGCTGTCAGTCTGCTGTAATATGCGTAGTGCAAAGCAACAAGCATCCCACAGTTCTGCAGCTTCTCAGCCAGATGAATGGCTCCTGGCATGTTGAAATGAGAAATGACCTCCAGTGCCTTGTTCAATCTGTCTCGCTTTTCGTCCTTCAGGTTCTTGAGTTCATCCTTGAGCACTTCAGCATCCTTTTCAACCACCTTCAAATGGCATTCTGCTTGAATAAATTCTTCTTCGGTGATGCGTGAAAACAATTCAACCTCCGTTGGTAATCGAGCAGCAAGTTCTTTCAGCACACTCTTGCTCGGTGCTTCATACAGTTTTCCGTTGAGATCAGTGGGCATCTTCTTTTTCTTGCTCTTTCCTTGGGTGTGGTCCCACCACTCGGTCAGGAATTTGCAGATGTCGTAAATGAGTCGTTGGCCGAATCGGAATGGTTCAGGAGCTGATGTCCAGGGGTGAGGTATTTCGACGGGGAAGCCTGACACAAGCACTCCTTCCTTGAATACCTCATCACCCAACCCGTATAGAAGTGCATTGTCTTCTCGAAATTTGAATGCGGCTGTATATGAAGCAATCCATAAATCGACAGCCTCTTTCAGATAATCGGCTACGATCCGGGGATCTGTCACCTGCATGGGCTCCAATTCAGGGATGCAACTGATCAATTCCGACATGAGATGGCCCACATTATCAACGCTGTTGATCAACCAGTGTCGTACCCGGTCCTTCTCTCCCTTTTCTGGATCGGGATATTTCTGGCGAGACTCATGCAAAGCTCGGAGCGTAAAGTCGAGATATGGCATCTCACGGTCTTCTTGAGGATACTTCCGCTGTATTTCTTCTTGTACCTTCCAGACTGCTTGAGCGGCGGCTAGTTTCTCCGCATTCAGCAGCAGCTGGAATCGGACATTGCGACAAATTGCCGAAGGATAGTACTGCATCACATGCTGAGCCAGGTCACTGAGAGCTTTCGCTCTGAGCCGCAGGTGCATGTCGATGGACGGCGCGCTCTTTGGAATATGTTTTGAAGTTGAAGAAAGAATTTCAGAGCTGATTTCCAAGGCAGCCGCCGCGATCTCTTTGGCTGAAAATATTTGACTGATATTTTTCAGATCGAGGGGATTCTGCTTGATACTCCCAAAGAAAACGGCTTGCTCGACTTTACTTTTGCCGCTAATACGATCATTGAGATCTTCGACGTCCACTTCATCATTGCCGCGAAGATGAGAGACCATTCTGACTATGCCGAAGCCCTGAACCCCGAACACGACCGAAGCTTGTTTTTCTGAAGTCTCAAGGACGTAGCCCAGGACTCTGTAGATAGCTCCATCTTGGAATGTGACAGAGTCTTGGAATGGTTCGGGCAGTGTATGCCGCTCCATCATCAATTGAGACGATGGTGATTCCTTGATTTTGGCGAGAGAGAAGATGACGATGGCCGTCTCGAACAGAATGAACGCCACGGGCTGATTTCTTGCGACACATAGACGAGGTCTCCATGATTGTTGTTCCGAGACTTTTGTTGAATAGCAATTGATGGGATGCACCACCTTGACTTTCGCTCCTTCATCGACCACCATTTCGATCATGTAGTATTTTGTCTGGTCATCCACCGAAGCCGAGGCGAGAACCATCATGGGCGCACCGTGACTACCACGCCGACTCAATGCCGTACTTGGTCCTGCCGAGAGCTCCACGTCCAGCACCTTGAATTGTGGTTGCGGCGTGTCCGGGATGATGGTCCTCAATGCCTCCACAATCTCCTCCTTGAAATTGAACGATGTTTCCAAAGAGTTGCCAACGCTCAGATTGGTGTTCCAGAATTCCAGATCAGCATCTTCAGTGGCGACCACGACATCGCGTTGCCCTTTTCTCGACCCTCCGGCTTTGACAATTGGTGTGCCTTTTCTTCGGTCAGCGCCAAAGACATTGCGAATGCTGCCGAGAATGCCTCCAGTGCCACTTGTGTATCTTCGCAAGAATTGGACACCAATGCCCGGCCTGCCCATTTGGTCACGAATTGTCAAGTGGGCAACTCGACCATGACGCAATGAGAGGATGAATCCGGACGGCTCAGCATTGACCAGCTCTTCCACGGCCTCACCACTCAGCATTCCTGGTATGGAGCCCTGAACGTTCGCATTTTGTCCTGGTATGAGAGAAGAAGCATTTGTGATTGTTTCCCAATAAACAATCTTTCCCCATTTTGCAGATACTGCCACGATACCCGGTTCACCACTCGCAGACTTGGCCGTAAAGGTCGCCAGGGGAAGAGGATCATCAACCGAGGCAGGAGGGAAGGGTAGCTTGAAGGTAATGACATCTCGAGATGACGGAGTGGACGCGCTCGAGTTGTATGGCCAGATTATTGCGTCGCTGTGAGTGAGGGCCAACGCGTAGCCATATTCGGGAGAAATGATGCACGAGTAGGGGATCGTAGGCCGATTTCTGATCTGCTCGGGGAGGGAAGGTAGCTGAGCGACATTGTAGAAGTCATTATTGGACAGAGTCAATGCACCACTAGCAGTTCCTGCTGCTCTGTCGGAGCGCTTTTCAGGCTTCTTCGCTCCTCGTAGAGTCAACTCTTTTGAGTGCGCAGAGGGCGTGACGTGTCCATTGCTCTTCCCTTCGACTGCTTCCCGTCCTGCAATCTCATTCAGGCTAGCTTCAGCTAAGGGTTCGAAGGTGTCTCGCCGCAGGGCAGATCGCTTTCTTTTCGCTTGAGGTATTTTGATCGAGTCTTCTGACCCCGACGCTGGTCGCGTTCTTTTGGGCCGCAGAGACTGTATTCGTGAAGCGTCTGGAGAGAACATGCTGAACAATACCCAGACGCGCTCAAGACATCGAGCGAAGGAAACGGATGGCGCGATGGCTTTGCAATGATGCTATGAAATTATTGTAAGGATGAATGCGATTGTTATGACCGCGCCTAATTTCCGATGGAGCAACGCTGGCTGGCACTGCGCTTAACTTACCTAGATGGCTCGATGGGTGCTAGACACGTGCTAGATTAACTACAAGGAACTGCCCTCCGGGTTTACTTACCATCGTTGCTACGACGTGACGAAAGAAGGTTTGCCGAATGCACCTAAGACGTCTGCTCAGTACTCGTACTGAGCACGATGGCATACTGAGCATGAGTACCTAGGTATGTATCAATGTAGGTCAGGCATACGACCTCTAAACCGTCTTCGATGAAAGTCAAAATGATTCAGTCTGGCCACCGACCGCCTCCAGGAGAAATATGACGATAATGTGCGGGCTATTCTACATTTGACGCCCTCAACGAGGACAACAGTATCCTGGTTGCCTGGGCTTCAGGAATCCACTACATTTGACTTGGGCTAGCACCATACTTACCAGCTCGCCAGGTGCGTAGTAGGATCCAATACCCAAATCCATGGGGTTTACAGGGGTTTTATCTGGTGTGACCCGACCCCCTGTCGACAAACTCGAAAATGTCTGTAAGCCCGCACGCTTCACCTCATAAGCTTATCTGATAGGCTATAATAGTACTACTATGTACGTACGTTATTCCCAGCAGCCAGGTTTGTGCATATTCTATTTCAGTGTAACAGTGGACACCGTACCTTATCTCGGTATAGTTGCCTCCCGTTGTTCATGCGGGAGTTCCTCATTCCCAGTTCCAGGTATGTCATCTTCCACTTTATCTTCCCCTTTATCATTTGGATTCTCCCTTCGCGCTGCGTCGTCACAGTTTCGTACCAGTTGTCATTTAGAAGGTCCACGCCGGCAGATGGCACGCCATGCCGCGAGCGGCCATGACGAGGCCAATGAAGCAAGACCTCTTCTCTCACCGGTCCCCGATTCGCAGGAGCCTGCCAATGGGCCTGCCGCGTCGTCCAAATCTGTCCACCTCACACGCTGACGGTGGCCATGGATGCACGTGGTTGCTCTGGTCATCGTCATCGCCGTCGTTTCCGATATAGGAGAATCCCTGTACGCTGCACCCAGGGTTCGCTTATTTGAGTCCAGCGTCTGCACCCGATACTATATGCAAGAGGATCCCTCGTTGGTTCACAGACCCGGAGATGTTCCGGAACATCTCTGCAAAGTCAATCCCGTGCAGGACGAGCTCGCTTCTGTGTTGGGCTGGCAGCTTTTCTTCGACAGCATTCCAGCAATCCTGCTTCCCGTCCCATATGGCTATCTCGCGGATACGCGCGGGCGAAAGCAGATTGTTATCCTGGCAATGCTGGGCTATACTCTGTCTTACATCTGGACCTTATTTGCTGCAAGTCTCAAAAGACCCTACAGCTTACTCGCTGCGCGCTTCGAGTTAATCCCTGTTTGTCTTGTGAGTAGGCTGGGGCGTTGCATTTGCCTTTGCACTATGTCTGGCTATCTTCGCTCTTCTTCCTCCTCGGTGGCGGTCCAACAGTCGGGACGACTCTGATCACCACCGTCGTTGCCGACATGGTACCACCAGAGTCATGGAGCACTGTGTTCTTCTATCGATTCTGCACAGACCTAATCGCAGACCTGGCGATTCCTCCCCTGACCTCCGTTTTAATGTCCAAGAACATATGGATCCCCCTCCTTGGCGCCGTATTCTTCCAAGGGAGCTGTGCCGCGATGCTGCTCATCCTACCAGAGACGTCGCCGCTGCCTATGCCCGAAGATGCCGGGCGCCCGCTTATGGCCACGACCACTTCCGAGCCAGAAGACTATCCAAAATCTGCCAAGTGGTGGAAGCACAAAAAGCGCCGGGCTAGAGACTCGTTCAGTTTCGTCCAACGCGATTCAGCTGTTGCAGCTCTCGTGTTGACCTTTTTGATTTCGAAAGTCGGACGTCAGTCGACCAATGTCCTTCTCCAATATGCCTCCAAAAGATACGGCTGGACCCTCTCACAGGTATGTGCTCAATTCTGGGTGCCTCTTCTTGTTACTAACGTCATTTTCAATGTAGGCTGGACTATTACTGTCTTTGCGTGCGGCTGTGAACATTGCTTTGTTTGCCCTCATTTTGCCAGAGGTTGCTGCTTTTGCCCTCCCACGTGTCGGTTCAGCGTCTCTTAGAGATCTTTGGCTCGCCAGAGGAAGTATTATATTTTTACTCCTTGGGACCTTTTTACTGTTTTTGTCGGCAACTCCTGCTCTGATGATCATTGGTAAGGAACACGACGCGCGTCTCGAGTCTCACGGACAAGGAGACGGACAGGGAGCGGCTGACTGCTTTCTACAGGCATCATCTTGTTCACACTGGGAACTGGTTTTGCACCTACAGCCCGCAGTTTGGTGACCTCACTTTGTCGAATCTCACAATATAGAGACAACCAGTGATATTGGGCGCCTGTACGCACTGATCTCCGTAATGGAGGGGATTGGGGCTCTTGTGGCAGCATTGGGCATGTCATGGGCCCTACGATTTGGCCTCCGTCTGGGCCAAGCATGGCTTGGGCTGCCCTTTGGATTTGCTGCCGTCCTCTTCGCTTTGGTGGCAATCATCACGTGCGGCATCAGGGTTAGAAATGTATGAGCGGCGTCCCGTAAGTGAAATATTCGATGTAAGGCGTGGAATTACAAGTGAAAACACTACCAACTTGACCTGTCGGACTTAGGTATTAATACCATTGAACGTAACGCAATACATAGTAGCTTACGACACCGGGCAGCCTTTGCAGTTTGTCACAGTCGGATAATCATGGTTCACGTTTTCTGAACTCGTTTTCCAACAGTTGTAGCAGTGGGATAGAAAAGGACTGTGTGCTGATTTGGGAGAACAGCAACAGAGGCATGAGAGTCGCACTGGACGACTGAAATGGGGGTTCACACAGAACAAGCCATATCACGAACAGCGAACAGAAGGAGGTTTGGATTCTGCAATTCTTGATTTGGATGGGTTCTTGCTCTGCTAATCATGCTGATAGAATCATTCCTGTTCGTAGTCTCCATTGTTATTTAAAGCACACACTGTGTTGTCACAGCGTACATTGTGAAGCACCATCCTTGAGCGCCATGTAAGGAGATTGATCACAGTGTGACAGTGAGATCATCTCGAATGGATTTTGTAGTATTACATCTTGTTGTCATCATCGACACTTCCTCCGAGAGTGCTGGAGTCAGTGCTCTCTTCCTTAGAAAGGTTGGAGGCTTGCTCGATGTCATCGACAGTCGGTCCATGCAACTCTTCCTCGAAGACAGGGTCGGTCTCGATGGCTTCGAACTTGGTCTTGAAATCACCTAGGGCTTGAGTGCTGCTGTTGGACCGACGACGAGCGTTGGCGAGGTTGTATGGGTAGTCTTGAACTTCGTCGCCCTCACGGCCCCTGCTTTTTGTCAGTATTTTGAGTGTAGATGACATGTCACGGAATCCTTACCAGTTGCCCTTACCACCGCCTTGTTTCTTGACAGCTTTCGGATCGGCATCGACATGACCATGTTTGGCAAAATAACGGGGGAGACGCTCTTCAGCGATAGCAGTTCCATCCGCCAGGGCGCTGTGGTTGCGGTCGTTTCCTTTGTTGGTACGGGTCACTGCGCCGCAGTCAGTCCACTGTCGAAGGAAGATCCGGAAAGACTTACTGATGGAGCAATGAAGTGGTAGGAGATGGTTGAGAGGGTTGTAGTGATTCAGGAACTAGTGTTGTGGTTGATTGTTGCTTGAGATAGGAGTCAGCTTTGATTGAGATGAAGTTGGAGTTGAAGGGGGAAAGACACGCGACCCTGCAGGCCTCGTCAAAGAGAGGAAGAAGCTCGGACCACCCAGATGATGATCGCTGATGTATTGGGTTTGGGGAGGACTCACGTTATTTGTTGACGGGTTATAGCGTAGCTAGGATAGCTTTGGCGAGATAGAAAGAAGAGTGGTATGTTGTGATTGGGTCTTTGAGCTGGTCGAGTACTGTTGCTGGAGGGAAAGTCAGGGTGAGCGAGATCCGGAAGTAGAGTACTTATGGGAGATGAGGCGTGGCTGCTACTGGGCGATGATGAATGCAAGGGGCGTCAAGAAGAGGCCAGATATCAAAGCTAGTCTAGTTCTGATGAGAAGAGTTTCGACTTGTTTTGCTCGCATGATCAGTCAGTGCCAGTCCAACCACTCCGAGGTCATTTCTGGAGGCTTCTGTTCCTCTGCCAATCGTCATTGCACTTTTCCCCGGATTCCTGTTGCCGACTACATGCCGTGGGAAGCACCCACTTTTGCGCCATTTGGGAGTTTAGCGCGGGGCTGACGCCTGTGGTTGCGAATGACCTGAACACCTGAATCTCCACCCTCCGAAGTAGTGTTCAGGTACCGATGATGATCTGAATGAAAAGGATCTGGGTCGATCTGAATCATTTGCAATATATGATGCATTGCAATGGCAATTTGCTGACCTGAGTGTGCCTAGTATTCCTCACAAGGAGGAACAAGAAGCGTGGGGATCATTCCATGACCCACCCATTGGCTGACAGCTGAGAAATGGCGACACCTGGGAAACAGATCTCCGTCACATTTATGTGGATAAGTTGACTGACCGTTGTACTCGTACTGTGCACAGTACTGTGTACTCGCATAAACAGAGGTAAATTAATGTCGCAGCTTACCCAGCTCCACCGGTCGGTGGCACCGTCTTTATCAGAGGACAAGTGTCGGCGACTATGGACAATTCTAGAACGACAACGTGATGCAGTGCCGTACAGTGGTCTGATCTAATCGGTGGGCCGCGAGCCTGGCCATGAACGTTGTCACGTGAGCTGTTATTCCCTTGGTGAGTCAAGTCCTCTCGAAAGCCCCAAGTGTCTCTCTTTACTGCTTGAGAACCCATGCTATCGTCTCAGGTAACAATCCTTATTCAGGAACAGAAATAGTTTGTGCTGGTGTTCCCCACGTGGCAGCAAACCAGGTAGAGAGGTCGGTGCCGTGGTCGGAATTGTGCCAGCTGCAGGACTAGCGCCATTCCCCTCTTTCGCTCCCGATTGATAATCTGGGTTCCTCGTTTTATCTTTTCCTGTCCTTCCAAACTGCGTTCGAATTACTCCCGCCACCACTGGATTTTCTTTCCACTGTTACAGTCAATATGTCGCCCTCGATCTTCATGGACACCTCAGATGACTTTGTCATGCCTACCGCAAAGGCCCCTCAATCCTCCCCGCGGACCCTCCTTCTCTCGCCACCATCTTTGTCATCCCACCAAGAGAAATTAACCAATGTGTTGGAAATGCACAACCGAGCAGTCACAGATATGCAAATGCTAGACAGACTGGCCGTCGGACTTGTGTCGCTCCCAGAATCAACATACGACATCGTTACAGTCCTCTCCGATGCCGATGGTTCCCGCCGCGAATCACAAGCCCTACTAAATCGCGATGTGCTGGCAGTATTGGTGAAAGCACTCAAGAGTGGGGGTCAGGTACGGAGCCAAGATGGGCAATACGGCAGTGTGGAAGGTGCAGAGAGAAATGAGGCAATCCTTGCTGGACTCTCTTTCCAGCCAGGCGTAGGATTTGTCAAGCCAGACTACGGCGCGCAAGAGTCGATCCCTCTGAAGTTTGGCAAGAAGAATGCGGCTCGGGCTGCTGGCGGACTGAGCACTAATGGCAATTCTGTTTCACTGCCGCTCAATGGAAAGCGAAAGGGTGTGGATGATGTTCCTGCGGGTGTAGGGTTTGATGACGGAGCGGACGAGTCTGACGACGAATTGATTGACGAAGACACATTGCTGGACGAGGACGATCTCAAAAGACCAATAAAGATTCGTAAGTCTTCCTGGACTGCCGTGGTGCTCACAAGCTGATGTTTCTAGCGACCGAGTGCAAACCAAAGGCAAAGAGACGACGAGCGTGCAAAGATTGTACTTGTGGACTGGCGCAAAAGCTGGAGGCAGAGGATCGAGCTAGGCGAGACAACGCCGATCAGGCCTTGAACACGATGAAGTTGCAGGCAGATGATCTTGCCGAAGTCGATTTTACAGTCCAGGGCAAGGTCGGGAGTTGTGGCAACTGCAGTTTAGGAGGTAAATTTCTATTTCTTGGTCCATCCGCAGATGCTAACGTCGCTTAGATGCTTTCCGATGCGATGGATGTCCTTACATTGGCCTCCCGGCTTTCAAGCCTGGCGAGGAAGTTCGCCTCTTGAGCAACGACATCCAATTGTAGACCAGACACTTTTCAATGCATGGCGATGGCGTTTGGGGGTTAATTGACTGGGAAGACCTTGCATCGACGATGATGCCAGTGTTCAGGACAGGCAGGCTAAATTTGGGATTATGACTGGAAATGGGTAAGAGTATCTTGACCTGGAATATATATTTCAAATAGACCTCTGGAGTACTGGAGGACACAAGACAGGAGAAGAGGTGCTGTCTTGCATGGGGTTTATACTATTTACTATAGAGCCTTCGTGAGCCTACAATGGCCTACAGCACAGATTACTACGAGTACGTACCAGTTACCTTATGTGAGAGCAAGGAGTCGACGAATAGCAGTGGCTCCAGATAAGCTGCCAGAGAAATGTTTTAATGTTTCAAAACTCCAATCGTCAGCCTCCGGTTTTCGCTGACAATTGATTTGCCGACTTCCGATGCCCCCAACTTCTAACTCGGGTGCAAGCTGCGACGGTTGTACTCCGTACGAAAAATAACTTCGCCGCCCTTCCATCAGCAAGGTAATCTGGTTCACTGTTCTCGCTCGACACAGAATCTATAACCTCCCCTGTCTGAGCTGAGCTCGACATAATCTTCTGCTATTTAAGAATACGTCTGCTGCGAATCTCTTTCGGTCTCACTCTAAATCGCCCTCCTTCCTACCGCCACAATGTCATTCTCCTCCCTCGTCCAAGACATCGCCTTCCGCGACTCCTCCCAGTCCAATGCGCGAACAAGCGCAAGCACGGCGACCAGCAATGACAACCAGTCCACCATCTCCCGCCCCTCGCAAGCTCGCTCATACACCTCCACGGCCGCCACGAGCGTCAGCATTGCAGGCGACATCTCCAGCCAACTCCATGCAGGATACAGCCACCCACTCTCAAGAGCATGGCAAGCAGAGCGTCAATTAACAAAGGTATGCTCTACCCTCCTAGGTCCTCCTCCTCTGTGGACATACTAACCTCAACTCAGTCCATGCTCATCTACCCTCTCTTCATCACAGACAATCCCAACGAAATCACTCCCATCCCATCCCTCCCGAACCAAAACCGTCTGGGCCTGAACAAAATACTTCCCTTCCTCACCCCACTCGTGCAAAAGGGCCTCCGCTCCGTCATCTTGTTCGGCGTGCCCCTGGATCCCAGCGCCAAAGACGCCCTGGGCACCGCAGCCGACGACCCCGAAGGGCCTGTCATCCAAGCCATTCACACCATCCGCCGGCACTTTCCCTCCCTCTTCATCGTTGCAGACGTTTGCCTGTGTGAATATACATCTCACGGCCACTGCGGCATCCTGCGCGACGATGGCTCGCTCAACAACGCCATGTCTGTCGAGCGCGTCTCCGACGTTGCCATGGCCTACGCACAGGCTGGCGCCCACTGCGTCGCTCCGTCCGACATGAACGACGGGCGCATCCGCGCCATCAAGCTCAAGCTCATTGAGGCCGGTCTGGCGCACCAGGTCAACTTGATGAGCTACGCGGCCAAATTCTCCGGCTGCTTGTACGGACCGTTCCGTGACGCAGCAGGCTCTTGTCCCAGTTTTGGCGACAGAAAGTGCTACCAGCTCCCGCCTGGAGGACGGGGACTAGCAAGACGAGCCATTGCAAGGGACATCAACGAGGGCGCGGATATCATTATGGTCAAGCCGGCGAGCAGTTATCTCGATATCATCTCCGACGCCAAGGAGATTGCAAAGGATATGCCCATTGCGGCGTACCAGGTTAGTGGAGAGTATGCCATGATTCATGCGGGTGCGAAGGCGGGCGTGTTTGACTTGAAGACCATGGCATTTGAGAGTACTGAGGGTATTCTGCGAGCTGGGGCCGGCATCGTTGTGAGTTATTTTACGCCGGAGTTTCTGGACTGGTTGAGCTCGTGAACGAGCCCCTGTTCCTGTTGTATCTGATATGTGTGACGAGAACGAGCGTTTTGAATTGAATTGAGATGTGGGCTGAAAGACGAGTTTGCGTTTAGACAAAAGAATGGGCCGGACATGAAAAGTGATACATCTAAAAGGGACGTGCCGAGCAGAGTTGTCACACAAGGAGGGAGTTCCAAGACGTGTTCAAACACAGAACCTTTGGCGGAAATACCTGGTATGGTGCTTCGTGCCTCCTGGTGACACAAGTCTTGCTCTTCTCCATAAGGAGGGTTGTATTCGTGGATTCTGCCTTGCCATTTGGCCCTTCTTGTCTCTGCATTCTGGATCCAAGACGTATTAGACGGAATTCAGCCCGTGTAACATCTGGCAATTTCAGCAATTCTATGGACAACAACAATAATAACAACATGTGCGCCTGCTTGGCAGGGAGCATCCAAGCTGGACCAAGTAGCTTGGAATGACCAATTTGTACCACAGCCAGACAGACCCGTTCCTTCTTCCTTCTGGGAGACTGCGGGTTGTGTTTGATACGTATGAAGAAGCATAAATAGTCCTAAAGGGTTCGCAGAGGATGAACCAGCAAGCAAACATCTTATCATCTACCATCCCAATTTCCTGCAGACTGTCGCTGTTCGCATCCAAACATCCAACAAGCTCTCTGAACGCCAACATGAAGCTCTCAGTGCTCGTCCTCGGCAGCCTCATGGCCATCTCTGCGTCGGCAAAGTCCACGTATCGCATCAGTCTGTACAGCAAGACCGACTTCCAAGGCGATCAAGCCACTTTCACTGAAGAGTATGATAAGTCCTTTCATCTTTCCAACCTTGCTGCCTTCTTGCCTTTTGACGCTGACAGGTGACTCGCTGCAGCGGCAGTCACAAAGTGGGCTGGTCAGGCGGGGCCCAATCCTGGATTTACGAGTCAGAACCCGGGGATGGATGCTGCGTTGCATTCTGTCGTGGAAGCACAGTGAGTTTTGTTCCCAGGAGTTCTCGTCCTGTTCCTGCCATTTGAGAGATTTGCTGACGGCCTTGCGCAGAACGTCGGCCGTTACTGCGAATCAGCGTACAAGACGGAGTCGTCGGCTGGTACGACCAAAGTGGTCACAGGCTGTGGCGATACAGTGTTGAACTGCTAGATCAAAATCCTCGAATGCCCTCAGTCAGCCGGAAAGGGTGGGCTTCGGTGTTCAAGACCCACTCATCGAGGCTGATTAAGCTGGGCTCACTGAACAACAGGTAGAAATACTTCAATGTCTCTGCGAACCAGAAACTCTCCATATCGTCCATTTGCCTGGCGAGGACCTTTCTGACCATCAGTCCTCTCTCGTATGTGTCGCGCTGATACACTTCCATGGTGCTCATGAGTGCCGCATGTCCAAAGGGAGAGCGCGTATGCTCGATGATGTTTTCGAACATTTCCCACCCAACTTCTCGCCAGTATTCGTCACCTGTCATTCGCCACATGATGAAGACTGATTCGATTGCCTCGGGCCGCAATTTGTACGATGGGTCTTTCACTTGCAGAAAGCCTGGAGGGAATCGGTGGTACTGACAGTTTCCGTTCATGCAGTTTTCGGATCGATTGCTCTGTACTGTCCAGTACTCATCGCTCCATTCGCATTGTTGCCCGTCGTCAGTGGAGCACGGTAGGAGGGTAAGCGTTTCGGGCATGATGCCGGTTGGGCTTTTCTGGTATGCCCACACGCAGCCATTGGTGATTTGTTCGCCTATGTAGAAATCGTCGGGGTTGTCGAAGATTCGAGCCGCCATAGCAAACATGCCACCAGCAAAACACGCCAGATGCTCTGTCCTTGTTTCGAGTAAGGTCTCCCTGACTCCCAGATCCCGAGTCGCAATGCCGGGAAAAATGATGTCTGTGTCATTGGCGCCTGGGATGAATGCTCGAAACAGTAAATATTGTTTGATCTGCCTTGAAGCAAGTTCCCACATTGATCCATAGACATGTCGTGTCTTTCCCATGAAGAGGTGCGCCTTGACGAGGTACTCATAGGCCGAATCAGACATGGCGCCCAAGGCATATCGGGAACTCTTCCTCGCAAAGTCATATGACTGGGGTCCATCAACCACTCTTGGGCTGAGGTTCTCCGGCCACAAGCCTGGTATACTCGAGTCATTCTGTGAACGTGCAAAGACCTCGCTCAGTACGTCGATAGTGTGCATGTACTTTTCATCCCCTGTTACTTGGGAAAGTCTGGCGAATTCCAGGTATAGGCTTCCAACGTCGGCCAAAGCTGCATTTTCGGACGATTCAATTACAGCGTCTTTGGTTGCTAGATTGCACATGGTACAGGGCATTCCATTGGATGTGTTGAAGGCCAAATGCAACATGTCGCCCAGTTGAACTAGCTTTGGAAGTATCCTGGCATCATTGCTGAGATCATATGCTGCCATCAGACCACCCAAATAGCGAATGGTGGATTCAAATAGGTTAACATTACAGTGGCCAATACTGTCAGCAAAGTCGATGGTGAGTGTCGCGTTGAGAGCTTCCTGAAACTCCTCGTCCAAGCCCATTATGATGAGGGTGTCGAGGGCATCGACCAGAGTGGCCGACCAGCCGCAGAACTGCTCCCTTCTGCCCCCAGACAATGGCATCAGCACATCAGCCATCCATGCGTGATCTTGATAGCCAGTCCACGCGTGAAGGAATTCGCGTCTGACAGCATCTTGTCGTTCACGCTGAACCAAGGATTTACGCTTGAAGTTGTGCTGAATCTGGTTGGGTTTGCTCGAGCCTGTGGTGAGGAAATGGAGTATGAGAATTAGTGTAAAGACTGAAAGAACGACCTTGACCAGTTTTTTTTGTGGTACGTTCAACCACGACATCTTGAGACTAGAATGGTCCCATGGGCGAAAGTTTGGGCTTTTCCTTCTCGCCGGCTAGAGGACAAGAGAATGATAGAATGCCAGAATGGATGATCAGGTGAAAGAGCGAATGATTGACAAGACAATCGATGGAAGTCCTGCAGAAGGAGTGTTGTGCAAGCAAGGCAAGTGGCTCAGGTATATTACATATCGTGCAGTGGATGTACAGATCAAGACGGCCAAACGAAGGGAAACCACGCTCATTAGTATGACGCTGCCACTGCCAACCACCCCCGGGAGGATGCTCGAGGATGCTCTGCGCACCTTCATAATCTCGAGTGACCAGACCTGGCTGCCTGCTAGGTGCCTGTGCGATTTTTGACAAACCCCTTGGTCTTACCGGATTGTTTCGTGGCTGAAAAGCAGAATCATTGATTCGACGAAGAGGAAGGAAGGAGGCGAACAGCGTCGATGCCAAGCCCGTTAGTGAAATGCTTGAAAGAAAGGGAAATCACAGGCACCACAGGCACCACAGGCACCACAAGGCACCCACGGGGTAGAGGCACCTCAGGCATCACTGACACCCAGTCGTCAGTGCGTGGTGACTCGGCTCGCGTCAACTGCATGTTGACCATCTTGACCGCAAAGTGATCCTTTCAAAATCTGTCAAACCCGCGTCCAAAGTGCGGGTGATGGCGGTGAGAGGAAACTTGTCCCGTCAGAGCATCTTATGTAAGTCCAAAGTCCAACGTGGCCTCCCAGGCCCCCATCCATCCCACCTCTTGAAGTCCTCTCCGCGCTTTTGCTGACCTCGGTCCTGCATGGTCAGACTTCTAGACTTCATTCAGAAGCCTTCCCTTGATATACCGACACCGCCAGTGCTTATCTAAGGCCACCTGCTTCAATCGACCACCCTTTGCCGTCGTGGCGACCTGTCGGGCGCTTCTTGGCTTCGCTAAGCCTGGTGCGCCGTAGGGCCGCATTATATATGCAAGGGGCAGGAGGCTCAAACAAGCGAACGTTGAGAATAACCCAATCAGGTTGGTCATGGTCGCTGTATGAAAAATTTAGAATATGCATAGCCATGGCAAATATCTTTGGGCCCCCAGACACGAGATCTGTCGGCATTCGTATCGATTGCCGATTGGGGCACATGGTCAGGCATAGCGTGGCATAGGTAGGTATTTTTGTGGCTCGCGACGATCACCTCGTTTAGAAGTCTGACGAATGCTTGCGATGACATTGTATGACCAAAGCCAACTGGTTTCAGCATCTCGCAGCCTTTCAGCCTTACGGCCAGGAACAAGGATCCTGCTCCCGAATCGGCTGGACGGCAGCACAATCCCACCAGATCTCTCGAATTTGCGGCATCAAGGAGATTTTTTCCTCCGCTTCTTCCTCCTTAGGCTGCTTCAGGCCTACGAAGCGTGCCGGCAATAGGGTACCGCATGTGCATTGTAAGCAGGTACGGCTTATTGTGCAGATCGTTTCTCAATCCAACACATATAAGGCCTTTCAGCTGAACTCAAGCGTTACAACCAAACACCAGACGATGACACCGCGGGAGGGTGTTGTCGCAACATCAGGGAAAATCTATGCTGCTTCCGACGGCAATACCACCCAATGATCTAACGCACTGGGCGGAATCACACTACTACCCGTCTACAAGACCTCGAAATATCTCTCTTGAACTACTTCTCAGGAACTTTCTATGGATTCAGAGATCTGGACCCGACGATCCCCGACCCAGCCCGGTCATTTGTGGAGACTCTGTTGGCTCTCAATGGAAGATCTAAATCGCAATTGTCCGATCAGATATCTACGAATGCCATCTGGTCTGCCCTTATCAATGTTTACACCGTGAGAGCCTTCCCTTACACATGGATTACGGTTCATGTTAGGGCCTGCATCACGAAACGTAAGCAACCACGGCAAGTGTTCTTTTCGTTGCTTTCCGTCCCCAAATGCGCTCCAGTCTGGACCCCAATCCAGAACCCACTCAGACTATGCTTTCGGCCCTGTGGCTCGTTCTTTCCCATAAAGAATAGGGCCGTATACACAGCCATTTCCCTCCAGGCCAATATATCATCCCAGATGCGAGCCCACACGAGGCCAAATTGTTCTCCCAGAACGTGGAAGGCGATCAGGTCCCGAACACGACTTGGGCGTTTCACTCGTTCTCGCTTCAGCTCTAGCTCATCTGCCACATCCTCATCGATGCGCACACTGAGCCACTATAACGATCAACTACAGGCCGAGTTGGATATCCTAAGGCCTCAAGAAGGCAGTGAAATGATCAGTCAAGGACCACTCCACGAACCACGAGGCTGAAACCAGAGTTTTGGCATGTCTGGACAGGGCTTTTCTAATCTTGTCGGCAACACAGGCATGGAAAAGGAAGTATTCCCATTGGTATCTCAGCATTACCCCTGTCTTCGACTTCGCCAAACCCATCCTCCGACCTTCACCGACTTCAGCCATCGGCAATCGTTCATGCCACGAGACACTTCCGTCCCGACTTCCGTTTGATCATCGCCACTCGATAGAAATCATCATCTAACACTTCCTTCCCTATGATTTTGGATATATCAGAGACGGGCATGATCGATTCCAACGATGGAGCTGCCCCAGAAAGTCCATATGCTTCTCCGACCATGCAATGCGAAAAGGCCCGCACGAAGAAATGGGCACCGAAAACCTTCAACGGTTGCTTGACTTGCAAGTATGTGTCAGACACGAAGCTGTGCTGAACCATTCTGACACTCTGTGCCAGGAAAAGGAGAATCAAATGTGACGAGGGGAAGCCTTCTTGTCAACGGTAAACCCCTCCCTCGACACCATAAGTCCATCACTAATTGATCAGATGTATCAAGTCCAATATCAAATGTAGTGGCTACGCACCACCCAAGATCCGGTTATTCGAACCTGTCAGTTCTGCTCCGTCGTCAACAGGCCCTTCTTCGATAGCACCATCCCCTTCGCCGGAGGTCCCACCCCCAGAACTCCCTCGCAGAAACTCTTCCCTTCAATCATACCTCAACTCCTATCCTCATTCTCAAGAGCTTGCTTTAGTTCCCAGCTTTGGGACAGAAGAAGAATACCGATCCTTCCAATTCTTCCTTGAGAAGACCGCCAACCTCATTTCCGTCTACTCTCAACCATATCTGTGGACCGTCCTCCTTCCGCAAGCGACATGGCACCAACCAGCCATCAAGCACTCTATTATTGCACTTGCCAACCTGCACCAATCTCTCATATCATCGGAGTCGGCCTCGACACAAGCACGTCACACCTTCATGACACATTACAACGCGGCAATTCGAGCTTTGATCACAGATAAACCGCCCATCGACGTCGTCCTGGCATCATGCGTCATTTTCTGGGTCCTGGAAAACTTCAACGGCAGCGGCCACGCCGCCTTCGACCACATGAAAGCAGCCATCAAGATTCTAGGAGAATGGAAGGCAAAGAGACGACCGAACGATCCCGCTCACGACCTAATCTCTACATACATCGAACCGACAATAAGAGACGGGATCAAGTTCGCGCCCGTAGCACGCGTTGAAGAGCTTGAGGATCAGATCGCTGCGTTATCCCTCAGTCCTCAGGACATGCGCATCATGAACTATAACCTGTCCCCTGCCTTTGACACACTCGAGATGGCCAGCGATTACCTTGGCGATTGCATTGGCAACATCCTCGTTCTGATGTCTACGGAATATGACGAAGAGGTGATCGAGTCCATCAACGAGCTCGATGCAAAACTGTACAAGTGGATGAACCTTTTCCAGAAGCTGACGGCCACAGGCCCAGTCTATCAGCGGAGGATGCTCCTTGTGCACAATGTCTCGGCGTGTATACTCCTCGACAAGTTGAAAGAGCAGGCCGGGTTGCCGACAGAAGTGTTGCAACCACCTCGCTGTCGCGGGGACTTTCTCGTGCATGAAGTCGAGGACATGCTCAAGCACGATGCCCGCGCCACCACCGCGGACTCCCGTGCCACAGTGTTTTTAGGCTTCATCCCACCCATGTTTCTCGCTGCGTCGTCCGCGCCGAAAGTCGAGACCCGAAGGCGAGCGATCAATGCCCTAAGACTCTTGAACCTGGTCGAAGGCTCTTGGAACACCGAGGTTGCTGCCACAATCGCCGAAGCCATGTTGGACATCATGTCTCAGACCTCGACAGTGTCTTCGGAAGTCGAATTGAAGCACATGAGGTTTGGCATCGACGTCTCTCGTCGTACACTCTACCTGCGATGGGAGCCCGACGACGAGGAGCAATACCAACACGTAGACAAGGAGATTGAGCTGGATGATATGACCCAATTTGATTCGGTAAGACTCGTCAGTCTGTCTTCAATGGTCTACACCCTCTCTAACAAAGCGGACAGGACTTGCCGGAGCTGATCAAGCGTTTTGGCTACCCGTCTACGAGCCCATGAAGCCCATAAATGGATCATCAAAAGTCTGCAATGGAACGGCGTTTTGACATTTTTTGCGTCCTGGGATGCTGACAAGAACCTCTGCGATTGTTGAACGAGAGGAACTACAGGCGCACAGGGTGATATGGCGTTGAGTGAATTTTCGAGCCCGGTCTTCCACGAGAGTCAGGGAAATATTACTCCACACGGGAAAGCAGATGCTACCACACACAGATGAGATGGCATATAGCATTGGTTCAACCCATTATTACTTTTTATTTCTCATTTGGTCGATGGCGGATTGTTCATACTCTGACTGGCCTGCCTCGACTTCCCAGTCCTACTATTGTTTACACTTGCTTCCCTCTCGAGGAAGTCCTGCCACAACTCCGACAGTGTCTCCTTGCTGCCCGGACTCGTTGCACTGTCCGGCCCGAAATAATCATGATGCAGCGCGGGCGTGCTCGGCGTACGATGGACAAGCGGCGACCCGGGCAATCGTAGTGACCCTGTCATCGAGCTGCTGGCACCACCACCACCGGGTCTCGCAAGCCCGGCCTGTTCTCGCTGCTCGTCGTTCCAGCCTAGCAGAGCCGCAATGAGCTGTAGAACCTGGAACTTTTTCGGATCGGACCGGTCGAGTTGGAGGAAATGCAAGAAATGGTTCGTTACAATTTGTCTGTCAGGGTTCTCTTTGTCAGCCTTTGCTTGTCGGGGAGTGGCTCCACCCGCTAGCGACGAGAAGGAAACATCTTCTCTCTGGGGAGGAAAATAGAAACATGACACAGCAATTCAGGAAGAAAAATGTAATCCACCACAGGTCAGGCTTGCGACGACTTTGGGTCGGAGCCGTGCCAGTGAATTACAACCGAGCGCAATGTGTGGCCTAGCCCTACGGTAGGGCTGTGCGGGCGGCCTGATAGCCAGAAAATAAAAGAGAGCTTCGGGTTGTGGGGGCCTAAAGCGACATTCGCTTTATCGTTTCATCGCTTACCTGTCGACGTTGTCGTCCGGTTTCCCCTTCTTGAGAAACCGCAACGCTTTTGTGAGATGATCGTTCAATATGACTGCCTCGTGCCTTAACTTGCCGATCAGGAGGTTCTTTTCTTTGACCTCCTTCTCAAACGGTAGGACACGTTCGAGGTCCTTCTTGGTGGTTTCCAGTTCCGCGACCGTGGCTTCGTGGCTGGACTGCAATTCTGCAAGTTCTTTACGTAGGCTCTCTTGCTCCGCCTGATTCGTTTCGACGAGTTCTTTGAGCTCCTGTTTGCGCACGGTCTGGATCTCTTGGAGCGCCTTTTGGAGCCCGTCGACTGTGGACGACTGGGTGTCGCGCTCGGAGGATGCTTTTTCGTACGCTTCTTTCAGAGTGTTCACTTGCTCCTCAAGGTCGGCGTTACGGTCCGTCAGGTCGCGGCGGATGGTGCGTTCTTCCATGGCGAGCACTTCCCAGTCGTGCATGGCTTGTTTGGCGCTTTCGAATTCCTCGCGCACATAGGCCTCGGACTCGAGGAGTTCTTCTTTCTCCTTGAGCCAGTTCTGCTGGCTGAGGGTCAGGCGGTTGCGTAGCGTGGATAGTTCTTTGGACTGTTCTGCGTTGGTGGATGTCAGGTTCGCATTGCGCGCGGAGAGTTCTTCGACTTCGGCGGAGCGTGCGGTGTAGCGTTCTTGCAGGTCGGTCCGTTGTTCTTCGAGTTCCTCGATACGGGTGCGTGCTTGGGCGAGGTCTTCCTAGCAGATCAGGGGTGTTAGATGTCGGCGTAGATCAACGATGTGGGTGTGGGAGTATGAACGGGGACAGGGAAAGGCAAAGGGCAGCAAAGCACGTACAGCATCTGCTTTGAGTCGATCGCCTAGTTGAGAGCGTATCGTGTTCACTTTTCCCAGCAGTGACTGGTATTGTTCTTCTGCGTTCTCTTTCTCGGTTTGGGCTTCGGCCAATTCATTCTGCGCAGTCTCGATCTCGACGGCGTGCTTGGACTGTAATTCTTCCAAAGATTTGCGTAATTCGGTGACTTCCAGGCGAAGGGCGTCGCGGTCTTTGACCAGAGCTTCAAAGCGGGCTGCCGTGTCGTCGTCGTCGTCGTCGCCCTTCTTCTCATCATTCCTAGGTTTGGTGACGCCGTTAGTCAAGTCTGCTGGCACTTCTTCTGCGGTGTCCTGCTTTTCAGACGATGCCGCCGTTCCCACTTCGACATCTGACTCGTCACTTTCGGCGCCATCTTTCGGTTCTGGAGCCTCGGTGGCGTCTGGAATCTCTACGGGAGTGGTGGGTGTGGCTACTTGCGCGTTGTTGCCTTTCTTCTTGGACTTTTTCTTTTTCTTGGATTTCTGGTCTGCGAGTGTCAGTATCGGAGGTCAGGAGACCGGACAGTGTGCGTACCTCCTTGAGGCATCGAAGACATATTCGTGGACGACATGGTTGCGAGATATAAGAATATTGTCGAGTCGTTGTTTCAATGGTACAAAGGTGTCAATAATTCCCCACGTGGGCGCATCCAGTACGTTGGTGCAGGGTCTGTGAGGGTCCAATCTACAAGTACGAGGCCTCGCAGCTCGCTTCACCACTCTTCATCCCTTCATCAACAACCTCAACAAGTCATCGAAAAGGGTCCTCGCTCTTGATGATCTTATGAGAAGCAGGTCATGGTAATCTCAGCTAGGGTTTAAAAAGCATGCAGCCACTCCATTACTCTCCGTGTCCGCTAGGACCATCTCCACGTCTTCAGGCACAGCAAGTGTGGAAATAGAAGACTGTGAACGAGACCGGAACAACATATTCCCCTTGACGAGCCGCGAGATGGCCTACACCAGGTCCGAGTCTCAAAAGCATCATGGATATGCGACTTGGTCCTAGGAACCGCATTCGCATGACTAACTCCTTGCTACATTAGCCACCGACGTCCTGCGGTAGCACCAAATGGACAGGAAGCTACTCTGCTGTTCAAGGCTGGTCCAAACTTCATCATCATATAGCTGGGGGTATATGGGGGTATCATCAAGTGTCCCATCATTTCATCGCTTCTACAAACAACGCTCTCATACCCTTTAACAGAGTCCCGATCTCTCTTGTTGAATTCAATCGATCCACGACCTTTTCAACCTTGCTAACATCAAGCTTCGGCTTCACATGGACCACATTATACTTGCCACTGCCAGTTGGCGGGACCTCCAATTCAAATATTGCTTCTCTTTCTTCGTCGCTCTTCCCACCTTTGACAGGAGGAAACATGAAGAGTATTCTGACTTTGTTCTCGTCACCGCTGCCTTCAATCCGACAGCCTAAATATGTCTCCCAAAAACCCAATTCAGGGCCATTTAGTCGACTTTGGCCATCCATCTTCTCCGCGTATTCCCGTTGCGCTTGTAGTTTGACATCAATCTGCCGTTGTGTTTGGGCGATGGCATTTCTTAGCCTGTCGCATGAGGCGGATTGATTCGCCTGGTGAGATTCCAACTTGGATATCTGCGCGTGCATTTCATTTTTCTCGGCTTGTTCTCTAGCGAGTACGTTGCTGTGGTTCGATAATGAGGATTGCAGAGTGGTGATCTGGGTGCTTTTGGATCTTTGCTCCTCTAGTATAACTGTTAGCGGAGTCACGGGGTGTTCTCGTTCAAGCCAACGCACCATTCAACTCTCCAAGCCGCGCGCGAAACTCATTTCGCTCTTGCAGCACACGCTTCCTGCCCTGCTCAATGAATGCGTCAAATTTGAGGGTGAAGTCTGTCATGCGCTTGCGGAGGTCTTCAAAATTGAAGTCGACCGTCGGCAGTTGCGTGAGCGGGTTATCCGAGTATGACATTGTTCCATTTTGTGACTGTGACGGGTGGAATGAAGATGTGCTGGTCGAGAATGATGCAGGCGGGATTGAGGTTGCCATGGTTCGACGCAAGAAAGAGTATTACTAGTATTCTGGTGACTATCGTGATGGTGAAGTTGACCCGACGCGTGGTATCGAGACGAAGTTGCGGACATGGTTGCGATCGGTTGTCAAGGGCAACGACCGCAGACTTGGCATTGAAGCCTCAATCAACTTCACCACATTTATCTCAGGACATGCATACAAATACACGGGACGAAAATGATATCTTGTATCTTGTATTTCAATCCAACCTCGCTTGCTTAAACGCCCTCCAGGAATCAATCTACTTCAATGAGTTGGTACGCAATTGCTCCGCCAGCTCTGCCTTCCCTTCGCTGTTCTCCGAACTGACATCGCCTGCACCAACGTTCAGCAATTGAGCCATCATTGCTTCCATTCTGCCCATAGACTCTTCCATCTTGTGTAGGCGCGCATTGGCTTCCAGCAGTCGGTTGTTGGTGCCGTCGTCATCATTCAGATCCACTATCGAGTCCATACGCTCGCCTCGCCTCGGTTTTCGATAACCTCGTGGGTGATCCGCTTCATCTTCACCATCGCTAGAATCCGCAAATTCCTTCTTCAGATTTCCAGGCTCTTCAGAGTCCCCCTGGCGCTTCTGTTTTGTCTTTGTCGAACTGACCGACATTGTCCGGTTGCTGTCAAGTACACCACTTTGGCGTCTCGGTCTGCCAGACACCCCAAAGCCTTGGTTCAAATTGTTGCTGAGTGCTTTCCCGATACTGTCATCTCCTTGCAGATCGTCCTCTTCTGCGATCCTATCCAAGACAGACTGAGGTGGGTCGATATCGAAGACCGCATGAATATCTCCGTGGACAGTGAATCTTGAGATGGCCCAGTATTGTCCGGCCGTCGCCTTCGGCCCATTGGCATTTTTCCAATCAATCTTCCTATTTTTGTACTTCTTATCCGACATCCACAGCGTCCTTCTCTCATACAGAGCAATCAGCAGTAATGCTGGAAGATTGAGGGTTCTGACAGCGGCCACGTTGATCTTGTGGAACATCCGCTCTGAGATCGCCCATTTCAAGGGAAGCATGATGAGCAAGGCAAGAATATTGAATGGAGGCAAATACGCGAATATCGCGTCAGACTTCACACCTTCAAAGGTAAGCACTGCTCGGCGAAATTGGATCTCCTGAACAGCATTTCCCACAATCCCGCTGAAAGTATTGGTCAACATCGACACAAGTATCGTCAGAAAGAGGGTGTTTCCCAGGAACGCAAACAAAACCATCAGGACGGGACCAAGGAGCCAGTGGAAGTCGGGAGATTGGTCAATGCCTGTGCCATCGAGACCAAACCAAATCCATATCATCCATTTGCCAATTGTGAGAGACTGAAGGATGTTAGCCACGTCCGAGAGGACAACTAGGATCTTACCTGGTGAGCACCAGCATGCAGCCATTTCAGGCTCAACAGGAATCCCGCGAAGCACCAGACCGCAAGAATGGTAAGGGTCATGAAGTCAGACATCATGGCTCTTAAGGAAAGAAATAACAAATTCTCCGACATGATATTGAATGCCAATCGGGGCACCAGCACCGGGGCGCCACAACTCAGGACATCCAGAGCGGTCCGAGCCACGATCACAGACTGTTCTTCATCGAAGATGCGGAGAGCGTGTAATCGCAAACTCAAGTATACAACGAAGATTAAGCAGAACATGACATCCAGAAACGACCACAGATTCTGGGTGTAGACTCCCCAGCCATGCTCCAAGATCGAGGCGAACTGATCGAGAACCTAATCTGTCAGCTTGATTGCCTTCAGCATGAGGTAAACATACCCAGCCGGAAGCATAAACATCAAAGACAGCCTCGACGATACTGTAATCCGTCCTCATTCGACTTTCACGGCCAGCCATGACCACTACATACAACGCAAGAAGTATCGCAAATTGGCATAGTTCGATGATGTTTCGAGTCCGAGGTACGATGAGCCGATACTGGTTCAGCATTGGCGCTCTGCGTGGGTCATACAATGAGATCGGCCGCTTCTTCCAGTGATCAGGAATGATGTCGATGAAACTATTAGGTGTGTAGACCAGCTTCCCTCGGTAGATCGCGTCGACAACCTTTTGGCAAGCACTACTCGCCAGAAAGCTCTTACTCGCGCTGATAATGGCTACTTCAAGGGCTGTCAGTTTCCTTTCGATCCTGCCGCCTCTCTTCCGTTTCGCCCAATGCATGGCATGGATGCTCTGCTTGTAGACCTCATCAGGAGCGCCCTGAAACGGCTCAAATCCAGCGACAAGAATATTTGCTAGCTTAAGCAGGCCTCGTGGGCCGGGATTTTGTTCGTTGTATCGACGAAGGATCTTCTCGGCGAGCAGTTCGCAAAGCAGTGCCCGGGTTAGGTTGACAGTCTGGTGATGAGTTGCGAATGATTGTTCCCGGATGAACTGCATTCGGTTTACGAGAAGACAGTACACTGGGGAGTTAGCATAGGTTGGAGATCATCGATATTGGACATAGCAAACCAATAGAGAGATCCTGCATTTCATAGAGCGAGTCGACCAAAGGACGAACCACGGAGATATTCATGCGCGGTGCTTTTAGTTGTTCGAGCGAGTATGGATCGTCTGCAGAGTATCAGCGATAGCTTTCACGTTAGGTGAAAGGCCATTATACCTATGCTGTTTATAATGTCCCTCCGAACGCTACAAGTATGGTTAGTGCCTGAGCTTTCAGTCTTGGGGATCACTACCGATGGATATTCTCATAGACATTGCAATTACCGTTCCCATAGGGGTCTGCTGCACGAGGAGGCTCCCGATGTGCGCTGGTCCACGTACAATGTGGCGGGTATAGGCCATCGCTGTCGGCAACATCCTCTTCGTCATGCTGTGACGCAAGCAGAGCTTCGGTCTCAGTCCGTTGGCGATTCAGTCGGAATTGATGGCTGAAACCACGAGCACTCGAGGGTCTTGCATTCGACGGCATCTCGACTGCTACAGAAGTGGTAATTCCATAATGATGATCCTATGCAGAATGGAGAGATATAAGGACGACGAACGAGCAGAAGTCATCATTGTCATCCTTGTACGAGGAAGATATGGATGCTGAGGGCGAAGGAGGGGGTGGTTATGGGATTGTGTCCCTAACCAATCAGGAGAAATGCGGGCGATAAGCTTATCGCACCAAGCTGTCACCCAAAACACAATCTTGACTGCTCACTGACTGCCCTGCTTGTATCAGCCTCAGCCTTAGAAGAGACAATAACATTTCTTGCTGATCACGAACAGCAGATGGATGTAACCTCCAGAAAGTGGAACTCACTCCATTGTCATCCCTCCATTCCGGGACGGCCCTCCCAATCGCGTCCTCGCACACGGCAGGCAGAATTTGGGCAGTTACCGCAACACTTACAGGCAAAACACCATGCACTGTGACCGTGTCAATGGAGCCTATCGGATGGTCCAGCATCAGAATGGCGCGTTCAATGTCTTGGCCTGCCTGTGTGGCTGGCTCTTCTACTTCTTATCCGTAACACAGCACAGCCATCAATAATCTCGAACCCTTGCAATTACCAGCAGATTCCAACCAATAAAGTCTGGCTCAAAATGGCGCTGCACGCACGATCACAGCCCGAGAAAACTCACAGCCTGATCGTCCTTTCATTGTTTCTTTTCTTTCGTGATATGCATCTCGTTGGTGATTCTGATCGCGTGGTATCATCATGGAGGCTCTCGTGGCGTTCAGCATTGCTTGTAACGTCGTCCAGGTTCTTGACTTCAGCTTGAAGATCTTCCGGGAGTGCAAACAGTTAGCCGACAGTGGCTCAACCGCCAGGTTGGATGAATTCAACTTGGTCTCGAAGCAGCTCGAAGGTCTTTGCCAGGGCCTTGACAGGTCGCTGGCAAGTGCGCCAAAACCTCTCGGCAAAAATGATGACGACTTACTCGAGCTGGCTAAGAGTTGTGCCCAAGCAGCCCATGATGTCCAAGCAAGGCTCGACGAGATAATGATGAACAAGAAAGAGCCACGTGGCAAATTCGACAAAATGCGTAAGATGGTCACGAGCAGCAGGTCAGTCACAGCTGTCTACAACAAATTACGCGAGTACGAAAGACTCTTGAGCACACAAATATTGGTGCAGCTCAGGTACGTGGTCTGTTGGAAATTCCGGTTTTCCTGACCTGCCTCTTCGCATTAGCCAAGTTGACGTGAACCTTACAGTCGCCGTCAAGAAGACATTCATCTTCTCCAGCAGAGCAGATCCGAGCAAGTCGATTTACAACTGCGCGCTTTTCTCACCCACTTGTCCCAAGGAGTCACCGAGATCTCGGCATTGGTAACAAATTGCCACGAAGAAGCCAAAGACCTTCTGGTGACACAGCATGTGGCGGTTCAGCGGAGCCTCGCCCGTCAGACGACTACGCTGAATCGCTCGATTGCGAACGAGCACACCATCTCACGTCAACTCATCCGCGATGACATCTCAGCCACTCATACTCTACTGCAATCCACGGCCCACGACCTACAAAAAGCGTCTGTTACGGCACAATCCCGTGAAAGCCTGCTTGCAAGCCTCTACTACCCTGAAATATGGCATCGGCAAGAGCAAATCGCGTCCGTGCACACCAAAACGTATGAATGGATTTTCCAGGAGGATGAAAATCACTCGAGACCGTGGCACTGTTTAACCAAGTGGCTGAAATCACAGGGCCCAAATTATTGGGTAAGTGGTAAGCCAGGAAGTGGAAAATCAACCTTGATGAAGTTCATCAATGGAGACGAACGGACGAGACAATTTCTGCGCCAGTGGTGCGCGACCGAGCCACTGGTATTGAGCTTCTTCTTCTGGAAAGCCGGCTCTCCACTTCAGCGATCCGCTCAGGGCATGTTACGCTCGCTGCTTTACCAACTATTCAGATTGAACCATGGAGTGGCAGATGAACTATTGAGGAGGGATATCGAACTGGGGCTCAGAACTCCCAACTCAGTCTGGTCCGAGCTGTCCTTGAAGCATCTTCTTGACATGACCTTGGGTCTGTTATCAAGCAAAGCTTTATTTGTCCTCGTGGATGGCTTGGACGAGATGCAAGAAGAAGACGGAGGTTTCGATCTCAAGACTCTGCTAATATACCTCAACGACATCTCGTCTCGAAACAACATCAAAATTTGTTTCTCCAGTCGCCCTGGGAATCCGATGTCGTCGATTTTCGCGGACATACCGCAGCTCAGACTCGAGGACCTGACGAAAATAGACATGCATCATTATGTGCAAGATCTGCTCATGGCACATAGCGAGGTACGGCATGTTGAACGTTGGAAGCTTGAAGAGCTTGCAGCAAGATTGACCTTTCGGGCTGCAGGGGTCTTCCTATGGGTTGTGTTAGCGACCAAGTCGCTGTTGAGAGGCTTGGAAAACCATGATACCATGAAGGAACTAGAAGATCGTCTGGCCAAGCTCCCGTCAGGACTTGAAAACCTGTATGTCACAATGTGGTCGAGCTTGGGCGAAGACGAACGACTCTATCGAAGAGAGGCCGCGAACTTGCTGAAATTTGCACTTTTGCACCAGGAGAATTCAGTATGCTGGCCTCTCTCCTTGTTTGGCCTCGTCGTGGCTCTCGAGCCTGATCTCGTGGGTACGGTCTTCACGACAGGCAAATTACTCTCACTCCGACGAGTAGTGATGGCTTGTGAACGTATGAAGAAACGCCTATCCGTCATCTGTGCAGGCCTATTGGAAGTTGGTCCGCTCCGTGGTGCGAAGTGGCCCGTTGATACCTCGGATCAGACGGATTGCATCAATGCTACAGACATATCGTCACCCTGTCTATTAAGACGAGACGCAGATGTGAGTGAAGAGCAAGATGCGGACTGGCAGATGCTATACTTCATGCACAACGAGACGTCGGTCAATTTCGTTCACCGTTCCGCCATTGATTTCCTCAGCGACACCGTAACTGGTCAGCAGATACTGTATCATGCAGATCTGACAGATCTCGAGGTCTGTACCAGGCTGCTCAAAGGGGATTTCGCGGCATATGCTATGCGTCTTTCCTCGCTGGATTTGTCTGGCCTCATGATCCACATAGATTTCGTGCACAACATGTTCACGACACGCCTCCATCAAACAGTCGACAATGAACCTCAAGGCCGCGATATCCTGCAAGTGCTGCACGACTACACGGTGCAAGCCATTGCCCTGCAGGATACACGCGCGATCATTACCAAAGGGGACTGGCTTATCGATCGGAGTGACCCGCTTATGCAATATCGAGGTTTTCTGGGCTTCGTGATGAGTGTCCCCACTCCCTTCCCAGGGGTAGGCCAGCGAAGCCCATTTGTGGATTCCAGGTGGGCCTTCAACAGGATGAAAGAATCTGATCAGAGTTACAAAAATTATCTTCTTGCCTGCGCTGTCGGGGGCAGTGGGAAGTCTGTCGAGATTCTGTTGCAGCATGGGGCTGATCCTCGCTCAAGTTCGAAACTCGGAATAAATGCGCCAGCTGCCGAGAGTTCGTGGAGTATCGCTCTTCGGATGTTCCTGGAAAATCACGACGAGCTTGTGGAAGCGGAATCGCAGACGAGGGATATACTCACAGCCTTCCTTAACCACCAAGCTGACCTAGACGAGGCTGTCGTACAAGAGATTGAACTATTCGAATTTTCAGAGTCGCGTTGCTGGCAATGCGAGGGCCATGTTGACATGAATCGCGCACAGCTACAGATGAATCTTAAGACACCGGTGACTTTCCTCCGAGGCATCAAAGCAGTTGATGTAGTCGATTTCCTCCAAAAAGCAGGCAACGCAGCAAACGCCGAGGGGAAAGGCTCTGCCCGCTTCCACAAACTTTTGTGCCATGGATCTCTTGTTGGAGCACTTCCTTGGAGATATGTCGCCCATGACTGCGAGGTGGGTTTCCGGCTGGTCGGTGAATGGCCCCGATACAAGAAAGTCCTCTGCAAGGCATGGCACGTCGTGCAAGCAGACCAAATTCCAATCGATCATCATTTCTATGAAAAATGTGATGCATTAAGCGCCGCTCTCATTGAGCTGTCAAAGCCAATTTCTGGCGAAAATCTCCTTAAGTATCTTCATTTCAGACCGGAACAGACGCCCGATTTCCAACAAGAGCTGCTCGTGTCCTTCGAGGAAAGAGCGCAAGCCTACAAGCGCCAACGCTGGGATGCGGGAATGAGAGAAAGCGCTCCAGCACGCGAGGCAACGACATGACAATGCATGAACAAAAGATATGACGGATTGTGACCTGAGTAGTTGTGAATGGATTTAACCCAGTGGGAAATTGATGAACCTAAATCGACTATTTCTTCAATGCATTGAATCTACATTGTCCAGCGCAGATTAGCAACGCTGCTCGCTTGGATCCTGGGAAGCTGACAATGTCTCCCAGATGGCTTTCCTTATCATCATGATTCTGTTCCTTCATTAAATATTAACCGCACGTCGTTATCGTTATAGCTGAAACCTCAAATTTGCCGCCCTTTGCTGGTATGCATGACAATGCAATGTTCAGAACACCTCCCCGTGCAACACCCAAATGATGGGTCTCCTGACTATAACAAAATCATGACGGTCGCAACGACAGCCAACACCATCCCGTAGGACCAGAGATTCGGCATCCCGCCGTCCTGGCCCAGCGCATCACTGCTTACCGCGTAGACTATACTCGGCGTCTCTGTCGCAGCTGCCGGGTTGGACGTGTAGATGATGACGAGCCCGTTACTCGTGGTAGTCGTGCCACCCTGTGCGGGGGTGATGGTGGTGTGCGAGGTTACTGTCGTCGTGCCGACCCAGATATTGGGGGTCGTCGTAGGCGTGGGCGTGTTGTAGCAGTTCGTTTCGCATTGGTCGCAGCATTCCCAGTAGATTACTGTCGACGTCTCCGGGCAGGGCAGGATGGATGTTATGGTCACGACGACGTTGGATTGGGTGTAGCATGTTGTATAGGTCGTCGTGGGCGTCCAGGTGGACCAGTATGATGTTGTGGTCGGAGTCCACCATGCTGTTGTTATGGGCGAGGGCGTCCACCAGACCGTGGATGTCGCTGAGGGTGTCCAGTAGCCGGAGTCGCTGTGGAGGTTCAACATGATAGAAGTTCGGGAAGAGAGGACGACTTACTATGTCACAACTCGCGAGATGAGGCTGAGGAATAGTAGAAGAATGGGTGCAAGGCGGGCCATCGTGGCAGGGAAATTGTTGCTAAAATCTAGAAATCGGTCCTGGCTATGTCGAGAGAAGGACTGAGGTCGACCGGCCTGGAAGTGGTTCGGTATAGTTCAGTAAAATATAGATAGCGACAGACGTGGAGTGGTAGCGAGCGGATGTGCGAGTTGGTTCGTTCAGCTGAGAAGTTGTAGCTTGCCTAGAAGCTGTGGATGGGTCATATCAGTGATTGTGTACGGAGGACAGAGTACCTAAGGGTGGTAGCCCTACGTCGATCACAGCTTCATGTACAGAGGATGCGAGATGGAAAGGAATTCCCACCTTACGAAGAGGTCAAGGCAAGCTGCTGTACGAAGAGCTCGCAAAGCCTGATGGAGCTATCTGACAGCTACAGCTTCAGCTCCGACGGTGCCATGATTCTTGCTTTCTGCATCCAAGATCGAAGAGCATGACTGTTTCTGGGATAGCATACTGCGTCTTCCCGCGTCCGTCGCAAAGATGGCTTGAAGGTAGGCGGATGATGGCGGGGTTCGTTCTACTCCGTAAGTAGTGCGATTGTCAAAAAGGTTTGTCTTATCGCGATCATGATTGCTCGGAAACACAACCTGTGGTTGTTGAAGGGCTTGAAGCTGCAGCCGTCGATCCAATCACATGCGCATGTGGCATGATCTTGAAACAAGGATAACGAGTAACATCGGGCTAGGTGACACAGTAGACAAAATGCCTCGCATGAGCAAGACCGTGGAAGACCTTAGGAAGCCACCTAGGTAGCCCCTTGCATTTTGGTGCGGCTTCCGGGCCTAACGGCTTGCCTTGTCGTTTACTGTGGTGCCCAGTAGTCGAATCGAGTAAAAGTCCGTGGATGGCTTGAGGTGTCAGGCCGCGGCATGATGTCAATGTTGGGAACCCGAGAGTACCATCTGTCGCAGTACTCCGTATGTGTGGAAAAGAAAAAGATGGAAGTGGAGAGCTGGAGAAGTGGGAGACTTTTGCCGGATCTCGTTCTACTATTGCTTAGGGTATTTCGCAACTCTACTCGTCCTACAGGAGTTCTGGTAGTATGTAGGCCCGCGCGGTACCTGTAAGCACTTCGAGAGACGTCGAGAGGTAAGGTGCACCGAAAGGAATGACAATCCTCCTAAGTATCTGGGTCGCGCAAGATACTATCCTTCACATAGCAGGGTGATGGGCAGCCCAGTCGCAAACAGGCTGACAGCTGGGCTGCGCTGGATCATGGTTTGTGCTCACATGTAAAAACATCAAATTCAGCCGATGTATTGGGTGTATCATGTCTCCTGGTCGACTATTCAGCAAATGTCAGACCTGATATCATTATTCATCTTCCGCCATCTCGACCAGCGCCTGCACCAGGGCCTCCACCTCTGCCAGCACCTCCACCCATGAATTGTTGTGCCCTAAACGTTGTTAGCAAGAGTTTGTACTTCGTGTCTTCGTTGACAATACTCACAAATTGGAAAGGGCAGGATCCTGCATCATTTGCTGGATTTGACTCATGTCCGGCATACCACCACCGCCGCCGCCGCCACCCCTGCTGTTCATCATGTTCTGAATTGTAGGGTTGCTCATAAGACCACTCAAAGCTTCAGGGTTGCGCATGATGTTTTGTGCCATGGACGCAAACATGGGGTTGTTCATGATGCTTCCCAAGTCAAACCCACCTCCGCCTCCTCCTGCGCCGCCAGCACCACCACCGCCAAACATGCTGGCCAAGCCAGCCAGATCAGGCATTCCACCACCTCCTCGAGTGTTGCCATTTGCATCATCCACGTCATCCTCGGGCATGTTGACTTCCTCGGCTTCCATTCGTGCCAACTCTTTCTTTGCCGTCTCCAAACCCTTTTTCATGGCTTCGCTGCCTCCGTTGCCCTCAAAGTCGATGCCTTGTTGATATGCTTCGACGCTTCCCTTAGCATCGCCCATAGCAAATCTTGCCAGACCTAGTCTTGACCAGGCCTTTGTGTACTTGGGATCGGCAGCGACGGCCAGCTCAGCATCTCGGACGGCAGAAGCATGATCACCACTTGCAGAATAGGCTGCAGCACGATTGGACAGGTAGATGGGATTGGTGGGCGCGAATTTGATGGCTTCGGTGTATTTCTCGATCGCAGTCTTGTAGTCCTTTTGTTGCATAGCAGAATTGCCAGCGCTCTTGAGTTTCTCTGCTTCTGGGTTGATCGCGGCGGGTTCGGCAGGTTTGGGAGGAGCGGCTGTCTCGGTGGCTGCGCCTTTTCCGTTCAACTTTTCGTAGACTTGGAAGATCTTGAGTAGGGACTGTGATCCGACAGCCTCGGACATGGCAGCTTTGTCGGTCGGGTCGACCTTGAATGCCTCTGCGATGCAGTTGCTGGCAATTTCAATGTTGTCCGCATCGTCTGCAGTGAGAGTGCCATCTTTGAGCGATGTCGAGAGGAAGTCTAATATGGACAGAGCCAGGCGCTTTCTGGAGTCGGAGAGAGACTGTCTACGTTAGCATCTGCTCATAAGAAGTGCCGAAAGGGACATACCATGTTGATGAAGGCCAAATTGTACAGAGGAGTTGGACGGGAGGATGTAGGCTGCCGTCAACAAACTGGTAGGATAATCACAGAGGCCACTCAAGGTACACAATATGTCGTAAGGCTGTTGACCTTCGCTTGGCGGGGTGCCGACGGCCACTGATGCCACCAAACCAGCTATCTAGAAGACTCTATGGTACTCGTCACAGGCCACCAGCAATTACTTCACGAATCCTTATTTTGAGTGGATTGAATGAGATGTCAACATCCAAAGAATTAGGTGTCTACTGCTCGACTGTGACAGTAGACTCGAACAAGGACAACAGCCACACGGTCTGCCAATGATGAATTGAACGAAGGCCGGCTAGGCGCAGTATGTATCCTTCAAGAACCCTTACAAATTTCACTCACAGGAACTTGACTCGAGAGATTCTCATCACGACAATCCGTACGAGAGCAGCATCGATCGTCGAAAGGTATGGTCCAGCGAATTGGGCACACATTACTCTATACTCACTTACCACCGCATCTTGTTGTTTGCTGCCTCTTGTAAACCTTTCGGCTTCGCGACATCACCATTTCACCGCAGCCTGAAGCCACACCGCTCGTATTCGATCTCTCAGCCACTGCGAATCAGCCCACCAAGCCCTGCAGGGGGCGCCCTATCCCTGCAAGTTAGAAGGCTGTTCAAACAAGCAATCGCTGAGTTGTACAAAATGGCGACCTTTACTCCCCGTTTCATCTTCCTCAGCTCACTCACAGTCCTCTTACTTGCAATGGCTCCTCTATCTCTGAGCTTGTTCCGTCGTAGCTTCGACCCGGGCCGTCCTTCTGGCGAATTCTGGACGCAATGGAAGAATCCAGGCGACGTGTTTTCCGTCTTACTCATTCTCGGTGCTGATGTTATTTTGCGTGCACTGGCTCAGCTGTCTGGTTCTGGCATCACCCCAGTTGCCTTCTCATTTGGTGAGTGATCAAGCGATCTGAAATATTCCATTGACACCGTCGTAGGATGGGTCGCATATGCTATCACCGCGGTGGTCTCGGCCATCGGTGAGAACAAGCTAATGCCGCTCCCGGACTGTGCTTGCAAGGTGATCAATGGCAAGTCAGGCTATGTGCGTGACAATACCAGCTGGGTTATTGGCCGCATTGTCCGAGATTTCGAGGCTTGGGTTGATAAACCTGTCAAGGACCATCTGGCTGGCATGATTCAAACTCGCCGGGAACAGGATAAGACCGCCCCAAAGCCTACTCAGGTCGGACTTTGTGTGTCGGTGTACAAAGCCAAACCTGCCATCATCGGATATCCAGGTTATGACCGTGTATATTGGATCGGTTTCGCGACTACCATCATTCAGCTTGGTATTGCGGCAATCCCATGCGGCCTGTTTGGTGACTGGGGCATTCTCCTCGTCACCGTTATCGGAATCCTCCTCTCATTTGCTTCTGGTTGGCTTCCACAATGGAAGGAAGAAAAGTGGGCTTGCCGCAGAAATTCTGACAAAAATGTGATTTTGACCCGTGGAAATGGAAGTCAACATGCCATTGTTATTCTCGGTGACGGGAAAGGACTTGATCTCGAAGACCTTGCAGCTGGCCAGACCAATGTCGATGTCTCAGCTTCAAACCTCACCAGAATCATGGTGACTATCCTTGCAGCATTGTGGATCCTGCTCCTCATTACCGCTGCTGGTTTGAAGACAAATACCTGGTTTTTACTTGCCATTGGTGGCATCGGCATTCTACAAAATATCTTCGTTGCCGGCTATAGACGTTCTCCAAAAGCATACGGTATGCCCTTGAGCTATGTCGAAGTCATCGGCGAGCCCAAGGTGATGGATACGCTTTTCGCCGTTGAGGAGAAATATCCGCATATCGGAGCCAGCATGAAGGATACCTTCTTCCCTGGCAAGTTGCGAGCGGACGAAGTTACGAGATGGGCAAATCTGGAAACGGCGGCCGAAGCAAAGGACGACGCAGCAAAGAACGCTCGCAACAACGCCAGCCAACAGAACGGAAAATCTCAACCAATTCAGAATATTTCCCAAGCTGGAGTTGTGCTGTCAACACCAGCGACTTGAGGGCGTTCCGCACATCTGTCCTCCACAATCATCACAAGAGTCACGACATGCTTTTGTTTCGACCATGATACCCTTCTCGTTCCGATGGCTTCTTGTGTTTATGGAGGAAACGAGCACATTGTCAGACTGGACAGCAGTGTAGGCGCCAGGCGTTGACTCTCCATTTAGGGGGAGACTTCACTACCAAATGTCAAGGTTGATTGTTTCAATGTCAACAGGTAACATCAGATTAAGAAGACGCCTTAATCCATGAACTATCGATTGGGGAGACGCCGCTAAATTCCAGCTATCTATAACCAGTTCATTACCTGAATGCCAGGCTGTCCGATAAGCATAGCCTACTAATACGACCGTGTCCTAGCACTAGCTGATCTCCGGCTATGCTTGATTCTATCTAGATTGTGTCATCAACGAAGCGGTAGCAATGTCACACTTACAAATGTTCATCTTCGGTATGAGTCTTCAGTACTTGAACTGTGTCCGAATTGCATTTGTCTGCGCTATGCAAGCTACGCCCACCGGGGATTATCACGGTCACCCTTCGGGAGTCAACAGGGCGCCATGTCGAAAGACGCATTAAACTCAACAACTATGTCGTCCGCCCCGTCGACCCAAGAGAACCAGATCTCGAAACGAGATTCTCCACTCCCTAAAATAACTGTTGGCACCTCGGAGGAGTACATTGAAAAGACCGCCTCTGTGGTGTCCCATGCAATGCTTCCGAGTGTCATATGGGGTCTCTTCTTCGGAGGTGGCACTGGCGGGACAGGCTCCGACGCGTTATCGGATGAAGAACGTCTGCAAATGTATCATTCTATCGTGAAGCAGTTTCTAATTCCCAGGGCTGGGTCGAGTGCTTTCATCGCGGAGGCAGGTGATTTCTCAGCATGCGCTTCATGGTGGCCGCCTGGATCACACCAGCCACCGAAGGATGTCAAGGATCTGAACAAGTTGGAGCGACAGGAAGGCACATTGTTGGCGGCTTTTGAACGTGAGATTCAGAAGGTCAAGATTGAGCTGATTTCTTCGAGGTATGGGCAGGAATTTTGGCATCTGGCTTTGCTTGGTCGTGATCCAAGGAAACCGGCTCTGCGTGGTGCGGTGAGAGCTGTTTTGCAACCTATCATCGATCAAGCTGCGGCAGAGGGCAAACCGATCTGGCTTACAACCACCAGTGAGCACGCGAGGGACATTTATCTGCATTTTGGATGGCAAGTGGTGAGAACGGTCACGGTTGAGGGTCACCATCAATGGTGCATGATTTTATACCCGCCATATCAGGGCAAAGCATGCTAGCCACTGCGAGTCAGCGGAGAGTAGATCCGAGTTGAAAGAGATATCCCGTATATAAAAGAATTACAAAATGAACAAGGCCCATAAAATATGGTGAGCGGGTAGCGGCGAATTTCGAGTCTCATAGAATCTGTTTGATTGGGGCATCTGACTCAATTTTCAGCTACCCGGTTCGTCCCATTGTCTAAAGCATATATACTCGAGTCAGGATGCCTGTCTCGCCAGCAACTGAATATGCGGGATCAAATGGGAGTTGCTGGTCAGGTGTGAAGCGTCGAGAGAAGTGGGAGCTTGTCCGGAGCAACGTTTCGCCGGCTTGGCATCGGAGTCTCTTTCTCCATCTCTCAGTGACCTCGACGGCTGCATCAAAGCAATAGCAGGCCAGCCGACAATAATCGGAAACGATCCTTCTCATTCCGAACGGGGTGTTTCTTAGGCGTACTCGAGAACGGCGAGATGGTGTCATTCGAAAATGTTCTTGAATACTGAGCCAGGAAATTATGTATTGGCCATGTGGTGTGCCTCAGGTCTTTGCATACCATGGCCCGGATCCAGAGATAGTCGAGGAAGATTCGGCGCCAGTCAAAGCAAGTCATGACATTGATGAATCTGCCCCTAATATCGCAGCTAGGGAGCAGGATAATGGCATCAAAGACATACAGGCAGCGCGCAATGATCATCTGTTCGCGACAGTCACTCACACCAGACTCGATTTGTGGTCAACCCGTCCGGTAGCTTTACTCGCCTCCCTCTCAAGATCATCGAAATCCTTGCAGACGTACGGAACCAATCTGTCTGTCAACTTCAAGCCAGACGCGGCGACCATCGTTATTCGCACAACAGAAAGCTATCTGATCACCTACTCGGTGGAAAGCGATCCGAATGCACGCGTTCTGCAGCAACAATATGGCTACAGTCAAGCCAAACGCCAGAACCTCATGCGGAGCTTCGGTGTAGACGAGACTGCAGGCTTTGCTGAGGTTCTTCTGCGGTTTAGGCGCGCCATTAAAATCGATGCGGGAATACATTCTGTAATTGCCTTGGACGCAGAATTAGTCGTGGCGACCGTTAAGCCTGCAGCTGTGCAATGTATCAGATGGGAGACGCAGAAGGACGGTTCCCGCGCTGTTGCTCAGTTGCTGTCCAAGATGGACTGGATTGGCCAAAAGTCTGGGATATCAAGCATGGTTCATGATCGCGCGATGAATCTTTCAGTCTGGTTATCCCAGGACGGCCATGCATACGCAGTCCAACGAGTCAAGCCTCAGTTGTCCCAAGCGGCGTCTTCAGACGACTCTCTTCCTTCCCCACGATCCTCCACGACTCCTTCGACGCGACTCTTTGACGGTTACTGCTTCCACAAGCCCGAAACCTCTTCTGAAGCCAAATTCGCCAGCATCAATGCTAGATTCTCGCTTGTCGCAATCGCCACTTTTGCGGGAGAAGTCATATGCTATGCTGCTAAAGATTACGTCGGGAATATTCCCCTCTCTCACACATTCAAACCTTCCACCTCCCCGTCTTCCAGAGGCGCCATAACGTGCCTGACATGGTCACCCGACGGATACTGTCTCTTCGCCGGCTACGAGCATGGGTGGTCAACATGGTCTGTCTTCGGAAAAGAAGGCGCTTCAAGCTTTCACTCCAATCTTTCTCACGCTGAGTCCAATAATGAGAGTTGGCTTCTTTCCATTCAGAGAGCAAGCTGGATTAGCAGCGGGGCCGAGATCCTCCTCACATCCTCGGATGACGATCGAATATGGAAGATGGAAATCTCGCGCAGTGCAGCCATCGGCTGCTTCTCGTGCGCTAATCTTGTTCGAGCACTTCTTCATACACCGAATGAATTGACTGTCTATCGAGGTCACGAACTTCCCGACTTGACGTCTATTTCTAACGAGGCATCACTTTGGCATCACGCTCCATACCCACCTGTGTATCTCAACAGTCAGTGGCCCATAAAATCATGCGTCATATCGCAAGACGGAAGATACACCGCCATTGCCGGCCGACGCGGCCTTGCCCATTACAGCCTTCAAAGCGGACGATGGAAGACATTTGCCGATATCGCCGCAGAGAATTCCTTCGCAGTCCGTGGAGGAATGTGCTGGTTCAATCATATCCTGGCCGTCGCGACCGAAAATGCTGCTGGATATGACTTACGGCTGTATTCTCGCGAACTCGACCTTGGCCGCTTTCCGCTTCATACCGAAGCATTTTCCACGCCCATTGTGTTTGTTGGCCCTTCAGGCGAAGATTCGCTACTTGTCTACACTCACGACAACGTTCTCTATCATTACATCCTCAACATAACTGAAAGAGGGGCCCAACTTGTCCAGGTAGGCCAAATCGCCTTCCACGGTATCGTCCGAGCACCCAGTCGAGTCCGCTCGGTCAGCTGGGTTGTGCCTGACTCGCAATTGCGAAATGGTGATCCGTCACGAGACGTGGAATTTGCTTCTGTCCTTTTCCTGGTGGACGACAAATTGGTGTTATTGCAGTCGTCGCGAAACGAGGAGGACGAACTTAAATACGACATGCGCGTCATTGCTCAGCATGTTGAATACTACATCCTCATGCGCGACCAGATGTACTTCAACTTCACTGGTACGGATGAATCTGGGCCGCCAACTCCCTCGCCTGGCTCGGCATTTACGACGAGGAGTAAGCACCATTACTCGCTAAGGGATTCCCTGTGGATATTCAGCGGCGAGGAACTCAGAGTGTGGCCGGATGTACGCGACTTGCTCCACCATGCAGCCGAGGGAGACTTGAATACATCGGCATTGCTTTCTATGTCTGTCGACTTCTACCCGCTGTCGATTCTGCTGACTAAAGGTGTTGTTTTGGGAATTGAGTCGGAAATACTACAGCGACGAGACGTCAATTTTGCCCAGTTCAGGTCAGGCATTCGGACCCAGCTCTTCCTGCCGTACATTCTTCGTCATCAGTTGTGCGAAGAACATGATACAGCTGCAGCGTTCGGCCTGGCAAACCAGTACCAGCACCTATCATACTTTCCGCATGCTCTGGAGATTCTTCTGCACCACGTGCTTGATGACGAAGTCGACAGGGTAAGGCAAGCGAAGGCAGAAGACGAAACACCAGGACCGTTGCCTGCAGTCCTGTCATTCCTACAGCTTGTCCTGCCTCCAACGACCTACCTGTCGACCGTCGTCCAGTGTATTCGCAAGACAGAGCTGAGCTCCTGGAGGACCTTGTTCGAGCATCTCCCGCCACCGCTCGCCCTCTTCGAGCAGGCATTGGAACTTGAAGACCTAAAGACGGCAAGCGGATATCTGATTGTCCTGCAAGGGTTAGAAGAAGACGACGAGTCGGACACTTACGACGCCCGGAAGTTCGAGAGCTACGTGATCAGGCTGATGAAACTGGCTCGGCAAAAATCCGACTTTGAATTATGTTCGGAACTGGCGAGATTCATGATCGGTGTCGACCCTAGGGGCGATGCTTTAAGGCGAGTCATTGCGGCCGTCGGATTCACGAACAAGCAAACCTACCTCGCTCCCATCAGGACAGTTTCAGCGCAGATGAGGACCTCGTCTGGCAATAGGACAAGCGAGAGCAGTCCGGGTGGAAGTGTAAACAGGTTGAGTCCGGGGAGTGGCGGCGATTACTTTTCGTCGTCCCCAGGCGGGTATTAGTTTTATAGAGATACGCGCAGCATTGAAAATATTCGAAGCGGATAGTAAAGTTTCGCTTCAGTATGCTTAAGTGAATAGAGTCGCATCACAATGTTATCCATTCGCATTTCGCGTTTATGAACAAGCCATATCGAGTTTGATAAGCTCGAGTGACTCTTGCTCACGGCCATGGACCGGAGCTCACCCCCCCCCCATGCCAACTTCTGATCCCGTCCGCACAGATTCTATACATCTGTTGTACAGTAAAACCATAACCACAACCAAGACGAATGCTGCTCAACCCAACCTCCTGACTTTGGGACTTCTCGTTCCTCCAAACTTCAGCCTCGTGCTATCCGTCACCTTCGCAATAAGTGGCTTAATCATCCTCCCCTCCGTGCCCAGCAAAGCCTTCTGAAATGCCTCTCGTCCTGCGCCAAACCCTCTGAAAATAACTTCAATCCCTGTCCCGCCGTACTGCGCACCCGGCCGCCTGATATCCGCCAGCGTCTTCATGGGATTGTGCGTCATCTTCTTGCCTCCCACACGCCACTGCTTCTCTGCCATCTTACGAAACGTGTACGCCGCGAGCTGGAAACATGCGTCGTATGTGCTTCGCTGCGCATGGCGCAGGCCAATGTTGCCGCAGGATAGCGAAAGGATGGGGTTCCGCGAAGGGTCCGTAAATGTGATGTGCATGTTGTGCTTGTGTGCAAAGACGTTGAGGTGGTATGGCTCGTCGGCCGAGACTCGTGAGCTGGGCCGTGTTGCGGCTTCGTCCTGCGCGCTGCGGGCGATGTTGCGTAGTTCGCCGGTCCATAAGGTGGATGAGCTATTCTGCTGCTGTCGTTGGGGTTGGCGGAGGGCCTCCATAAATGTATCGATGGTTTCGGGTTCTTTTTCAGGTTCGCCGACCCGGATTCCACGACGTGCGGCAAGCCCGCCGCCTCCCTCAGCTTGCTTGCGGGTTGTGCTTGAGAATGTGCGAGAGAAGTATGACTGTCGACATGACCGACACATGGATAGAGCGAGAGGTCGAGCCATTGTGACGTGCTTGTGCTTTGTGAACAGTCTGTCGCACCCAATAATTCGAGGACAAAGAATCTTGAATCTTGAATCCTGAATCCTGAATCCTGGGGATTCTGGCTGTACAGTACTCGAAATACCTACCAGGTAGAAAGAGGAAACTTAGCCGATGGCCCATCTCAATTAGTTTTCACTGGGTGAGCTGATCTTCCTCTTAACGCCGCTGCAGCTTGACAGATTCTTTTTCTTCGCCGCTTCAGGCTGTGTAGTTTGCTTGGACGTTGTTGAAACCCAAGGCATGATCGTACCGCGCCGTGCACCACTTCATGGTGTCCGTCAATATGTGACAGCGACATCATCCATCGCCACTTTGCGAGCCACGCAGTATGGGAGAACCGCAGCCTACAGACGATTAACGGCGTCCGACGCATCCTCAGCGCCTCTCCCCCCCCCTTCATCGCTTACACCTTTCTCTCCTCGACTCACTCTTTCATCCCGGCCTCTCCTACGATCTCTACATACGTCCAGAGCACAATACCAACAAACGCAACCAAAGGAAGAATCAAAGCAAGAAGTCCGGGACCCGCCGCGGGACGAAAAGCCAACAGAAGAGGCCAGCGGAGAGCAGAAAAACGAGGGAGAGGAGAAGCAAACAAAAGACGAGAAAGCAGGCAGAGATGAAAAGCCTCCACCACCACCGCCTCATGGAGACAAAACACCATGGCAAGTCTTTACCGAAACCCTCCGAACCGAGTTCAAAGCCTCAAAAGAATGGAATGAATCTACCAAGCAATTATCTGGGTCGGTCCAGCAGTTTACCGAATCAGAAGCCGTAAGAAAAGCGCGAGAAGCCTCCGAGGCCGCTTCAAAAGGTACATCACAAGCGCTGAAAGGCGCAGGTCGGGCCATTGGACAAGGAGCAGCCTGGACTTGGGACTCCAAGGTTGTGCAAGGCCTTCGCTCCGGCGTCAATGCCACTGGTCGTGGAATCGAACGAGCGACTCGTCCTGTTCGAGAGACCAAAACCTTCAAGGAAATTTCCGAAGCCATTGATGATGGTAGCAGTTCGAGATACGGCGGCTGGGTGGAAAAGGAAGAGCGACGGAAGAAAAGAGAGGCTCAATTATTAAGAGAAGCGCAGTCTGGCAAGAAACCTGTAGAGGAGATGGTCGAGAATCCCGAGTAAGTGAGGTCCGTCCTCCCACTTCCACATTGCTGACCGATTTCCTAGTGCCGGAACCAACATCACCGTCCACAAAGACTCAGCCTGGAAAGAATCCTGGAACAGTTTCAAGGAGAATTCGAAGCTGATGCAAGGACTGTTCAACATGAAACAAACATATGAAGAGTCGGAAAACCCCTTGATATCAACAGCTCGGTCAATATCGGACAGAGTCGCCGGTTTCTTCGCCGAGAATGAGACAGCCATGGTGATCAAGAAATTCCGAGAAATTGATCCCAACTTCCAGTTGGAGCCATTCCTGCGAGATCTGCGCGAGTATATCCTCCCTGAAGTTCTGGACGCATATGTCAAGGGCGACGTGGAGACTCTGAAGGTCTGGTTGTCTGCAGCGCAATTCCAGGTTTATTCCGCCCTGATGGAACAGTACACTAAGGCTGGTCTGAAATCCGATGGACGGATACTGGATATCAGACATGTCGACATCCTGAATGCAAGAATACTGGAGCCAGGCGATATCCCAGTGTTTATCATCACCTGCCGGACACAAGAAGTTCACGTCTATCGAAATGCGAAGACAAACGAATTGGCTGCTGGTATGGAAGACAAGGTTCAACTGGTCACATACGCCATTGGCATGACAAGACTGCCTGAAGAAGTCAACAATGCGGAAACCAGAGGATGGAGAATGATTGAACTACAGAAGGCTGCCAGAGATTACATATGATCTCGGGCACAAGTGATGGGTGACCAAAAAAGGGTGCCAGCATTTTCAGCGAGCATAATGGAGAAGGTCCGCGTTCGCTTCCTTTTTCTTCCGGGGGTCCAACTCAGCTCGATCCCCGGGTAGCATATACTTTGCTCAGGACAAAAAGTGCTATGGGCTTCTATGGATTGTATTTGTACAGCTGAATGGTACCGGAGGCCTTGAATGACCACAGGGTCATGGCATGATGTGTGCCAGGGAATCCAGGCTGCTTCGGAAGGCCTGCGTTACGGCCCACGGGAATTGGATGTACGGAGCTGATATGGCTGCTAACTTGTCCAGCCTCTGTTGTGTGGATATCAAACCTGCTACAAGAACTAATTCTTCTCTCGAAATGAATGAACAGATTTTTGCACAAGCAATTATTGCGAAGCTCTTCTCTAGTTCTCTCTATCCCTCATCAGTCTCCATCAGGTCTGGATAGTAGTGAAGACCTGATGGGTGAGAGCGAGCGAGGCGAGATATGTTCGCGAGTCAAGCACGATCACCTGTTCATGGGATCTTGAATCATGCAGCAGTGACGATGCCTGAAACGAGAAACGACGAACGACGTCATTCCTTCCATTCAAATCGCCCATGACCCTGGCAATGGCAGGCCCAGGCATCAGTATATTATCCTCGCCCGCCTCTTCGTTGATTGTAGAGTTGCTCTTGAACATACGTTCCTACCACGGTACAATTCCAAACGATACGGATCCATAGAACTTCTCTTAGAACTTATCTCAACAAGTCCAAGTACCAAATCAACCCCCATTCATCCACTCACAATGCCTCTCGTCGTCCCCGGCATCAACTCCAACGACTCCTCGTCCACCGACTCCTGGATGACCAAACTCATGGGCAAGAAACTGTCGGATAGTACATCGGACGAGACGAGTTTCGCGAAGAAAGATCTCCCGCAGAACCACCGCGTCGTCGACGCCGACGGTGGCATGATGACCATGGACCACAATCCTGATAGGTACGATATGCCAGGCCGTACACAGTACATATTTTCCGTGGCCAACCCTTCACCTTCTCCCTACTCTGTTCTTTTCGCTGGTAAACTAATACTAACTCTGGATGCGGACAGATTGAACGTTCATGTCGACAAGGACGGCACAGTAAGAAAGGTCACCCACGGCTAGACACTTCAACAACATCATTCGACATCAATCTTGTCAAACGTCACGACCTGGCACGAGCACGAACACGAACACGAACATGAGCATCCTTCATGGATTAAGGCAAAGGAAATGGTATTACATTTAGACGGACTGCTAGGAAGTCTATAGAGTACCTAGGCACTTTCCCAATCACCACCTCGGTTACCTTCTCTCCATCAATGGGTATCAATCCTGTAGACCGTATTCCTCCATCAGACAAGGAAAACCACCCAAAAGAGGAGGCCCAGTGGGACTTATAGTCCCTCTTCCTCACCCTTCCCTCAACGCCCTGAATGCCCGTTCCATACCCTTCAACCTTTCTCTCTCCCTCACCACCATGCCCCGGGCCAACCTTTTGACCTCTTCCTTTCCCCACTCCTCTCTCCACGTCGTCCATCCCGCGAGTTCACTCACGACAACCTCCTGCGTATATCTCAATTCCCGTCCCAGCCTATCGACCTCGGATTCTCCTTGCACAATCTTCCCTTCCGTGTCCTTTCTGGCCTTCGCCCGACTCTCCTCACTGCTCGGAAAATTGATCGCATTGAGAACCCCTTTCCTCGGCACCGCTCCATTCGCCAAATTATGCCTATTCTTCTCCACGCCCCTCTGTAGACTCTGAATTTGCGTAATGAGCTGACTAGGCCTCATCAGGGCACTTTGCACCGCCGCGATCGTCGAATGGAAACTCGTCATGCTCAGCACGTAGCCCGCCAACGGGTTCGACGCAGTCTCCATGTGCGTCAGCGCCGCGAATCTGAGGAACGTATCGACATGGGCTTTGGGTAGGGTGCTCGCGGGCGCGCCCATGGTCGCAAAGGCAATGGCACACAAACTCAACGACTCCGCAAAGTCCGCCTGGGCCTGAACGTACATGTGGCCCCTGCGGACAACTGCGCGCGTACTATTATTCACGCGTCGGACCATCTCGCGGGAGTGGGAGATCAGATTGTCCACAGCAAGCATGTCAGCTCGTGTAGTCAGCGGATCGTAATCATCCGCGATCTTCTCCTGGACCAGCTCTGCCTTGAGTCGGGCTCGTTCGGCCATTTGTTCCTGCAGCATGTCTGGGACGAGGAAGAATTCCCACAACATTTCGTGGGTGGAGAATGTAGGGTGATTCATGAGAATCTTAAGGAATCGATCAAGGTGCGTCTGTGCGTCGTGCAGGACAGCTCGAGACGGGCGCGAATGCAACTGAAATGGGCTGCGGAAGTTCGAGACCTGAATTTTCGGCATATACGAAGCAGGATAGTCCATCGACAACCACTTGGCCAAGTTCTCGAAATCTTGAAGGGCTCGACGACTGGTTGTGATCGTGAACGTGGTGCTCGAGACTGCCGGATTGGGCGCGCCAGACTTGAGGATATACCTCGTCGACCCATCCTCGACGAAGAACGATCGGACAATAGCTGTGATGCGGCCGGTCTTGTCTGTCACATTTGAGGGAGAGAACAATGTCAGATCATCGATGCGATTGCGCACTTCGTCGTCCTTGGCCAATTCCACCGCCGTCAAACCGCGTGCTTCACGCAAGTGGAGATCTATTCGCGGATCACCAATAAATATTCGCACCATGTCAACTCGGCCGTACTTGCTTGCTAGCATTAAAGGTGTGAACTTCTTGTCGTTCATGGCGTTGAGATCCACGTCGCAGTACTGGAGGATGCGCTGCATGATCACAGAGTCATTGACGATATGTAGCAAAGAGTTGCCTTTGTTGTCCGTGTGATCTTCGATACGCAGTGGGGCATCGTCGCCTTGAGCCTGCTTGGCCGCGATCAAGGCTTCAGAGACCATGCTGTTATAGTCGGGATGGTCGTATGTTCGACAGATGGCGAAGAGAGGCGTGTGCCCAATCTTGTCCTTCTGCCGCCAGGGTAGCACATTAGCAAGTCTTCTGATCAAGTCCGGCGTGTTGAAGATATAATGCGCCACACTTCGACCACGGGTGTCCTTGACTGCCAAATACTCTCGAAACCTGGTCTCGTCTGTGTTTTGCTCTGCAAAGTCCAGAATGATATCGACTAGCTCAGAGTTGGCAAGTTGAACTGCTGCACTCAACAACGTTGCTCCTTCTTGAGTGACGTCTCCCAGGACATCATCTGTTCCGTAATGTTCAGAAAGACTCAGCAGATACCGTAGCGATTGTGGCTTCTGACTCTCGACTGCCATCATGAGCACAGAATTGCCAACGCCATCTTGCGTCTGTGCCAGGCTCTGTACAGATGTATCGCCCTCGAGGCCGCTAAGGCTGGTTTCAATGGTCGCGGCTCGAGATGCCAGTGAAAATGCCGAGGATATGGACATACTTCTGGCAGCCATTTTCACCTTCTTTTTCTGCTTTGGGATCGAAAGCCTTCTTTCGGCTGCTTGGAAGGGGAAGACATGCGACAGGCCACCTTCACTAGAGTTGGTCCTTGAAAGTGAGTCTCGAGGTGTAGATTCTGCAGACTGCGTAGTCTTCCTGGAGAGAGGAATTTCAGCGGGCTCGTCCACAAAGTCATCAGCGATGACTGCTGACTCTTCAAAAACAGACTTGACATCGTCCACTTTGCCGTCCTTGACAGCATTCCAAAGCATTTGATTTTGTTTCGATGCCTTGCGAAGACCGGCTGCATCCCTTGCAAGATACGTCAAGACGGCTTCCAACGTGGACAGCGAATATCCAATCTCGCCACTCTCAACGTCATCGATGTAGATGAATCTCTGCATATAGGATAATCTCGCTTGAAGATGCCTCACAGACGATCTGATGACGACCAGGAGCAGGAGCGAGACCAATACATCAGCATTGATGGTCATTGATGCTGCTCGCTTTTCTTCGTCCGTAATACCTTGCCCAGAGACCACCCTTTGGGTTTCCAAGAGGATATCAAGCATTTCCTGGGGACTACTAGCGACCCCCATCTTGCGGAAAACAGCAACTCCGCGATTAATCCGTGCAATCAGGTCTCTTTTCCCTTTCCTTCCATCTTCGATGGAGATTCCAACTTGGGAGACATCTAAGCAATCCATTTGCCGGATTCGTCGATCAAGTTCCTGATCTGGTGCCTTGTAGAAGGCACATAATCGGGGAAACAGAAGCTGATCGTGGACATATTCGGCAACGTATCGTTCGATCAAACGTTCGACATCCGGACCTGTCAGATCGGTGGTTGCTCCAAGGTATGACAGCTGCTGCTTGTCCACGCCTTGGAACAGGTCGATGGCGGCAGTTACGGCTGTCTCCAATGCTCGCCGCATGAGATCTTCCTCATCCTCGAAATAAGCTGCAGAGTTGAAAGGCAGCTTCAGGGAGCCATTCGACTTTATTGACCCATTCTCAGAGCCCTGAGTTGTTCCGTCCAAAGAATTTGTAGTGGAGCTGCGGGAGGGAGGAGGAGGCAGCGGCTTTCCCAACTCTTTGCCAAACTCATTGAACAACCTTTCCAAGCCGTGTTGCATCTGTCGCGCAATCATGGGGAAGCTATTGAGGAGTTCATTGAAGGATTTGATGTCTTTCTTCTTGGGCGTAGGCTCGGATGAGGAGGCTGCCGATGGAGGGGTGGCGAGTCTGTTCTCGCCGATTATCGCAGGCTTGATGGGCAACGCCTCGAACATGCCAGTCAAAGGTTTGTTGATATAGTAGACCAGCCACTGCTGCATCTCAGTCCCAGGCGAGTAATACAAGAGATCTGTCAGCAACGAGGCCTGGGTCAACTGCTTGAACCCCTTATTGGTATAGACAATATTCTCCTTGAGTATCACTGATCTTCCGTTGACTGTGGAATAATTCTTCGCCTTCCCACGATTGTCGCGAACATTTCCATCTTTGCCTGCGGCAGGAGGAATGATGCGAAGGATGTGGCTCCCCAAGAAATCTTCATCTTCGACCTGATCGGCGTACCGCTTGTTCGTCTCCCTGTCCTGGCCATAGAGGAGCGATTCGGTAGTAGGAACGAGGAGGACATAGTTCTGGGATGACAATGCATGTCCTAACACACTACTCTGAAAGAGCGCGCGCAGAAAAGGGTTCAGGACGGGCATCCAGGCACGATGCGCCTAGGAGTCGCAATGTAGGTCATCGAGCCGTCATCAGGAAAATGTATAAGACGACGCTGACCGTCAAGGATGAGAAGTAAAAGTAGAAGTATGAGGTTACGCTTTCTTCTGACAATTCAGCAGTGTGTCCGTATCAAGGTAAATAGTGGCTTGGGTAAGATGAATGCCACATGTTATGAAATGATGAACGTAAGGCTGCTCCGAAGTTCCCCAGTATTCAAAGGTAGGGCTTTCGGGCGGTTGTCCACTACCGCACTCGCGCACAAGCGGCCATCCGCATGACTCGTGTATCGCGCTAAAAGTATTGTTACGAGTCATTCACATATTTTATTTCGTTCTTGCCTTCCAACACATTTCTCAATCTGTTTTCTTTGACCTATGAAACAAGCACGAATATGACACGGGGTGGGAACCGACGGCAAACGCTGAGTCAAGGCCTAGACAGAGAGGCATGTATACCTGGATGTCGCCTTACTCAGACAAGAAGCTAACAAGTTTTGCGCAGGTTTATCAAGTTGTCCGCAAGATCATTGACGAGCGGTCACAGTACGGCGACTCAGACACCGGCCTTTCCTTCGCGGTCGTATACGACGATATCAAGCGGTCAAACTCCAGCCTCAACCGCAAGCCCAAGAAGCTGCTTGAAGATAGCATTGAACGGGTCCTCGACACCATACAACAGGATGCAAAAGATGATTCGGACGAGATCGTAACAACCGAAACACCCACAGACTCACAGCGCCTGAAGATATCCAGCGGCCTCAACAAAAGCATCGTAGGTGCGTGGGCTAAGTCAGACACCCATAGTCCCGACGGTCTCCGGTCTCCCAAACGAGCACCGGAATCCGAGGCCTTTCCCATGGAGATTTCATCTTCCAAACGTTTAACGAATGGCGAACACCCCGCCAAACGTCGCAAAGCCCGCGAAGCCCCCCGCGAGGCCATCGACCACTCGCCGCCTACCCACATCAGCCTCGCGTCTCTTGGTGGCGTGGACAGTGTCATCCAGCAATTCGAGGACCTCCTGGTCCTACCGATGACCCGGCCCGAGATATACACGTCCAGCAACGTCCAACCGCCACGAGGCGTGCTCATTCACGGGCCCCCAGGCTGTGGCAAGACTATGATCGCCAACGCGTTTGCCGCCGAACTAGGTGTGAACTTCATCTCCATCTCTGCACCGTCCATCGTCTCCGGCATGTCCGGCGAATCAGAAAAAGCACTCCGCGAACACTTTGACGAGGCGCGCCGCGCTGCACCGTGCCTGATATTCATCGATGAAATCGACGCCATCACGCCGAAACGAGAATCCGCCCAGCGCGAAATGGAAAAACGCATCGTCGCTCAGCTACTAACCTGCATGGACGACCTGGCACTTGAGAAGACCGAGGGCAAACCCGTCATCGTTCTCGCAGCCACAAACCGCCCAGACGCTCTTGACCCGGCCCTCCGCCGTGGTGGCCGCTTCGACAAGGAGATCAACATGACAGTTCCCAGCGAGCCTGTCCGGGAACAAATCCTACGCGCACTGACTTCCAAAACCAATCTCTCTCAGGACATTGACTTCGCCCTCCTTGCACAGCGCACGCCCGGCTTTGTCGGTGCAGACTTGAACGACCTAGTCTCCACGGCCGGCGCGGCCGCTATAAAACGACACCTCAACATGATCAAAGCCCACGCCGAATCGTCAACCATGGCTGTCGACACGCCCGACGATTCCCTCGAAACCAACATCTCGCCAATGTTGACCTCTCTCCGGCGCTTGATCAAATACACCACCTCCGCCACTCATACCTCAACCTCCAGCGCCGCCGAGGACGAAACTATCATCTCCGTGACTATGACAGACTTTCTGACTGCGCTCCCCAAAATCCAACCCTCCGCTCTACGCGAGGGCTTCGCCACCGTTCCCAGCACAACGTTCTCCTCAATCGGCGCCCTGTCCCGACACATCTCGGAGCTCAACATGACTGTAATATCTCCTATCCTCACTCCGGATCTCTATTCCAATCTCGGCATCACGCCCTCGAGTGGAACTCTCCTCTGGGGTCCACCGGGATGCGGCAAGACACTGCTCGCCAAAGCCTGCGCTAACAGCTCCCACGCGAACTTCATCAGTGTTAAAGGACCTGAACTACTGAATAAATACGTCGGCGAATCCGAGCGAGCCGTGCGCCAGGTCTTTTCTCGCGCGCGCTCGAGTGTGCCGGTGATCATATTCTTCGACGAGTTGGACGCCCTAGCGCCGCGGCGTGACGGTACGAGCTCCGAAGCCAGTGCGCGTGTGACGAACACGCTGCTGGCCGAGTTGGACGGAGTTGGTTCTGATCGTGATGGAATTTATGTCATTGCGGCGACGAATCGGCCCGATATGATTGATCCGGCTATGTTGAGACCCGGAAGGTTAGAAACGCTGCTTTTCGTGGGATTGCCTGACGCAGAAGGCCGGGTGGACATCTTGCGCACGCTGTGCAGGAAGATCAAGAACTTCATGTTTGACGAAGCAGTGGCCGCCATAGCGCGATCGTGTGAAGGGTTCAGTGGCGCTGACTTGAAAGCTTTGTTGCAGCGGGCCGGTCTCATGGCTATAACTCGTTGCACGTCTTTGGGATTGCCTATTCAGGAGGTGACAATAGCTGCGGCGGACTTCGAACGAGCAGTGCGCGAGGTGAGGCCGAGTGTGGGAGCGGATGACTACAGACGCTACACACTGCTTCAAAAGGAGTTCGGGGTTTCGGCTTGATACCCTCCTCGAAATCAGTGATAGTCCAATCTAGTATTGTACACCTCTGAGTAACCTGTGTTGCAGTCCTAGTACCAAAGCAGACACGGCACCATCACCATCCTGAAAGCCAAAGAGCGAACGAGTATGCCAACAGAAGTCGTCCTCGAGCCACAATACACCCTCATTACGCGGCCGTACCGGTACTCTGCCAGTTCTCGACTCCCCATGACAAGCCCAGTGTTTCGATCTTCCGTGGATCCAAAGCCAATATAATCGTATTCAAACATCAATGCCACCCAGCAAGCTCAATCTCTCTCGCCGCTCAAAAGACGGGTAAGCGAAAGCTCTCGCCACTAAATCTTCGACTTTCCATTGAGCTTCGACGGCTTCCAGAATTGGATCGTGACCGCTTTTGCAGCTTCTTAGGCTTCTTGGAAACATTGTGGTTCTCTGGCCACAATCCAAATTCCTTCACTTTTGGCCCCTTCTCCAATGCACCGGCAGGAAGGACTTCAAATCCGTCATTGATCTTTCGAGTCCGAGTATTCGCGATTGAAACCGAATCCGTGGGAGAAGTTGGAGCAGTTGTAGCAGAGCTGATTGACGATTTCGGTGTATGCATCGAGACCTTGGAAGCAGTATCACTCCCTTTAGATGAAGCCGGCAATTTGGCGTCGACTCTGGCTTGGGTCTTGCCCGTCCAAGCCGATGGAGGGGGCTTCGTCGTGGGCAAAGATTCGACAAAGGCTCGAAAAGGAACAGGCTTCGGACCTTCCATTCTTTCTGCCATGCGAGACAGTTGCTTGCCCAGGTTGATGTTTGCTGTGCCACGAGGCCAGGACATATATTGGCTGGAGGAGTCGCTATCTTCACTGTCAGACGCAGATGGTGCAAGAGCCGTTGTCAATGCAAGGTCCGTATGCCGACGACGAGATCTGGGCAGCAACTGTCCGCTTTCTGCGGCATGAAATCTCCGATGCGCTTCCATACGCTCAAGTGGGTTTGCTTCAGACTGCGCTTCCCGTCTGTGAGGTCCATATATGGTCTTGCGTCCGTTGCCAATGACAAATTTGCGTCCGTTGAGGGGAGGTCGGTCTGTGATGGGATGCAGGTACATTTTTGAAGGAGAAATGCTCAATCTCGGTTCGGTTGTGTTCGAATTGCGACCTGTGTGACACGGTTAGCAACATCCGTAAGAAATTGACAAAGGGAGGAGAAGCAAAGACTGTCATACCTGGATCAAGTTCTGCAGCGTCGGATCGAGAATAAGGTCCTTGGTAATTGATGACAAACTTCTTGGATCTTGTTCGAGGTGTCGAGGAACCATCAGGTCTTGCAATTGAGTTTGCAAGTGGCTCCAACTCTTGATGTTGTCAGAAAATACAAAGAAAATCACAGCAAAGTCCATACCATTTGGTGAGTTCAATCCGTTGTGTGCGGTTGCGGGTTGCTCGATTGAGGATGCAGGAGGATCTCGCTTGGGTTGACTGGCAGGATGCAGGCTTGCAACCGGGCGATCTGGTTGCGGCGTATGGCCGTGAAGAGGAGTATGCGTTCGTGAATTCCAAACTCCTTCGACGTCTGGATCTTCTGCCAATGCACGTATGCCAAAGGGGATATCGTCGCTTGTTCTGCCGGCTAGAATCATCTCCCCCCTTTCAGCGCGAGCTTCTGCGGCCCTTTTTTCAAACTGGTTGTTTTTCCTCCAATTGCGCATTTTGACACAGACGGCGATTACGGAGAGTATTACCTAAGGGGAGTGAGCTGGGACGGAGAAGTCGATCGACGAACGCACAAGTAAACCGCCCAAAACCTACAGTAAGGTCAGCGACTCCGACATTCAAAGAACAAAACGCAACTCACGATAGCTAATCTGGCCCAAATTGGCCATTCCAAAAAGAAGACCGCGCCTGGTCTCAGAATGGGATCCATGCTGAGAAGAGGGACATATGGTAGGGATGCTAGGGACGAGAAAAGATGAAGTGGCCGAGCCCCATTTCTGCAAAGCAATGAAGACAAACACCCATGAAATGATAGAGCAGTTTCAGATGCGGTCGAGTGAGCTGGTAACGATGGGTTGAAGGGGAACTCGACTGGAGGAAAACGACAAATGCCAGCTGCGATGTTGCTTGAAATGGTAGAGACTGGTAGCACTTGCCTTAGAATCGTGTATCTTAGAGGTGTTGCCATGTTCGCTCGCTCCTGCTCCTTTGATGGAGTGAAGGTCGTGACAATGATGATAAAAATCCACACGAACTCACAGTGACTCTTTCGAGTGAAGTCAGTCTGATGTTAGAATGGGAAGGTGCTTGCATTTGAGACAGCATATGCCTGAGCCTTCAAAAGCAACCTGCAGACAGCCGACCTCATCATGCAGGAGGGACCTGAATCTTTGATGATGCTTTGCACACTTCAAGCTAATGAAAACAGCTTTTCCTCCAGTGGATATTCATTTCCATCAGTCCGTCCAGCCACGGACAAACCAACGTCGTTCTCATTGCATGGCAACGGGATGAAGATAAATCATTTTCATCCAGAGCATCGGGTCACAGAATCATGTTGTACAACCCGTCGGCTAGGAGATGAAGTTGATCTGACTGGATCACAAAACAATGCATAAACACAGCTCACTACTCGTAGCCTCCGCATTGCGGTCGATCAGGCTTGGCAGATGGACAAAGATTCCAGCATCGTCTCTGCAATCTTCAACGTCATGTGTGGAGATGTGCTGTAATAGGATCGCAAGGAGAACGGTAAGCACGGATCAGGAGTCACGCGTGTGTACGAGTAAGGGTCGAAGAAGAGCCAGATGCGGAGGGACAGGCACTACAGGTTTGATGAAGATCTACTCGATGATGATGAAATGCATACAGGAAACTTGGATGAATCATCAGCCGCCATCATGGCCGCTCATTGAATCCCTGTCAATCCTGCTCACTTTCAGAATCTGTACCTTGCATGCGACAGGATACAAATTGCAGCCCAAGGAATTTTTCTGGAATCTTGGGTTGCAGCTGACAGGGTCTCGACAAAGCATTGAATGGGATGCCACAATGCCTATTGGATCGATGTTCGCAAGATAAAAGACTCTGGCGGATAAAGATCGGTGCTTCAACAACTCTGTACGGAGTACGGAGGCGTGCACCAAATGTAGATGCCGCGCTAAGATCGAATGACGAAGGATCACAACCTGACATGAGATTTTCTTTTGCTCTAGGCAGCCTTAACTAAAGTCTTAACTGAAGGTAATCTACTTAGGTGCCTTAATGGTAGAGGATAGGCGAGAGTTAGGGGCAGAGAAACGAGGTCCGATATCTCCGGGGACAGTCGTCCGGAGCAACGGAAAAGAAAATAAATGGTCTTTTGACGTCCTCGTCATTCAACTTTAGCGCGGCAACTACATTTGGTGCACGCCTCCGTACCCAACAAGCCAATAAAGATGTCCCTGTAGCAGCATCGGGCTGATTCACTTCCGGCGGGCTGCTCGGCTGCTGAGATGGATGCATGCATCGTGGCGTGCCCGTGGTGCCCGTGCCTGGGTGGCCGGCGTGCCCTGGATTTATAGCTGAACGGGCGACTTCCGATTGTGGTAGAAGTAGGCTTAAACTGCGACTCCGACTACTGTATTTCCCAATGCTGCGCTGCGCCGCACGTCTTTAAACATTACTCTTTTATGCACGAGCAACTTTCCATCCTCTTTCGCAGCATCCTGTCGCACGTATCTACAGCCGATACAGACATCAACTTTTCCCCTACATGATTTCCCCTCAGTAGACCTTACAGACGCAACATCGCAACCATGCCTCCATTCCGTATGCCTTTTACTTCTCGACGCCCAGTCGCAACCGACGTCGCCGACGAGAATGCACGACCAACCTCAATGGACCAGTCTGTCACCAGTCCCTACAAAGACAAGCCTTCACTGGCTTTAGGGATCAAAGAGAAGCGAGCAGACCTCAACGAGTTCAAATTAAGTTGTATGCGACACCAACAAACACTCCCCTCCATTGAACCGAGGCTAACACACATTCAGCCGTTAACGATAGTGGTGAATACCTTCCAGTAAGAAGCGCAGTCTACATTTCGGAACGTTTTGGTTGACATTTCTCTACAGCCCTCACCGACTGAGAAAGAATCCTTCTGGTCAAAGGCAAAATCCCCTGCCTCAACGGTTTCCAACCACCGTCAATGCTTCAACGACAACGAGCCCTTCTCAATCTCCCGAGAGTCCTTTGAATCCTACCGAAGATCATTTGTACGTGTTCGACATTAGGGCTTACAGTCAAGCAGGCTGACAATGTAATAGGATATCTCTGGTCGGTCGCCCATCCTACAGGCCGACAGCTTCACTTCCCGGTCCTCCCTAGATTCCCGTGCCCCTAGTAGATTTCCTACCAGGTCTACGTTCAACAGCACTACCTTTGAGGCACCAACGAAAGAAGAGGAAGGATTCGAAGATGTCAAGCTAAATGAAGACGTCAAGCAACAGCCGAAAAAGAAGAGTTTCCTCTCCCGGTTCGGCGACTCGAGTGGTGAGAACCTGACCACAAAGGAAGAAGGCAAACATCACTTCCACATAATCCCCGGACGCAAACGAGGTCAAAGCGGCACAGGAAGTGAGCTCAAGGACATCCCTCGTCCGCAGAGCAACGGAAAAGCAGAGGTCACCGTGCGATAGACCAGGGATTGATTGTTGACGATTATCATTCTACGCCATGCATTACGAAGAGAATTATCGATTGGGACGGCAGAACCGGCGTTTTCCTAAGGATGCATTGTTTGGATCCAGGCATTTTGAGCATTGACGGGCAGTCACAAGAAAGAGGCGGAGTCGAAACTGAACGACTTCGACAAGCAGACCAGCCAGGAATTGGAGGTCAACTTCAGGCCTCTGTTATCAGAGAGTACGTGGCTATGATTGAAAGACTAATAACTAATTGTCCAATGGCTTCATTGTGAGTCTTGGTGTTCAATGTGGTCATTCTATTTACCATTAGTATCGTCGGCGGCCTCATCCACCTCCTTCTCTAGCTTGTCATACGCTTGTTTCATCACGCCGACAATCTTCTTCACTTCATCCTCTGTCACATTATACGGTGGTGACAGAATGGCATGATCTCCCTTCGTCCCGTCGACCGTCCCAGCGCCGGGATAAATAGCCACACCCAATTCAAAGGCCGTTTGTTGAAATCGAGGCCCAAACTGGACGGGAGGCGGAAAGGACATCCTCGTAGCCTTGTCCTTGACGAATTCGATCCCCCAGAAGAGCCCTCGTCCTCTTATGTCGCCGACATACTTGGCCTGGCCAAACGTCTCCACGAGCAGAGGATACAAGAATTTCCCCATCCTCGCACAATTTTCAATCAGGCCATCCCTCCTGATGATCTTTTGCACCGCCAACGTCGCCGCACACCCAACGGGATGCGCCTGATAAGTTTGGCCATGGTTGAAACTACTCGTCCCCCGCCTCAGCACGTCAATCACTTTCCGATGTACCAGCACACCGGCAACGGGCGCATAACCTCCTCCTAAACCCTTGCCCATAGTCATGATATCAGGCACTATCCCCTCCTGCTCGAATGCAAACTGTGTGCCCGTCCTGCCCATTCCGCACATGACCTCGTCCAAGACCAGCAGAATCCCGTATTTGTCGCACACTTCGCGCACGCCCTTGAAGTAGCCCCTGGGCGCCGGCGTACAGCCACTCGTTGCGCCCACCAACGGCTCCGCAAGGAATGCGATGACCGTCTCCGGCCCGAGGTCGAGAAAGTGCGCATCCAACTCGTCGACCAACCTTTTCGCAAACTCGTCCTCCGTCTCGCCCTCTTGCCAGCGCGAGTACTGATACGCATACGCCGGACTGACCCAACTCACGTTCCCGAGCTGGAAATTCGCGTACGGTACCTTCCTGGGCAAATTGCTGCTGACGTTCATCGCGCCCACCGTGTTGCCGTGGTAGCTCTGCTTCCGCGACACGAACCTCGCACGAGTCGTCTGGGCTCCCGCACCGTCGAGTTCGAAAAAGTACTGCCTCGCAAGCTTGAGCGTCGCGTCCATGGCCTCGCTGCCCGAATTGACAAAGTACGCGCGCTCGAGGCCGAAGCGAGCCGCGCCATGCGGTCCGGAGATCAGATGGTGCGCCAATTGCTCGGCCGCGTCGGTCGTGTAGGTCAGCGAGTGCAGGTAGCTCACGCCGCTGGACATCTGCGCCGTCACGGCCTGCAGGACTTCCTCGTTGCCGTGGCCCAGGCATGCCACCGCCGCCCCGCCGCACGCGTCCATCACGGTCCGCCCAGATGAAAGGGTCAGGTGGATCCCCCGGGCGGATGTGATGAGGTAGGGAGCCTGGCGGAGGGAGCGGTGCAGGAGCGCCGGCGGAATGTCGTCTTTAAGGGGGCCAGGTGGTGGAGTAATGGTACTAGTCTTGTTGTCGATGGAAGTGCCATCGATATGGCCGTTTGTCTCGTTGAGCATGGTGATGATTCCGGGACAGCTGCCTAGAAGTATTCGTGCGGAAATATGTCTCACAGCCGGAGTGATATTCCTCGCTTCATTAATTATGTACCTTGGTACAGCACACAAACTGCTTCTCTTGGCGGATAAGGAACGTGAGAGTGCTGGATCAGGTATGAACTCTACTTTCGTACAATCAAAACGCAACGGATTCACACCTGGTGAGCCACTATGTAGCAGGGCGCCTAGTCCTTGATACTGTCGTGTAGACTAAATAATCCGGAGTTGATCAAATCGCTGAACTCCGCTCTTGTTACTAGCATCTTAGCCTGGTTCTTCAGGACCGAGTACCGAGCTCGCTTCGTTTGCTTTTTCCGTTTCTCGCTGAGCCTTGCGCAGTGATGGGGACAAGACCATATATCACGATTCACGCAACGGGCGCAATGAGAGCAGACTAGATGTCGTAGATCAAGTTGATGTCCGGCAATGGAAAGAGGCCGTCACTGTTGCCTCGCCTGGATTCACGTGGAGGCCTTACAACACTCGTTCTTCGATGGTCGGTTTTGTGGCTTGTGAGGGTGAGGCACTCGATGGAACGTTGGGTAGAGGGCCCAGGTTCCTGAGCTTCATCTTCACAGACACGGATTTGGCGTAGGCAAAGGCTGGCTGCTCGTTGAGAAACGTGAGTTTGTCATGCGAGCACAATAATAAGCCACCGGAGTCGATGGTCACATCCAAGTGTTATTGAAAGGTAGTCTATCAGCGGTAACAAGCATTGAAAAGTTCAACCCCAACTCCCTGCTAATTCTCGTTCCAATTTGTTGAAGAAGCTCGTAGGGAGCCCGTTGTCGTCGAATTCGATGTCCCTTCAACAAAAGTCCGAATGCAGTTTGGCGCCGTGCAACACCTTCAGCCCTCAGAACTCATCTGCGAATCGTCGAACAACCGCAATCCACGCAGCTCAAGCAAAGCAATCTTCGTATTTCTTGCTGTGTTTGTTGCTAGCATGTTCGTCAAGAGCTGAGCGTCCGGTGGTACTTTGGAACGTTTGGAAGCAGGTCTTGCATTTGATGCTTTGTGCTGCGGCGTTCTGTGAACATTGAAATATTAGTTCTTGTCCACCCACCGATAGAGCGTGAGAGTGGAGGCCAGAGGCACGGGAATAGTATGAATGGACTCAAGCTGGCGGTCGGGAGATGACCGAGGTCTAGAGAAGGGACAAAGACGCGGAGTAGTCGATGGGCCCTTTCGTCTAACATTATACTCCGTCCAGCGAGGAAAAGGCAATGTTGGAAATGTGGCCCTCTGATTGCAAGGGGCCACAAAGCCATCATGTTACAAGCCGTATCATGGAATACGCAGATGTAGATGTTTTGAGAGGGATTTGGAGTGCTTACAGTTTTCAGCTGTGACTTTGGGTCTTTGGCGGCATCTTTCGCATTCCTGGCCCTCTTCATGGCAGCCTTGGCTCCGTTGCCTCCGCCCATTGTGTAGTCTGTATCTGGTTCGACGAAGAGAAACTTTGAGATCGCTAACCTAGTGTGTACGGCAAATTTTCAAATTGACTGTCTTAAAGCTGGAAGGCGTCTGGGAGGCTCTGGTGGTGGTTGTCAAGGAGGTTGCTGACAAGTGAAAAGAAAAAAAAGTCAGGCGGCAACGTGGTCTGGAGCGAGGCTTCGGAAGGCGGCTAGAACGGCCTGTTCGGGGCAAGCGCCGGCAGACGTTCGGAGATGGAAGAACATTCTTCCGGACTACCTTCAGGCAATCCACGTGACCCAGCACTTCCGTACTCTCTACGCTCGGTTATGGACGACTATTATATAGCGGCCAGTATTTCCCTCGTAGTTTAGCCAGTTAATCATACATGGTACGTAGGCTTTGCGAAGCCTTCATGGGGATACAGCACGGATTCGGTAGGGCGCTCCGACGACTCATTCCCTCAGAGACTACGGGCACTTCGACTAGACCTTTTTTTCCGAAGCCACAACGTGCGCGAGATGTCTAATCTTCTGTGGGCAAGGATCCCCAAGATCGATTCTCGGTCCCGCTCCGTAAGTGGTAGGTTCGGTGGTGGTATGTCTGCATAGTTCATCGCCACATGGAAACAAAATGCGGACGCTGAATGTCGGATAACATCGAACTCAGATTATCCCACCCTTTTGCATGTTATCCGCAGTTCGGAATACAGTCACTATTTCCTTAGAGAGTCCTCGGACTTGCTTGTCATATCGACCCCCGCAGCCTGGTCACGAAACAGCCTCTCAGCATTCACTTTGTATGCCATGGCCTGTTGCTCTTCTGTGCTGAAGATTTGCGGCATGAATTTCTCCATGACATCAGCAAGGCGTTCAACATACTCGGCAGGAGTGAAAGGATAATCGCTTCCATAAAGGATATGATCCTTGTCAACAAAGGCGAGCAGAGCGGGCATTTGATAAGGCCAAGGAGTACCCGCCATATCGAAGTAGAAATTGGTCTTCAACTTCGACTTGACGAAATCCGGGTTGACAGAGCTGTCGACAGGTATGTTGGGAATAGCCCGCCCGGATATCGAGAATCTCTCGATTAGTGGTGGCAAGCACCCGCCTGCGTGAGGGATAATGTAAGTGATGTTGGAGTAGCGCGAGACCGTGCCAGAATAGAACAAGTTGATCACGGCCCTGGCGGTGTCGAAGAAGAATTCAAAGATTGGATTAGGATACTCCGGTAAAGGACAAGCTGTTGTTTGCTGCATAGTGCACCCAGAAGTTGGGTGCGCAAAACGATGGCGTGTCGACGATCGAGCTCGGCCCAGACGGGCTCAAATTTGGGGTGACCCAAATAGTATCCATGGACGTTGGTCTCAACAGCGACTCAGTCTGCCTTCAGCTCATCAAAAGCATATGCAAGTTCCTCCAGACTGCCTTGCACATCAGGCAGTGGAAGCGATGCCCAGAACCCAAAACGATCGGGGAAGCGTGTCTTCGCGTCGGCACCCGCAAGGTTGCACTCGCGACATACTTTTCGGGCTAGCTCGTCGTTTCCTGGCACGAGATGAACTCCTGGCGATGATATGGATAGATAGGACTTTGTGATGTTCATCTCTCTGGTCATCCTCAAATGATCCTCCAGATTCCATTCCTAGACTGACATATCAGAAGGATGTCTATTGTCATAAGCTGGGGTCGACAGAACGAACTGGCAAAATGGGAAAGCCATCAGGAGCACTGTTGCCCGTTCTCCTTGCAATCTTCACGGTAAGCTGCCGGCAAGAAATGGCTGTGAACATCGATCTTTTCTGGCCTATTATCCATTCTGTCTGACACCGAGAATCCAGGATTGAATTTTGACGACTCGAAAAGGACCCAACGTCTCAATCCGTTCCTAGCTTGTGTACTGACTCCGGTTCTCCTCAATATAACTCGAAAGGGTCCTGAACATGGTTGAGAAGGAACAGGTCAGGGACATGGAATTGATCGGGGAGAGCTCGGGCCCCGCTTTTTGTGTGTACCGCAATCCAGCATCCCGTATGGTTGATTTTTGTATGAAAAAGGTTGAAGAGATCTCTGTTCTATGCCTAAGCGTCCTAGAGAGCAAGCTAACTATACAGCCTCTAAACCTAGGGCTCCTCTAGGTGGCTGAGAACGCCTAACTTGGACAGATTTGGCCGCGGGACATGCGGTGGGTGTGCGGGGCGATTCACCAGCTCCTCAGATTCGAGAGGTTCTTAATCCCACAGAAGAAGTGATGAGGTGCGTGGCCTTTTCTATGCCTTTGTCCGGAGAGGCTAGCAGATACGAGTGCGAGACCGTGTGAGCGTCGGAAGATGCGAACACACGCGACATGACCAACAATGTCGATGCTGGTATTAATTGTGAGCAGAGAGGCCAATGGCCCTTTGAGAAACCTCAATCTATACTGCAACCGCATAGTTGAGGGCAAAATCACAAATCTACCTAAGAACGGAAGAAGCCCGAGATCATGGTGGATTCGCAGAGCCCAGATACAACTGATGACACCTTCGACGTCGTGATCATCGGAGCAGGAATATCAGGCATCAATACCGCCTACCGCATCCAGTCTCGACTTCCGGGGATTCGATATGCCATATTTGAAGCACGCGGTGCACTCGGGGGCACATGGGACTTTTTCAAGTACCCAGGCCTACGGTCGGACTCTGATCTGTTTACCTTTGGCTTCTCCTGGCGACCGTGGTTGGAGACCAACCCTATCGCTGAGGCCTCATCCATTCTGAATTATCTGAAAGCGTCAGCTGCTGCCGAGGGAATAGAGAAGCAGATCCAATTCAACACTCGCGTTCAAAGCGCGAACTGGTCCACGAAAAGGCAAATTTGGAACCTGACGATTCTTTCAGACGCGACGATCAGAAAAGTCCACGCGAAATTTCTTGTCCTCGGCACTGGGTATTATGCTTATAACAAGCCACTGGAAGCCAAATTCCGAAATCTGGACACTTTCGCCGGCAGAGTTGTCCATCCTCAGTTTTGGCCGAACGACGTCGACTTTACTGGCAAACATGTAGTTTGCGTGGGGAGCGGCGCCACAGCCATTACCCTTGTCCCAGTACTGGCGCAGCAGGAGGCCAGTGTCACGATGTTACAACGCAGTCCATCGTATGTTGTGTCGTTACCCAACCCTCGGTCGGCATCTTTGCTGCAGCGCTACCTGCCGGAGCGTCTGTCATACACCCTGAACAGGCTGTATTTCATGGTTATGCCCATCCTCTTTTACTACTTCTGCCGCCTGTTTCCAAGGATATCTCGAACTATGATCCGCGACAATGCCGCCAAACAGCTTCCCAAGGACTATCCGGTAGATCCGCACTTCACACCTCGATACAGCCCGTTCGACCAGCGGGTGTGCTTTGCCCCAGACGGCGATTTCTATGCGGCCATCCGCCGGGGGCGTGCCAAGGTAGTCACCGACACCATTGACCAGATTGTCGAGGACGGCATCCTCCTCCAGGGTGGCGACAAGATACCAGCCGACATTATCGTCACAGCCACAGGATTCAAACTCCAGCTTGGCGGTGGAATGAACCTAACCGTGGATGGGGAGTCGTTTCGCTTTGCTGATAAATTTACCTGGCACCATGCAATGCTACAGGACCTTCCCAATACGGTGCTGATCATGGGCTACACAATGGCGTCGTGGACTTTGGGTGCCGATGCTACTGCGTTTCTCCTTTGCCGTCTCTTGAAAGGGATGCGTAGACATGGCCTAACGAGCATTGTTCCTCGAATACTCGATGACAATGCTCCCGAGGCACGCCCACTGATGGACCTCACGTCGACTTATGTCTCGGCTGCGACAAAGGATCTTCCGAAGACCGGTGACAGCGGTCCGTGGAAAAGGAGGATGAATTACTTCACGGATTATCTGACGCTCAACTATGGGAATGTGTCAAAAAATCTTGAAATGTGGCAAGGTGACAGATTGGTGACGAATATCAAGTTGTAGTTCGCCAGATGCTACAAAGATCCGCTCCGAGAATTCTCAAACTGAGAGGGTGCACATATACAGATATCATGCATTGATGTCTAAACCTTTCGGATTGTTCCCTATACTTAGTTCCACGTTCATAATGCCAATACTTCCTTGAGCCTCTCGATTTCTCTCTCAAGGAATCCCTCGATCGTGCCCAAAGGGAATCCGAAATCTCTAACTCGGGCGAGGTCCACCACTACAGGATTCTCAACCAGAAATTCTTCATTCTGGATCTTGACGAGGTTTTGTCCCCGTCTCTCTGCTTCTTCTACAGTGACGTGCTCCACGACAATATTCACCTTGTGACCATACTTTGCCAGAACTTTGCCCATTGCACGCGTGATATCTTCCAATGTTCCCACCTGAGAAGCTAAGTCAATGACCTGCGAAGAGAGATCAGGAAGATTTCGCCCTTTGCCGGGCCCCAGGAGAGCCGCCGCGCTGAACCGTCCGATATCGTCTGGGTCAACAAAGGAAAACTCATACTCCGGAGGCATCACCGTCACAATCCGGTGCTCCTTAAGCTCCGGGTACATGAAGTCTGCCATGGGCTTCAGAAAGTTGGAGAGGAAGGTTGCAGGTTTGAAAATTGTCCAAGCCCATCCGTTCTGCTCGGCGACTTTTTGGACGGTACTCTCGTTGGCAGACTTGCCCCGGTAATAGGTGTATCTGAGACTACCTTCCCGGAGATTTTTGAAATTGCCTGGTACGCGAGGATCTTTGACGCCCGCAGTGGTTGGGTAGACGATGCGTTTGATGGTTGGAATGGAAGAAAGCCGGCTGAGAATATTCTGGGCATGTCGTTGTTCGGCACCTGGGTCGTCCCAGCCGGTCAGGAGAATGAACATGGCTGCAGTGCATGATTCAGCCGCAGCTGCAATAGAAGAAGGGTCATCATGGTGTCCTTTGAAGAGTTTGACCAAAGGCGACAAATTGGCCAGGGCCCGGGCCTGTGCACTGTCACAATCACGGACGAGAGCGTGAATGGTGAGGGTCGCAGACGGGCATGACAGACGCAGGAGGGCTCGGACGGTTGCTGAACCCTGCGTACCGGTTGCACCAGAGATGAAGATGGTGTCTTGTTCTCTTAATTGAGACATGATGGCAGGTACCCAAGGTAAAGCCTCTCTGAAGAGACAGAGACACAAAGATGTCGAGCTTTATCTACCTACCGCTTAACTTGGCTTACATGCTGACGACTCTTGAGATTCTCTGAAAAGACGACTACTGTTCGCCAGGCATTGATTGGCGTTGTGCATTTACGGTTGAGAGATGGACCCCCTTGTAGCAAGGCCTATTGTCCCTCTGCCCCGCCGCCACCATCGACGTCCATCGTGCAGGGCGTCGTAGTACATACGCCCAAGTTTCAATTTCCTAACGAACTTCAACCTTCGATACCTTAGCTGCTTCCTGCCGCTCCCACAAGCTATGTAGTGTAGATCTGTTGCGTACAATGCCCGTCCACTCTGGTGCCTTCAGATTTTGAATCCCGTACTCCAACATGTCCCGGCCGATCAGGCTGGTATGACCAGCATCAATCAAGCGAGCGATGAAGACCACAGTATGAGCATCCAGTGCAGTAGGTCCTATCTTGCTGCCAAAAATCCAGTTGCTATCATGTCCTGCATTATGTGCTGCTCGTAGGTCGGCGATTTTTGCCAGATATGTCTGCGCCTTGAGCTGTTCTCGTGCCACGATTTCGGGAGCATGTGGATCTGCTTGATAGGAGTCGGCGTAGCTGTGGTGTTCTTCATCAGTCTCCTAGCCAGTGTTGCTCAAAAGTTGGGCGTCGAGGGTCTCCAGCGCTGAAATTCCAGCATCGAAAGGATGGACTTACTACTGTAACTTCCTTTGCAAAGCGGCTTTGTAGTCTTCCGAAGTTGTAGGTTGTGCGACTATATCCTGAATCTGCTGAATGATGCCGGCTCCTCGACCTTCCTGGGCGGTGAACGAAAGGCTCACAAACCACACTTGGTGTAGTTTATCCAGCATAGCCGTAATGGCCCCTTGCAATGCATCAGGAAGTAGTTGCGGATATCTCGACGCGAGAAACAGGGTGATCTCAAGGCTGTCGGTCAACTTGAGATCATCAGGACCCAGCAAAACCGGAACCTTTGTAGATAAAACCTCAATCAACACTAATGTGCTATCAGACTCTGATGATACTTACTTGGCCTTTCCAGCTCTTCTTCAAGAACTCCTCTCTGTTTTGCTCCCCGGTATAAATGTCCACCTCTTCCTCAACGATATCAACTGCCATTTCTGGTGACACCGGCTCCCCCTTCCAGCGAACCGTCAATAAAGCCATAAGCGAACATATTGAAAACGGGTTGTAGTACAGGGTGTACCTGCCACTAGTTGTGCTCTCAGCGGCTGCCATGACATGTAATTGAACGTCTAACTAGAACTCAATCAATGCAATCCCACTTGACTTTATATGAGGGCCATTTCAGCATGGAGATTGCAACCACAGCTTCCAATGATTGTAAGAGTAGAGACCAAGAGTTTTGGTCCCGGAATTCGCAGGAAGAAACAGTGATTATAGCGGCAGAATCGCAGAAATCGCGCATTACCATGCGGGCCACTGCTGAGGATTCAATACAGTCGGGGAAGGGTCGGATATAGGTATTTTTCACTCCTCTATGTAGCCTAGCTATCTTACACCGAGGCAGCTAGAATAAAGTCACTGGATAGGTTTAGGGTGAATTTTGGTTTCATTGCGGCAGTGGGATGCTCATTTGCGGAAAACACCAGGCACGGCAACTCCAAGGTTGCTTATAAACAGGCTCTCTGACCTTCTATTTCTACTTGCGACCATCCCACAAGCATCTGCCAAAGCTAGACCCATTGACACACATAGGAGCCTCTCTCTAATGTGCGTCAGATCTTGTCAAGGTGATATTGCAGCGCTGGCTCTTAGGTACACCGCCGAAAAAGTTGACCATGTCCATATCATCAGGTGCTTCAAGGGCAAGCCGAGCACCAGCACAGTCCCGGAAGAACAAGGCGGTTGCCATACGGAGTTCCATGTAGGCCAGATGTACGCCTAGACAGACACGTGCTCCAGCTCCAAAAGCCGCGAAGGCCGATCGCTGCTCTGGAATTGTATAGGCATCGTGGAGGAATCTTTCCGGCTCAAACCTGGCGAGCGTCAGCATCTCATTTTGAACGGGGGATCTCAATGTTTGACATGGTGGCCTCTGATACTTACCATTCTGGGTTTGGAAAGATTTCTGGTATTCGATGCATGCTGAATGCTTGAGTGCAAACGATAGTGCCAGCCGGCATGAAATGGCCAGAGATGTTCAAGCCTGTCTTTGGAGCGACACGTTGGAGCGCTCCGGGTATTGGACCGTATAGCCTCAGAGCTTCTTCAATCACAGCATTCATATAAGGAAGCTTTTCAAGATCGGTATTGGTGAACTTGTCCGGTAATGCGGCCACTTCGTGTTCCAGCCTTGCCTGTATTCGTGGATTTTGAAGGACCGCATAAACGAGGTAGGTCAGGGTGACACTTGTCGTGCCGCCACCCGCCCCAATCAGACCAGTGGCTTCGACGACCATGCTGTCCTCCGAGATTTCGCTTACGCCTGTCTCGTCTGCCACAATATGGCCTGTGAAGATGTTTGTCCTGTCCATGGAACCTTCCTTGGCGCGGGCCAGGATCTCCTTGCCATGCCGAATGATGAGCTTTTCATCCCGGTTGATATCAAATAGAAAGTTCGGTAGAAGACAGAAAATACGGTAGAGGCCCGGAAATTCGGATCGAAGAATGCCAATCATGGCGAAATTCTCGAACATTTCAACAAACTCCGTTTTCTGTGAGAGTCCAAGCATCATCAGTCTGCCCATCGAGTACAACAAACCAGGCAACACTTATGGTCCAGACGAACATACCTTTCCAAGCTCCAGCATCCCGAATGACTCGCCGAAGGAGACTTTCCCAATGACATCGGTAGCCATGTACGTCCACCATTCGAAGACGTTGCAAGTCCCAGTTTCTGCCCTCGCCCTGATCTTTTGGACTGCCAACTGAGCTCTCTCATCCACCAAGGCCGCCCGGTTCTGTGTCAAGTTCGATTTGGAGAATGGTCGGGACAGGATCTTTCTCCGAATCCCGTGGTTCTTTGCATTTGTCTCTGAGAAGACGTCTTGATGTTCGTAAGCCGTGCGAAATCTTGGGTACCATTGGCTCTTCTGAAAACCGCTCCCAATCTTGTGAATGGCATGATAGCCCTGTAGATCAGCAACATCGACCTCGTTTGGACCAATGCGAACCAATGGACCGTAGATCTGATGCAGGTGGTGGATGTATTGCACACGCTGTCCTCGAATTGTGTGGAATTTCAATAGCGCTGAGCTGAATCTTGCAATCGATGGACCTGGAATGGACGATGGTGGTGTGAGATATGCTCGTCGAATTGCCTGCACAGAAACTCGAAGTCAGTCTTGCACGGCTGGCGTTGTCCAAAGCATGTAATTCAGGCGTGATCACCCTAATCTTTGCCAATGAGAGTGCTATTGTTAGCACTATCAGCCATAGCGCCAACGTCGCCAGCCGCGGCTGGTACATTACCGTGATTACCCTCATCAAATGCTCCATTGTCACGCTGGCGAGAAGAGGATAACAGATATTCCATGGAGAGAGAGCTCTTCTCACGATGTCCAGCAACTTATTCCGTCTTTGTTGATGGGATTACTTCCTGGCATGTCAACATGCCCCCCGTACGATTGAAGCAGCTCGCTCACCATGCGCGTTTAGAAGGCCAATACGGGCGCATTCTAACCGATGCGGGGCGCCCCGCCTTTGGTGGCGGAGTTGAACACTGACGGAATACCTGGGGCGAGGGCAAAGTCGGACTCGTCTTAGAAGCCCAAGCCCATCGAGTCCCTAGGCTTCTTGTCTCACTCCCATGGGATCCCTCTGGCCTAAAGAGCTCGGGCAATAGCGAGGAGAGACTGTCCCACCGCGCTTTGACTCATTGAGAGCTAGCCAGCAGCAAAGCTGAGAAGGTGTCCCGCGAGAAGTAGACCGCCCTTGACTTTTTGCGAACACCATCACGAACCGGGTATTTCATATGCAAAGACTGCCAAGTAGCTTGTAGGAATCCGAAAGGCCTGAGGTCACCTTCGTACGCGAGATATACCCGGATACAGTTCATTGGACGCTACCTGTGATGAAGGCTTGTACCAAGTCAGCAAATCTTTGCGAAATCCCGCTTGTCCCCAGTCGTCGAAGAGCTGATTCGAGAACACAGAGAGTGCTGACTTTCCTTCCGGAGGGGGGTGTCCCTAGTATCCTTTTGAGGTCCGACATTGATTTGTCGAGAAGGTTAGTACCTGTTGTGGTGCGATCCTGCTTCAGAAGCTGTATCTCTGGCAACGCCATCAGATACTCGGACGCAGCTTCGAGCAATAGCGAAGCACCGGAGTCGAGTGAAGCCGTGCTCCATGGTAAGTAGAGATTGAAGCAATGCCAACAGACGGCTGCCGAAAAAAGTAATCTCGGCGTGAAGATAGCAACGCTGGAGTCTACCGTTGTTTGGTTGATGAGATTCTGCAATAGCAGAGCATGGAAAAGGCAACGCTTGGATTCTGGAGAGGAAGTCCAAGTTCGGATCTGATCCGGCCTTGAGGCAGGAATCATGGCGCCATCCCTTCCAATCGCCTCCTCAAGAAGATCAATATCCGCACTCAATGTCATGAAGGTATAATGCCACAGCGGCCGGAGACAAAATGGCAGTTCGGGCTCGTGGGTGTTTCGACAGGGCTCTATCTTGCAGCAGTTCCTCAACGTGTACCAAGTCACCAGGCCATTCTCAAGCTCAGCGACGCGTTGCAGTGAGAGCGTTTGAAGAGACCGGTGTTCAGCTATTGTCGCGCCAATCCCTGATAGAACGGCCCAGGCGTTCATCAGTGACCGTTGTTGTTGCCAGCCTTTTCCTGTCTGACCAATGAAGCGAGCCTCATTCGGTTGGGTTGTTGAATTACTTCGTCGATGTTTCATATGTTCGTTGTGCTTAATCGCCCATAACGTGGCCGTAGGTGCTTGAAATAGATCATTGGGTGCAACATCGGGCAAGTTGCTGGTGTTATGTCGGAAAGCAGGCTCATGGTGGAACAAAGCAGCAATTTCCGCGTCTTGAATATGCAAGACGATTGCTGCCCTATACGCACCGTCAGTAACTTCGATTTGCGAAGATCGGAAACGTATGCATCACCTCTTCATTTCCTCGTTTCGAGCCCATTGTTTCCATCTTTTCTCGAGATCTTCTGCCGAGGCCATATCCCTGAGATCAAGTTCTGGGATCTCCTTGAACAGCCCTACATGTCGACCAATCTGGGATACACAGTTAGTCGATAACATGATGCAGGCAATAGGTGGAGATACCGAGATAAGACAACCATGATAAGCGTCTGCAATTGCTCGATGAACCGGATCGGCAGACAGCAGTGCGACGGTTTGACCGATGATGGCTCCCATAAGGTTATGGGGTGTAACATGCGGTCGTTCCGATAGCCCTCTCTCCCACGGACCACCATTGCCAGCTTTGTGAATTCGTTCAAAGAGCATCGATCCCACCCGGGTAGACATGGCCGAAGAACTTGTTGTGGTCCCAGCACAACACATGATAAGAACTGTTAAAATGTTAGCCTCACTCGGCCGGAAAGTCGGTCCATGTACTATGGGCAGCGCGATGTTGAAGCGGGTGAAGAATAACTGAACGCAGAGATTCTGTAGCCTTGATTAGACGTGGAATATAAAATGGGCAACAAATGGCTGTACCAGGAAGTCCAGGGATGGAAGTGGATCGTTGCGCAACGGGGTACAAAGTTCTTCGACCATATGCGTGCGATATGTATCGTCGATATCTCTTCTGAAAGTTGTCGTATGTTGTCTTTTTGCCCCTTCATAATCGTCATGAAGGCTATCAACGGTCCTCCTTGGTTGATTATACCATATTGGCCTGAGATCTGGTACAACGGGGGGTTTGTCGCACTGCTCGGCTGGGGCCATTGGCGGAGGCATTGGCTGTGACCGTTCATTTGCGCTGACTGGTTCAATCCAAGATTCTCCCAGTCCAAGATCCACGAGGTTCTCGTCGAGAAGCCAATTCGAGAAATCAAGATTCAGCAGCTGATCCCCGGCGGTCGGAACATTCATGGTAGCGTGATCATTGATCATAACCTGATCGCCAGAGAAAACATCCGAGTTCGGCCTCGTGCATGTCGAGTGGTCCTGCAGCAAAACAGATCTTCGGTTGTGCGCGGTCTCGGTGAGGCCCAAGGTAGCATCTTCAAGATCTAGATCCGAGTCCAAGGTTGAGCCCAGAATCGTTGACGTATCGTCACTCATCGCTGCTCGTGAATTTCCTCTCTGATTCGAATCCATGTTGCCCCAGCCGCCGACCGGGTGAGGCCCTGCAACATTGTGCCTTGCTCTGTGAGTTTTCATATGGCGCAAGAGAGTGTCACTTGACATGTTGTTAGGCGTAACGAATCATTATGCCTATCAGCTCTCAACATACCGGCGAGGGTAGAACTTTCCGCAAATCCTGCACCCATAGGGCTTCTCATTCGTGTGTGAACGAAGGTGGCGCTCATAGTGGTCGTTTTTCTTGAATTCTCGCGAGCAGTGTGGACAACGACGCGTCTTGTCGACCAACTGTGGTTGGGACTGCCAAACGCTGGACGATGTCCTATCCGTAGGATCGAAGCTACGCGTGGTGGTTGCCATCGTACCAATGCGAGACACCTCTAGAAGGAGCCAAGTTCCATTACACCCGGAGTTTACGATCAAGTAGTCCGGTCTGACCGTATTAACTGTGGATCTGCACAGCCCTGAACCCGCGACGATGTCGGCGAAGTTGTGTTTCAAGGATGATTGCGAGAAGACAGATATCTGGGCACACGTGATGCTGAGAGCCGAGACGTCTTCGTCCGGCGTCCGGAAGGAGGGGAACCATCGGGGGAAGGGGGGAAAGAAGGGGTAGTGCACTGTGCCGCCCGCGAGAGAGAGCCTCCGCGAGCCTCCACGAGTCCTCGACCACCACAGAGATTTATATTCCGTCACTCTGCGGCTCTATCGAAGCCAGGATCTAGGAATCTCTGAATGACTAAGTCTGCTAAAGGTATGAGGGCTCTTAGCTCGGTTTAATCGAAAGGAAGCCCAACCGAGGTAGCCTCTGTTTCCCAGTAAGGTAAATGGCCATCTGGCACAACGAGTTCCAGTGCTAGCTGATGTCGAATGCCAAATTCTGTCTGTTCAGCAGATGGTCAGAGCCTTCCAAGCGTCCGAGCGGAGAGAAATTTCCCCAGAGCTGCTGAAGCCTGAGTCGCCAGCCTCTCAGCCTCGTTGCTTGGAGTGTGGACAGACGATTGTGGGGAATAGGGGGGCCGGATGGTGGGAATCTGGCGAACGAACCGCCTTTCATCACTATCCGAACAGACCTCGAAGCGACCAGCCTCGAGTAGACTTGTTGCAATCAGGATTCACCGCGTAGACATCGGGATGCTGGCCGAAGATATATTCAAGCGTCGGCCTGCGCTGCGAAGGATTTCACCATCCCAAAAAGTTGCAACCTCCAGAAACAGAGCGATACGATGCAGGAACCCAAGGAACTTTCAACCTTCTCTTTCCATGACGAGTCCGTGGACACTACAAAGCCGGATGGCCCAGAGTTACGTGCAGAGGCCGAAACTTATGAAGAACGCAAGGTCGATCGACGAACGATCATGGCCATCGTGGTACGAGCTCGAGTTCTCTCACAAGTCTATCCCCCTATGGCTGCTGACGATATAATCGCACTTAGGCCCTAGCTGTTACCTATGAATCTGTGGTACTGTCTTTTGTTCTACCAGTGGCTGTGTTGCTCACCATCGACGCCGACATTGGGCCTTCGAAACAACTCAACTGGGCTCCGACTGCCTGGACTCTTGCTCAAGGAGTGGTGATGACCATCGCAGGTTCACTGAGTGATATATGCGGGCGGAGGAACTTCGCCTTGGCTGGGAACCTCATGGGCTTGATTGGTACTATGCTTGAACCTCTTGTGAAACACGGTGTTCCTCTGACTTCATATAGGTTGCATCATAGGGTCAAGGTTTGTCTGCGCAGGAACACCACGTTCTCATGGCGCTTACGAGGCTGACAGGGCCCGTTCTATTGACACAATCATTGCCGGATTAGCTATCACTGTGAGTCTACTCTATGCGTGCTATTTCCAGATCAGTTCCGCTTATCGTGCCGCAAAAGGGGTCCGGCTCAGGTTCCCAACTACTCTCACTCGCATGTGCGAACGAGATAGTCCCGAAAAGGTCACGAGGGAAAGCAATCGCTGCATTGAATCTGGCTTCAATGCCAGGATCCTGCTTCGGATCACTCATAGGTAAAGTCTTCTAAGGCAACGATAGTATCCTCGTTCAACGAGTCTAACTCTGTGACCGACATATACAGCATATCGCCTCGTCGCAACATTTAACTGGCGATGGACGTTCTACGTGGGCATCATTGCGAATGGACTCGCTTTACTGCTTGTAGCCATCTTCTATTGGCCTCCCAATTTCATTGGCCTTCATCCAGAGGGCAAGACCCGACGACAACAATTCCAAGATCTCGACTTCATAGGACTTCTGTTCTACGGTGGTGGCCTCATAATCTTTCTGCTGGGAATATCCTGGGGCAACAATCCTTACCCCTGGAAAAGTGCACACGTATTGGTGCCTCTCTTGTTGGGACGTAAGTCCATTCTTTCATACCTGCAGCGAAGTGAATGCTCACCTGGAGGTAGTGCTAAAGTTTCTTGTTGCATTCCCACTCTGGGAGGTTTATGGGCCCCGCAACGTTTCAAAGCTATGCCCACCAGAGATATTCGCCAATTTCAGAACCTTCATCTTGCCGCTAGTCGTGTCTTTCGTGTCTGGGTCATTGGTAGGTGCAACTCTGGTCACATTTGACAGTCACCCCCAGCTAACGAACTCTGTCTATAGCTGGTCAGTTTCCAAGTTTTCTGGCCCCAGCGTGAGTACATCAAGGTGGTCTATTGCGGTCAGCTCCGTCGTTATTGACCGTTAATACAGAAGTTCAATTGCTTTTCACGACCGTTCCACAGAAGATAGGGTGGTACAGTGTGGCATATAATACTCCAGTTACCTGTAAGCTTGACAACTGGAACTTCTTGGTCCTGTATTTTTTCCTCACTCCTGTACAGTGTTTGGGGCAGCCGCAGCATTTTCTTTCACCACGTTCGGCTGTACGAGAATACAATTTTCTACGGCGACACTTCTCCAGGCTGTTCTCACTGCCGCCATGGCCTCTATCACCCCACACACATCAACTCGAGCAATAGTCTTGGTTGTCTTCGCTGCAGGGTTTGTCGGGGCAACCCACATGCTAAAAATACTCATGTTACAATTCGGTGCCCCGGACAAACATATCGGTCTAGCAACTGGGTATGTGGCATTGGAAAACAGGAATATCAAAAATTATGACTGACTATCAACCAGTTTGATGGGATCTACTACAGCTGTTGGTGGTGCCATCGCTCTGGCGATCTATAGCTCGATCATCCGGGACAAGACGGCAAGTGATCTATCCCCAACCATTGCAGCAGCAGCAATGGAAGCAGGATTGCCCGCTTCAAGATTGCAAAGTTTCCTTCGTATGAGCTCTGAAATTTCAAACGGTTTGATTTCTTTCTGACCTCCCTTAGCTGCGTTTCTCACTCACAACAGCACGGCTCTTGACCCTGTCGCAGGTGTCACTCCCGCCGTGCTTACTGCCGCGGATGAGGCCAGTAAGGATGTCTATGCTCAAGCATTCAAGCTTGTTTACCTCGTCACAATAGCTTTTGGCGGTGAGTGAGGTATTGCATCTGTTGACGCGATTTAATTTCTGACATGTTGCAGTACCGGCTTTCATTGCGGCCGTTTTCACTCCAAGCGTCGACCATAAATTGACGAGGTAGGCACCTCCATCGGAAGCCACTGAAGGCTTGGATACAAAGACGAGGGGAGTAACTGAATCTTTTTTAGTCAAATCAATGTAAAATTGGACGCTCCTCACTTGGTAGGTCGTGGAAAGGGAGAGGCTGCCGTGCTTTACAGTCTGGATCACGAGTAGGCAAAGGATAAGCATGGGGGTGCAAGCAGCAGCAAATCTCCTAGGGGAAGAGTTTGACTTATCAAAGTGAGCGCAGAGTCCTCGTTGCAGCTCACAGGGGATTGTAGGTTGGGAGTGAGAATCCCAGTAATAGGGGATATATGTGAGCTTAAGGTGCTAGTGACCTCCTACATAGTACTTCTTGAATTTCGGGTTACATACATAACCTTCTCCTAGACCTCCGTCAAGTGATAAGAGTTTCTCTTGTTACACGTACTTCCGACAAGTCTCCACAACGTATTTGGCAAATGCCTCGGGGTGAGATACGTAGGGGAAATGATTGCCTGGTAAAGTCCCAATGTTCAAGCCCTCTTTGGCGGCAATAACGATGTTTTCGAAGAAAAGAGCCGTTGGAGTGGCACCACCGACAGTCCAATCCACCGGTCTCTTGTGCAAGTCTTCTGACCTTGTAGGCGCCGAGGGGGGTATTGTGGTCGGATAACCATACGCCCAACGGACGTAGTTGTCATGAAGCCTGGCGTGGACCTCCAACCCAAGGGCATCCCATGCCTCTATGCCACCTGAGAACGCCCGAGAGGTGGCGGCCATTTCTTTCGAGATGTCTGCCGGGTCTTTGTTGTGGATGTTGAAAAGGACATCGGGGTTCTTTGTTGGTAGCTCGTGAGGCATCGCATTGCGTACGCGTTTTGGAAACGCCGCGTAGAGGGCGAGCACCGTCGAAGCACCCGAGCTGCAACCCCAAACAGAAGCGACTGGGATATTCAGTTCCTCTAAGAGGGTGTCCACGAAGGTCGCCAGTTTATGACCAGTGATATCCTGGTATGTCTTTGGAGGTGCGTCCGTTGACCTTGACATTCCAGGCATGTCGAACGTTGTGACACGAAAGCCACTGGCGGCGATCATGGACATTGGTTTATCGAACATTTGGCAATCGCCCAGACCGTCTGGGATCAGCACAATGTCGGGACCAGAGCCCTCTTGCTCGACGTGCCATTTGATTCCGTCCTTGGTCGCTACGATCTTTCTGGTGCGAGTGGTAGTCATCGTAAACTTGCTTTATGCTATTAGGTTAGGGATCTTAGTACAGACAGGTTTAGGAACCGTGTCTGCCTACATGGTGATGTATATATAAATCCACTATATGAAGATCGAGTTCATCGCGTTTGAGGCTCCCGCACTTGTGGTGGTGGTGGTGGTGGGTGGCCTGGCACGCCTGAGTGGGAAGAACCACCGTCGCTCACTCACTACAAACCGCCGTCCCGCAAGGTCACCGCCTCTCAGCACGGTAGTCGCTTTCCTCAAATGCTAGTAGTAAATAACAAATCTCCTCTGAAACTGGTTCGGTGTCGTGCCTAAGGCTAGAGCGAGACTCCTCTAATACTCTCCCACTCGGTTTCAGTCAGAATACCTATCAATCAAGAAGAAACCATGAAAGAACGCACGCCATCTCGTTACTTGGTCAAGCAGCATGACGCTGATCTCTAAGTGTTTGTGCGAAGCCGGCGCAACGGACGGTTACAATGCTTCAATACACACGAGGCGGAAAAGACTGTTCCGTACTCTAACCAAACTCCTAGCTCCTCGACCATCCTCTCTTCCACAACCGGTTTAAGTCGAGACTCTTGTGAAATGCAACCCGGTCTGGATATCGCCGAAGCGAGCGAACCAAATATCCTTCAAGAACGAACTTCTTGGTTTCCAGGGCTGGGAGATAATTAGCAAATGGTCACGAACACGCGTGGACCAAGACTTACACCTCGATCACCACCCCTGGGAAGATCCTTCTCCGCCGCCTGGATATAGCTGCTGTTCAGATTGAGGAACGGCACATTGAGGACTCCTTCATTCTCGCTCATCCGGGGTACAACGCTGGTCATGTTCTTATCGCGCATGCTCTTGAGTATTCTGACCCACAGCTGGGCCGTGGCGTCGGCGCCAAGCGTCCAGCTCGCGTTGGTATAGCCGAAGACAAAGGTCAAGTTGGGCAGGTCTTGCAGCATGGCGCCACGCCAGGTGTATTTCTGGCTGAGCTGGAAGGGCTGGTTGTCGACGGAGACGGTGGCGCCGCCGCCAAATTGGATCTTCAGGCCTGTGGCGGTGATGATTATGTCGGCGTCGAGGGTCTGGCCGGATTTGAGAGTGATGCCGTTGGCGGTCACGGTCTCGATGGTGTCGGTGACGACGTCGGCTTTGCCAGTGCGGAGAGCCGCGAAGAAGTCGCCCCCTACTCGCTTGTCAGTGCTACGTTGCGGTTGTGACTTGCCTTAAGATAGAGGGGAAAGGGTGAACCAGCGAGGTGTAACCTACCTGGAGTAATGCACATCCTCTGCTCCCAGGGCTTATATTTGGGCACGAAATGCGGGTCGAAGGGGATGTTGGGTGGGAGTGCCTTCTCGGTTCCCTTTCGCAGGACTTTGATGCCCTGTTTGGGGAACAGGCGACAGAACTGGAAGAAGAGGAACGAGACGAGCATGAATCTGATTCGGATTAAAGTGTACGCCCAGCTCTCAGGCAGGACCTTTTTGATGAGTTGATCGACGGGCTCGGTGAGCGGGATGGGGAGGAAGTAGCCGGGGCTCCGCTGGAGCATGGTGATACGCTTGACTTTGTCGACCATGTTGGGCAGCAGGGTAACGGCTGTGGCACCGCTGCCGATGATGACGACCTTTTTGTCTGCGTAGTCGAGGTTCTCAGGCCAGAACTGCGGATGCACGACGGTGCCTTTGAAGTTCTCGATGCCAGGAATCTTGCTTTGCAGGGGCGTCTTGTAGTCGTAGTAGCCTGTTCCTAGGAGAAGGAAGCGAGAGTAGAAGGTCTTCTTCTCAGATCCATTGACCGTGACATCGAGTTGCCAATGCTGTTGCTCGCTGGACCAGTTCATGTGTTCGACTTTGTGGCTGTAGCGGACATGCTTGTCAATGCCGTGCCGAGCGGCAGTGGTTTTGACATAATTGAGGATCGATGGAGCGTCGGCAATGGCGCGATCTTCTTTCCATGGGTCCCACGGGAAGCCGAACTATATGATCAGGAGGTCAGCTCCATTCTTTACGGGGGCGCAGAGAGAATACGAAGCCGATATCGATAGCTCATTCCCTGGCTTTTGTATATGCCGGAAGATATCGCAGTACTTACGGTATGAAGATCTGAATCAGATCTGATGCCGGGATACTTGAACAAACTCCACGTCCCACCAATCTCCTCACGGCCTTCTAGGATGGCATAGGAGTAGTCTGGGAGACCCTCTTGAAGCCTGTAAGCGGAGTTGATGCCGCTGATGCCTGCAGATGGGTCAAGAGGCAATCCTATCAGCCCTTTGGGAGAAACATACCAGCACCGATGATGAGAACGTCAAACGCGTTGTCCGACATGGCGACTCTACTGCTCGTACCGAAGATGGGAGTTGGGGTGGATGGTAGTAGAAATTAGCCTGAGAGGGCGCCGTAAATCAGACGATATATACTCCGTAATCGAACTGGATAATCACGATTCGGTCAAAGGATGCGAGTCAGGTATCGGTGTCAGCGTCCCCAGAATCCCAGTTTTTTTGCCTCGGCATCAGCACTCTTCCTCGTGGGAGGCAAAATACGGAGTAACTCCGATGGAGATGGATGGCAGTGGACGATATGACTGGCCACAGCGCCCTAGCTTGTCGTGTCGTCTATGCGTATCTCGTATATTTACATGAGATGAACGCGCAAGAGGAAAAACATAGTCCACAGCGACGGTTCGATGGATTCAAGAGGCACGAACAAGGCCAAGAAGACATGGGTGTGATTCAGGGCATCTGTTGGGTGGCCTGAGATGCCAACACGCCACTATTCTCTCTCAGGTCTGGAGTACATTCGTATGTGACTCGCACTGTTGCGCTACATATGAAGCAATAACCCATGGAGTGATCAGATGGGTATGAACGCATGAAACGCATTCTAGTTATTGAGACGCTGAAGATGACATCCAAGCCACGACACAGGAAGAAAGGATGTACCTGGTGGGTTCACTTCCTTTTCCACCTGTTCCAAGTCCACAGAGAGAGCTTACTTCACGTGATTGCCTTGATCAGGAACTCATAACACCACTGTGACCACTCCATCTCACATGCGGATGGCGGTGGTCATCATCATTGATCCACAGGCACGGCATTACCTTTCTCATCCACCAAATGCTGTTCAGTCCTCTCCGGCCCTCCGCCAACGCCTGTGCAGATGACGCGACTGACACCCGCCTTCAGCGTCATCAGCGTCTTCTGTTCCAGACTGCCATACTCGTTCATTTTGATAGCCTCGCCAAACTCGCCTTCCCAGCCAGGCAACCTCGGCAGGACACACTTGAAGACTCCAGCGACCTGATGGGTATGCTCCTCAAGGTAGTAGATTACCGCGTTCGGACCGGCATCAAAAGTGTAGGCAGCAACCAACTTTCCGGCCTTGCGATTGGCAGTCTCTACACCGTTCATCGCCGCTCGAGACACATCGTTCAGGTAATGGATCGGAGGCCATGAGTCCATACAGATGGCATGGAACGAATTCGAATCTTGCATGGTGATTTGGGCAAACGTCTCAAAATCCTTCTCTTGGATAGCCTTCTCGATCTCCTTCATCCGTCTCGGCACAATGTCGTTAAACCGTGCCGGCGCGAGTGTGGATGTCTCGACTGTAGTCTGCATCCCTGCCGTTGAAGGTACGCCTTTCTTCTCTGCGCTCACGACCAATATCAGAGCTCTCATTTCCGGCCAATGAGACATGGGTGCTACTTCTTGAGCTATGCTGTCACTTCCGTCCTGTTTCGTCCCAGCTCTCCAAGCGACGTACCCTCCCATTAGACTTCTGCAGGCCGAGCCAGAGCCTTGTCGCGCGATAAGAGAAAGTTCTTCGGGCGATTGGGGTAGTTCGTAGAGATTGGCAATAGCTCTGACCAATGCTGCGAAGCCTGCGGCCGACGAAGCCAGCCCAGCAGCTGTGGGAAAGTTGTTCGCAGAGACGAGCCGTAGAGTCAGCTTGGAGAGCTTCGGGAGAGATCCATTGTTTGCCTCCACTTGCTCTCGCAAAGACCGGAGACGTTTCAGGCAAGCTTGTGTACGTTTCGACGACTCGATGTCCTCCTTTTCTCCATTGAGAATGAGTGAGTCGGGCCCAGAGAAGGACTCGGAACACGAGGCGGTCGTATGTGTCCGCAGAGACTTTTGTGAGAGTGTGACAGATAGCGACGAGTTCGTTGGCAAGTTCAGAGCTACGTCTCGCTTGCCCCAGTACCTGTCCTGCCATTAGTATATGTGCACTGCTGCGAAATAGAAGACTGCGCCGTGGCATACCTACTTGATCACAGCGATGTTGACGGGAGCAGTGGTGCTTGCACGGTGTATTTGAGGAGAACCCGACATAATGACGACTTCTACTTCTCTAGGAGACTGAAATCGGTCTTGGTGCTTGAGGCTTACGGTTGTAGATGCGGTGTGAGTCTCTTACGATTGATGCACATGAACTTGAAAGCATTGTTGGAGAAAATGCGGGCAAAAGGAAAATCCACCTCGCTCCGTCGGCCACTGCGCCTTTTCTTTATCACAATATCCTTCACTGTACAGCTCGACCAGATACAAATATACCCTTTCCCTCCTAGTCACCGCCGTCAATATGGGCTGGTGGAAAGCAGATCCCGTTCCTGAGCCGCCTCAACCACGACCAGCGCCCTCTAGTACACCCTCAGTCGCACCTCATCCACTACCCTCACAATTATCGACATCCTCCTCCGCCTCAGCATCATCATGTCCAGTCGACCCGAAGACACGGTCAATATGGCTACAGCAAGCGCAAGCGCAAAAGAACTTTCAAACCCAGCCCCAGACTCAGACCCAACTTCCGCCGTCCCATCCTCCTCTTCCATCTAATCCACCAAAATCCCATCCCCATGCACTACCTCTCCCTTCAACATACGGCTCCTCACAGGAATGCTCCTCCGACCGTATCTCGCAATCACCCTCCTCTGAGCCTTCCTTCCGCACCACACGTCCCCTTTCTCACGATCGAGCCGTATCCTCCATCCCTCGTGCTCTACCCTCGTCCGCCACTCCCTCATCGCCCGCGAACAATGAATTCGAAACAGGCACCCACCACTCCGGAAACTGGATCTACCCGTCCGAGTCTCAATTCGTCAACGCAGTCATGCGCAAGCAGACACTCTCCTCCTCAGATCCCTCAGACTTGCTCTCCTCAGTCTCGCATATAATTCCCATCCACAACGCCGTCAACGAACGCGCCTGGACGCTGATAAAAGCCTGGGAAGGAAACACCTCCCAACACTGCGGCGGCCCCAAACTCCAGTCCTTTCAGGGCCTCGGTAGCGGCGCAATATCGCCAAAAGCCCGCATGAAGAGCCTAATGGGTTACACTGCCCCGTTTGATCGGCATGACTGGGTCGTCGAGCGCTGCGGTGGAGAGACGGTCGAGTACGTTATCGACTTCTACCAGGGGAAGCAAGACCCGAATGGCAACCCGAATAGTCTGAACTTTTATCTCGATGTACGCCCGAAATTGAACAGCGTTGAGGGCTGCAAGATGAGAGCTGGACGCTTCATGGGGTGGCGATGACACTGGCAGACAGTGCGTACAGAGTATACGCGTGGCAATGGCCCAGAGGGCATGTAAGAACAGACAATATGCGTAATTGGTGATGGTGTATGATACCAAGGCTAGCATGTTCAGAGACTCTCAAAGTCGGGAGAAGAACATTGATTTGCTCATGGCCTTCTCGAAGGGACATGAATGTAATTCAACTCAATCTTGGGATGCTATGGACCGAGGGGATCGCGGACTACCTAGTCGAGCCATGCCTGAATTTCAATTCCGTGAATCGCTTGCTTTACACGCAAGGGACTAGAAAAACACAAGTAGTCTAAACCGGGGCTCGGCAACACTTGTGAGATGGCCAGGAAGGGTAGACGAGCTGTATAACCCACTTCAATCCTGAGGTATCACCAACTATCTACTCGAAATCGAGTGCTGTACGAATACTCTGTTCGTTCCTGATCAGGGTTACGACCCACAGTGTGCTTCCCTTGTGGGTCTGAAGTATCCTTTGCTGAAGAATTAGAGCAAAACCCCCATCTGACGTGAATGAATGAAAATGTTGTGGCCTTGTGCACTCCCCAACTTCCACCCGTCCCATGTGCTGAGTGCTGCCTACCAAAAACGCCCAAGGATTGATGGAATTGGATGTATTGGTCCGACTCATCCTTCGGCCGAAGAAATCAAACAATAATTCAATGTTGGACAATGACCGTTTCAAATCGTAAATGCTGGAAATGCGAGGTGTTTCAATGGTACCACGCAACGGCAAAGGAAATTCGTGATGACATGATCTGCTGCGTTCAGATGCTGGATGTGTTGTTCGTCTTGCAAGAGGTATCCGCCATGGTCAACCTCGAAGGGACTTTCTTCGGACGTGGTTGTGGATGACGTCTGCTGCACAATTTTGTTTGTGATGCATTTCTGTGCTTTGAGGAAACTTTCACGTCGTTCCTCTTCTCACCAATTGCCAGTCCGTATAATCGGCTGCTCGGTACCATAAGTGTTGGAAATCAGTTGTTGTCGAATGCTTTGTTGCGCCGTTGGCTGAGGCGCAGGTCTTAACCAGCCGAGAGCATCAACAAGTGCTTCATAGGCTTCTCTTAATCGACCACCGCTCTTGTCGTTATGTGCCCTCAACTTCTCCTCCCAGCCATTGTACTGTAGCTGAATACCGCCCCCTCTCTTACTGGCTTCTTTGATAACAGCAGCCCAAGCTCTCGAAATTTCTTCGTAAGCGTTCTGTTTAGCCAGGTTGTATGCTGGATTGTCCCATTCAGGAAGGTCATGGATAATATTTGTGACGCCATGCAAGTAATCCAGTGACACCGACGACTGCTGTTCGTTTGGTGGCAGAAAATGTGGTGTAAAATCTGTAAGGGCTTCAAGCAAATCATGCCATTGAGGCCGTACTCGATCGTATGCGTAATCAGATCGGGGGTTAGGACCGAGAGGGAACGACTGTAGCAATCGATCGTAATACTGTCGTAGGACTTGCAGTGTACTCTGAATGCTAGGTCGAGGACTGACCTGGGCGACCTCATCTTTTAAACCAGGATTTCGATCACATAGCGTTTTCAAAACAGATCTTAACGAGTCTTTGTCTAGTGTTTCAAGGAGTCTGTCCACCGACAGTGGTCGCCCAGCCAGATTCGAACGCACTCTTTTTCTCGATGAAGGTGTTAGGGTCTGAGGCAGTCGGGCGTGGGACAGAGAAGGGGATGTTGTCATTTCATCATCTCGGTCTGGTGACGGCGAGGCTTTTCGTTTCCTCGAGAGAGCGGTGCCTGACACTAGAGTGGCGTTAGTACAGAAACAAATCGGTCTCGTATGCAGGCAAAACTCACTTGACCTGCTAGGAGAGAGACGAGTGTGTTCGTGAAAATGAGGAGGGATTGGGGGCGTTGCCAGGCTATTCATGATGGCTGTAGATGCCGGCCGATGGGGTCGTTGGTTGCAGCCGATTGGGAGATGGGAGGTTGATGATAGTCGATGCCGGCAATGTTGAGAGAGTATTGGAAAGGATTCAAAGCCTTGTAGAAGAAGATGAGGCAGTCGTCGGGTCACGAGTAGCGTATCCACTAGGCAAAGCAAGCGGTGAGGGATCCGGCCTCAGAGGTAAGTTAATGGATGGCAGTTGTGTGTGATGGTTTCTTAGGTAGTTAACTAAGTCGAGGAGTGGAGGAGAATTGCGGGATGAGGACAAGCAAGAGCGCACCCGGCTCGCCGGCTAAGCCTCGACTCTTTTAATTCGCCAACCACAGCTGGTGATGGCTGTCACCATCAACATCATCCAAGGCTTTGCTACCCAATCCCAAGGATGTTCTCATACGCCTTTGAATCTTCCATGTCCACTGCCGCGGGTCTGTGCAGTTCATCACGCTGTGTTTCTGTTGCCTGCCTGCACTGCACGCCTTGTCTCATTTGCCCCAGGCCAGGCAGTGAACAAAGGATCAACGAGTCAGCTCCTAATGCGTCTACTTTGAACACTCCGGAATAATGATTGTCAAGCAGCTCTTCACCGCTGCCAGGCATAAACATGAAGCGGGATTGTTTGATAAGAATCTCTCTACCCTCTACCCAGGATGGACGACAAGCAATGTGTGATGGGGGGTTCTGCAGTGTGACATAATTCCAGGCAAAAGCATCATACCTGAATCACCCACAGGACCCCTCTGTGCATCTCTAGGTCGTTGAACAAGTCCATGGGTATCATCGTACACACAATAAAAAGCTCCAACGCGCTGCTATGCAATGGAAGATTGAAGGCGTCTCAAGCTATCATCAAGCCTAGAGATACAATGACTGAGCAGCCACGATATCTCTTCTTACCTTGGTCAATGCTTCCTCGAACTTCTTTTCCAATTCTTCGCTTCCCATGACCTTAGAAGCTTCCGCCATTTGACGCAGTGCTTCTTCCAGTCGTCGGAAGACTCGAATTAAACTGCCTTCGTAGACGTCGGTCATCTTGCTGTAGCACAAGTCAGCTTCGGTCTTCATAGATAAGGATCGATGCCACTTGCCATATCTCGCCAAAGGACTTTCCTTTGGCCCAGGCGTAAATCACAGGCATGAGTTGCCACTTGAAGCTCTGCACGTATTCCTCCTCGTTAACCGCGAGCTTGGACTCAACGGATACTTTTGCAATGACTCTCGCTTGTCTCTGGATCTCACGGAGTGGTCGGGCAAGGTCTTCTGTCAAGGTTGGCTGGTCGTTGACTTTTTCTTCAAAAACAAAACAGCTCATGACGGCAGCACATTGTTCCGGATTCAAGTCGTTGAAGAAGCGATTGAAGAGCAGCTCGCTGAGCATCAACTCGTCACCTGTACTAATTTCACAGGCAACACGAGCCTTAAGCTGCACGACTTCTTCTTCGTTGATGAACTGCAGTCGACGAAGGACACGCTTGCGGCACTTAAGCTCCTCAAGCTGCATAATAGCATGGGCGTCCTGAATCTGCTTCTTCAAGGCTCGGATCTTGCCCTGCAGGACCACCTTGTCGGCATACAGATTGTAAAGTCCTTCAAGGCGCGGAGAATTGTGCAAGGGATTAGCAACCAATCTGGACTCCATGATCTCAATCTTGCGAAGGAGTTCCTTGAAAGAGTTGTCGGTGATCTTCATATTCTCGACAGGGTCAAGGACGGCAAGTCCGTCAGGGAATCGCCGCTGCACTTCGATCAATGCTTTCTGCACCTTCTTTTTCTCTTCCGAGATTGTCATATCAGCAGGCGGGAAGATACGAATGTGTGAGATTTTCTGGACGCACTTCAAGAGGACTGGAACAACCTCGACTTTCGACTTCTCTCCAGGTTGTGGTGGTCGTATGCCAGCTGGAAGTGACTGGAAGGTCTTGGTGGCCGGTGCTGTGCCTTCAGCACATTCAAGGGCGATGTCCAGGATCCATTCTTCTTGAGGGGTTAACTTCTCGGTGGATCGGCCGGTACTTCTCCTCGCAAAGTTGATGACGGCTCCCCAGCCAAAATCGTGCTCGCCATCCTTGATGTAGACCAATCGGCCTGGCTGCATGAACGGCAAAGAGTAGTTGGGATGAATGATGACGTTCCGCATGTCCTCAGCGTAGAGATCGAGCTGCTTCCGCAGGTCATAGTACGCTCGGATCGCGCTCTCGTCTTCGATTACCAGGGCGGATTTCTCTGCTTCGAGCTGCTGCAATTCTTTCTCCAGCCCAGAAACGCTCGCAGTATTCTGGAATTGATGGAAGCATCTCTCAAGCATGAACTCGGGAGAGATACCCTCAACTCTGAGCAGGTTCAGAATCATGTTGTACCCAAGGTAAAATGCCGAGTTCAATTTGTCTTGTTCGCCGCGAACAATGTCCTTTGCAACACTAGGATCCATCTGCTCGTTGATCATCATGATAACAATGCCACGTTCATCAAGACCACGACGGCCAGCACGTCCAGACATCTGAATAAATTCCGACGGAGTAACCCATCGTTGTGAGAAACCATCGAATTTGCGAACACTGGTAAAGACGACAGTCTTCGCCGGCATGTTGAGTCCAATAGAAAAGGTTTCAGTCGCGAACAGCACCTTGATCAGTCCTTCTTGAAACAAAATTTCAATCGTTTCCTTGAGAATTGGCAACAGACCAGAATGATGGATGCCAATACCGCGTCTCAGCAGAGGCAATAAGTGCTGAATCTGGGGCAGATTTTTGTCTTCCGGCGATAGCATTTCCAGCGCACTTTCGAAGACTTTGGACACCATTGCCTTTTCCGAATCTTCGTTGAAAGACATTGTACTCATTTGTATCGCATATGCTTCGCATTCTCTCTTGCTGAAACTGAAGACGATAACAGGATTGTAGTTCTTGGTCATGATCATACGGACAATCTTGTAGATATCAGAGGGACCCTTATTCCCTCCTTTATTCAACTTCTTGTCCTTGCCCCTGCCTTTCCGGCGAGCCATCGGGTTAGAAGGATCATCTCCTTGTTTATCGGCGATTGAGCTCATGGCCTTCTGGAAGTTGTCCTCGCGGAATACTCCTTTTTCGTCCACAATCAAATGTATACCATCTGCGCCAGCCGGGAAGAAATAGTGTTGCAGTGGAGTCGGTCTGAAGTCTGTATAGACGACGTGGCAAGGTTGATTGTGAGTCTTGGTGATCCATTCGGCAAATTGCATGGCATTGGGGATGGTTGCTGATAGGAATACATAGCGAACTTTGTCGGGCAGTAAAATGATGGTCTCTTCCCATACAACGCCACGAGTCTTGTCGCGCAGATAGTGGATTTCGTCGAAGACCACCCATCCCACTTCTCGCATGATTTCAGAACCTCGATAGAGCATTGACCGCAAAATTTCAGTGGTCATAACAAGACAGGTGGCTGTGGGGTTGATTGTGACATCTCCGGTCATCAGACCAACATCGCCAAAATCTGCCTGGAATTCTCGATATTTTTGGTTACTCAGAGCCTTGATGGGACTGGTATAGATGACTCGCTGGTTGTTCTTCAAACATTGTGCAATTGCATATTCAGCCACCACGGTTTTGCCTGCGCTGGTGTGTGCTGACACCAAGACACTTTCATTTCGTTCAATGGATGCTATCGAGACTTGTTGAAACGGGTCAAGCTGGAATTTCCACGTCCTAGCGGGTTCGGCGGGTGGTTTGTGCTGTGAGATGGGGACGTAGTCATAGTCGGGTGGCAAGGCGACTTGATGTCGAACCTGATGTGACAAAATGACCTTCTCTTCCTCTTGTGAGGCTTGAAGCCCGGCGGACGCTACCACCTCTCGTGATTGTTCGGTCTCGAAAGTATCCGTAACGACTGGCTCCGGTTCATTTTCTATGCGTGTGCGCTTGATGTTCGGTCCATCACCATCTGTGGGATCGAAATCTTTCATTTCTGAGTCAGGAGACGCGTCGTTTGTGGAATGTCCTGTCGTTTCTCCACCGTCAACCGCATCTTTCAACCCGCCGTCGGCTTGTCGCTTTCTTCGTCTTTCTTTTCTAGAGGACTTGTTCGCGGGACTAGCAGGTGGCTGTGGAGCCTGCGCGTTGTCCTCGAACACGTCAAACAACTCGTCCATCTTGTCACGGCCTGGTGAGGTATTTCAATTAATGTGAAGATAAATCTTAAGACTACTCCGAACGACCTGGCAAAAGACTTTGGCGGCGGAGGAAATTCACATTGTATGATTACGAATGAGGAAGGTCTGGCGGACTCGCCAAGCCCGAAGCTTCATTGAGTCTCGCAGTGGACTGACAGCATGCTCCGCGACATTCAAACTGCTGAACACCACCGAATCTTGCCGCCAGAGATCTCAAGGTAAATATCACATAGGTGGACCATCGACAATAGTGCTGACTGCTCAGATGAACACTCAATCACTCCTCCGCGCCAGAATGGCTAGCCAAACCATCGCTCGCCGCGGCTTCTCTACCACCCGTCCTCGATTCGACAGTCCTTTCCACTACCCTGAAGGTCCCAGATCAGGTCTACCATTCAATCCAAAGACAAGGTTCTTCTGGTTGCGGTACTGGACGTTTATGGGTATGAGTGCAACCAAGAACATGAAGAACATAGGACTGAACATCTCGTAGGCGTCGGATTCTCAATTCCATTTGGCATGGCCGGTATGTATGACGCGCGAACACTGCAAGTACGAACTCTGACAGGACGAATAGTCTGGCACACATACAAGGCATAAAGATCGGTTGCAGACTGCATTGGGGGACTTCACCTTGAATGAGCATCGGGTCAGGAAGTGGCACACCAGCACCCTGAATTTGTACAGAACCAGAATAAATACATGCGAATGCAAGAATCATCTGAAGCATACCTCTCAGTTCAAATCGTGGACGATACCCTGACTTCAAATGCTTTGCTGGTCGCTCTCTGGTGATATCGGACACCCCGGAGCACAACCAATCAGAACACGGACATTTGCTCCCATAAATTTAATTCTCCGTGATATTTAATTTTTGGCTCGAAATAGTTCGCAGTATTATTCTCAGAGCCAGAGTCACACCTACTGCAGAGGCTGAATCTCAACTAGACTCCCGACCATGAGGAATCTGAAGACGACCGCATACCGTCAAACTGAGCTGAGAGCGGACTTGCCGTTGACAGCAACAGCATGGGACACTGTTAGCAATACCATAATTTGCGCCTTTGGGCCTACATCCACACAACCAGTCATCGAGCTGAAGCGAAGAAGCACTACAATTTCCGATGAAGGAGAATTTTCTAACATTACCTCCTGGGACGCTCCTTGCCCTCTGCCGGAACTGGAATGTGATGAGATTCTTCTGCTCCAACACTTCGCTGATATTGCCACATCTTGCCTTGTCTTGGCTGGTGGAGATGTCGTGGTTGTCCGTGAAGACCCTCTACCAGACCAAGAAAAGATCGAAATTGTAGGCAGTGTGGATGTTGGAATATGTGCTGCTGCTTGGGCTCCAGACGAGGAGTTACTTGCGATTGTCACGCGATCAGATACGCTCGTTCTGATGAGCAGGACTTTCGAGCCACTCAACGAAGCAAGCTTTTCGGAAGAAGATTTGAAAGTCTCGAAGCAAGTCTCTGTAGGATGGGGTCAGAAGGAAACCCAGTTCCAAGGAAGACGTGCCAAAGCTATGAGAGACCCTACCGTGCCTGAAACCGTTGACCAAGGGAAGGCGAGCCCTTACGAGGACAGTGCAGTCACAGTCAGTTGGCGAGGTGATGGCCAATTCGTCGCTATCAACAGCGTTGTGCCTAATCATCGCCGAGTCATCAGAGTCTTCTCCCGCGAGGCTGTGCTTGACAGTGTATCTGAGGCAGTGGATGGTCTTGAGTCTGCACTGAGCTGGAGACCATCGGGAAACCTCATTGCTGGAATCAAGCGGTTAGAGAATAGGATTCAAGTTGTTTTCTTTGAGAGAAACGGGCTTCGACATGGGCAATTCGACCTCAGAGCGTCAAAAGAAGAGATGGACGACTGGGCTTCAAGCATATCACTTTCGTGGAATACAGACTCGAGTGTCCTGGCTGTGTCATTCAAGGATCGAGTACAATTTTGGACTATGGGCAATTATCACTATTATCTCAAGCAAGAATTCCCGCTCAAATCGGTTCTCGGGAAGGCTCTCCTCAGATGGCACCCTGAAACACCACTTCGGATCACTTTGGGGAGATCTGAGTATTTGTTGGACATCAGCTTTCTACCCATGGTAGCCCGAGGAAGCACGGTTCCCCCAAACGACGACGGTATTGTCGCAGTCATCGATGGCAAGTCGTTGAAACTCACACCACTCAAGCAAGCTTGTGTACCTCCGCCAATGTCGTTCTGCGATGTGTCTTTCGACTTCAACATCACAGACTGCTCTGTCAGTCAAGACGGTCAGAGAATTGCTGTCCTGACCACACATACGCTTGAGTTATGCCGATGGACTACTCGAAAGGCAAATAACGGTGCCATGCGATTTACCACGTCTGCGCAACGACAGTCCACACCACTGCCGTCTTCTGAAGCGTCGCCGAATGCCATTCGATACACTCAGGTGGCCGAGAAAGACAGCGAGGTACACATCCTCGCTCCAGGCCAGAACGGCGTGCCAGCGGCATGCTTAAAGGTTGCCTGGTCCGAAGCCCTCTTGGCCAGCGACTTCGAAGGCATAGTTATACCTCCTGGAAGCGATAATCTTCTTACCGACGTCCTCCATGAGTCTGTAGCATGCACAAGTTCGGGTTTGGACGCTACATTCTTGCTGCCATACTCCCCAGATACTGGGACAACCAGACTCAAAGGCAGCCAGCCCAACAGCACCCTTTTTACACTTCCCAGCACCCACATCAGCCATCTGAATGGAAACGTCAACGGCCATAGGGCTCAATACCACAAAGTTTCTCTATCTCCCAAAGGAAATCTCTTCATCGACGACATCCTTCTCGTCCGAGAATGTACTTCGTATGTTCTCACATCCGCACACCTCATCTTTACAACCTCCCAACACCTTCTGAAATTCGTCCACCTTACAACTCCCTCTGAAATGCAAGTTCCTGGCGATACTCCTGAAGTCGACGAACGATGCCGGAGTGTTGAACGCAGTGCGAAAATTGTCACAGTCATCCCCTCAATCTACGCCGTGGTCCTTCAAATGCCGCGAGGAAACATCGAGACGATATACCCTCGCCTGCTCGTACTATCCGGCATACGGCACCACCTCAAGCAGCGAGACTACCTGTCAGCCTTCCTAGCTTGCCAGACGCACCAAGTAGACATGAACATCCTGCACGACTACAATCCCGAGACTTTCGTCTCCGACGTCCCCAAGTTCATTGATCAACTCAAGAAGCCCGGCCGCGTCGATGAATTCCTTTCCAAACTCAAAGATGAAGACGTGACCCAAACTCTCTACCGGGACACTCTGAACGCGCGGGATCAGTCGTCCGCGCAAAAAGACCCTTCCAAACCGGGCACCAAAGTCAACCTCATCGCCGACTCCTTCCTCTCCTCCCTGTCCTCTCGCCCTTCCACTTATTCCCAGAACATAATAACAGCGCACGTCTCGAAAAGCCCGCCCGACCTGGACGCGGCCCTGACGCTAATCTCTACGCTCCTCGCATCTTCGCCTGAAGAAGCTGAAGCCGCCATCTCACACCTGGTCTTTCTCACCGACAGCAACCGACTCTTCGACGCTGCACTCTCCCTCTACGACCTGGACCTTGCCCTTCTCGTCGCGCAAACCGCCCAGCGCGACCCGCGTGAGTACATGCCATTCCTGCAATCCCTACATGCCCTACCTTTACTCCGCAGGAGGTACATGATCGACAACCACCTGCGCAAGTACCCCCGGGCCCTGGTATCCCTGCACGCCCTGAGTGCGCACGACGAAGTAGAGTCCTACACCGTTAGACATTCCCTGTACACCACCACGCTCGATCTGTACAAATTCGACAAACCACACCTTGAGACCATGACGCGCCTGTACGCCCAGCACCTATCATCCCAATCCCACCACGCATCTGCCGCGACACTTTTCGAATCCCTGGGCGACTATAGCCAAGCATACCCCCTTTACGCCCTGGCGCACCGGTGGCGCGAAGCCATGACCTGCGCATCACTTATCCCGCTGGATTCTGATCGACTTGCCACCCTCGCAACGAGTCTGGCGACCACATGCGCCGACGAGTCCCGCGACTACCGGTCCGCAGCAACCATACACGCCGAGTACCTCGATGACATCCCCAACGCAGCACGCCTGCTCTGTCGCGGCTCCTATTTCGCGGACGCCACGCGCATTCTCGCACTACGAGGCCTCGGTGCCGAGATCCCAGCCATCATCGACTCCGCTCTAACCGAGAAGTTTGGCGAAATTCTCGAACTCATCGCCGACTGCAAGAGCCAACTTGCGTCGCAAGTCCCTCGGATCGCGGATCTACGGCGCAAGAAGGAAGAAGACCCGCTCGCTTTCTATGGTGGCGATCCGTCCCTTGTTGACCCCAATGCCGCCGATATTCCAGATAATATCTCGTTAGCAGCGACGGACGCCAGCACGCTCGGCGGACAGTCCTTGTTCACCCGCTACGGTAGTAACGCGAGTAAGTTCGGCGGCACGGTCGCGAGTGATGTCTCACGCAAGACGAGTAAGACGAAGCGCCGAGAGGAACGCAAGCGCGCCAGGGGCAAAAAGGGCAGCGTCTACGAGGAAGAATATCTCGTTGCTAGTGTGGGCAGACTGGTTGAACGAGTGAACGGGGTCCATGACGAGGTTGGGAGACTGATCAGTGGGTTGTTACGGCGCGGGATGCGCGAACAAGCGACCAAGGTCGATGAGGTGGTCAAGGAGATTTGCGAGGCGTGCAAGAAGGCGACGGGTGAAGTGTGGCAGGTCCCGCAAAGCCAGGGTCAAGGGCAGGCAGCAGAGAGTAGCAGTTATGATGTTAATGGTGAGGGTCGGCCGCCTGGGGCTGATGGTGTGTTTTGGGAAAGTCAGCAGGGTTCGCAGCAGAAGGAGGCACCCGAAGTCAAGGTGTGGGCTACGAATGAGCTTGTAACACCATAGAGCTCTGTTCTACTAGAGATCCAGTAGTAATAACTACTCGGAAGATGAAGATCCAATACCATTAGGTCTAAAAGGCTTATCTAACCTGTTCCATTTCCCTTCTCGGCTGCTGCCTCGCGTTCCTGCTGGTGGAAGGCTTTCTCTGCAGGCCGGACGACCGTTGAGATGGCTCTATTCTCCGGCTCTCCTGCCTCTGTTGTGCTCGCTGAGGGTTCGTGTCCTCTTTCTGCGTGTCTTTTGCGAAGAGCTGTCTCCGAGTGGGCTGCTCCACAGGTTTCGGCTGCTGAGGTTCTGACTTTGGCGGCTCAACTGCCTTCTTCGCTTGATTGAGGTCGGCAATACCAAGACCAACATCAAGCAAGTAAAGTTGAAAGGCTGCCAGTAATTCTTTCAAGCCAGCTCTGAGCCTCTCGGTAATGATCTCAACCTCTTCGATTCCTCCGCTTTTGCTGATGTCGTTCTTTGCAACGAAGGCTTCAATTGTTGTGAGTGTTTTGGTAAATTGCCTCACTGTTTCGGGAACGGTAGGCGTTGCCTTGCCGTATGTGTCCTCGGTAAGACTGGCAACCAGCATCTTAGTGATTGAATCAATCACGTCGACGATAAGGGCAGCGTCATCATTTGGTGATCCCAGCACGGCTACATTGATTCTAGCTGTTTTCGTAGATGTGAAAAACCAGCCTATAGGACTCTTTTGTAAAGACATAGTCCATTGCTCAATTAGGCTCTGTGACTGTACTTGGTCAGCGCCAGGGGGCCTAGCATACTCAAGCAACTTCATCTCCACCGCCTTGGTTGTCTCCTCAATTGGTGGACGCCATGGCTGGTTGCTACTTCCGATGTGCCGCAAAGGACTCAGGACCAGTGATTCACCCACGGTCGGTTTTGGGTTTGCCTGAAAGATCGATTGGGTCTGCACCTCTGGGACAATATGCGGTAGGCCTGTTACTGTACTATCGGCTTGGGGCTGTGGTTGTTTTGGAGCGGGTCCGAGGATACGGGTATCGATTTCTTGTAGAATCTTCAGCCCGGCTTCGGACATTTGAGCCCAAATTGGTCCAGTAGGTCGCTCAATGTCTTCGAAGATGGTCTTTCTGCGATCCTTGTGTTTCTGAGCTATAATAGCAAGCTCCCAGAATGCAAATGTCCTCACAACGTCCCTCTTGGCTCTCAAACCTGTGAGCAATGTCCCGTTGGGATCCTTGCTTGTGTTTGACAGAGGCAATCCTGCCTTGGTAGGTTCTTGACTCAGGTACGTCGAGAAAAGGATAGCCGTCAGCTCCCAGGTTAGAGCCAGTAAAAAGCCTGCGAACAGACACCGGGCAAGATATGTAGGTCCCAGGGGCGGTATTCCGGTGGGCCTAGCATTCGCCCTTGACAAGTTGCTCCAGATCTTGGCGATGGTTAGGTGGATATGCCAGAGCGTCCGTCGGAAAAACAAGGTATTCAGGAATGGCGCGGCTACCATCACCAGGCCTGCGCACACAGCACTGCGCATGACTGCGCCAGGTAATTTCTGCTGCAGTTGAATTTGAACTGGTCTGATCGGATGGGTTGATTGTGCATTACCCTCTGGACTCGGTGTCGATGGAAGTTTTGAGATGGGAATTATAAGCGACGAATTTCCAAGGTAGAGATGTACTCCAGCGTAAGTTAAGGCCAGAAGCTGGGCGTACAGGCGGAAGAAGATTGGTTTCTCGTTGAGCATCTCGGGGGCATTGTGACTTCCAGGAATTGTCCAACTGAGATCTGGTGAGGACCAGACGTATACTTCAGTGAAGAAGATTGCCGACCAAAAGTACCAAAAAACAGTCCATACAGTGGTCTTGCTCAGTGCAATTGTTCTGAAGACAGCAAAAGGAGAGGTCGTCATCCATCGTCCTATCTTGAGTGTAGCAATCTGCAAGAAAAATATGGAGAGGCTGGATATGAAGAAGAGCAAGGCTTTAATGCCTGCAGGTCCGAACGGGAACCATGACCAGAAGAGGTCTGCGAGGATCAGCGAGTCATTGCGAACAAAGAGTTGAGCCGACGCACCTCTGTTGGAGCCCAGCCAGAAAGCATTGTTGAGAGCAATCAGCAGAGATATTAAGGCCGCATGTACAAATCTCGTGTGTAGAGTAGAATTTAAGGATCTTCGGTACGGTCGTGGACGAGGAATTGCAGGGCTCGAGGCAATAGTCGACATGTTGGTGGTAGGTGTCAGAGAAGGACCATGATAGGGAAAAGCAGTCAACGACCAGCGTGGACTGCGGGTTGTTGGGTCTTTGACTGTGATGTGAAGTCTGCGTGAGTCTGTAAACAATGCCTGCGCGTTCCGATCTCCAAAAAGAAAGTCAAGCTACAGAAGGAAGCTGCGCATACAGGATGAACGGTGCGCCCTACACTTGGCATCCGGCCCTGTACCACGCCGGTTGTCCTGCGACATCCTGCCTCCCCAGGCTTCCAGCATTTTGCTACCCTCAATACAACAACACCGCAGCATTTTGAACGACTCGGAGGAGGGCCGGATCTGTCGCACACTCCAACTTGAAAGCTTCAAGCCGTCTAGAAGTCCAGAATGTCCTTCGACAGGTTATCGTCGCTGGAGTCGCAACCGACCACCACCCGCCGACAGGATGATCCTCACTACCGAGATGACCCAGAATTTCAGAGATTCACAGAGCAGCTGTCCACACGGCTCTTCGAATTAATCTCGAATATCTCCCGGCTTTCAAACCAGATCTCCAAACGAGACACCGAGCGAGTTCGAGAGAGGATACATGATCTATTGGAGGAGACAAGAGACGGGTTCAAGGAAGTTGGTGAAGGTGTCAAGAGAGCGCAAACATGGCAAGATTTGAATGTGGGTAGTTGACACAGGACATGAAGCCATAACTAATCAGCTGCAGCCCTCGCAAAGATATACAAACCAGAAGTTATCACGAGAGTTTGCCTCCGCTTTGTCCGAATTCCAAGTCGTTCAAAGGAGAGCGATAGAAAAGGAGAGAGCATCCAAAACCGCCTTGGAAGAGGCTCATTCAGCACAGTCACCTTCAGGAGAAGGACAGCAGCAACTCCAGTCTTTGGAAGAGCCTCGATTGGCACAGCAAGACGAAGTGGATTTCCAGGAGAACCTCATCATCGAGAGAGAAGGAGAAATCCGGCAAATTGAACAATCAGTGGGGGAACTGAATGAACTCTTCCGAGACGTCGCTCATCTCGTCCGAGACCAGGGCGATATGATCGACGCAATTGACGTCAACGTTGAGAACACCCTGACTGATACACGGGGAGCCGATGTTGAGCTGCGAAGTGCGAGTCGATATCAAAAGGCGGCCCGAAATAAAGCATGCTGTCTGTTGTTGATCATGGCGATCGTTCTGTTGATTGTTATATTGGCTGTGGTACTGGGATGATTTAACCTTGGGAAGAAGCTGGCGTTCGGTTGAAGCCGCATTGATTCGAAGAACGTGCTTGTACAGTGTTCGTCGATGAGAAGGCGTTTGGGACAGCGGTCAATTTCATTGGGAAGAGCGATCTGCCAGTTGCCTCCAGCTGCTACATACAGTATCCTGAGTGCCTTAGATCAGCATGGGCTTAATATGATCATACCTTTTCCGTTTTAAGCACCTTTGGCTGTATGGTTCCAATGCTGGCTTTCTTTCTTATTTGTCTCTTTGGGCCTGTTCAAGTCATACACGTTAGACTGTTCATGTTTTGCCCTACGAAGATCGAGCAGCACCACTGCGCGGGAACATATAGGACTCAGCCTCGTAGCCTTGCATTGACGTCACGCGGCGCGTCGAATTTCTGACCGCGTCGAGATCTCGACCTCACGTACTCCGTAGAATCAATGCCAACTCTTCACTTTCATTAGCAATTATACCACATATTTTGTACGGTATTTGCCTTTCGAAGCTATTTTTCGTTATGGCAAGTTATGCAATCACCGTTGTCATCAGGAAGGCTAGCACTTGTCGCTGTCGACAGTAGTAGCCTGAATGCGGGTTCCCATGGCCTCAGTAACACCAAAAAGCGCAAGAGTGACGAACCCGAGACGAATGAATCCTGCGCCGAAGTATTCACAGCCACTTTTGTCTCTGTCAAAACACAAATATGGGCTTTCGAACCGCTGACGCTCCTGGCTAGAGCATATCTTCCCCTGGCATGGCTCAATACGGCACAACCTCTGCCCACTTCGGTTTTCGAGGCCACAATTCCCTCGGTGCAAGAATGGGAACAAAGAGTACTAGTGGCTCGAAAGACACCCAATGGAGGATTGTACGCGATCGAAAGAGTCGGGCCCAATCATTTCATTGCTTGTCCCTTGCAGAATTGGGTGTCAGATGAGTACTGCAAAGATGCAGCGATCGGCAAAGTGGCCGAGACCAGACTTGAAGAGGTGCTGCAGAAAGATGACGGAGTGCCACGGGAACATAGAAGAAGCATATCTGGCTCAAGCCTTGCAGGGTTGCCTACACCTAAGAGCCCTAGGAAGCCTACCAACCGACGAGGAGCCCTTGCGAGAATGTCGATACTGACGCCAAAGGAAACAACAAGCCAGGACGTCTTTGGCCAGAGGTCGAGCTCGCCTACAGTTACACAGCCTGTCATTACTGCACCTATATCCGCCGAACCGTTGCCCATTACCCCAGCAGCACAGCTACAAGATGCAGACCCGTTTGACCAGTCTCTGTCTGCGAGTGGAGCTGAGCCCCCGATCCAGGAGCCACAGCAGCCTGTAGGTGTTGCTCCTGTCGAAAATCCATGTGCTGCGGAGCGTCTGAGAGGTCAGTATCTGGACTATCTATACACCTCTAAAACATCGCTTGCATTCTATGTCAAAGGTCCTCTTAGTGGCGCCCGGGCACATGTTAGATCATCTGAGTGCCCATCAACTTCCATTGCAGACTTACTGGAATTCTACGAGCAGAGTATTCTTGCGACGAAGAAGATTGATCTGAAGTACAAAGAGTCCTTGCCCAAAATCATCACCGAACTGCCGCTCGAACATCCGGAAACCCAGAAAAAGAGGTCTCGAAAGAAGAAGCAGAAACTCGGGAAGGACTGCCTCTGGCCGGAAGAAGACGATTACGTCTGTAAATGGTGGCGTGCAAGAGAGTTCAAACCGAGTTCGGCTTCGAGCGACCGCCAGGCCGAAATGCGTAAAGAACTGGCAGATTTACGGATGCGAGAAACCAAAATGCAGTTGCTACTGATCCTGGAAGTCATGCTGCTTGAATTGGCTGCTTTGAAGCTGTCTGCTAAGCCGGTCCCTTCGGATGCCGATGTCAAGGTAGAATCGGTGGAAGATGATGTTGCCAGTATACTCGCCAAAACTCCCCAGCAGTCGACTCAGAAGAAGCGCGACTTTACTAGCGAATTGGAAACGCTTGTCGACCGACTCTGCATCTGGCATTCCGTAGACATGGACGAGATTACCGATCATGAGAACTCACAGAGTGACAGCAAAGTCAAGGCCAATGATCTACTCCGAGAATTCTGCAAGGATGTTCTTTGGCCTTTCTATTCGGCCAAGCTCCCTGAGCAGATGAAGTCGCTGTCACGGAAGCTTGCAGGATCAGATTTTTCACCACCCAAAAGACCTCGAGAATCGTCGAAGCCGGCGACACTCCGCAAAAGTTCCGCCTCCTTTTCTTTGTCCAAGCCCAAACCTGGGCAGCCGCTTGTCAAGCGCACACTTCAGCGCGTGCTGAGCGAAGACCATCTAGGTCGCCATGCTTCACCTCCCACGTTATCACGCTCATCGACCGGCCCCATCAACCCCATCATTCCGACGTTGAAGCGAGAACCTTCAGAACGTCCAGTCTCGCGTGGCGGTATGCTATCCAAGTCGGTGAGCTTCAGCAACCGAGAGATCGATCTGGTGGCCGACTCGAAAACGCATGAAGCTAAACGTCGCAAACTCGACAAACTCGCACAACAAAAGCAGGAGCTCGAAGCTGCCATTGACGCCCTTAAGCGGCCTAGTAGGTCTGCAGTCGCAGCGGCTTTTATGGACGATGTCGAGAAACGACGACAGGAGCGGACGATACAGATATCAGCTACCCCTCGAGCACGGCGCAACCGAGAAATGGTAGATTTTGCAGAACCCGAACTGCCGCCCATGCCGAGGCTGGGGCGTGAAGAGGATATGTCGGTCATTCCATCTTCGACGCGCAAGCCGCTGGCTCGGTCCAATATTCATAGCTCGAGTAGCATGAACCGAGCGTCGGCCACGAAAAGAGCCGTTCTGTCGGCAATTCATGAGACACCGTCAAGGGGGTTGGAGCGGAAGACCTCGAATCCTCTGGCTTTGCCTGCTGTGCAGCTTACGCACCCACCTGCAGCGGACGACAATATGATCCGCGTGGAAGCAACGCCAGCTAGGAGGCACGCACAGGCCCCTTGGGCGGCTCTCGATGGCGCGCATTCCGACTTTCCCTTGCAGCCTCCGTCAGATATGGGCTTCTCATCCTCTCAGCCCATGAGCGAGTCGCGATATGACGAACTCCGCATGTCCCGCTCGCAACGCCCTGTACTGTTCACGCCTGTCAAGAAATCCGACTTCCCTATTGAACGCGCATTCCGTGATGCGCCTGAGATTCCAGAGCACGCTGGGAGGATGATGGATCGTGTCATGGGTGAACATGGCCGAGCTCTAGATTTTGGTTTCGATGAGCAGGAGGATTCTTCCAAAAGAGCTGCCTGTGTGGAAAAGGGCCTTGGTAAGAATTCTATGATTGATGACGCTGATGAGGGTGATATATATGATAGACTTGGCTGGAATAATGATTTCGACCTTTAGCGTCTGGTTTGCATAGACGTGGGGAACAAATGATGAGCTTGATGACATGAGCATAATAATGTCAATTTGTTATGGCTGAACAGCTATGGTTATGGACATTTGCGTCCGCCACCTCAACCTGCCTCTCAGTTCGTGTTCATACGACCTCCATGTTTCCACATTCCGAAGTGATTCTTGTCCTCGGAACAGGCGAGACTACTTTATATTGGGCAATTACCCAAATGGGCAGCAACCAAAAGCCCGTTATCCTCGCCAATGCCTCCCACCGACCGATATAGCCTGGACCGTTGATAAATTCTGTTCAACCACAGAATGACGACCCTTTGATTTGGATTCCCTTCTTCTCTCTCACATGATTGCATGCACGAGTCCTCCAAGCTCAGAGTTTTAGGGACATCATCCGCGTGAATCCAGCACTGTCCGCCAAATTCACGAAGAATGACCTCCTCAATGCTTCCACCCAGCGTCGCCAAATCGATTGATGATTCCAAGGCGGAGTACAGACGTCTGGGGAATTCCGGTCTGTACATTTCCGTTCCCATCGTAGGATGCATGTCGATTGGGAATCCCCAATGGGCGAATTGGGTCCTGGGCGCCGATGATGCCTTGCCGTTGCTGAAAGCGGCATATGATCGTGGGGTCAACACTGTGAGATGCAGTCTACTCCGGCTTTTTCGTCCATGTCATTGCCACAGAAGTCGTTCTCTTTTGCCAGACATGGCAGCTGACATCATTGTTCAAAGTGGGATACGGCAAATATCTACTCCAACGGCGACAGCGAGCGACTCATAGGACGCGCCATCAAAGAATACGACATACCGCGTGACAAGTTGGTGCTGATGACCAAGGCATGGGGAGTCACTGGCGAAGAACAGTTCGCGGCATATCCAATTATGGACCAGTTGAGGACCAGCAAAGATTATGTCAATCAATTTGGTCTGGCTTCCCCATTGCTAATCTACTCCTGAGCTACTCTTCTTCCGTTCGTCGAGCGCTCCTGGGTGTTTGGACCTCCACTCGAGCCAAGGTGTCGCGTTACTTAACTCCTATCCGGCACCAGCGTGATGGGACATGACTGACTTATCCCGCCCATAGCAGGCCTCTCACGCAAAGCCCTTGTCAGCGCCGTGGATCGCGCACTTGAACGTCTAGGCACGACATACATCGACCTCTTCTGGATCCATCGCTTCGACCCATACACACCGATCGAAGAGACCATGGAAACCTTACATCATCTTGTCGTCTCGGGCAAAATCCGCTATCTTGGCGCATCTAGTATGTGGACGTTTCAATTCGCCATGATGCAATTCTGCGCCGAGAAGAACGGGTGGACCAAATTCGTCGCCATGCAGAATCACTATAGTCTCCTCTACAGGGAAGAAGAGAGAGAAATGAACAAGTACTGCGCCCTCACCGGCGTAGGCATCTGTCCTTGGGGCCCTTTAGCGCAGGGACAACTTGCCCGTCCTCTCAGTGTCCGTGGCAGCACTAAACGATCTGCGAGCGGCGATGGAGATCCGTCCAACACGCGCGACGAGGCTCTAGAGATCATTCGACGCGTGGAGCAGCTGGCCGAGAAGAAGGGCTGGACCATGAGTCAGGTGACATTGGCTTGGACCCTAAAGAGAGTCACCAGCCCGGTCATTGGGTTCAGTACGGTGCAGCGAATTGAAGACGCATTGACCGCGAGGGGCAAGATGCTGACTCCCGAAGAAGAAGCGTTCTTGGAGGAGCCGTACACACCCTTGAACATAGAAGGCCACTTCTAAAGAGCTTGAGAGGTAGCTTGACGGTCGATTGTTGCAGTGTTGCGTCCAGACTTTGAGGGAAGCGGCTACTCCGCTTCGCGCCTCGAGTGCTGTTTTCGTTAGAGGAAGAATCAGTGACCAAGGGGTGAGCTCTCGCAAGGAGGAGGATCTCAGTATCGAGGGCATCGGCTGTCTGGATGGACGTGTCGTCGTCGGAGTAACTTCGAAAACTCCTATGGTATCCACAAAGACACGGTGCGAATCGGCTGTGGATGGCTCTTAGGGGTCGAGGATATATGGAACGCCATAGCTCGACTGTTGTCACATCTAAGCCACGGTAGGAGCTCGTCCAGAAGGCTCAGGACTTGCCGCACCTCTCGAACTCATCCTGCTTCTACCCCCATCGTAGCTGGGGCTTCTCTTTCTACAGATGCACTTGGCTAGGTCCGCGGAATTGTTTAGAAGATCAGCAGAACCGCGGCATGGCGCAGGTGTCACAGAAATGTTGAAGCCCCATGCGTGGTCCGTACCAGATCGGGCCGAATCTGGAATGTAACTTGATTCGAAGTAGTAGCCATGTGCTCTCCGGGCTGCTCAGAACGCACGGTCAGACTTTTTTCCTTATCAGGCAGGAGACCGTGGAAAAGCTCACGACATCTCAGCCTCGTCAGGCCCCACCGCCAATTCCGGCCATGTCCCTATTTAGGCAGGAGTGATTATGCCCGTGGCGTCCCATTCATTGATATCACTTGATGTCTTATTGCCAGATGCATCAATGACGCTGTCCAACAGCAAATTATCGGCGAATTGAGGTAAAACGATGAATTGCTGTAGTTATGGCATGAAGCGTTCGAAACGTCTTCAAGCAATAGGAGGGCACAGAGATATCGGTCGCATGATTTATTATCGGGCAAGACCTGACAGCGTTGGCCCTATGCTAGCTTCTCTACCGCTTTCCTGATAGAAAACCCTTGATGATGTTACCAGTTAACCTTGCGACATCGTTGTCGTAGCCATCCCAGCCTAACGAGCAGTACCAGTTGATACTCCCCACACTGAATACTGCACCACCCCCAGCACCAACATAGTATACCATATCGCTGCGGATGAGCTTTGTCTGCGTCCCGAGGGTGTTGAGGGCGGGATAGTTGAGATCTTCGGTGGCAATGCCGAAGTCATCACTGTGACCGGTGCTCGTGGCCAAAACCACGGCGTTCTCAGGACTCCCGTTCTCCATATCATACCGATCAATCTCGTCGCCCGAAGCACCGCCGCCAAACCCATGCTCTCCGATCAAGTCATGATCTACGCCCGTGAACATCCAGGAGAACTCCGGACTTCGAGACTCCTCGGTCCGCTTGTAAGGCACTCCAGGACCAGTCCCTTGGGCGCAGAAGCCGACGCCGAAGAGCGTATTACAACTCATGCCCCGGGAACGCCAGAGACCACTCTGCTGTCCGTCGAGACTGTTGACCTGTTCTCCGCCCGGAAGAGTGTAGGGACGGACCCCCACATCTCCCCGTCGCATCTCTAAACGATGGGGACGAGCAGCGTCGAGAGCACTAACCCAGTAAAAGCCATTGCCGCCCAAGTACATGAGATTACCGCCTCCTCTGGCGAAGGCGCCATAAGCGGCAAAAGACTGGGGACTGGGATATTCAGGATGGCAGCCTGTGATGACGGTATTGAAACCGTGGAGGGCGTCGGCGCCTCGTAGATGTAGGTCATGGTCGGTCAGGATTTCGTAGGGTATGCCTTCGCGTTCCAGATACCCGAGCATCATCAGATCAGCGGAGAACTCGCGCGGGCGTGAAAAGGCCCACATGATATAGCCCGGGCGGACATTAAGAATCGGGCGTTTGGACGAAGAGAAGACGACTCCGGAGCCGTCATTGTGACGGTCATAGGTGGACAGACCCAGATCCATGCGGCGTTGCATCTTATAGAACTCGTTGCTTTTGAGGGTCTTGTCTATATCGAATCCCGGTCCGAGGTCGGCAGTGTTCTGACGCGAAGTGTCGTACAGGCGTTCGTTGGCATAGGCAAGATAGGTGAATGTAGAGAAAACAAGACAGACCTTGTTAGAGATATCGGAAGCCCACGAGGTGGGCCGCACAAAGAAGGTGATCGAGTCCTTGTCTCGACCGTTGGCGGCTTCCACCCCAACCGCGTAAGCACCAGAGCGGGCACCTGGAGGAATCGTAATAGTGAAATCAGTGTCCCAGCCAGCGTCGTCTAGGTCGTCGTCGTGGAAATGGATGGCGCCGTACCCAGACTTCGCCTTTGTCCAGTCACATTCTGACCCGTCCCAGTCGTGACTCTTAACAGCCCGGGTGGGCGCATTGATTAGGACACCGTTGTGGCCGTGCCCCGAGACATCGACAATGGTGTCACTGGACATCTGAAGCGCAAAGTCATATTTGGCAAGAACAGAGGGGTTCTCTTCGCACGTTTTCAACGCCAAATCGGCAATACGACCGTTGAAAAAGTTTGTCGCACGCTGCCTTGAACAACCTTGAGGATGATCGTCTGCGTAATTTGGGCTCGCTGCAACGAAGAGTGGCCCAGGTTGAAAGGTCAGGGCTTCACCGTGTAGCTGCGTTTCATAAACCGCAGAAGTAGGCACTGGTTCTACTTTGAATGATTTGGGAGTCAAGGACACCTTGAGCAATCGACCGCAAATCACAAGCTTCAATTTTGCCCAAGTCCTCTTCCGAAGTCTGATTCCAGTAGCAGCAACTTCAACATTGTGTTCGGTTCCTATCCAGACGTCAATTGAACCCTGGCTGTTCAGTACGATGGAAAACCCAGTGTGCTCCGCCACGTCCAGAGAAGAGACCAATGTCTGTGGATGTGAGCAATCCACGAGCCACGGTTGCATATAGAACGAAATTTGAAGTCCTTCTGCTGCGCCTGGCGGCCTCCAGTCGCTGACATACCCATACGACACAGGCTGAGCGATTTGGATCCTGCCCTTCTGGCGGCCTCGAGGAACTTGCGACACTTCTTCTTCGCGTCTCTCTGGGGCATGGTTGAGGTCGATCCCCTGGATCAATCGGACCGTCCGATATGTATATTCCGCTTCTGTACAAGATATCTACAGAGCTCTTAGCATATCCGTGTCGACCCTAATGTTCAATCTGACAAAACAGGACGAGAAAACCAAACGGGCGTCTCGAATGCTTCTTAACATCAAAGCCCAGGCCCATCTCAGGATGCCTATCTGTCACGAGAACATTGAGTTGCGCAATGGTACTTACCTTGATTGCGACCGAGTCCCCAGGGGACACTATCCAAGGCTCCGCGTAGCCAATAATCTCGGGCCGGTAGCATTCTTTTCCAAGTTCAGTGAGCGTCATCGCAAGGTCGATCATGCGAAGAAATAATGCAAGAAATAATGCCAGAACTCAAGCATCTAGGTCCGAATACCTCCACAGGTGGAAAGCTATATTGTAGAACACCAGGAAGAACGGTCTCCATCCAATTGGTGAATGTGGTCGGGGTACTTCGCCATGAGCAAAAGTCTAGGCTAGTCATAGCTAGCGAGTCAAGCCACCAATAACTCTCTGTCTCTAAGAGAGAAGCAAGGCTTTAAACCCTTATAGGCAGTTACCCTTTTCGTGTTACAAGGCTCCGGATGGACGGGACGAATGACAGCCTACAGTAGTTCGCATTCGCATGGTCCGGCAAAGGAAAGTCTCTCGTCGATTCTAGGTGGGAAGTACGACTCGCCTTATGGGGGATAATCTATCCGACGTGACTCCTGCCGAGCTTTGATGATAGAATGTGAGAGGATGTAGGCGGCAGAAACGTTCGTTGTAGCTCGCAACATTACTACCATTGAAGCTGAAATTCACTTGTTGTCTCGGCAATTGCCATCTAGGTTACCTTTCAGAAGCATCTCAGGGCGTCCTACAGGTGCTCCTTATATTGTGGAAGTACTGAAATCCTCGCAGAACGGTAAGGAGCCGAGTAAGCTCATTTATACAAGAGAGCAAGTCCTGCACTGCTTGTAGTTTCAACTTGTAATGCCGCTGCGCTGCGCTTCTAATGGAAACTTCCCCCCGTTCCCTTGCTGAGGCCCATATCTGCTTCCTGTCCATCATACTTAAGCCGAGCATGGATTCAAACCACAACCGTTCCTCTAATGTTGGACCTTAACTTCGTCGTATACTTCGGTGGCAACAATATCTCCCGAAATTTCGATCATGTTCGTGTCTTTCAACCAATATTTGATGATAGGAAGGACGCTTATTATGCCGAAAGCAAGGAACTGCAGGCTTTTGATTAGCAAACCGAACACCGCTGATACAGCAAATATCTCCAGAGGGCAGGTGAGAATGATCAAAAAGCATCAAAACAACGAGATAAGATTTGCCAGCCGCCCAAAGGAAGGGTTGCGACTGGAGACTGAGAGGACTTACCGCCCACGAACATCCAAACATGAATTCTTTGGAATATCCGGTGTAGTCCAAAGAGTATCCCACCACCATACACAGCGCATTGAGAAGGCGATAAAGTGCAGCATACACAGAGAGCTACCCCAAGTTGTTAGCTAGTTGCCGTAGGAGTAGAAATTCGTTGACTTACCTCGGCAGGATCGTTACTTAGTGCTCCAATAAACCAATACGCATAGCAGTTATAGGTTGCGTCTGTGAAGCCATACATCGTGAAGAGGAGACACCACCATCCATAGTTATGGTCAAACACATCCAATCGCTGCGTCTCGTCAAGGCCGGCTCTTGTCTTTTTCATGCCCCAGTAGCCGCCAATCCAGATAGCGTTGATGATCAGAAAGACATAGACAAGGGACCAAAAGGCTCGTTTGCGGCGTGTCATGGGTAACCTATCTGTAAATAGGTACGTGACCCAGGGTGCGAGGACCTGGACAATGCCGGATAGAAAGGTATTGAGAGCGCGACCTCGGACGGTGAACACCACGCCGTTGAAGTCGTTGTTTTGATACACACCGAAAAAGTTGACGGCCCAACACATTGGAAAGAAGAAAACTATCCATCGATTCCTTGAGATGACCTGGATGGAAGCATGTACCTCTTCAACGAATGTCTTTTGGCGCTCCAACGTGACCCGGGATCCGTCCTCCCGGACAATCTTGTGCCATGGGTACAATGCTGCTCCCAGGCATGCACCGGTAAGCATCAGAACCATGAGACCAATGTAGGTGCCGTTGTTCACTCGGCTGTCGTTGCCATCGCCAGCGTTCCAATTTTGGGCAACCGGAATAGCTGCGCCTATAACAAGGCCAAACTGGTAGATAGACCAGACGATGGACACGTACAGTCCTTTTTTGTCTTCTGATGCGAAAGAGGTGAGACCCGCTCCTTCAGCGGTCCACAGAAAAGCCGCAGACAGACCACACCAGCAACCGCCAAAGACGACGAAGGGCACGTTCCCGGTATAGTTGTAACACCACAGGCTGGCGGCATATGCGGCATAACCGAGACCACCGAAACACAGGGTCGGGCGTAACCCGAAGAAGTTGAGACATGCCGGCGCGATCAGGCAAAAAAAGCTGAAGACCGTGTACAAGGCGATGTTCGAGATATCGGAAAGATAGGCCGTCTGCTGCCCTGCGCCTCCCAGGAATGTTAAGACGTTGTACATTCCCACTGTCATAAATAGGACAAGGCCCAGCATGCATGCCTGAATCCTGGGATGGCTGTAGGGGAAGATGCTGAGGCCGAGGACTCTCCGTGGCCGGGCCTGGGCCGTCTTACGGAGCGGTCAGCCACGGATTTGAAGCATTTTGCAGAGCCGCGAAGGTGGTTTCATACCTCGACCGTCCCAGAAACATGCTGAGTGACCTCAGCTTCAGGCATGTGCAACTTCTCGGCAGCTTGATCAGCTTTTGCTGTCAGCGACACTCCGTGCGCCGCTGCGTCGAGTGACGCTCTTGCGTTCTCAAGACCCATGGCGTGGCAGTTTGGCTAGTATGCCGAGGGAACGCTCCCTCCCCCGCGGGGAGTATTGAATATATAGAGGACGGATCCTGCTACGCAAAAGATCTACAAAGTCTGAGGCGGTACGAGAACCCAGGAATGACACGCGACAGACCATGCGGCCAAGGGCCAGAGTTGGTAATTACCTTCCTGGGACGGGGACAGAGATAGGCCATCTACACTAAAGGCAAGTCCAATGAAGATGAAGTCTAGTCAGTAGTTCTGACGCCCTCTGGCGTGGATCATCATGGGCCCTCCTGCGCTGTTGACAGGATTGATCAGGCGGGAGCTATAGGCACCTAGGTGATAGGAAGAGCGAGTCTATGATTTACGCGTAGGAGCCGTGACCCGAGGGCTGTCGTGTTGTTCCCTTTGGTGGATCTGAGTAAGAAGCCTCTGAATGTCGAACCCGTATTACTACTTATCGGCACTGCAAGGAAAGGATGACGGGGCCAATGTGATCTGATAGAAGTCGATACTGGCCTTCCGAGACCCGGGCCCAGGGGCCTCTGATAAGTGCTGGGACGTGCAGACTGTCACTTATGACCATGCGTCGGCGATCTCCTATTTCTACCCCACCACCAGTGGACTTCTTGATCAATAACCATGCCTAAACCGCGTGGGATTCCGATTCCAACCTTGACAACTCCCTTGCCACAGACTTACAGAAGGTCCGTTGTTACGGCATTCGTCTGTCTGACTGATCGCCGACACGATGAAAGAGGCAGGCACAACAAGACCACGTTTCACAGCTTTCGCTTCGACAGACTGCCACACCTGCCTATCAGGGAATCGCAAATGCGAAAGACAACGACCATACTGCTCAACGTGCCTGGAGCGAGGGGTCAAATGCGGTGGCTATGTCACCCCTCTTTCGTGGCATGAAAGCAGAGCATATTCAGGCAGGGAATCATCAAGACGCCACCAGCAATGGCGTAATCGAAGGTCCGACTCAACCACAGAACGTGCAGGCACTTTTCACCTTGTTCAACGTGGCAGCCAGAAATCGAAGAAATCATGTCCGTTGATCTTCCCTCAAACTGAAGACCACGTTGAACAGCACTCCGTATCTCCAGAAGTGACGCATTCGGTCATCGAAAGCGAAGCTTCCTTGACAGACACGGCGTATGTTGATTCCTTGCTGGACAATTTGGTGTCGGAGACATATCCAGAAAGCGACACCGATCACGACCCAACACCAAGCCTGCCGATAACAAGCTCCATTGTCCATGCCCACCCACCTTGGACAGGCCGCGAAACAGAGAACGACGAAATCACTGACTATGAGAACGCTCTCCCCAGGGTGCTACATTCCACGGCAGCGGCAGCGAATCATCCAGACCCAGAAGTTTTGACACCTGGTAACTTATTATTGGGCTCGGATATCGCCCTCTCCTTCGAGTGGTCAAACATGGAGTGGGAAGACACACAATCAATGCTCGACAGTGCTTTTAGCACGTTTCCGTTGGCACCCTCGTTCGGCTGGCGCCAGCAGCACGAGATGGCATTAAAATACTGTAAGCAATCTGTTTCCGTCCATCGATCATGTGGATCTGGGGTATCATCGCCAGACTGACTGAGATGTGGCCCATAGATGACACAGATCTATGCGTCCTTCCTTTGACGTCGGATATGCCTCTGAATCCTTTTCGGATCAGGGGATTTGCCCCCGAAGACTCCCAGCTTCTCCTACAGTCCGTCCTTGCGCTCTGCTCTCAACATCAGGTCAACACTGGCAACATACAGCCCACTGAAGCGCTCGAGAAGCGTACTCAAGTGTCTGACATGCTCAGTCGAGAATTACAAAGTTCGGAACCGAGCAACAAAAGCAGCTGTCTACTGGAGGCCATACTGATACTAATCACACTGGATGTGAGTTTCAGAATTTAGCATTGAAGGGTAAGGATCTAACACGGATTCTGTTAGTGTACAATATCGGCGTTGGGCAATTGGTCAGACCATATTCGCAAAGCTGTAACCGTTTTCGAGGCATGGGGCGGCCCTTCGGCGCTCAACAGTCCTCGGCTCCGCTCACAAGCCAGCATGCTCGTCTGGTGAGTATTGTCGATCAAAGTTTGTCATCTACTCATCAACAAGCAGGTGGGATGCCACATTGGCTATGATTTCGCGACAAGGCGCAAGGTTCCACTCGTCCTACTTTGGATACCTCTTGGAGAATGAGCAAAATGATGGCTGGTCATTCTATGGACTGACCGGTTGTCCTACCGAGCTCGTCGTCATTCTTGTCCGGCTTGCCAAGATGGCTCGACAGAAAGAAGTGGCTGATTCGATGGAGTTTTTGACCTTTGACATGGCCGCCGTCTTGGATATTGAACGGCAGCTTCTGAATTGGAAGAACAGCCTCGAGGTCGAGGTAGGTCCCGGCCATACTCATGGCACTATCATCAACCTGCTGGATGAGGATGTGGATGGCCAAAGCTCTGCCACTTCTGATGAAGATGAAAGTGAGGGAGAGTATTCTCGGCAACGGGATGACTACCACTGCATGGAAGCTTGGAGGTACGCGTTGCTGCTCTACATCCAACGCGTGTTCCGGTGGAACCGCCAATCCCATCGGCGGCCACGGGCGATCTTACCACTTACTTGTAAGATTATCGAGCACTCGCGCAACTGCCGTAAGACGTCGCAGGTGCAAAAGCAGCTTCTGCTGCCGATCTTCCTGGCCGGCGCGGAAGCACGAGATAAAGACGTACAGGATACCGTTCGCGCTTACTGTCTCTGGTGGGGCGCAAGAAGCCGTTACGGCATGTTTTACAGTGTCTCCAGCCTTCTGGAGGAGTACTGGGAACATATAACTTCCACGGACGCAAGGCCTGAATGGTGGGGGTCATTCCTGGATTCAAAGACTCACGCTGGAAGAGTTGGAGATGTGACGGTGCAATTCCTCTTCGGCTAATACGAATCTTGTCTTGGAAGAGGAATCAAGTGGCCTCACCCCACCCTGGAACCGTTGCCATTGTCACTTCCGTGACCTGGTCCGCGCATATGAACAGATGCGTGGCATCCTGACTACAAAATTCTTCCAAGAATGCCATTTGCTCAAAGCTAAGTTTTCCGACACCTCCTGTATGCACAGTTTCGCGGCCATTTCCAAAATGGTTTGGCCAGTCAGGACCGCATCAATACTTGCCATTCGCACCCTTCCCTTAGCCGAGGGTTGCTGCTCCATTTTGGAGGATACCCTGCGCCGCCTTCCCTGTTCCGTTGCTCAAGGTCCCGTTCACTACAGCGTATGAGATCTCGAAGCTGTACTTCGGATCGTAGTGCAGTGCCCAGTATCCATCCCAGATTTTCTTGGTGATTGGTCCCAGTTTGCCTCCCTGCACAGGTCGTCCGTCAAGCACCGTGATGGGCATGATACCTCCAGCCGTCGTCGCCATGAAAATCTCGTCACAATGATAGACCATCTCCACGGGCACCACTTCGGTGCGCACCTCAATTCCCCAAGCCCTTGCCACGTCAAACACACTCTTTCGCGTTACGCCATGCAAGACGCCACGATCGGGAGTATATATGATCCCGTCCTTAACCAGCAAGACATTGAACCCTGAGCCCTCGGTCAGATTGGCGTCTCCATCGGTGAGAAATGGATAGGTAGCGCCACGATCAGCCGCCTCAAATAGACCTCGGGTGAGGTCGCCCCATTGCAAGTTCTTGACGGTGGGATCGACCGCTCCTGGTGGGATCCGTCGCACGGTCCGCGCGACAACCGCGCTACCTCCAGTACGCTGGACGTCAGGGTCCATGACCCAAACATAAGGCTCGATGAACATATACAAGTTGTTTTTGAACTCTTCGCCGGGCGTGTGGCCTCGGACGCCTTTTAGGCCGCGCGTGATGATCAGCTCGACGAATGCGTCCTTAATTCCAGACTTGGCCACCATATCCACCAGGATATCTTTCACTTCTTCTCGAGGTAGTGGCAGCTTCATTCGCATCTTTGCGCAGCTTACTTCCAGGCGAGTCATGTGGTCGTCGAGCCGGAAAAATCGGCCATCCCACACGGAGGGGACGTCGTAGGTCAGGTCGCTATGCATAAAGCCTTGGTCTTTCAAGGGGATACGAGCCTCCGCGAGAGGGACGAGCTCTCCCTCGACCCAGGCAATTCCCTTTGTGAATGGATTGTTACTCTTTTCGAGGACGGCCAGTCGCTTCTCGTATCGCGCGAAGACATCATCCATGGAAGCCATGTTGGACCCTCTTTTGTTTTCTTTGTGCTATGTGTCGTGTAACTGCAGCGGTCTCAGATAACTTTGTTTGTCGATCGTCTCCTGGCTACTACTTCGTGGACGGATTGAGGAGCCAATATATATCGAGTACTACTATTCAGCATCGCTGTCTTTCTTTCTTCTTTAAAAATCTGTATTTCCCATTCCCTCCTGGGACCAAAGGGACAGTCCCCCCTGTCTCTGTGAGGTATTATCAGATTCCTAATGCGGCAACTACCGTACGTGGAAAGGCGCGACGTTATGACCGTACATGAAACAACGCATGGACGTGACGATCATACGCTCTCGACATGTAGTCATGTGGATAGTTAATAGTCAGCAGAGAAGGGGTGCAGGGTTTCAAGATGTTGGCAAGTCTTAACAGAATTCCACATTGTGGTAGTGCATGCTCTAAAGCATGGTACCACGTAAACCAAGGACCCTAGCAACCATGTTGGTATACGTGACTGACATTCTCGGTATAGCTCCCGCCTTCAATAATGAATGGTACCAGCCATGTACAACTAACGTTAGTTGCTCATTTAGCTGTTGTTCGGCTTTATCCGCAACCTCCCAGGATTATGATAAGGAGCACCAGACACTGAGAGGCAGTATTGCGCTGGCCACAGATCCGCACTCCGGCAGTCCTTACTGAACGAATCAGCTGGCACCTCCATTGAACGACCTCGAAAGAAGTCTGTTGGGTGTCTGTCAATCTTTCCGCACCTCGGGATCAGAGGCAAGCTAGCTCAGTCGATCATTCAGTCTAACCTACTGCCGGCGACCCAGGCCGGTTGCTTATCATGGAAGACGCGGTCTGGGGGAAACCCAAGTCTAGTAAGTCTAGCTTGAGACGATAACGACATTTCTCTTGCGGCCTGATAGCATGAAGCTGACTAGGATCATGCGATGCGACAATATAGCAAGACCAACAATCTCGTCCGCCAACCCGAATTTCCTAGATAGGAAGGATTCAAGGGTTTGACGGAAATATATAGAGGTGACCAAGTTGCTGTGCCATCCCACTCTCCTTTTCACCTCGGCCAGTCGAATGTTATGAAGTAAGATAGCCACCGACCTGCAAATACCTGCGAATCAACGACTTTGTCCTGCTTCCACCTGGACCGTTGGAAGACCGGTCTTACCAATACTCAGTCTTTAGTACTTGCAAGCACTCGCAAGACACCTCCTCGAACGTGACCTAGGGGGTCTCTGCATTCAAGATGGATCTATCTCAGAGCCCAGACACGGTGATCAACACCACCGAGGAGAAAAGAGAGGCTTTGACAAGTCAGGATACCAAGTACGACCTCGTCGAGGGTTCCAAGAAAGCCGCACGGCGAGAGCATGATCTCACTGTCCGTCAAGCCGTGTTCCAGCACAAAGGCGGTGTTTTCTGGGCGGCCTTTTTCTGTCTTCCCAATCTCATCATCGGCTACGATCCCACCATCGTCGGCACCCTGGTCGGGATTCCCGAGTTCCGCAAGAAATTCGGCTACGAACATCCTGCCGGGACAGGCACGTATGTCCTCCAAGCATCCTGGACGTCGGCCTTCACCTACGCACCCATCATCGGCTTCATGTTGGCGTCTGTCTGGGGTGGCTGGTGCGTCGACCGCTTCGGGCCCCGCAAGACGCTGTTGGGTGCCACCTTGCTGTCACTGGGCACTTTGCTGATCGAAGTGCTGGGTGAGAGCGCCGCGGTCATCTTTGTCGGTGATCTCCTCACCGGCCTGTTGACAGGGAGCTTCCCAGTGCTTGGTCCGGCCTATATCTCCGAGATCCTTCCAGTCTGCCTTCGAGGCATTGGGTTGTCCTGCAACAACCTTTGCCAAGTCCTTGGATCTCTCGTTGGGGTGGGTATCCTGCGTGGAACCGAGAGTCGAATGGACAAATGGGCGTACAAAGTGCCCTTCATCACCGAATATGCCTTCCCTCTGATCTTCATTGTCGGCGCCTTCTTCGCCCCAGAAACTCCATGGTTCCTCGTCAAGAAGGGCCAATACGAAGAGGCCGTAAAGTCCCTGAAGAGGATTGGCTACGTCGATGCCACCGACGATACCCTTGCTCATATGCGAGAAACCATCATGTTGGAGGAAGAGCTGTCTCGCCATGCCACCTACTTGGATTGCTTCCGGGGCACGAATCTTCGAAGGACCGCCACCTGTGCGATCGCCTACAGTGGTCAATTTTTCTGCGGCATCAATATCGCATCAGGCTACTGCACGTACTTTTTCGAATTGGCCGGTGTCACCACCAATCAGGCTTTTGACCTCTCGCTTGGACTGTTTGGTTTGGGTGTCGTTGGGAATATCCTGTCGTGGCCTGTCATGACTTACTGGGGCCGAAGGACCGGTTACATCTGCACCGCCATTCTGGCAACGTTGTTTATGTATCTGATCGGCTTCCTTGGTATTGCTCCTGCTTCCAATTCCGGTGCAATGTACGCCAAGTCGGTCATTCTGCTGTTGTTCAACTTTGTCTACAACATCGGCCTGGGCCCCATAGTCTATGTGATTATTGCCGAGCTTCCAAGCACCAAGATTCGGGGGAAGACTTTGGGCGTGGCTTGTTTCGTGCCGCACGTCTTCTCAATTGCCATCACGGCTGGCCTCCCGTATGCCATGAGCAATACAGAAGCCAACTGGGGGGCCAAGACAGGCTTTCTATTTGCTGGTCTGGGTGCTCTCACTGTTATCTGGGCCTTCTTCTACCTTCCAGAGAGTAAAGGTCGAACCTTCGAGGAACTAGATCTTCTTTTTGAACGCAAGCTTCCGGCCAGGAAATTCGCGAGTACAAAGTTGAGCGACTTCGATCGTGCTGAAATCATCCACATCAAGGACGAGGAAGCTTAGTGAGAAAAGTACGTTAGACCTATCACCATTTCAATAGTACGTAAATGAATTAATTGCTCCGTAATACGGGGGACTATGAAGGGTGTTGCAGGAACGAGTGCGCTCAAGAGTCATATGCCTGTGCAAGCGTGACAAGAGCTTATCGACCAGCAATCACAGGTCCCGAGATATTGAATTTTCACAGACCTGTACACCGATACAGCGGCAAAGCCGTTCGACTACCCGGACGCTATATCGGTGGTGTCGCGTCATTGACTTCACGCTTGGCACAATCGTGAAAGCAGATAAAGACTTGGGTGATCAAGGAGGTGTAGATCTCGACCTTGAGATGAGCGGAGCCAGGAAGAGGCCAGCGGCCAAGAGGCAGAGTCCCAGGTATTGACAAGGGCGACAGGAACAAGACGGGCTGACCGTCGAAGGCCGATCACTTCACGTATGGACACTCTTCGATGCTTCCATTTCAGCTTGTTATCAGTTCCAGGAGTATCTACAGCCCAGGATCCACATTCATCAAATCATCGCTCATGATATGCAAGACTTGCGTGAACGTCCTGAGCCTCCGGCCAGATATGCCGTCCATCAGATTCGCAAAATCCAACAACACCCTTCTCGCGCTCTCGTACCCGCCTTGATGCGCCACACCATTCAAGCTCACCGTGCCGCCCTGCTTGATGAACTGATAAATCAAGGAAAAGTGCTCGTCCTCGCGATTCGTCGTGAGGTTCCGTTCGGCTTGTTGATCGAGTGATGCGTCTCTGAAACCCATATCGTGCAATTCCGTCCAATCGGGTTCTGACTCGATAAGTTCGACAGGGGCTGTCCCTTGCCTCGACGAGCCGGGCTGGACCATGAACAAGTACAAGCCCAGAACAAGCGCCGATGCGAAGAGCGCGGTGACGGAGTGAATGGTGACATTGTCCGAGACGCGGCGTTCAGACATCAACTTGAAATTCTGCGCGGCATGGACACACGCTCGGCGGGCGGCTTGCGTCTGTGACCACTGGCCAATACTCTCCAGAGCGCCTGTTGCAGGGGCTGCTCCGTGCCTGCCGGCTGCCAGTTCGAACATGCGGAAATCGGACAAAAGCATGACGCAGAGGCTGTGCCATAGCACCGTACAATTCGTGTCGTCGGCATTTGATAGCGGACCGGCAGTATGTGTTGCTGCCAGCAACGCAGGTACCAAAGTGCTCGCCCGAGTGTCGCCCGAGTATACATGCCAGGGAATGAATGACCCTATCGTCAATTGATCTGAAGGCATCAGCCTTTGGTACGCCTCGAGGATCTGGATCTGCAGCAACGCCAACAGGCTAGATCTGCCCAAATAGCCGAGCTGGCCCATCGGCTGCATATCGTGCTTGTGCAAGTCTTCGAGTTTGAACCGGGGAGCGCTCTGGCTCTTACCACTGCGAAGGAGCGACTGCCATTGAGTTGCGGACTTCGCCTGGAAAAGGGCCTCGTCGCATGGCGCAACGACGCAGACAGATTCCGATCTGACAATGGGAGCCTTCGAGAGCAGGTTGGAATACCACGAGTCGACGAGCAACAGTCCAAGAATCAGACGTTTCGCCGACTCGATTCGACTCCAAGCCTTCCAACGGTCATCGGATTCGGACATCTCGGAGAGCAAGACATCCAGAGATTGGCCGTCACCTGCGGCAAATAACCCATTCTGTTGGACCATCGAAATCAGGCTGACATACAGCATCTGACTCTGGTTGAAAGAATCTCTGTCGCCAGTGACGACTGAAAGATTAAGGGTAAGTAATGCCGTTGCGAAAACAACAAGCTGTTGAGTCGGTGGAGCGGAGGTGGCCGCACAGGCAGATAAATCATTACAGACGCGTTGCAGGAAACTTGGAAACATCTTGGCCACAAATTTGGTGGCTCCGGTGGTCCCCAGTATACTCAAGCCAATCAGGCACATAGCGAAGAGCATAGGTGAAGGTGTGGTTCGGACGGAGAACGTTGCCATATGAATAAATGGTACAGTGGGATGGAAGCGTCGGAAGAAGAGACCTAATGCGATATCGAGAATCTCGGCAGGAGGAAATTCTTCGTTGCCTTGTTGAAGGGCCGGATCCACAACAGGTTGTAGTTTGGGTGAATGGTAGACCGACGGTGCAGGTGTGCGGAATGCATCTCGTAGACGAACTCTGCAATCGACGTCGAGACCCCAATTGGACGTCGTTCTGAAATCATCGGCGGCGGTTGGTGATTCGGAAAACAGGTTGTCTAGGTGCAATGCGGCCACTTCTTTCCATAGAACGGGCATGATTCGGTGCACACGACCAGGACGAGGACCCCAACAGCGCTCCACTCTCGAGAACCTTTCCCTGGGCACTTTATCGATGGTCTTTCGGCGGTCTACGCTGTCGTACGCTCTACCGTTGGTCAAGTCCTTGGGATCTGTAAACTGTTGGGAAGGGTCGACGAGACCATACGTCTGGAGGAAATCTGGCGACTGATCTAGGTCGCCAAGCGACGGGAATAACCACATCTGGAAAGGGTCGTGAAAATTGTTTTGGCTTGGATCCGTTGGAGGCAGCCATTCGACATGACTATCGGCGAATTGATTGGGCGCCATCTCTGACCTCGGAGTCTGAGCGGGATTGGGAGGAGTAGTGACTGATGTCTCGAAAATTGAAGCGTTACCACTGTTCTGTGAAGGTGATTGCTTTTGAGGTAGGGCAGGCTGGGATGGCATGTTCATGGTGTTCACGGGAGATGAAATGGTCCAATTCGCGCCGGACAAGTGCAGATTGAGGTTGTTTGGTTGGGTGTTCGAATCGAGGAATGGGGTAGAAAGATCCAAGGAATGTCTGGCAGATTGAGTAGAATCGTTGCCCGGAGGTGGAAGATAATGAGGTGGTGAGAGAATTTGCATCAGAGGAATGCCAGTATGAGACCCGTTGGCCAGGGCCGACGGGGAGTTAATGTTAAATTCATTCTGAGTAGGCTGGGGGGCCACGCCTTCAGAGATGGTATTTCTGCGACTCGACGTGGATTTGGTGGTGGCCGTCTTGTCATTTTTCTGAGCATGACACTTCATATGCCGAAACAAGACATCACTGTAGAATTCTTAGAATTAATCGACGCAGGGATAAGGCCGCTAACCTGCGCGAGAAAGCCTTGTCACATATCGTGCATGGATAAGGACGTTCTCGAGTATCTGGAGAATGCTTAATGAGTATGATGGCATCGGATTAGTGCGGGGTGAAAGGGCACTTACGCGACCGTTCATGGCGTTTGAAGTGTTCTGTTTTGGTGAAGCGGCGGCCACATACAGTACACTGGCGCAAGACCATGCTTGTAGTGTGGTAGGTGGTGATAGGAAATGTCCCGCAAAGACGTCAAAGTCAGGAATGTGGGAGAGGTGGAAGTGCGTTCTGCGGAGACAAGAGGACGAGGATAAGACTGAGAAGAAGGACCAGGGTCAGAGGTTCTGGACGTTCTCTCCGGAGTATGGGGCTAACAGGATGAAGTGTCTGTTTAGCCGCGGAGAGTCGTCAAATAAACGACAGCAACAAGCTGGTACCGAACGAACCGACGGATGAACAGGTTCGAGGATAGCAGTAGAGGTGCCACGAGGTGCATAGACAAATTGAGGAATCGGATGTGGGAAGTGGGAAGAGTCCGAAGTTCGAGGGGACACAGTAACTAGTACGGAGTAGAGTGGAGGAGAAAGGCGAGGAAGAGGAGGAGCACGAGGAGGAGGAGGAGGAGGGACGAATGAGAAAATTGCCAATGGAAATTCTGGGGAGTCGAAAAGATGGAGAGTAACTGGATTTCTGGTTCATGATTCGCCCGGATGCCGGAGAAACTGGAGATGCCGGGGGTGTCAGTCACGTGATCTGTTCACACAATTCCCACGTGATCTTGTGCTGCCTCTGTTACTCGTACCTCCTACACACATCTCCAGCAACACAATATCTTTTGGTGTATCAGAGACTAGCTCATGCCCTATCCCTTGCGTGAACTCACGATATACCTCATCGCCTTCGGCTCTTTTCTGAAATTATGACATGGATTTTATCCTCGAGATCCTAGAGCCTACGAGGAGCCGAGGTGGCAATCTCAAAGGCAAGGCATGGACCAACGCAGGGTCCAGCAGCCCATGCTCATTGCTTACTGGTTGTGCGCCTAGATCTTTACCAGGGCTTACCGATCTTGGATCCCCGGTACCGTTATGGCAAAATGCAGTTGTACGACTGGTTGCAGTTCCCCAGAGAGGCCAAAGGAGCCTCCATAAAGCGGGAGATGTCGGCCAAAGAAGAACGGCCGAGAATCGCGACATATCGTAGACGCCCGGGTACGGCACCCAAGCACCCCTCAACCGTGGATTGCCATGAGTGACAACACTCTGGGTGAAGATTATCCCTGTCACCAACGAACGAGGCTAGGGCTTTTCCGGCACCCAACATCAGATGAGTATTTTACAGGAACGCCAATGATGAAGATTGATGATGGAGTGATCTTCATTGTCTGCTATGTGCTAGCAGCATGGTCCTCTCAATGACGACGAGGTGACCATCCGGGTATCCCTCACTGTGAGGAGTACCGAAGCTGTGGCTTATTTGCCGGTATCATTCTTGAAAATCACAATTTCGACAGGAAGTGAAGATCTCCCCTGTCAAACGCTGGCCGGAAATGCAGTGTATCACTGACCGAACCTCTGTTTCAAGGTCTCATCTCATCTACCTCATGAAGCCGTGCAATGAAGGGATCAGTGTTTCCGGAATGACACGGTGCAAGCACAGTGACCTGCTGCCCGTACCACATGCTGACCTCCAACCATATCGTTCTTCGCGCAGGTATCCATGATCGCCTGGGCCGCTGCGGCAACTTCGAGATTCGAGACATCACAATCCTGGCCTTTCCAGTCTTCGTCGTAAGTGAGGTAGACGCTGCAGCCGTTGTAGATCTGCGCACCAGGTTGTCAGCACCAGGAGCCACAGTAACGTCGATTGGGACAAGCGCCCAGTGCTTACCGTGAGGGCGTAACCTGTGCCATGTTTTCCATCTGCGTCCACCACCATATATCCTGCCAGGAGAAGTTCGTTTGCAGCCACGACACATTCTGTAGCGTTAGCAGCTTTGTCACCACTGCAGGCGGGATCGCCGTTCTGCGAGGCCATGGAAATTTGAGAGGATCGATTCCACAAATTCTCATATGCCTGAGCGAGGAGATTGTTGCCTCGTGGCAAGCGCACCCCCGGTTGTAGCCACGCAACATCTTGCTTGTCGTCCGGAGCCGGCGCCAGAGTCAAGCAATCCAGATACACAAACGCCACAATACCATGGACTGTGCGCCAATCTTTAATGTTGTCGTTGGTGTCGAAACCGACAAGCTCATCGATGCAAGCGTTGCCAATGGTGAACTGAGACTCGCAAATAGCACCTTGCAGGAGTCCTTCAGTGTAGGTGCCACATACTGAGCGTACGATAGGAATGAAGGTGAAGTAACCGCACTCGTCTTTCTCAAGATGCTTGCTGAACTTGTAAGATTGGCTGATGCCGGACTTCTCACTGTATCCGCCGGTGATTCTGTTCACATCTTGTCAACAACGAGCATTATTGGCGCTCAACATCCCACTCACCCCACGGTCAATGCACTGTACTTGAAGTTGCCGTTGACCTTGGCCTTCCAGGCGTAATTTTGGTGGATGGATTCGGCGATGGTACATGTCATTTCTGTCGCTAACGTCAAAACCCGGCATGTTCATAGACAGGAAGAAACTGACCACCACGACACATTGGTACACGCACATATGGTTGCTCTTGACCGTAGTAGAAGGTTGTCCGCATTTGGCAGAAGCCCGCACAGGCTAAGAGGTCAAATAACAGACCCTGCCACTCCATCTCACACTGTCCATTTGACAAAAGATGGTAGCGTGCTGGACAATCATCGGTGTGGTATTCATGATAGAGCAGAGGCGCAGCAACGGTCCAGTCACACATATCCACGTTGGCTGAAGTATTCACGTTGGCTGAAGCCGACACCACGGGGAGGAGATCAAGGACCGAGACCAAGCAGATGAGGAGAAGAACGAAGATGGAGGACGCGGTAGCCATCTTGAACGATTTCAAGCACGTTGTTGTTGGACAATCCTGTGAGCACGGCGCGTGCGGGACAGATTGAGATCAAATGGAAAGCTTTGGTTTGTGGAAGCTTTGTTGAAAATGGTAAAGGTATCAACAAACTGGCAAATGAAGTTGCGACAAACACAATAGCAGTCACTTCACCATGTTTTCAGTCCACGCTTGCTTCACTCTCACAGGCAGTGACATGGCCATGCACTGCAATGAGAGAGCCCCTGACAGTTAATGCAGGTATACCGAGCAAGATATTCAATCACAATGTCCTCGCAGCCCAGACCAGTGAAGACCAAAGGTCAGGACCCTCTGACAACCACTCCATCTCCCATGCTCGGGCATTTTAATGCGACTCGCCACTGACGTGTGTTCGCTTGTGCATCTTCGCCAACCACGTCTTGCTCGTGGCAATGCGAATCTTCTTGCCGAAGAACATGAAGATCAACAGCGCCAAGTCGTTGGCCGCGAGTACGCCACAGAAGATACCTGCAATGACGTTCACATAGCCATTCTCAAGAATCCAGGTGAGCAACTTGAAGCCCATGGCAAAGGATATTGCCTGCTTGCCTAGATTCATGGCAATAAGCATCTCGGACAGATTGACCGTGTAGCTGTCGACCGCGTATGCAAGGCTGAAGGTGAAGTAGAAGTACGCCGACCAGTTGACCATGGCCACACCTGCGAAGTAGCCGAACCAGTGTAGATTGTCCTGAGCCGTATAGCCGTACACGATGAGGCCGGCTGGACCAATCAACATCGCAGGCAAGAGAACACCAAGGCGCATCTCAGCCTCGCGGATGCCACCATTCTTCTTGGTCAAGTAGGCAGCAAGGCGATCGGAGGAAGTGGTGAATGGAATGGCAAGAATGTAGCCGGCGGCGTTGCCCACAGCGATCAAACCAGAATTCGTCTCGGACCAGTTGTAAGGTGGTGCCGTGATCTTGAGTGGGAACGTGTAGTTGAAGGCCAAGGCACCGAGGCCAATATAGATACCGTAAGTTGCGACGACCCAGAAAACCGACGGCACGGCGAAGTACGTGAACGATCTCAGCATGGTCATGAAGAACGGCGCCTCCTTGTCGTAGACACCCCAAGGCTTAAGAGTCTGGGAGAAGGTCTTTCGCTCGGGCAACGCTGGCGCAACTTCACGCATATCAGAGTCGACAGCCTTCTCCCCAGGGGATGTCTCGACCGCGGCACCAAGTCTCGCTTTCATCTCATCGCGCTTGTACCACGTCTCTTCGACGAAGAAGAAAGCCAGGATGAATAAGACGCATGCAAAGGCAAACTCGACGTAGAAGAAGAGTCTCCAGGAGTATCCGCCAGCAAGCATGTATCCAGCGTAGAGGGGTCCCGTAGCTCCGAGACACAAACAGACAGTGTAGTATCCCAATCGTTGACCACGCTCGTGCAAGAAGAAGATATCGTTGACCAGTTGGACGGGTAGTGCTTCGCAGACGCCTGATCCGAACGCATGGATGACTCGGCAGACCATGAGTGTCGCGAATGAGTTGCATTGAGAAGCGCCAATCAAACCAACGGCGAACGCAACAATTGAAAAGAGCATGACCGGCCTACGACCGAATTTGAGATAGGCAGGAACCAAGAGCAGAGATCCTGTGGCTGTCAGCGGCTTGACCTTCTGAATCCAAGGTGATTTAACATACCGAACCCATAAGCCAGATTAGGATACGAGATCAAGCCAGAAGCCGCGGTAGGCGAAATCCCGAAAGATTCTGCGTAAATGCCAATGTAGACGGAAGGTCCAAGTAGCGAGGAATTGCCCAAGAATGAATATGCCGCGCAAATGCACAAGATCATAGTCTTCTTCCAATTGGGCCATTGCAGAGGATCATTGGGGTCGTCGGCGGGTACGGGGAACAAAGCCTGTCCGTATCCTGTATCATCGCCCTCTGCAGGGGGTCAGAAGAATTCTTTGTGCTAGCTCGTTCTAGCGTTGACATACCTTGTGCTCGCAGGTTGACAGTGCCTGGGATGTCCTCCTCATGTGCGTGACTTGAACAGGGTCATTAAACAGGCCAGCAGTAACAGTGTGACTCATACCTGTGCTTCAAGTGCGCGGGATGAGCGCCGTGCTCATGGTGGTCGTGGCCCGTCATGATTGCAAGTCGAACTTTGCGTCAGGAAATAAATTTGGGAATCCGGCCACGCGCTTGACTATGTGGACAAAAAGAGACGAGAAACGTGGTTGACGAGAGATAGAAGTCTGTAGTTGGGAAAATCTTCCACTTGATAAAGGATCTGCCCTTAGCTCACGCCAGGCCATTCTCTTTTCGACCACGGGCCCGTTGCTCCATCCGAGCCATCTGCTTTCAGCCGGGGGCCAACACATTCGATTTCTGCTCAGTGGGGCGTATAGCTGGGACACTCTGGGAGCGGCGGGGTCTCCACCCTCGAGCATGGACCGGACATGGGGCTGTCGTGGGCTCTCGTCAAAGATTTGGAAAGCGTGGTCAGTCCCTGCTTGATGAGCCCTTGTTGAGACGGTTCAAGAACACCACCACAAGCCGGCGGAGCCTTTTAACCGCATGCTTGCAGCTCAATTGGCCACCACGTCGAAGATGGCCACTCGGCAGTATCAAAACCACCGGGGTTCGCAGCTTCCATGACCGGTAAGCTTGGTTGGATCGCCTCTGGCCAGGGTTGGTTGATGGTTTCTGACGATGGCGGCCATCATCGATACAGTGATGTTCGTGCTAAGTTAGTATCTGGAGCCCAGGCTTGTGCTCAGTGCTCTACCCAGTGCTCGTATCCTGCCCGGAAACTCGGGTCAGCGTGAGTAAGTTGTTCTCTCAGAAGATGATCTCGATTCCACGTGCGCTACAAAGAGACAAGCAACGCAATCCCTCATGCAATTCCAGAGGCTTGGATCAGGCTCCGCAAAAGGGAGACTGTGCCAGGAGGAAAGAAGCTTTGCACAGGCGCTGCCAACTCGCACGATCGGTCTGCCCTTGTCGCTTCGAAGCAACGCTAACCACACGGATCTCGCGGCCGTCTCATGCCTAACTTAGACAAAGTCTAATAGTGCCGCCTGGAAAGCTGGAACAGGTGATGATAATGCACGGTCTTCTGCAAGGTCTGGACTATATCCAGAATAGGCTTCTCAAACCGACGCCACCGGCCATGGCATCAGTACATGACACGTGGAAACTTTGATGTCTGTCCTGGATTTCTGGTCGGGGTACCTTGCAGTCCTGTACCCCGTAGTCCTGGTCCCTCTGCAGGGGGAAGCGTGAGCAGGCCGACCTGGAGCGCCCACCGCCCTTAGATCATGTCCTGCGCACTGAGCAAGATCAGTCGCAGTCTCGGAATTACTGAGCCGTCAAGCGGTGGTGCGCGTGATCGCTGAGCGTCATTGACTGCTGGAATACGAGGTGTACTGATACTCGTGGCTGCCTTGCGGCTCTTAAAGTGTACCATCGTATGGACGTTTGTGGGGCCATCGCAACTGCCAGGTCAGTGCATGTCTTGAGCATGTCTCGCCGGGAAGATCCCAAGGGTTGACGAGAGATTGACGACATCAACAATTCAACGAGCGAATGTTGAGCCAAGTCGAGGCCGTTTCCCTGGAAAACGAGATCTTCGCTAATACCTAATCTGGGTCCAAGTTCGCTGTCACACCAAGTCCCTCGTTCCCGTTGGTAAATGAGATTACATCAGTGGATATGGCTCTCACGTCGAGAAGGCTCGACAGCCAGCTACTAGTACTCCTCGTCCTCTCATTCTAAGCTACCGTGCTTGACTGGGGCCGTCCCAAGAACATGTGGCTGCTTAGCATTCAGAGCAATCCAAGTACTCCATCTCCTGCGGCAAACAACCTCACAGTTGGCTTTGCACACCAGACGATCTGCTCATCTCTATCTCTTCGTCAGCAGAGTCCGCTAGGAACAGTAAGATGACTCACGTCTCCACGCCTCTTGAGCCTTGATCTCAGGATCCCAACCCCACAAGAACTCCTGCATCTGGGGATCATTCCATTTATCGTCACTTTCTCCTCCTTGTGAAAGAGCCTGGAACTTCTGATCGCGAGCCTGCTGCTCCGGACCGTCCGGCAAATGCAGAGCGGCCCGCGTCTGCAAACAAGACTGCTGGATATGCTCCGCCCTGGCTTTCTGCGCCTTCTCGTACGCCTTCAATGCAAGCGGGATCTGGTCTTTGGACGTGATCGACGACAACGTCACCCCTAGCGATGCAGCGTCTTCGACCGCTTGCGCTGCCCCTTGCGCAACGTACGGCCTGTTAACACTCAGGGTCAGCAAAATGTAAGTCTTCCAGTCGCCGTCTCAGTGTCCTTGCATGAGGTATGGATTGCACTTACAGCATCGGATGACACGCATCACCCATCAACGCACAATTCTCCTGGACCCAGCGTATCAAGGGCATATGCATGCACAGCTTCCACTCCAGGACATCTCCCTCGGGCACCATCTCCAACATCTCAATCAACTTTGGATCCCACCCTTCATACTCGGACAGCAGATTCTTCTTCGACGACACCGTCGTCCAACTCTCATCCACTCTCCCGCGGTCCGGATGCGCCAGTGCCATATTATATATCTCGTGATTTCGCACCGGGTACGCAATGATATGCCTCTCCGGTCCTATCCACCTAATCGCCTTCTTCTCCTCAATATACGGCTGCAGGTGTGGATGCTTCTTCAACATGTCCCGAGTCAACACAACCCTGAAAACCGCATCGCCAGTCGGTATCGCGACATCCTTGTCATCACCCAGGATCTTCGCGCGCACCGTACTCTTGATCCCATCCGCAGCGATCACGACATCGCCTTCGACCCACGAGCCGTCGTTCAACTCGACGGCCGCCGGACTGAAGCGGACATTCTTCACCAACGTGTTCGTTTGCAACTTGACATTCGGCATCTCAAGCGCCTTCTCCAGCAGCGCCATCTGCAAATCCGCCCGGTGCACGACGAACTGCTCGCCATGCTGCTGATTGATGGGCACCGCTCCGAGCATCTTCCCTCCTTCCCATCTCAGGAGATGGATTGAACGAAGCTGTACGCCAGTCTTCCGGACTTTCGTGCCCGCTCCCCATCGATCCAGCATGCGAAGCATGTTTGGCGCACATTGGATTCCAGCACCGACCTCCTGAATTTCCGGTGCGAACTCGATGATGTGTACATCATGACCTCGTTTGCCCAGAGACACTGCTGCTGCGAGGCCACCGATGCCAGCTCTAGAAGCGTTAATAAGTCAGAACATTCCCGCCGGTCTTTTCCATCATCATCATCTCATAAGAAGAGCCACTCACCCTATTATTATCACCTTCAATGCTATCTTGGCTTTAGCATATTGCTTTTCCCTGTTGATCTCGGCCATGATCGATCGCTGTAACGGCCTGATTCGAATACTTCACGCTTCGAGCTTCCGTTCACTTTTCAATTGTCTAGCAATAAGAGCCTCTTCTTGTCTCAAGATCCTCAAATACTAGGACCAATACCAGATTTTCCTCGCTCAGTCTGTACCTAGACTGGTAACTCTTGAAGATGCTAGACTCCAAATAGTACCGTACTCAATACCTCTCTGCGATCCGGATGTCCATCATTGCCAAAAGCATGGATTAAATGGTTTAAAAAAGGGACACACGTCCATCGTGGCAAGACAAGGCTCCGTCACTTCACAGCACGGGTCGTCCGAATACAAATGAGCCGAAGCTCTGCCAGGCCCTGGTGGTCTCTTCCAGATCGTGGGGCCGCTCTCTGACTCTTGGTCGGCAGATGTTGCGTGTGCTGCGGTACTTGACCCCACGGAACCCAGCCCCAGATCGGTCGAAATGATTCCCGGGGGGCCCATGTTTTTGGGACATGATGGACTTCTCAAGTGCCGGCGCGCTGGATCTGCTTGTATTCTCCTCGAGAGTCGATGCAGGGTCATCATGAGCCCATAGCCCATGAATGTCGACGTCAACTCAACACAACCTGGGAGGGCGCGAGTTTGCCCAGCACCTACCCAGCCCATCACTCAACAGTTTCGTGTCGCCCGCTTCATGCGCCGGTGCGCTCATAGACCTTAGTTGGAGAAGCCCCGGCTGGCAGGAGCAGGGCTGTCGTCTCAAGTCATGAGAAAGCCACGCGGGCATGACGGTACACGCTTTACTAGAGTGTCTGAGATGGTCGCGACCACGTGGTCGGATATATTCCGTGCCTTCTTTTCGGCTTCTACCCAGAGCTTGTTGCGACTCAGTGTGAATGGAAATGTTCGACGCGCCGCTGCCATGAATACAGACAGAAAACAATCGCGCATAGATGAAAAATCAAACACTCCAGAAAGAAGTGACGTTGTTACGAAAACATCCACCTTCCACATTATTATACCGCAAATGCAAATTGTAAATATAACTGCGACCAGTTGTCGGATATCAGAAAGAAGACTTGCTCTGCTGTGCTGTCGTTGTGCCCTCAGCATTCCCATGCCCATGCCCATACCCATGAAAAGAGAAATGTCCAAATGCACGTATTCCACGTCCCTGTCCATAGCCATATCCTTCGTGTGCGTCGTGCCAAAATGATGAAGCCTTTGATGCACAAAACATTGGAAGACAAATACAACAAGATTAAGCAGTCAAAGGTATGGTACACATGAAAAAGAAGAAATGACAGCCACGAGCCTCGACGTTGCTGAACGATCAAGTCTGCGCAGACCACGATGCTGACCGCACCGTTCCCTTTGCGCATCCCCCCATCATCGACTCATCACGAGCTTCGGAATTAATGCCAGAATACAAGCCGCAACCCTGAAAGAAGACGAAGAAAGAAAAAAGAAACGGTACAGACCACCACATAAATGAAGAAAAGCAAGCAACAACCCCTTTATCCATGGTTCCAATGCCACCATGCACCATGTCACGCCGCTGCACGCATCTCACTGTCCTCCCTCCCAGCTCAAATCCACAATTGTAAAAAATGCAATGCCAGTGCCCGCTTCGCTATGCAGCAACCTCCACATCCATCCCATGCAGCAAGAAAAACACGATAGTGACTGTATATGCCTCTGCCTATGCGCTGTTCTGTGTTCCAAGCGGCGTTTCAGAGAGTTGAATAATACAATACTTGGAAAGTCAAACCAAAGTCAATCAGCGCCGTGATTTGCAGAAACCCCGAAAACAGCAAGCAATGTGTACGCCCAGGTGACGCGGACCGGCTTCGGCTGATGGACTTGACTCTCTGAACATTATCATCCTCGGATCTCCGCCCTGCTCATCGCTCAAGAGGTGCTATCTTGCCCGACCACACACTGAACCGATCCTCATGTGCCATGATAAATGGTGGCGTTGAATGAAGCCGCGATCACAAACAGGGCAGAAAAAAGATCTCGCGCCAGTGTGCAATTTCTTGTGTCTGGCTAATTTGCCGGTTTGAGCGAACCCCCGGCCACATACGGAACAGACGTGAGGCTTCTCGCCGGTATGAGTCCTCTTGTGATCGTTTAGATCACGGGCTTGAGACGAGACGTAGTCGCATACAGAACAGACGTGGCGTTTGTCACTGGTATGCACGATTATATGCCGTTGCAGCCTAGGCTTCCTTTCAATTCTGGGCCGAGTAATCGGTTTAACGTAGATCTTTGGTTGTTCTTCAGCATCGGAGTCCGTCTAGCACCCCTGGTTCCATTGCGTCGCTTGTTGACCTGGATTTTGTGAGCCGGAGAAATTCGGTTGTTTTTCAGAATCAGAGTCATCCTAGAATCCCTGGTTCCACTGCGCACCTGGTTGGCCTTGACCCTGTGAGCCAGGCCAGGCCTGCCCATGTTGTGGGTTTGGTGGCATGTACTGGTTTTGTCCGGCCATTCCATACATTGGTCGCTGGCCCATACCCATCGCACCATAACCCGCAGCATTCATTGCCTGCAGTCCTGCTCCAGGCCCATAGAGCTGCTGGCCACTGATGCCGCCGGAGCTGCTCTGATGATGCAGCATTGGCATTTGCGGTGGTTGCATTTGTTGGGGATGAGGAGAGGCGCTGGGATGACCCCCTGGCATTGGCGATGGTATCTGTCCTTGCGAAAGACTCGGAGAAAATTGTGGAGTGCTCATTCGATGAAGAGCTGGAGACTGATGAGGTTGAGGAGGGGGAGCACCCCAAGCTTGCTGCTGTTGCTGCTGCTGTGGATTCATACCATGAGGGGAGTAGTTACCGCCGCTAAACGGGATTTGCTGTTGCTGGGAAGCAGTTTGTGAAATGGACAGATTCGAGGAAGACCGCTGGAACTGAGGATGCTGAGGAGCATATTGTGTGGGATCTCGAGGAAAAGGCTGTTGCAGACTTGGCTGACGGACTGGAGATTGGATTGGGGGCGGTTGGTGAGGGTACGAAGGCGGATTCATCGACGGTTGAGAAGTCTGAACTGGAGTTGATATGGTGCTTCCTTGGGCAGCAGCGGGGAGATCGGCTGTGGGAAACCGTGGAGAGGAAAATGGATGGCTTGTTGTCGCTACTTCAGCTTCGGTAGGCGGAGGGGTTGATACTGGCGGCTCGTGTGGTCTGCGCCAGTAATCCTCGACCAAACTACGTCGATACCGATTCTGCTGATTGATATTCTTGCTGTAGTCGGCAGCGTGCGCCGCTTGGCTAGATAAGTCCGCATCGGAACTCGAGCGTGTCAGGTCTTGATATGGAGGGCCTGTAATGTCGTACCGTGGTCGCGGAATATCCTTGTATCGCGAGTCGTACGCGGAATCAAAAGACGGTATCTGGGCCATGGTTGAGGCGATGCCAGAATGTAGGGCGGGTGGTTGAACAGCCCCATAGCCTGGACCGTTGCTGTAGACAATATCACCATAGTTAGCTGCGACATTTGTCCTGGCGCTCAATTGATCCTGAGCAGCCGCCTCCCGAGCCCTTGCCGCTCCCGGTCGCTTTTCGCCAGCAGCGTCTTGTTCCGTAAAGCCTTGCTTGATAGCTTTGGCTTCCCAGTAATCGTCTCGAACTCGTCGCCCATCTTTGATGACACGGCTCCCAAATTGCCGGAACATTGATCGTGCCGTAACAACCGCAATTTGCCTCGACCGATATGAATACGGCAAGATCTCTTGGTTGACAAGCTCTTCCTTCTCTTTGGCACTGGCAATGATCTTAAACAAAGAACGATTCTTGTTGAACAACAGATAAGAGTCTCTATACTGAAGCTGTCGCGCGCATTCCGTAGCCAGCATGAACAACTTCTGCCCTCTGCCAGGTAGAGTAAACGTCCGGATCTTGTACTCTCGACCACCTTGAAGATAACCCAATGGATCCACCTTTTTCTCGCCGGCCTCGTCGTACTCGCGCGGCACATATTCATCTCCCTCGGGTTGTAAAACGTCACTCGTGTGGTCTCTCACGGTCGGCAAGGCTTTGACGGTAGACTTGGGTATGGATCGCGGCGGTGAGGCTTGTAGAGGCGTCGCGCCAGGATGCTGGATACCTTGGGTTCTCGGGGTTTGGGTCAGTTCTGGTGACGTCTGGCTGGAGGGCGTGGGCAGTGAATCGATATTGGAAGTGAAATCTCCAGATGTCCTCGGCGTTTTTGAGGGCCGGCCACGTTTGCGCGGCGCTGTGTTGGCGTCAGAACCTGTAGATCTCGGGACTCTGGAAGGACGAGCAGACTTACCGTCTTCGTCGGCCTGTGGATAGTCGCCATATTGTTCGGGGGATCGACTTCTCTTGATGCCGCGCGGACCGGATTCGGTGGATGACTGCAATTGTCCTCCTGTTACACACAAGTCAGGTCAGTAAAAGATGCGATCGAGGGGAAGATGAGCTCGACTGATGATGCGCGCAGTGCGCCATGACCGTGATGGAGGACCCGGCAGGCCTGTCGAGTGGTCAGGCCGTCGAACCAATGGAAAGATACGTACCACTAGTGTTCAGAGCTGCAGGATTAATGGTGCCTGAACCATCGCTCATGACGCCGATACCATTCAAAGCATTTGTCGGCTGGCGAGTAGGTGGATAGATGGACATTTCACGTCCGAAAGGAAGGAGAGAAAATGGTGGTGGTGGTGGTGGCCGCGATGCGCAGGCTTCGCATCAGCACGCCAACAAGCTGCCAGGCAGCACAGAGCTAGCTGGGTGACCCAAAGATCTCCAGAGGGTGCCTGCGTCTGATAAGTTCCTCGCCTGTGAGGAGTACGTGCGACGACAGGAGTATTGAGGTGCGACAGCGACAATGGCGAAAGCGTGTCGGCCTGCAGCAATGGGCCAAAAATGACGAGGGTGATGCTGGACCAGTCGTAGGCGGCGGGAGGGAGTGAGATGGTGGAGGTAGACGGGCTGAGGGTTGCAGATGGCAGCTTGGGGGGTGTTCAAGGCAAAAAAGACGCTCGTTGGATCGGGTTGCGGACTGGGTACGGCCGGTTCTGGTGCAGGTCGCAGGTGCAGGAGCGAGAAAGCTTGCGGGAGTGTGTGAGAGCGTAAGAGCGGGAGATGGCGCCTTTGGGGCTTGCAGATGCAAGTCAAGGTCTGTTTCTGCAACTCGCTCGTGTCTCGCTGGGCCCTCCGTCAATAATGGGTCCGTGCTGGCTGCAGAATGACGAGGGTACGAGGGCTTTGCTTCCAGGTTTGCCGAGGGCGTTTAGCGGCTGATGAGCGACCCGATCGCTGACCTGCGATTTGTGCGCAGGTGGTGTGGCGACAAAAGCAGCCAACTAATCTAGAGGTGGTGATGCAGACGACAATAATGGCCGCCAATAAGTAAGTGAATGAGGTATCAGAGATGATGATGCTGCTGATGGGAAATCTCACGGACGGTGATGATGCCGACGATTATGATGAGGATGTTGTTGATGATGGTGATGATGATGATGATGATGAAGAGGCGCGTGGCGTGGACGAATCTGGATTTTCGTCTTGGTAAGGTTGTCGTGGGTAGTCTTGGGGTGTGCGCCCAGAGCAGGCGAGCAGAGCAGGCAGAAGGAGCCCGTACGGCGCACGGAGGTACCAAGTTACTCGTACGAGGACTGGCTCACTGGGGGGGTTCTGTTACTGGTACTCTTTCCGCAACCTGGCAGGGTGTCTGTGGATCGAATCTGCATCGGTGGGCAAGGTCGAGCGACAGGAATTAAGGTTGAAGCCGCAGCAAGATGTGCCCCAGGTTTTGGGGAAGAGAATCGAGTGCTCTGCTAGAGCCTAGAGGAGTCTTGTGTCCGCTGTTCACGCGGACCACTGACAGAAGGACAGAGTCTGTGGGATGATGGAGGATTGGGCGAGAGGATAGAGCCTCGCAGCATATGTGCAGCATAAGCTGGGTGATGCAAGAGGGCACAGAGGCACGAGAGGGCAATGTGGATGGGCGATCGCCGGGAGCGATGGGGATTCTCGCCTGCACGGACGAACCGAAGCCCAAAATGCACACAGGTTCAGGTCTGTAGGTCTATGATCTTCAATCGTGATTTCTATTTGAACAAGACGCGAGATTCGGTTTGGAGGCGCATGAAACTAGGCAAACCCTAGACTTGATGCATACTGCAACTATGCAGAGGCAAAAGCCCCTCGACAGACAGGGTTCCGGGGTCGAACAGCTTGAAATAGGTCAAGTCATGGAGCTCCCATTGCTGAGCGGAGCCAAACCTACTACATACGCTGCAACATCGATATGGAATTCAGTCCTTTGGTATCTTGTGTTCCCACAGCAGAGTCACAAGAGACAGGCGATATTATTACTACCCTGTTGTACGTGCAACTGTGGTGAGGCTGGCGCTGATTTCAGGAGGAGGAGGAGGAGGGTGCAGAAACCCACAGGGCGGCTCTAGGCATTGACCGTTAACGCGACACTACCTACCTTAGGTACCGACGATGAACCGACGAGTACGGAGTATACCTAAACCGAGGCCTGGTGAGCCCCTCAATCACCCAGCAGGCCATCTAATCACGGCAATCGAATAGAGTGAGTTGTTACAGTATCTCCTGCTGGGCCCGACATGTGCAATACCGCTCCATCACTTGCGAGCCTGGTATGCTCTCAAGGCTCTTCAATTCGAAGTATTTCCAGCCGAACAGAACCTGACTATTTCATACTGAGTTGGTATGCAGGAAGTAGATTTCTTTGCGCTCGGATCCAGCAAATCACAAGTGGCGAACGACATCAGACGCGCTTCAGGCTAGTGAGGCTACCATTTGCGCCTGCGATGCTGCGATGCCCTCCAACTTTGAGTCAAAGGTCATCTGCTCATGATGGCTCCATCCCCAAAATAGGACCCTAGTCTTGTGGCGGAAATGTCTTTCCATCAACCCCCCAATCTGTTGTGGAATCCCTAAACAGTATCAATTCTCAGCCCGGTCCATACACCATGACCCCTTGACGAGGTTATCCCTTCCTGCCGATGCCAAAAAAGGCTCAATGTCGCCAAACCATCTGCTAAAAAATACCACTTCGCTGCGTCGTGTCTCCCGTGTCGAGCCATCAAGCGAGCTCGGAAAGTGTCAGCTGATGCGATTGGATACAGTTGCCCATGACCAATCAGCTACCAACCATCCCACGTCTCTCACCATCGTTCACACCCTCTCCTCATACTTTCCGGCCTATGGCTTCTGGCGCAGCGACAGACAGCCCTTCAGCTTCCGAGACATGATTGGCAGCCTGATGATGAAGGATACTGGAGCGGCCACGTAGCGGCAGAGACTCTCATTCGGGGTATGCTTGTTCTGCATTGTAACTGGTTCGTCTATCCAGAGAACCTGATCCAGTGCGTTCATGCTCACGAACACTCGCGCACTGGCCATATACAAAGTAGTTGAACGCGTCGGCCAGCGCGGCATGAGCCCTGGTGGTGCTTAGGCTACTCGCAGGAAGTCCATTGTTCATCCACGTCCTCCCGTGTCGCGATGATGATGATGATGATTCTCATCGATGGATCTTTGCTGTCGGCACTGTCCGCATCTTGAAAAAACCACGGTCGCAAACGGGATGGCCTGATGCACCTTACTTCTCAAGACCAGGTCGGCTGAGCCATGACGACAGACGACTCGCTCTTTGCTTTGACCTTTCCTTTCTCAGAGAATGCCACAGTCCCAGGCACCTGAAGTGGGAAAGGCTACAAAACTTCCCTAGGTGAAGGTTGACAAATGTACTCGTGCGTGTTGGTCCAAGCGTTCTAAACCTTGACTCCGCACTGATGCCAGGAATAGCCTCTTCTGGCTCCAAGGATACAGTCTCCCAGTCAGGGCTTGCCGCATCCCGTTGATACTTGCATACTTTGGACATGGCGGCCTTCCTTCCAAAGGCGTGGCTAGAAATGCGCGAGAGACAGATCACATTGTGAATGGAAAATTGCGCTATGACTCCTGGAAATGTATGTCAGCTCGCTTGATCCACAGAGCATGGTTCCTAGTGGTGTTGGTGGTGTTTTCTGAAATGGATGAGGCGTGACCTGAAAGCGCGCATGTTGACATCGTTGCTCACGGATCGTAGGAAAGATAAGCCCGTTTGCGATATGCTGATTCGTCTCCTGGACCCAGTCGTGTCGAAGTGGAATATGAGTGCCAGTCGCGACTAAATCCATAGTCGACGTCAGAAGACATGTTGCTCGCTTCGGGTTCAGCGGCATTCGAAAAGCGCGACTGCACATGTCACTGCACTGACACTGGCGCTTTTCTCAATGCGTTCACGTCCCGAACCCATGCGTGCTAAGATATGCACAATAATGAAGTGGTCAAGCGATTGGCACAAGCAGCGTCGGATGCCCCGGACTGTAAGCATTTCGCTTATTTGCAGTCCAGCAAATCGATAGTGGCCAAGGCCTGTCTCACCGGAATCCTGGCGATTTGATCATTGAGACCCGCGAGTAGCCGCCATTGTTGACTCGGAGGGCATCTTGCTGCGCCAACTTACCACTGCTGCGACTGTCTGCAATACATACCAGTGCTCGTGTCAAAGGTACGAATATGGTCCGTAGATGTTGCAAAGACCAATTCTGCTCCTCGCGGTCCCTTGGTCACTGCTCACGATAATACGAGTAGCGGGGTCAGCGCCTTGCATGCCCGCACCGAATCGCTCTCGTAGTCAATGCATTACTCCTGCGTAAGTAGGTCATGGCTTTGCGGAAGCCTGTACAAGAGAGACGTGACTGGCGTAGTTCACTGGCTGGATCTGACGCCGACGTCTAAAGAGTCTTACGATCCTCATGAGCCTGAAACTCGTCGGCCCGCTCCAGGTCTGCAGGTATGACCGATGAGGGTGTACTCGTACTGAAGAAAGCGACGCCCTAAAGCCACGGTACTGCCCCTCGCGCACACACCCTCTCATTCCTGTTCGCATACAGGCAGGCATGATCTGCGATCATTCTTTCTGATCATTCCAGCCTTCTCAAAAGCAGTGCTTCCTTCCGCTACAATTGCATCAAAGATTGGCTGGTATGTCCCGTACATTCCAAATTGTACCAATTCATTCCTGTTCTGCGCTGGATGCAGACAGTCCTGCTCGAAGTTGGATAACAATCCTTGATGATAATGATAGCTCCCGCAGAGCCATACTGGGAGTCATCTTACATGCCCATATCAGAGCAGCTCTCTTGTAGGGATCCGGGGTGCATCCCAAGGGTTGCCGGGTCCAAGGGCTCAGAGACTGCCCCAGACCGCCACCCTCGCACAGAGGCCCAGGGTCGCTTGGGCCCGGTAGCACGTCGGGGCCACCGATGCGAGCCGCTCTCGCAGCACTGACCAGCCGCCTAGTGACATGCATTTGGGTCATGCAAGATCGCCGAAGTGGTGTGCTTTGCGCCGTGCAAAGCTATTGGGCTCCATATCTTTCACCATACCAAACATCGAGTCTGTACCACCCAAATCCAACCTCGTCTCTTTGCCTGGTGCATCACACCCACCCCCCTTGAGTCAGGTCTGCGTACTCGACCAATTTGCAATCCTGGACCGAGGACCCCAGTGCTCTGATTTCATCCTCCCAGTGACTGGGATCGTGCTACCGCTGGGATGATTCGAGAAGTACGGGGACGATCGTGTCGGACAGCATAGCTGCTCGAAGGTTGTAACGGACAACAATGCTGTGGGAAATCTTCCGCTGGGCTGCAACAAAGTACTACTTAGCGTTTCAGTTCCAGAAAGTCTCAATGATGTTTCAATGAGCTTCGTCGTCGTTGATCGTCGTGAACCTGGTAGAGGTGGGTGTTGTTTTGGTTCGTCCGAGACATGTTGCCATGTTCCAGCCAGTCGCAGTCATCCCCCAACGCGATCTATCAAGACGACTTCAACCTACAGCTAATAGTAGAAACCTGGTTCTTCCAGTCTACATAATCGGGTTCAAGTTAACACTTTTCTTTTGGATCTTTTCTATGAATTTCAAGGAGTATCTCAGCTTGCTCTGTATGCAATCTAACATCGTGAGGCCATCTTCGCTCTTCTGGGGTATCTCAGCTCGTAATCTCGTGACAAATGTCCAATGCCGTCTTTGTCTCTTCGTGCAATCGTGTAGTCGTACAGCGTGTCCACCAAAGACAGCGAACATCCAAGTCTCGTCGTATCATTCCAGTCTTCACCGCCATCTTTCTGTTACAACCTTCGTCTCCATTTCGGCCAAGTACCTCCTGTTCGTCCAATTATCATATGCTTTGCTCTTGTTTTGCTGGTCTAGATCTCCAAGAGTCGACCCGACAGCGTGCCATCCATGCATCTGCAGTCGTTGACACTCAGCCTCCAGTCGATGGCCTGCGCTCCCAAATCGGGAGCAAATTTAGCATTTTCGAGCCACAGTTCAAATCTTGAGTCCTCAGTGGTCTGAGGAACAATGAAACCGTTGACGAGGTCAACAGTGAGCTTCGGCTGTAGAGAGCGTAGGCTGATGAGCATTTGAATGGTTGTGGCGAACTCCTCACCTGTCTGAGCATATGCAGCTGGGGAAGTCTCGAAAGGCCACTGGAATGGCGGAAAGTTCTCCCAGCAATTGAATAGCCAGCACATGCGCTCAACACAGTTAAGCAGGATAAAGGCGACCAAAAAAGTCTCGAACGGATTGCCCTTGTCCCGAACGAGAGCGCGCTGCTCGAAGATTGGCAAGATCGTTTTGCAGATCTGGGCAGTTCGCTTCTCGATCGCTGCTCGGAACTGCTTGTCCATTGTAGCGTAGACGTAAGGATTGAGATCTTCGTTTATCCCCGTGCGCTCTTCAGTCTCATCTGCAATTATCGCAAAATGTGCCTTTAGGTTATGCTCCGTCATTAAGAACGTGGCCGCCCACAGTTCGATAACCCGAGGGAGGAGGATGTCGTGTTCACCTGTAGTGATATCGCCGAGTTGCTCCATGTTGAGGCGGTGTGCAAATTCAAGAGTGGCTCTGATGCTTGGGGACTTCTCTCGGGCAATCACGACTGGAGTGATTGCTTGCAGATATCTCTGCACCTTTGACAGCAGATCTTGAACCTCGAGGTCGATAACGACAACTCCTTCCTCACCAAAAGGCAGATCCGGAGACTCAACAACTGACCCGTTCCGCGCGCGCTTTGGTTTACAGTGGCGACTCTTGAACACGAGCTTTTCCTCGACGAAATGGTGTGCCTCGACCTTCGCCAAGGACTTCTCGCTGATGCCGTGGGCTCCTTTGAGCTCCTTTTGCTCTTCAAGGAGATGGACTGCGTACGGCATAGCAGAATATCCGGCGAAGACATCCAGCAATTTCTTGCGGATGCATGTATTTTTCCAAAGGCGAGGGTTTTCGATTGTAGCACAAGTCTGGCAAGGATCGCCCAAGGAGCACACTTTCCTCAACATCCGGCAACGCATACAAGCGCCCACCTTCCGAACCTCAAGAACTTCCTTTCGACGTTCTGGGCCGAATTTACGACGGATCTTGGGTCTTTGCGGTGTGTTTGTCCCAGTCTCGGTGATAAACTGGGACGATTGACTATGTGGGTCCATAAAGATACTTGAGTCGCTGGAAGCTTCGCCAACGTGAGGTTGTTCATTATTGGATTCACCAACGTAAGTTTGTGCATTGTTGGATTCGCCCACCATACCAGGCTGAGTCGCTGGCGGGTTTGCGAACGGCACAGTAAGTCCAAAATTGTTAAGATCAGCTGTTGAGATGTGCTGCATAGCTGCACTATGAGGACCGGTGAATGAATCGTAAGCCAGCATGTCCGGGCCGGTCACGGCAATCCCATGAAAGGCCTCTTCTGACACATGGACAGGCATGAAACTGTGCACAGACGGGTCTTCTCCCCCGACAGTGGTTGGAAACCCTGGCTATAGTTAGTCACCTCCTTGCAGTGAAGTGTTGACAGTCAGCACATACCATTGTCCTTACTAAGGAGTCCAAAATCTTGCGAAAGATGACCATTTAGACCAGTGGTACCGTACTGAGGATCCAGAGGATTCGGATTTGCACTCAAGATGTTGAGCTCATGGTGCGATGGCAGTTGAGAATGAGATATCCCTTGCTCCTGATCGAGGTAGTCATGCTGCTCATCAAGATTGGGATGACTAACAAGCTGACGGGAAGCTTCTGCCAGAACCTCAAGCCCATTCTGCTGTGCTGGTAGGTTCGGAGCAAGACGCGGCGGATCGTTGGAGCGGCTCGCTAGTTGATTATCTCCCTCTCGTACAGGTGCATTTGGGAAGATGTGCATTTCAGCATCTTCAACCACAAGATCATTTAAACGCATAATGATCTGTACACGCTCTTTCATTGTCATAACAGCACACTTTTTTGTTAAATGTGCTGTGAGATTTTCCATGCGGCCCTTTGGGAAGAATTCACCACATCGCTTGCATGTGTGCTCATACCGGTTGGACGAGTCGCCGATCTTAGCACCTCGTTCAAAGTAGTCGAGGATTAGAGGATTCGCCTTTCTACCCATGGTGATCTGTCACGAGTCGTCAGTAATTGCCCGCATATGATGTCGCTACGAGTGAAATCGACTTACGAGATTGGACAAGGTCGCTACCCGCGGGGCAGGACGAACTGAGTGTGGAGTGAGGAAATAAGCGGAGACAATGAGGCCGCGCAGTTGTCAGCGTTGCGTGAACTGGCAAATAAGAGTGCTGAGCTCCAGCTTCACGATCTACGCGACAGCTTGGAGCAGGATGGTGGTGACTAGTCGCGCGTCCAGATGAAGGATGAGTGTTGTGAGCGTTCTCATTGATGTTTACGATCGTGACCGAGGCCGAGTTTCAAAAAATTGAACGGGCAGTATCAGGAGGCGGTGGTCAATTCAGCTTCGCTAACCTGGGCGGTGAGAATTTGACTGTGTATTCGGATCAATGATTGGTGTGTCGCGCCAAGCGGCACGCTTTTCCGTATATGGATGCCGCCTATACTTTCCGTCCTTGTGATTATGCAGTTCTAAGCGAATGGCCTTTTGACGTCAATTCATGCTTGTTCAGTCAATATTCAGTCAATATTCAGTCAATATTCGTTAATTGAGAGCTGTAAGGAGGTCGAACTTAAACGCCACGGTGTGTATTTGGGAAATAAGGACGTTATGGATAGCAGGAAGTCGCTAATGCTTCGGTGCCAATCCGCCACCACCTCACCCAATCTGTCTCTCTTCTGGCTTCCGATATGGAACTCGCAGAATTTCAAAGATCCGCTTCTCACAATGTCCTTCAACAAGAGTTCCAGTCGTAATTCGTTCGCGTCCACGTGCCCTCATGACGTCCTTGTACAGTCCATGTTGATTCAGTCTCATACCCTTGCGCCCCGCCAGAAGCCGGATACTTCGGTTGAAGAGATCATCGCCGGTGAAATATATCAATGCTGCTCCAAGCTCCGCCCAGGGCACGAATAACAAATCAAGCCGACGCCAGATCTTAGAGCCTGGTAGTGCTGATGCGCCATGCCATTTCGACCCTGGATCATGAGAATGACCCGTGGCGAGAGCAACTTTCAAAAATCCTTGTGCTGTCAACTTGGGGATCACGCTCTCCATCACCAATGTCCGGATGTGGTCAATGCCGGCATTCTCCTTGGTAATAATGCAATCGATATCTCCACAGTCTGCTTTACCTCTTCTGTAAGAGCCGCCCACTAGCATTTGCAAACCTTTGTCCGTGGCTCTTAGGGCTTTCTTCACAATTGCTGCGTGCTGAGCGACTTCATCTCGCGGGATTCGCTGCTGAAAATCGTCGTAATGGTCGATGCCCACAAGTTGATTAGAGGTCAGTCGCACTCCTTGACGAAGATCGTCCAAAGTACGATGGCCTTGAGAGTACCATGTTGATGCTGTCTGAAAGCCTGCACCATAAATACCCAAAAATAGCTGCAGCGTCCGATCACGCGGATCCTTCTGGGCCTCTTCAAGTCGCTGGATTCGGTCTTGCGAAACGTACTCTTCAATCAGTGCGGCAATACTTTTGCCGACCCCAGGCATTTCCGCAGCCTGTTCCTTTGTGCGGATCAGCTCGCTGCGTCTTCTTAAAGCGCCGATTGCCTTTCGAAATGCCGTCGTTCGCCAGTTATCTCCTTTCCGGTCGTAAATCGTTGCCAGTTTCTGAAGTTGGTCAATGGTTCGAGCATTTGGGTTTGTCGTATTAGTCGTACCGTCGTGCTTTTCCATGCACTGAAATCCGGCATTCTCTTTGCGAAGCTTGTCCTCCTTGTAGGGCACTATGTCAAAGCCAGAGTCCTCGTCTCCATCGCCCAGCGATTCGCTAGCACTGTTGAAGCTCGGCACCAGTTGCAAGTCCCCAAGGTCTTGCATTTCTCTAATAGCAAAGTCAAGCTCGTCTTCTGAATCTGTTGCTTCATCCTCAGGTCCTTGTTCGTGGTCCGGCGGTGACTTGGAAGGAGTGGTGTCCCCTTTTTGGAGCTGTGACTGCGGACGTGGTGGCGTACACTCACGATTAGAGCTTGAAGTTGTGCATTCACCAAAAGCGTCAACTGGCTGAATTCGGCGGCTTTCGAACCCCGGTACCAGGTACCGCTTCCAATTGACATCTCGCGGTTGTTTCGAGCTAAAGGTCTCAATCAGCCACAAGTCGGCCACGATTGCAGGGCATTCCTGCAGGCTTCCGTAAGCATTGAACATGACCGCAACATGGACGAGACTTACCGGGACCGTTCCCGAGGGAAATGATTTTGCTACGTCTGTAACAGAGTGGCCATCTTCGACAATGATGTGGGACACATCATCATACCACTCGTGTACCCAAAGAGCTCCGTGGCAGACAGCTTTGTGTATTCTGAGCCGACGGATAGGACAGTCGTCGTTGTTGGGAAAGAAGTCTAGAGGTATGGTCAGTGATGACAGACAGGCAAATTACTTAGTCTGTATACATACAAAAGACGAAACCCCTAAGGTACTGTTTTTCGAGAGGAGCAGGCTTCAATTTCATGCTCTTCTTGACGTGCTTCTTTCGCTCTTTTAGGTTTGACATGTCTGTCGCATTTCTTCTGACTGCATTCGATCCGTCCTTCGGCGGCGCTATGCTAGGAGATGTGCCGATGTTATGCTTAGTTACCGTCTCAGTCTTTCTCCTCTTCGTCAGTGTCGACTTTGGATCTGAAGACACCTCATCCTCGGGGTCATCCATGATCTCTATCGGCACCGGTTGTGATCCTTCTTCATGAGATTTTCGCTTCGCGTGAGATCGGACCATATCGCGCGATCTTATCTGGGGAACTAGATCAGTCTGGACTTCGACCGTCTCCTTCGACTTCTGTCCGCGTTGTTTGCACGACATTACTGGAGAGTCGATATCGTTCTCTTCATCACTGATATATTCGTCTAGCTGGTACAGACCTTCGAAAAATTGCTCTTTTTCTTTTTTCTCCTGTTGTGGCCCCATCTTACTATCTGGGTAGGTTTGGAAGTAGGAAACGAAGACTTGCCGCGATGAGGATTGGGAGCCATTGAGCGTACAGTCATCACTTCAGCTTCACTTCTCAACAAAGCGCAGCTGTCATACAATTCACCGAAGCTGTGAAGCGGGGTGGTGGGACGAGCCGTGTTTGTGGGTGACACGACTTTTCCTTCGGTCGTCAATGCGGAACACGTATCGACGCGCGATCATGTGACCGTCCAGAGGAAATTGTTAACGTAGACATGCCACGACATGCTCTCCGACGAAGCTGCTCTCCAACCACCCTTGCTAGATATGCAACACAAAGAAGTCCTGTCCGGTCGCCGCGCCTGAATATGAAGATGGGACGAGAGGACATATACTCGCTCTTCATTTCCATTGCAGTGCGCCCTCACAGCCGCTGCCTCTACCAAAGATGCATCCGACATGCATCGACTGCGAACTCTCCGCTCCCTCCTAAACAGAATCCCGGCCCCAAGAAACCAAGCATCCCTCTACATGTCGGCCTCGATCGCAATCCCGATGCACTCTCTGCTATCTCCCGCATTCCCATCCCTCGAGGTGAACGAGGGGAAAAATTTATTCCGTCAGTCCTCTCACGGCCCCTCGGCCTTGAACATCCTCCTCTCCCAGGCCAAAACAGCCCTCTCGACCGCCGCTCCTTGCGTGAACGGAAAGACGAATTCACAAGCTACGCGAAGGCCCTCGAGCGGCGGCGTGTCTACCTCCGCTCCTTCTTTCGGCCTTACTTCCAGGAATGGCGCCGTACAGAACACTACAAAGGCAAAAGCTTCGTGTCAAACGAACGACTCTTCCGACGCGACAAAGCACTTTACTTTCCCAACATATGGGGCCAGACACTTGCGAAAGAAGGCGATGGTCCCACCGGTGGACGAGACATCACACCCACGATCACAGGCAAAATCTCACTCATAGGCATGCAATCCGGCCAATGGGCCGAAGAGCAAGTCGACACCTTCTTCAGCCCGAAACACAACCCGGAGTTGCCCCAGATCATCGAAGCAAGCAACGGTCTCGTCCAGCGCATCGATGTTAATATCCAAGGCGACTGGATCCGTGCCTGGCTCGTCAAGATTTTCAGTGGCAGGTTACGAAAGATGATCTCCCCAGACCGCTGGGACAAGTATTTTATGATCAAATTGCCCCGCGACATCCGCCGCGGTCTCACAGACGATGTGCGCGATGCGATGGGCCTGCTCAATTCTCAAGTTGGTTATGTCTATTTAGTCGACTCGAGCTGTAAGATCAGATGGGCCGGGAGCGGCCATGCTTGGGAAGGAGAAGTCGCAGGGCTCAACGCCGCCGTCCAAAGACTTGTACAAGAAGAGCAAAAGTTACAGTCGTCATCAGCATTAATCTCAGCCCCCAACGCCGTTGCAAGTCGACCGCTCTCAACAAAAACGAAGCCGAAGTTCCAAATAAAATCCGACGAGATCCCTGCTGCTGTTGCCGCCTAGGCAGATGTCCTTTCATCAGATGGTACAGTCATGAATATTGTTATTGGTCGCAGTTTTCGGGTTTGGTGCTGGACTTTGTCAGAAACAGGCATTTTGGACGAGAGGATTGTACATACCCGCACTTAGGACAAGCCTCGTCCGACTCCGCTCCGTCAAGAATCTCGTGCATCACTTTACACTTCTTGGGTGATGACTTGCTTAACGGGCTCTTCGTGGATATTGAAGCTGCCGCCTTGTCACATCTCGAGTGGACATAGTATGGAGCGGGTCGAGCTGTACCTGGACAGCAGCTCCAATGATATGTGTAGTAGATGCACATGAGGCTTCGCTAGTCTGGGTTGGAATTGTCGAATGGTTCGAAGACGATGTTGAGTGCTCAGATTCTCAAGAGACTCTGCCGGAATGAATGTTGACTGGAAATGTCGAAAAGACTCGATGTCTCCCAAGGATGGCGGTTTTGACTACCTCCTCCGCCGAGGATGTTCTGTTCTGGTTCTTGTACCGTCAAGTCTGAGATGTTGAGGAATGATATAGTCCATTCCTCAGCCCTTCTCGCCCTTTAAGACACAATCTTGGTCTGGGCGGGAGTATAACACGATCAACACTCCCTTTCTTCACCGATCCAGTGTCTTATTGTTCAGCCGCTTGCAGCCAGCACTCTTGTCTTTGTCTTGAAGTGAAGCCAAATGAGGTGGGTCGAACGGATGCGGCGGTCCAGCGCGCGACAAAACAGACCGGGAAAATTCCGACTTGTATAGCGAACAAAGACAGACAAGATTGGATTCGTTTTGAGAGGCACCTTCAACTCAATGTATTGCTATATGTCATATGGAGACTGTACATGGTCTTCTCCAGAAAGAAAATCACCGCAATAAAGAATCAAAAATCCAAGCGTCAAATTTGCCTCACACCCAAGCCTTGGACCGGCTATCGTGGAAAGTCATTTTGTCCGATTCCATGTACGAGTAGAAAATTTTGGGTGGATAAAAACGACACTCGTCAGGATTGGCAACCAAGTGCGCGCATTGGCAATTGGCAATTGGCAATCGGCATTGACAAGAATTGGCAAAGATCCAAGCATTTGCTTTTGCGGTGTCGTGGGTGTCTAGGTGGGAGCCGCATTGCCCATATGCTTTCCACCAAGCCAGTCCTTTTGCCGGGCAGGCCGCGCACGGCAATGGGCTTCCGGAATGGCGTTGCGTCGCAAATAGATACTAGTAACAGGAGTGCGTGCAATGCTTAACACTTCCTCGAATGTAACCGTCCATGATCTCATCCTCCTCTATTGACCATTCGGGCTTTTTTAATTTAGACCGAGCTGACGACTGCCAAATGTACCCGGACCATCTGCGGCTTTTAACGTCAACCACCTTTTTGACCGAGTCTCGACCACTTGCTACGGACATGGCAGAGGCAGTACCCGTACCCGTAAGCGATGTGCAGATGAGTTAGGTACCTGAGGTTCTGAAAGGTGCGCTCGTCTCTCCGTAAGTATTCTCGCATGGTTCATTTGAGAACAAGCAAACTGTTGCCCAGGATTCGTCCGGCCTGTATCATTGGGAGACCATTCAGTCAGTGTTGTCGAGTTCACGCTTGACCAAATACAGGTAGAAAGGGGATTACATTAGAAGTGATATAGTCAAGGGAGTATCTTATCTGGATTCATCTTATGCTTTGTGCCAGAACCTCGCATGCACAGATTGCAAAACACTGAAAACCATCCGGAACTGAAAGAGACGCTTTCGCTTTACCTTGATACCAATGCGCCATATGCCTTTATTGATAGGATCACTGTGGTAGAACCAGCAGACCGTATATCTGTGGACGAACGAAATGGCGTTTCCCGATAGACACTGTATGCTAGAGGGTATATAAGGGCAAACATTGGAATATCCCTGTACAGAACACCACTGGGCGCGAGAGCGATTCAGCAGGTGAAGTTTGCAAATAATCCTCCGTCCTCACAAGTCGAAGGATATTGATACGCTGTCGTGCTGGAGGGCTATGGTAATCGGGGTGTTGGTGAAACATGTGGTGACAGGCAAAAGGAACTCTAAGGCTGGCATCTGCCAGATGGCCCTCACGTCAGATGTGAGCGTGCCAAAGAGCTGCTGCTTAATACAGCTGCGTAAGGGCCTCCTCTCCGAAGGAGTCTTCCTTGCATGATAAGGGATGCTAGCCTTAATCGACTGTCGCCTGAGAGAAGATTGGGCAATATTTGTTGCCCCTCGGCCTTCTTGCCCGAAGAACGACGGTTCCAAACATTCGTATCTCCAGTGACAAGGTCTGATGTGAGTGGCAGCTGTAAGATGGAGAGTTTCCGAGCGTCGTGGCCTCGAAGATTGTGCTTAGCAGGTCGGGCCTGAGTATCTTAGGGCTTCCCCAATGAATAATGGGATCCATAGTTGCTGTGGCATCAACGGCGTTCATTTTGGACATCAGCTGAAGTAGAGCAGCATCAGAAAGCAAAAGGCGATGAAACTGCCCAAGATGATTCCATCCCTTCGCCGTTTAGTGCCAATTCTGGCAATCAATCCATTCACGCCAGGTATCTGTGCTGCCGCACTCGTGATACGTCGGTTTATACTGGCCAAAGTCTCTCGCTGTATGCCGAAATTCTCGTTGATGGCATATGCCTGAGCCAACACGCCATCAATCACACTGTGACTCTGGTCTAACCGTGCTCGTTCTTGAAGCATATATTCTGCTTCGGCCTCGGCCGGATTCGAACTTCGGAATGCGTCGATGTCTGACCTGACATTGGCGAGGAGATGTTGACGATCTCGTGCTTCGGATATAGACGATTTGATGCGACGGAGTTCCTGTCGGTGTTCGCTCAGGACTTCGCGGTGTCGGGCGAGGTTGTTCTGTTTCAAGGAAGATGTGCTCAAGGCGCTCTCAGAGTCGAGAAGTCTAGATAGCTGCGCGATTAAGCTGTCTCGCTGTCGACCCTTGTCAGAACCTAATAGAGTGTTCGATGCGGCATCCTCACCTTCTCCAGCAGTTCCACGATTTCCGCCTCGTTCCTTTGTTCTTCCTCCGATGGTTTAGCAGGGAGATTCGGGGTTGAAGCGAATTGAGAATACGTGTGGAATAAGGCTTCGGTCTGCACGTGTTGTTAGGACTGCATCAACTCGGTGGTTGACTTGCACCCACCTGACTCTCCAGTGTCCTGATCTGTTGACGCAGTTGCGCCCATCCTCCTCCGGCTGCCATTGTAAATATTGTACCGAAGCGAGACAAGAACTGGCAGTAATGCGATTATGACTTCGTGCCCATTCGCAATGTGGACGCTTCCATGGCGGACGCCGTTAAGCAACCTGCATGTAGGGGATGGAACTTTAGGCATCCCCTGCATGTGAAGTTCGGGACAATGACGAGGCTCAAACGCAACGTTGACGCTAACCTCAATCCGTGCACAGGACTTGCTGCTTTCCATCACGTGCGGAAAAGTAACTCTTGGCATTCGTTCCACACATTGCGAAAATTAGTCTCGTCGTCCAACGGCATCGACTTTGCGATACGACTCCTCTTCTCAACCACCCACCAAGTTTGACGTCGACAAGGTCTCAATACCAGCCAAGATGGTACGCCAGTTGCTATCCTGAAATCGTGCGCACCGTGAAATACTAACGCTTGGGTATAGTCGACCAATGCCAGAGTCAAGCCCGGCCAGCTATGGAGCAAGGGCAGAGATGATTTGAAGAAGCAACTGGACGAGCTGAAGACCGAGCTGGGCCAACTCCGCGTCCAGAAGATTGCAGGCGGTGCATCCTCGAAACTCAACAGAATGTACGTTTGCTCAACGAGCGTCTTGGACGGCGAAAGCTGCGATGGGGAAGAAGGAGACAGAATGCTGACTGGTTGGGAATACAGACACGACCTTCGCAAATCAATCGCCCGAGTCCTCACTGTCATCAACGCCAACCAACGACACCAACTGCGCCTGTTCTACGCAAAGAAGAAGTACCTCCCTCTCGATCTTCGACCAAAGCAAACTCGTGCCATCCGCCGACGATTGAGCAAGAAGGACGCCAGCAGAACCACTGAGAAGCAGAAGAAGAGATCGACACACTTCCCGCAAAGAAAGTATGCTGTCAAGGCTGAGGCGTAAATGAGTTGAAGACTATGATAGCACAAATTTTACGGAAGTGGGTGCCATTTCAAGCCGTTGTGCGTACTTCAGGGTTGGGACCAATTCGAACGGTGTTGCCAGGTTAATTCCTGAAATTCGCGCTTGAGACATCAACTTGCGCAGCATAGTTGCGGAATAGGCATGCCATGGAACGCTGAATTGCGAGGTATCCGCGTCTCGTCAATTCTTCATCGCAAGAACATGAAATATCAAAACTCTTGAAAGCACCGAGAATTCAGTTCATTCGCTTTACCTTCGACCGGAGGAACTTCTGACGACCCCTCGTGGTCTAGCTGATGTTATGAGACAGATCTATGACTGGAAAGCCGGACGGTGTCAGCACGGTGACCAGACTACATTGATGAATATCGCTCGTGATATCGAATCTCCCCAGATCCCGGAAATTCAAAAGCACAGATTGCTCCTGGCAGCGCCAGCATCTCCGTTCCCAAAATCCATGAAGAGGATGCTTCTCCAGATGTTGGTAGCTGTGCTGCAAGTCCATATCCAAACGCTCCCCTTCAGCTCTCACCACTATACTTCTTCCAAGGCTCAATGACCCAATTGCCATCACAGACACATTTGGTCAGCAGCGCACCGACCGTCTTGCTCAACCAGTCCGGTGGCGGCACCACAATGTCCGCGCTGAAACTTCCGCATCGTAGACACCGTCTTACAATCGGCTCATCCGTCCCACCAGGCTCCAACACTCCCTTGAGTATGGGCCTCTTCCTATGCACATCATAAATGACCCTCCTCCCCTTGACATCGTCAGGCAGCTTCCCAAGCACATCATGATTCAAGAAGACATAGTCCAAATCCACCCGGTCCGTAAACAACTTTAACCTGTCCAGCAACATCTTCGCCCTCAGCCCAGCCTGACTATTAAATAACTTGGTCAGCAAAAGCTTGATCGTGCCCTGGTAGGACTCCGGCACGACGCCCGTAGCCATCATTTCGAGCTGTCGCACCGTCGTCGCGGCAATGTCGCCATCAACATCACCCGCTGCAGCCCATCTAAACTCCAAAATCGCCTCAATAGCCTGAAAGGTAATCCCTTTGCCCGTGGTGTGCTGCTGAATCGTCTGCAATACCTGTAATTGATGCCGCGTCTTGGGCTCCGCGTTCTTCGCGTACGCGCGGACAGCTCTGATGAACGCGACCAGGAAGACCCTCGAACAATGAATATTCAAAACCAGCGCGACAAGCCCCTGGCTGCCATCCCCCTTGACATCGCCCAGCCGCCCGGTCTTGCTGTCGAACATTTCAGGGTTCGTCTCACGATCACTGACTTCTAGGATTGCGCTGATGATCCATCGGATCACCGCCAACCCCCAGCGGATGTTCAGACATAGCATGTCCGTGTAGTCCTGGGACACGGTGAGGCTAGCATGCTGCACATCGCGCAGGTTCATGAACAGCAGTGTCGCCGTGTGGCGGATGTTACTCGCCACCCAGGCCCACTGGGCGCTGAGCGACCAGCACCCGACTCGTCCGTCGGTGGTTGTGATCGATGTGAGCTGGGGACTGTATGCGACGAGGAGCGCGTGGTAAGCCATGACGCGACCCATGACTTGTTTGTGGAAGATTCGCTCTAGCTCGGACCCTTGCGTCTTCTCGTTGATGAATTCTGTATCTCTAAAGAGTGTTCGGTACATGGCCATCACCACTGACGGTAGAGTGTCGTGCGGAAGGGTGTGTAGTGCACACATCAGCACGTCGTCAATGCTCGCGTTGCTCCAGCAGGCACGGGCGAAGGCGAGGTTCAATGCGGCAATGGCGGCGTCGAGGTGTGGGTCGAGAGGTTGCTGAGTCGGGCCTTGGACCTGGAATTCCATTGCAGCAAGCTGGGTTTTGTCGTCGTTGCCGACATCAGCCCTAAGGCATGCGTTGATCGAAAATGCCGGAGAGTATATGTTGGTATAAGGATAAGTGAATCCTGATTGCGCCATTGAGGCGGTTTCTGTAATAGATGCGGCATAAGAAAGAGGAGAGAAGTCATCTGAACTTAAGAAATCGGTACGATTTTCCGACGTTGTTATGACGAATGCTTGTATCCCGTCAACATGATGAACTGTGACAATGGCTTGTTCGGCCTTTTCTAGCTGGGCTTGAATGGTCAGGATGGGAACATGGCCAGTCATGCCAGAGCCTTTAGTGGGCAAACTCTCAAAGAGGGGATGGAGTTTCTGCTCAACAGATGTGAGTGTCCACTTCTTGATCATACTGCCGGCAAGGTACCCTGGATCGCCGATATTCACGGTTTTATTGATGCCTGTGAGGATCGCGACAACAGCTGGTTGTGCAGAAGGTTCCTTTTCGGCCTCCGGGCTATGCATCAATTCCAGGTGACTGAGATGCCACGAATCTGGGTCATAGAGGTCGGGCATAGTAGGTGATCCTGGTGGTTGAGCGAACACCTTGGTGGAAACGAATTCGAAGCTCAAAGCAGGAAGGTTATTCTCACTGAGCTTTAATGGGTTCCAGTCGATCGACATGTAGCAAACCGAGATCTCGCCTTCCAAAGAGTGCACCGCAATCATCATTTTCTGGTCTGCGGTCAGGGTGAGACTTGCGTGGCTGTAGAGCATATCGTTTGTGGTTGACAAGTGTCCGGCAGATCTGAGATACTGCCCATCGTTTCGTTGATACCAAAAGGCCACTGTACCGGAGCGATGCACCACCACAAGACCGCGTGAGAAGAATGGACCGAGCGGTTTTGCTCTGGAGTTGGTATGCAGCCATCTTGTGTCATTCTTGGTGGCATGAGTGACAACATTTCGTGGTCTCTCCTGACGGTCTTGGTTCAACCAGGCCATACCAATGATCTGAGCGCTGTCATGAATCTCATCGAGGTTGTTAGGCTTCCCGAGCATGAACCGATTTAATGCTAGGTGGGAGCAGTGGTAGATGCATAGTCTCCCCTTCGCATCGACAATTGCAAGCTCGAGTCCGTGGCCGCTGAAAAGAAGGCCGACAGCGTCCTCGAACAGAGTAGGTAAGGTAACTCGCTCGTAGAGTTCCCAGGATTTAGACTCACAGCTGAAACGAAGGCACCCTACCCGAACCTTCGAGCTATCATCTGATATCGTTGCAATATGTCCGAGTCTCGACCATGCTACACGTTCCTGGTAGCCGCAAAACCATCTTCGTTGCAGCTGTTCGATGATAGTCGGATCTGGGGGAGGCCCAACATTCGCAGCCGCATTCAGACCATTGGTCGGATCAAGTTGTTGAATTTGCTGCTCAAGGGTATTCTGATCAAAAAATGCCTCTGAGGCAAAGTCGTCCGTTTGTTCTAGCTGATTTTGTTTAAGCGGTTCCAATTGCTCCATGACCGCCTCTGACAACTCATAGTAGGAGTCGTCTCTCGGTTGTATCTGCTGCTCGGGGATAGTAGGATCAAATAGCGATGCCCAGTCTAGCTGCTCTGGTCGAATTCGAGCGAACTGTTCAGTGAATAGGCCAGACTCATTCTACGAGTCTTTGTCCATATCCATTTTGGCACGTTTTCTTCCGAGATATTTTTTTCAAGGACCAATGAGAGACAGTGGCGGAGTCTCAGCGCAATGGCGAGGCAATGCGACGTGATGCGCTTGCATAAATTTGTCGAGCGCGTGAAGATATGAATAATGTCACCTTCAACTGTGAAGCCTTCACGGGCGGCGAGGCAGAAATTCCGTTTGAAGTCGTGGAAGTCGTGGGAGCCGAGTGGAGCTGGCCTCGTGGCTCCAGTAGCTTGTCTGAGCACCGGACGAGGCAAGCCACAGGGCTCGTTCTGGTGGTAGCCGGGGTAACAGTCGACAGCCTGAATTCTTGCGAGATGATGCAAGGATCTCTTCAAATATGGAACATGCAGATGCTCGGGTTGGTGCTAAAGAGCGTTGTATGGTTGCCAAAAGGCTGATATGTCCATAGGAGACCTTTTGTCAAGCTGATCAGACAGACTTGGTGCTCACGTTAGAGAATGGACTTTTGTACTGGAGTTCCGTGATACTGCAATGTGTGACGTTTCCGGTCGGGCAGCCATGCAAGGCACCAAGTTGATGCCCATCCTTGCCTAGTGAGGCCTATGGAGCCCTAAAAATTAGACCGTAGACAGGCGTCGACAGGCGACCACCGCCCATGGTCAGCCTCTTTTAGCCGCCCCCAGAGCCCGCCAGAGCCCAGTTCCTTTCTTGGGTACCCGTAACCACCACTGACCTCGACCCCAAGACTTCCTCTTATTGGTCCAATTCTTGCCTTTGTTGTTTCGAGTCCTCGTTTCGCTTTGTGTTGCGCATCTCGTCGGCAGTCCGGCTGCTGCAATTGTTGTGGGTTCATGGCTGTTTTTGGTGGATGTTTTGCATCTGCTGTTGTTCCCTCTCCCGCTCATGCAGCCGCTGACGCTTGCTTCTCCCTCCACTCATCATCTCGCTCCCAAGTGAATCCAAGGCAGGGTCCCCCAGATCACTGGACAGATCCCAGTTCCAGCCTCATCGCAAAACTGCGCCTCTCATTCTTCTCTCAGCTCACCATCACCTCACTTGACTCTGGCGGCCAACTCTCACTCATTCTTCATCAATCCCATACCTCGGCGGGCCCTTATTAACACCTTATTCGAGTCGCAATTTGGTCACCATCTCAACTAACAATTTTAAACCCTCGACGTTGGTCGCTCCTTCCTCTACCCAAGTCATGCGATAGATCACTCACCACACCGCACAACGACAACAACAACCATGGACACCGACGAGATTTCAGATTTATCCTCTCCCCTAAGCTCTATACCAAGCTCTCCACTCAGTTCTCCTCCGAGTTCGCCGGTCTTGCCTCCTGGCTTTCAGGTTCTCACTCCTCCACCTTCACAGCATGCCGGTGACGATATGCCTCCTGCTCGCAAACGCAGAAAAATCGAACCGAGAACAAGAACCACACAACACCTCGATCTCACTTCCGACACTGCGCAGTCAGACTATGATCGCACAGATGCTCTAGATACACTACTCAAAGCTCTGCGAAACAGGAAAAAGATTGTTGTCATTGCAGGAGCAGGGATTTCTGTCTCAGCTGGAATCCCTGATTTCAGATCTTCCCATGGCCTGTTCAACAGCCTCAAAGGCGAGCACAAATTGAAGAGCTCCGGAAAAATGCTGTTCGATGCTTCAGTCTACAAGGATGACCACTCCACCTCGAGTTTTCACGATATGGTGCGGAAACTCTCCAAGATGTCTGAGAACGCCAAGCCGACTGCTTTTCACCGTTTTCTCGCACGCCTGTCAGTGGAAGGGCGATTGCTGCGGCTATATACACAGAATGTGGATGGTTTAGAAAGCTCTCTTCCGCCCCTTGCAACTCAAGTACCCCTTAATCACAAAGCGCCATGGCCGCAGACTATTCAGCTACATGGTGGGCTCGAAAAGATGATGTGTCAGAAATGCAGACACATCTCCGACTTTGAGGCGCACCTCTTTGACGGACCAACCCCTCCTCTGTGTCCTCAGTGCGTCGCTGCCGATGCGCTCCGAACGAAACATGCTGGCAAGCGAAGTCACGGCGTTGGGAAATTGCGACCGAGAATTGTTCTCTACAACGAGCACAATCCAGACGATGAGGCGATTGGAGCAGTGACTACAGCTGACTTTCGAACAAGACCTGATGCAGTAGTTGTGGTGGGAACAAGCATGAAAATCCCGGCAGTGCGCAGAATTGTTCACGAGATGTGCCAGATCGTCCGAGATCGCAGAGAGGGCACCACGATATGGATCAACCGAGATCCGGTTCCGCCAGGAAAAGATCTCGAAAATTTGTGGGATCTGGTTGTGAAGGGCGACAGCGACGAGGTCGCACGTCTGGCAGCCTTGCGGGAATGGGATAATCCAGCCGTCGATCTGGTCGAAAATTACACCACCGCCGATTTGGAGAGGGTCAAATCAAGTCAAGGACAAATAGAGATTGTCATCCCGACCTCCCCGAAGAAGGCTGAAAAGAACGTCAAAGACAAGCCTGTCCAGCGGTTACTACCTTCTGTCGAGGTTCACTCAATGACACCCCCACGCAGTCAGAACGGCGGTTCACCCCGAAAGTCATCGGAAGACAGACAGACAGTTTCTTCGTCGCCTCTGCGTATCAAGCTCAAAGTTGGGGAGCGAAGCAAGCAGGCAGCAGCGGCACAAGTCAAGAATCCAGCAAGCACTGGAAGATCTATTGCCGATGTATTAGGCGGCAAGGAGAATCCTAGAAAGCCGGACCACAAGCCCAAAACTTCACTTAACGGGAACCCAAAAGTCACCAAAATCCGAGCATCGATGAATTCTCGAAATCTCTTGACCCAGCAACGCATCAGTGGCAAGATCACTAAATCTACGGTATCGGTAGAGATTACGCAATCATACAAGAAGGCTGCACCTGAGCCGTTATCACCACGACGGGATTCCAACGAGATGCTGATTCCACCTCAGAAGTCCGGCTACTCGAGCGTGGAAGTCAGTCCAGCGCCAGAAACGCCTCCTTCGATGAGCGGAGAATGGAGGAACAGCGAAACAATCTCTCCCACAGGACGGATACCATCGGATATGGTTCGATTATTGAACTGAGGAGGCACAATCATGATCCCCTCTTCTCGATGCCCCGGGCGTTCAGAGTTATCGCAGCTCCACGAACTGATTGTCATGCCCACCATCATGTGCCGATGCACGAGAGCTTTGATAGAGTGGAACCTGCAACCCTTGACAAGAGCAGTTGAAAGGGGTGCGTGCAGAACGACGTCGTATTTGTGGTTATACTATGGTCTGTCATGTCTTGAGATGCGAGACAGCATAACTTGGCTTATCTTTTAGCGATTGCATGCATACAAGGAAGGGCCACACATGAGCCTGGGAAAATGGGCTTCAGGCTAGTGGAGAGTCATACTCGTGCATTTTACAGTGGCTGGATGATATGGTAGCATGGCTTGGATTTTAGCAGAGCATGCAACAGTATCCTAAAAGCATAGAATACTCCGGAGCTGGACTACAACCACTCCTAGTCCGAGATATACACCCGACATCATTCCCTTTCTTGGCTCAGGCTTCTAAGAAACAGTGAACAAAACATGTTCATCGGAAAAGTACTGCAGCTAGGGGAAAGTCAGTCCTGCCACAGGGACACGACCGATGAGAAAATGAAGTTAGGAAGACCATTTAATATTCCAGGAAACTGCAAGTATCTGCAATATTACATACATGGTGTCTCTAGAATTGCGACTCCTTGACGCCGAGCTCCTGGATATCGCCGTTCCATTTCCGCCTTTTCAAATGCCACGCCGTAAGTATCGTGAGCGTATATATAGTAGCTGAATAACAAAGGAAAATGCTGGCTCATCAACGTGTCGTCCTCGATCATCAAATTTTCCGTTCACAGCGCCTGGCCAAGTCCCATTTGCGGATATCTGTCTCCTCCCGCGAGATCACTTGCCCTCAGCCTTCTCGCTTCTTTCGGACCGCCGCTTCCTCCAATTCCTCCGATCCCCGAATCACGCATATAATTGCCACTGTTCCTTGGGCTCGAACTCCGTCTCTGTCCCTGTTTCTGCCTCTGCCAGCCACTCGGCATCCCAGAACTCATCCTCCAATTCGAGTCAAAGTCGTGCGGGTGGTCAAATGCAGGGGCAAAGTCCGCGCCGTCCAAGGACATCAACGAACTCGTGTTATTCACCCTCGGTAACGGCGGGGGCGTCGGCGTGCTATCCCTTCGCGCTGCTTTTGGCGGATCGTAGTCAACCTCATACTGTCCGCTCTCACGCCGAGGGACATTCATGTGCGGGTAGCCGTTATCGCCGACTACGCTCTTGTCGGGCATCGAGTTCTGGGCTGCGAAGGAGCCGTAGTGGTCTGCCCCAGCCCCTGGGGGGTAGGTATCAAATGGAGTATCGTCGTATTCGAAGCTATATCGGTTACGGCTGTTGCTAGGGCTGCCGCCACTGCGGGTGCGGGAGCGGCGGCTTGGTAAAGCGTTCACGCCTCGGGCCTTGCGTAGTGACTCGGGTCGGATTTCGCTGGACAATGGGCTGGGAACGGCCGGGCGGTTGGGATTGTTGAACATCGGAGCGACAGTGCCCGGACCGCTGTCGCGCCGAGGGCTGCGGGCGGGCGGGGCAGGGGGTAAAGCGGAAAAGGCTTGTTGTGGTTGTGAATCGTGCTGACCACGGATGAGTGGTTGCTCCGGTTCGTCAGCCAAAGGGGGTTCGACAGCAAGGACATCGTGGTAGGGATTGGTCGGGAGGTCGTCGCTGTAGGAATTGCGGTTGTTTGAATGTGCCGACGACGCGGACTGGTTAGAGTCTTTGCGCTGCCTTGTTGACGACTGGTCTTTAGGACTCTGGCTGCGGGGCTGGGTATGCTCGCTGCTTCGCCTTCCCGATTGATGACGGTCGTGCTGGTGTGCGAGAGCTACGCCGGCAGCGGCCCCTGCTGCAAGTTCGGCCGCGTCCAGGCTTCGGTGGTGGCCATGCCCAGAGCCAGCGGGCGCGTATTCCTGGTCGAAAGTTGCATTGGCCCTGGCGGCGTCCCGACCAAAGCTACGCTGGCTTTCACCACTATTCCGTGCAGGAAACTTAGGTAAAGCAGCTGCTTCGGCGGCAGGGTCAACAGGGGACACTGGCGAATAGGGCCATGCTTCACTGTTGTTCACATAGTTGACCGGGACTGGTTTTCTATGGATCTGGCGAGGAACTTGAGGCTCGGCGGTTTTCTCGCCGCGGGGACTGTTCTCGACCCTTTTGTGGTTCTTCTTGTTGTGGTCATGATGCATCAAGCCTGCCCCGACGGCAGCTCCAGCTACACCTGCGGCACCCGCGTCCTTCTTGAATGTAATAGGTGTAGCGCTGGATGTGAAGCCTTTGGGCCAGCTTGTCGGTCTGGCGACTGCTACCTCTTTCTCATTCAGAAAAGGCTCATCGCCCGGAACCATTCCATCGGTCAGACCGGCTCGAGAGTTCGGTGCAGTCCTCCTGGGTGCAGGTGGGACGGGCACGAAAGGATTCTCAAGATCATCATAATTGCGGAAGGCTGGATGCTCCGACATGAGAGGTGCAGAGCCAGAGGCACCCAGCGCATGATGCGAAGAGTTCTTGCTCTCGGGAATGTCTGACTGCCGGTTCAGTCTCCAGCTTTCAACTTCGTCGTCGCCGGGGGAGAGTGCACGATGACGTGGCAACTCGCCACGCCGACGTCTCCGGCATAGCAGTACAGCCAAGATGAACAGCCCAACAGCAAGAGCGCCCAGCACCGTGCCTAGGATAATTGCTAACTTGTGGTCGTGGTTCGTTCCGGATCCTCTTGACAGCGGCGTGCTCGTCTCGGCCGTCACTCCCACTACTGAAGATGTCCCCAAAGCCGACGGTGACAGAGACGTAGCAGTTATTGAAGATATGTGTGAAGAAGTCGCAGAGCTCGAATGTAGAGTTGACGTCGAGGCTGAAGACGAGGTCGAGGACGAGACCACAGAAGTAGCTGAGCTTGTTGATGGAGTGTTCGTTGCGGTTGTAGTCGGTGACTCGGATGTTGTTGAGGCTTCGACTGTTGAGGAAGAGTCTGTTGTACCTTGGGAGGCTGCCGAGGCGACGGAGGATAGTATTTGAGTGACCTCCGTATAGACTGAGTATGCCTCGGAGACAAAGATACTCAACAGGTCATCATTTTGCGCCGCGACCACGGGTAGTAGACATGGTACAACCACGAAAATCGTAACAGGCTTCATTGTCTCAACACCAATGCTTCAAAACCTGATTAGGATTTGCGATTCCCTGTCAACCTCCTCTCTGCAATGAAGTCTTGCTATGCGGGCACACGATGTTTGATTGAAGACAGCAGAAGTCAGCAGCAACCAGTAATGCACGCCATGGCGATACTTGCGAAGAGAACAAAGAGCAGTGTTTTTTGAGACGCAATCGTCACAGTAGTTTTTGAACCATGCCACCTACCTGCATTGATATGCATCGCTGCCGATCTTTCAATCGTAAAGCCTACGCCTCACAAGGGTCTCACGAGGGTCTCTGGAGCCCTGGGCGGCAGATACATGGTACAGCGGTGCGCTCGCTAAAGCATGGTGAGCAGGTAGTCAACAAGCATCATGGCCAGTAGGATGGCCTTCTGACGTTCTGGAACAGACCGGCCGGATCTGATTGCCATTCTTTTGAGGATAGTTCCGAAGCGATCCTGGGACAGGCGTTGATCACATATATCCGAGGGAAGAGTTTCATGATGTGAGTGGATGGGAATTTGAAGTCTGGATGGGCGTAGGAGACAGAAAGACGGCATCATAGGACAAGTTGTGATGATCTTTATGCAGGGACAACTCGTTTCCTGTGGCGTGAGTGGTTCGTTTTGTGTGGCTGCGTGGCGGTGCAAGACTGTCTATCGGGCTAGAGACCTAGAGAAGCACCAGTGGCAAAACTCGACCAACATCTCCAGGGTTTCAAACCACTACCCAGGATCAAGAGCTATCATTTGAAGAACGAGAACAAGACGTTGGACATGGCCGCCCGGAACAGCATCTCCCGGAGTGTTCCTGGTGGATGGGCTGACCCTGCGCTTTGTCGACCCAAGCCCACATACTCGAGCTCTCCATGGTCATGCATGGTCAGTTAAAGATGGGCAAAATCGGATCGGCGACAAAAGGCATTAGTATTTTTAGGTACATGCTTTGGCTAAAGTGTGTTTTTCTGCATTTCTCCGGCAAGCTCAGTAACTATTTGCGGCAAGTCGACGCTGCGGGATGAAATAGATGATGTGCTTGGACGGAATCGTGGGCTTGCTTCTGATTCACCACGTTTCGTATGCCTGGTCGGTCTGTTGCCACGAGTGCCCTATGCAGTATTGATTAGCATTTGATTGTATCGGACAAGAGTCTCGCGGGAATCTACCGTCTACTCGTAGATGATTGCGCAGATGAGTCGCGCGAGTCTGATGTACGAGGCGATGGTAGTAGTGGAAGGGCAGTCCATACTTATTGTCTGACTAAATGTTTGATCCATGTCGCAGGTAGCATCTTAACGAATCGGTAGATGAAAGGAGTAATATTTTCCTCTGTCAGACTTCCAATTTAGAGAGACGAAGACACTTACCGCCCGGATGGCGGGCAGTTGAGAGGTTGGATTTTGCGCTGTCGGACTCGCCGCCGGATGTTATAATAGAAACATAGACTACATCGTGATTGCTCTCTTGGTCATCTGTTGTTCAAGGCTGTTCCGTCAAAGTCCGCCGGACCGCCGTGATGTACTACCCACACGGGGACGGAGTCAAGCCCTCCAGACCCAGGGAGATACCCAATTTCACGCTGTCTGCTTCAGTTCGACATTGATATATGCACGTGATTGGGCGGCTTGTTCAACCGGTGAGTGTTTGGGTGAGCGTCTCCCACTTTCTCCTTATCTCTGATAAAGTGTTCCAAGACCACCGAGGCCTATGTCAGGTGATCAGTGTACCATAGTAGTCATGACCATAGTACCTGTGGAACCAGCTGACGGATGTGCCATTCCTGAAATCATACGTCGGACTAGATCAAAAGGGCAATAGCCGGCTGCCTTGATTGCAATGCAGCCAATAAATCACCACAACACAAGGACCAAGGTTCCACTAGGCTCAAGCCAAAATCGTCCCCCGACTGTCAACACTTCCCGGTGATGTGCTCAGCATCCACTCTTTGCTCACAGGCTCTTCCTGCCACTGGGTTCTGGGCCGTTTGCTGGCCGCCCCCCTTCCACTTCCACTCCCTTGCCTGCCCACCTGCCCTTCCTCCTCGCCTTTCCCCTTCCCTCCTCTCCTTCTCTCCCTTGCTCTTGCTTTCTGCGCCTCTGCGGCAGACCTGCACCTCCCTAAACTTATCACTTTACAACTCACCTGTACTCTTTGTTTGCTCGTACCACTTCTCGCCTGCCTGCCTGCCTGCCTGCCTTCCCTCACAACGGATTCTTTCCACCATTTCTTCCTGCTTTACAATTTTAATCTCCTCTTCCTTTTGCCGGTATCTCTCGCCACCATTCGACCTGTACACTTTACCTTCCGAATCTCGGGAACGTCTGTCTGCCATTAGGGATCCGCTGATCCGCTTATCCGCATCTTCTGCGTCATTCATTCCACTCCCAACGACCATCTGTCCTCTACTCCGATCGACATCGACCTTTCTTGCCTTCCCTTGACGTCTCACTATTCTCACATTCGCTATTCTCAGTTACTCTGGCGCTGCGCGCTCTTTGTTACACCATTATAATCCTTGTAATTCACGACGAGATCGCCTGTACCCCATATATCTGTATTTGAACCGCCAACCAGACCGAACTACCTTCATTTCAGTTCAACCCAGTCTGTCTAAGCGTTGGGAATCGTTGTCGTGAATCAGAAGACTTGCAAACAACGGAAGCTATTGTCTGAGGATATTGTTGACGAAAGCGTACGGCAGAAGGATAGAAACATATGGGCAGTGGCGGAACTTCTAGTCTGCAATGACTAAATGGTCCAGATGATCAATCTGAAAACGCCGAGACTTTCACGCGTTGTACCGAGGAGCGCTCAAACATGTTGCGCCTGCTTTCCTGGACAGGTTGTGACAAAGCCGCCTCTCCAGAAATGAGAATGTTTGTTCCCAAACAAGACTCTTCAGGTTCCGGTGCCATCACCATGCCTTCCAAGCACAAGCGGAAACAGTCTGGCGATCAGCAAGGTCAGTCAGAGAGGAAACGGGCCAAGGTTGCGGAACGCAGCAACCAAAAACCTGCCCTGATAAGTTCTGCCCATGCGCCGTCCATGTCCAGCGAAGTACAGACAAACAATGCTTCGCCAAGCGCGAGCGAGTCACCCTCTTTTCTACCCACTCCCCCAGATATCAAGATGGAGGACACTGAATTAAAGGATGTGAGTTTGGACAGCAAGGAGACACCTGCTCCGACGGACGCTGTGGCGGCCAAACGCCTCGAATCCATACGCGACGTCATTCAAACTCAAATCAGCCTTGAAGTCCTGCTCAAACACAAAGAACTTCGCCTCATTGATCAAGAAATTGCAAAATGTCAGGCGTCGTTGGAGCAGTTAAGGAGGTGTAGAGAGATACCTTACCCAGCTACTCAACAGCCTTCGCTGCTGGTAAGCAACGGAACTGGTGCTGCTTTGCGCACTGCCTTCCCTACGCCGCTTCCTCAGTCTCCTGCTCCTTGGGGTGTGACCGACGGTCCTTACTCGCGTCATTATGCAAAGTGGCTCCTTCCAGATACTCGGTTCGATGGCGGGGTCGAGCCAGAAACCTTGAGCAGGGTTCCAGCCGGCAAAGCCCCTATGAAATCAAGGTCAATGAGAGGAAGCTTTGAGATGCCCCCAACATCAAGCAATTCGCGTTCAGGTCGAGGCGGGAAACTGAAGGCCTTGCCACCTGGATATGGTCAGCCTAAGGAAAAGGCCACAGGGCCTATGATCGTCAAGCGAAAGTCGGATGGCCTGACCGTAAAACTGATCTGTCCGGATTGTGGTAGACATGATTTCGGAAGTGCTCAGGGCTTTATCAATCATTGTCGTATCGGACATGGCAGGAGTTTTGCTAGTCACGATGCAGCAGCTGATGCTTGTGGAGAGCCGGTGGAAGTTGATGAGTCTGGAGCAGTCATTGGTGCCGAACCTACCGCGACGCCGACAACAGGAAACGTTCACCCACTTATCCGTTCTGCGAAGCTACTGCAACCTTCGCCGCCTAAGAATGGTTCCCAACTCCCGAAGTCCCCTCCACCCGACCCGGCCAGGACGAAAGATGTGTCTCCTGATTTTAAGGGATCAGTTTTGACGCCGAACCTTTCAGACCTGGTTAGAAGCCGAGGATTGGGGATCGATCTAGAGGGCATGGTTTCCGAGGCGAAAACTAAAGTCGAGCTGCCTGATTGCGGTTCCGACGAGGATGAAATGGATGTGGATATCCCCATGCAAACTACAGCTCAAGGCCGCCATCCACAAGTCGCAGGATCCAAACAGCCGCCAAGATCGACCAAATCTCCAATATCTTCACCATTGCTGAGCACAAACATGTCAAGGACACCGAATACGCGCGCAGAATTGCCGCAATATGATGGAAGTGGCGATACTCTCGTTCACCACCGTCCTAGAGGAATGCATCTTCCAATGACACAGCCCCAGGCCACTGATCTGCAACCATCGGATCCTTCGCCGACCAGCGAGTCTAACCAAGCTCCCAGCCTCGTCGATGATGACGAAGAATACGAACCCCATTCTCCGACTAGCAGCTCGGTGTCTGACGAGCACGACGATGGGGAGGTGGAATTCGAGATCCAAGGGGACGACGACGATGCTCGGAGTGTTCTGCATGGACCGGAGTTCCATCCTACTCAACCGAGTTGCGCTCAACCGGCCAGACCTACCACTCATGTCAGACGGCCTTCGGCTATACGACGGCATGGAGAGGAACGGGAAGAGAAGCATGTCAGCTTTGTAAGCCCGAGTCCTGCGCGGGATATTCCGACGGCTCGTCAAGGCGGAGATGGGAGAAAACGCAGGACCTAGCGCTAGAACAGAGAGGTTTCGATTCTCTAGACATCGGTTGTTTGAAGAATTATGTGCAGCATTTTCGGAGTCTCCTGGAGGAGTATGTGTTCGTACTCGGCAAGCACGACTGTAAGGCGTCAGCCAGAGCCTTTGGGTACAGAATGAGTGACTGGCCTGGAGAAGGACTGCAGTATCGTGATTGTATGTTGACCATAGTCACGAGATGTGTGAGCGATAGAGGCAGTGCCAAGTCAAGCTTTGTGCTTGCGATTCAATATGAAAGACTCAACTCTATGAAGTGTTTTGATCCATAGCGAGCCAAGGTTGTGAATTTCGGTCCTTTGACCCCCAAGCTGGTGGGACCTTCGCAAGGCTGAAGAATCGTACCGTAGCGTGGGCGGCCTCGTAATTGCGTCAGATGTTTCTGGAATCGCCAAGGCTCATTCAAATGCTCATCTCATTGTTTGCTTGCTGTCTGGTAGCTCGCGAGTCTGGCCTGTGAATTCGGTTGTCTGATATACCCGTCTCTCTGCTCTTCGTGTGTCTATTGCTGCACTGCTTAGGCAGCCCTCTACTATTGCTCCTAATCGCAACATCTCTTCCACCGGTCGTGTCTAGTGAGCGCAAGGACACTCAACCGAGATGGCGCAGAAATGCGTGCACAAGGGATGCGGGAGGATGTTCACAGACCCAGATGAGGAATGTGTTTATCATCCAGGACCGCCGGAATTTCATGAAGGACAGAAAGGTGAGAACGACCCCATCGGCTTCATCCTTTCACACGAGACATACGCCCGATCTGGTATTAATTCTGAATAGGCTGGAAATGCTGTAAACCTCGTGTTCTGACCTTCGATGAATTCCTCGAGATCCCACCCTGTACGAAAGGCAAACACTCTGCCACAGACGACACACCCGCACCTCCAAAACCGAATGCAGTTGAGGCTTCAAATATCGTCGCTGCGGCGCCCATGCCTGCACCAATCCCAGTCACAAGACCTATCTCTACGAGTCTCACAGTTGCCCAGCAGCCTACTCCATCTACGACACCTAAACCCGAACCACCTGAAGACGAATCCGACGATCCCCATGCCCAGATTCCACCAAACGCAATCTGCAAGAGACGAGGGTGCGGCAAGTCCCGAGACGACAAGGTTCCCCGAGACGAGGAGACGTGCATATATCACCCCGGCGTGCCTTTATTCCATGAAGGCAGCAAGGGCTGGACGTGCTGTAAGCGGAGGGTTCTCGAGTTTGACGAGTTCCTGAAGATCGAGGGGTGCAAGACCAAGAAACGGCACTGCTATGTGGGAAAGCCGAAGAAGACGATGGACGGGTCACCGGCGGAGGAAGAAGAGGTGCTCGAGAACGTCCGGAACGACTTCTACCAGACGACAGGGAGTGTGATTGTGAGCTTTTACCTGAAGAAGATTGACAAGGAGAGGGCAAAGGTCGAGTTCAAAGAAGGCGGGACAGAGATCGAGCTGAATTTACCGACGAGTGATGGAAAGCGGTTTACGAGTCTGGTGCCATTGTATGCGGAGATAGTGCCTGAGAAGAGCACATTTAAGATCATGGGGACGAAGCTGGAGATGGAGCTTGCGAAGAAAGAAGCGACTGGCTGGCCGACGTTACGAAATGATGAGAAGGGAACGGGCGAGAGGATTCAGATTGGACGGGCGGGAAGAGTCTGAAAAGAGGAGTGTTGGCGGTCCAACTGAACAGAAGGAAACCAAATGGAATGAGCTGGGGAGTGGTCAACAAAAGGAATTACGACGCGATGATTGCAGGTCGGATCTTGTGTGAAGGAGCAAATTCCTCAGAGCATAGCGAGGCGCATGGTAGTGCGACAAGAATCCTGCCAATTCGGAGTTCTGATGTATATTATATGTTGAACGTCAAACTCGATTGCTAGAAAAAGTATCTAGATCAGCAGGAAAGTGTGTTCAGGTCCTTCGCGACACGCCCACAATTGCATTTTGCCTGTGCCAAATTCTTGTCTAGTCCTCCATCACTGCCACGAGCTCATTTCGTGCCAACGGGGTGTAGATATTCAGTTCGCTCTTTGGTTTGGAACTTTTCATCTTTTTTGAGATATTGTGATGTTTGTAGCAACTCCTCCACGGCTCCACGCTACTGCCTAGCATGAAGCCATAATGTGTTGGGAAAAAGGACGATGCATCATACGACTTTCTGCGAAGCCGGGAACGGAAGGAGATCCATGGTGAATCGAAAAACCCTCAGCAAGCCACCGTAGTGGAGCTCCGGTTAAGTGTTTACATGGTAATGTAACACCTCTACTGATGATGAGAAAAGGAAAAAAAGAAAAAGGATTAAAGCTGAGAAAGCGCAGGACGAAATTTGTATGGCAGTCGGAGGGGAGGCTTGGCGGTGAAACCGAATCGGGATATAATTTGCCGCTGCTTTCAACTGTTGAACAACGGCAAGAATACACGACTCACGTGGCTGTCCGACTACGCGCCTTGCCGCCGCAGTCTGATGTTCGCGGTGCATTCGCAAGGCTGAAGATCCTGGTGTCAACGCGCGGGATTTGCCTGTGCCCATTGCAGACCCTACTGTGAACTGACTGCTGTGATTATGAGTGTTCATTAGGATCAACTTGTCAGAGAAAGTCCTGAGTGGCTGCAGGACAGGCTTGCAAAACAGAAATGTCGCAAATGTATCGATCCTCAACAGAGTGAAGGGGCACACGTGAAGGGCGGTAATGCAATACGGCCGGCATCATGGCGGCAATGCAACAAAGGCGGCGGCATTGCAGCAGTGCAGTAGCAGCAGCCGGCTCAAGTTACAATGTGAGTTCATCTAGCCAGGCAGTGGTCCTGACCACGACATTCACGACTTGTCTTGCGCCCCATCGAAACAGCCCTCCATATCCGTGAGATCTTGTCCTTCTTCTCAATCCATTCATACCCCTGTCAGCTCGATACCTACGAACGAGCCTCTGACGCTACGCCAATCCAAGATGCCGAAGATCAAAACAAGTCGGGGGAAGCCGAAAGCGAAGCCCTACACAAAGCACCTCAACGAACAGCAGCACAACAAGACGATCGTTACAAAGAAAGATGCCCCCCGACAATCGTCCCGCTTCCTTGAATTGCCTGTTGAGATCAGAATGCAAATCTACGATCTCTTTTGCACAGTGCCATCGAAAAAAGGCCAATCGATCCCACCTGAGCGCTCTTCGGTCATGAAGGCTCGAGGAAACCTATTGCTCACTTGTCGCCAAATTCATCAAGAGTTTGCCCCCGATTTCTACCGTTCCGTAGATATCAAGATCCACAATTGGTGGGCGTTGGGCGGTGGACTCGGACCCGGTAAAGCGGGATCGTTGTCGCAGGCCATTGGGGGGTTCGAAAGACTCTTCTTGAAAACGCTTGCGATCCACAAGCTCCAGTCCATTCGCCGATTGGAATTGGACGTATCAGTTGGGCCCGAGTTGCTATTCTTGAGTACGAGTGCATCTGCTGCCCATCGGAGCACCCGGAGGCTTACAGATGTCCTTTCCAAGCATATACACAACCTCAAATCATTGTGTGAGGTCTCAATGTTCGAGACGGTGCCACAGGAAAAAAATACGGGAGATTGGTTACTACCGATCCTCAAATCAGATCTTCAGACCAGAAACGAGGATTTCTGGGATTCCTACCCGGGGACACTGGAATGGGACATTATGGCTGCTCGGTATTTGCAAAGCCCCATACGTTTGGGATTCTTACAAAGCTGGACGCTTACAATGGAGGCGTGGATACAGACCCGTTCAAGCCAAGCCTTTGCGGACGAACTTGGTTGTTACTATCTTGTCAATCGTGTGGGAATCACCTTTCGCAAATCTGAGAGCACTGAACTACCACTACCGGCACCTACGGTAGTCCGAAAATTGAACATCGAGTGGGACACACCGTGATGTCCGAGAAACGAAGCGGGCAGAAGGTTTCGAAAGTCTGTTGCGCCAGCTGTCTTGCAGAGGAGCGAATGGGAGAGTGATCGCTCGGAGGGTGGCTGGTTTCCAGAGCGTTGGTGGATTCACAAGGTTGAGATGGGAGAGGCTGTCGTCGAAGCAGCAATTAGTACGCACTGCATTGAACAAGAGTCCATCTTACCACACAAGTTGTCCTCGCTGCTGTTTGTCGTCGAACGGCACCCTATGGTGCCAAAGGACACGATTTAACCATGAACCCGTACCTAGTACTCAATGGTTTCAACCTCGAAATCAGATACCTTACCCACCAAAGGCTGTTCAGCAGGATTGTCCGATGCCACCTGGGTTTGCTCTACTGAACAACTGGGTACTGCGGTGAGACACCGGCACGGGGTGCATCTGAACTCGCAGCCTCGCCAGCCTCGCCTTGGTCGGCATTTCGTTTCTTTGCTCGTCTCATTAGTCTCTTCTTCAGCCTCCTTGTCGCCCGTTCAGAGTGCCCCTCAGACCTCTTGATATCGTCATTACCCCCTTCAACGACGATGTGAGCTGGCTTTCCGCGGATGCGCACCACGACATCATCTACAGCGACGGGGAGCTGCCGAAAGAACACAAGCAGGATCCTTGACTCTACAGAAATGTTAAAGTGCTACCAGACACTGACCGAGAAACACAAACCTATCTTCACCATATCGCGACGAACTACAACAGCCTTGCAGACGTCACAGTATCCCTGCAAAGCAATATCCATGACGAGAAGAATGGTACAACTGCTCCTACAGACCTCTCTTTGCGTGTGATCTTAGGAATCACCGGAGCTGTTCGTGACCTATTAAGGCCGCAGACCGACAGCATCCATACTCAGGTCAGGATCCGTCAGGCGGTATAATTTCTCAAGAAACTCGACACTTTTTGCGATTGAATGGAATCAACTATCTGCCAGGTTTGGTGGAAGAGGCGAGGAGCGTGGCCTCAAGCACAGTCGGTACTCCCTGCGCATTTCTGAACTACGTATTCAACGGGACGATCGATCGAGTGAAGACTTGAGGTGGACTGAGCCGCCGTGCGAGATTCACTGGGACGCAAGGAGCTTTGTTTGCAGTCCACTCGGGAGACGATTCAACTGCGTCTGAGAGCATTCTACAGGCGAGTCCACGACTATCTCGAGGAGCTCGCACATAGGAATCCCGAAGAGAGCCATTATAAGAAGCACATCTGGTTGAGCGTCTTCGGTAGCAATTTCTTGGAACTAGACTCTACGAGGACCAAACTACACGTAGATCATAGGCTGTTATAGCGAGGAAAGAAAGACAAGCCGAATGTAACAGTTCTCGATTGTTCTGCCCAATGTCAAGCACTTTTAGCTAGCTCTCTTGTGAGCTCTTCAGGGTACCTCGAAGAAGCAGCGGACCATTCTCATCCCCAATGACACAATGTATCCAACTCCGACAGTAGCACGATAGGGGTCCCTTTCCTACTGATCTATCGCTGTCGTACTCAAGTACGAAAAAAGCGATATCCAACTCTAATTCCATAGTTTTCAAGGATAATCTGATCGCCACGAGCAGGCCATGAAATCAATGCACACCCTTGATCCTTGCCATGATTCACCGAACCGCCTTCTGATGAACATCGCCTCCGTTTGGCCGAGCCACGATGTAGTTATGCACTTCCATCATTCTGATTTTCTGTTGTCCTTTTCTGTGTATGTTGAAGAGAATCGTGAAGAAGATCAGCGATTAAGACGCGCTCACTAGTTGTTACTCTCTTCGTCGCTCTCGTTCTCGTATTTCACCTCTGTCTTCGTTCCGTTGGCGGGCTCCGGCTTGATCGGCGCCTTTGCTTTTGCCTTTGCCTTTGCGGGAGTGGTCTTTGACTTCTTCGTAGGACTCTCGTCGCTAGCGTTGTTGTCATCATCGTCCGGCTCAGTCTTGACTTTGCGACCTCGTTTGCCTGGAGTCTTGGGCGTGGTTGCCGTGCCGACTGCGTCGACGAGACCTGCCTCCTTCGCCTTAGATTTGATGTTGTTGATCCGATGGATGACCGCCTTTTTAGTACAGTCTAGACAAGGGGCGAATACTGTCAGTAGGTTTCTAGAACGTAATCCAGTAATGATGGTCGAGATGTATGTTACATTTGATGAATGGTGTGTACAGCGAATGAAGGGAAGACATCGAGGGAAAGTGAGGTGAGGTGTGAAATGGCAGAGGTACTTTACCTGGACCCATGAGTTGAGCGACGTCGTCGTACTCAATTTTGACAGCGGAGGTTGCGAGGACGGCGGCGAAAAGCTACATAACAGATTCAGTTAGATACTTTGAATCGAAATAAGGAGTAAGCAGCGGAGGGTACCTTCGCGTCAGCATCAGCATTCCAAGTCATAGGCATCTTGACTGGGTTGTCGAGAGTATTTCGATTGGTATAAAAGATTTTGTTAGGATCGTTTCGTATTGACGAAGCTATTAGAGTTAATATCAGAATCTCGACGAACGTTTAGATAAGAGAGAACACGTACGAAAGACGCTTGATCAATAAAAGTCGAAAGGTCGAGTCGAACTTCGGAGTGGACGAACAGATGTCGAGGCGCGATGGGTATATGATGGGCGGGAAGAACGGGGAAGAGGCAAGTCTTTGATAGACAGCTCTGGTAGTGATATAAGAGTCTGATTGGACCGGAAGAGAAATGCTTGTGTTTGTGGGATTGAATAAAGTGAAGGAGGAATTGAAAGGTTGTTAATGGATTGGCCGGAGATCAGAAATTGGAAGTGAGGAAATGCTGATGGCATGGACGGTAGAAAATACACCGAAAAGCCCAGCAGATGCTTTTTTTCTCAGTTCATATTGACCTTCTGGCCTCTCTTACTTCAAATCGTCCATGCCATAAACGCGACTGGTAGCGATTCACTCCAAGTGCGTGATGCACTCAGTCCCGGACCTCGAACAGCGAGGCTGTCCATTGAGCACCTTGAGCATCCCCGGGAGCGGTCCCGTTTGGCGTACCTATGATGGCCATCCTTCTATCCAAGAGTGCAATGCATCCCCCCAGAACGATGGTGCAAACCATAGCTCGAGCCACGAACATCTGATACGGTGGATAACGATCTCGCAGTGGAGTACAGATTGGGTTTGAATGCCAGGCACCAGATCAATATCAGGGTGAGAAAAGTCTCGGAGCCCAGCTCGATGGCAGCATCCGTGTGTGCCGCCAAATTTTGCCGGTCAAGCTGGCTCATGGGTTGAATTGCCATTTGCAATATATGGCGTCTCAATCAAATTGGGCAAGATCAAGTGGAACGCTACTCCCCCTTCCTGCTCGATACCTCTTTGAAACGCCTGTAAATTGTCGAGGAGGCGGTAGTTGACTCTCGTCCTGAAATTTCCACCTGGTATCCTCAACTCTGAACGAGCCAGATCGCCCCGGAGAGCCAAGCGAGGTGCCATTAGTCAACGTATACGAGCTTGCATCCAATGTTGATCGTGACGGTAATTGAGATATCTGTCGGGAGGGAGGTGGGGAGATGGCGGGCGATGAAGGCGAAGGCGGCCCATCTGGAACTCCATAAGACGACTTCCTCCCGAAAGCAGTCGTTGCTGCTTGCATTGCTAATGACGATCCAGCACCATTAGTAGCGGTTGGTGAAATAGGTGGAGGTGGAGGAGTAGATCTGGATGATGGTCCTGGAGAAACAGAGGGTAGTGGTGGTGGTGGAGGGGGGGCAAGAGAAGGCGCACCGCTGGAGGGCGGTGGCGGCGGCGGTGGCGGTGGAGCAGCAGGGCTTGCTGAAGGGGGCGGCGGAGGAGCTGAAGGCGGAGCTGGACTTGATGTTGGAGGTAGAGGAGGTGGTGCAGGAGGTGCCTGGCTTGCCGTTGGCGGAGGCGGCGGAGGTGCTGGCGGAGCTGGACTTATCGAAGGCGGTGGTGGAGGTGCCAGAGGAGGAGCTGGACTTGAGGACGTAGGAGGTAGTGGGGGAGGTGCAGGAGGAGGTGCAGCCGTGCTCACTTTCCGTGAGGACGGAGGAGGTGGTGGAGGTTTTCCAGCAGCCAAATTGGCCACAGAAGACGGTTTTGACAATGGCTTTGGAGGCGGTTTCTTCAAATTTGCCAACGGACTCGGTACTGCTGGTGCAGAGTCTGCTGAAGGCGGAATAGGAGGTCTGCCACCTGGTATTGGCGGAGCAGGCATTGAAGGTCGAACAGCCGGCATGGAAGGCGGACGGGGTGCTGCTGATGTGGGAAATCGTGGAGCCGCAGGGCGCGAGGTTTCGGAATCTGAGTGATGTCCATCCGCGCCAGTATCAATGCCTCCCCTGGTCTTTTTCAGCTTTGGCATTCCCGCAGCAAATAATCCCCCCAACTGCGGCGCACCTCCCACACTTGCTGTTGTGTCTGATCCGATGTCACTGTTACTCCGTGCTCGATTTCCGCTCGGTGCTGGTGGCGCCAAACCGCCAGGCGGCTTCAACATTCCTGGGACAGGTGGTGCTCCCGCTATAGGCCCTCCTCCGCCGTCAGATTTCCTGTCTATTATGGGCGCCGATCGATCGTGCGTGACAGCCTTCTTCAGCTTCGCTCCCTTTGTAATGTCTGTTAATAGGGCGTCCTACGGCAAGTCAGTTCTGTTTCTTTTCCTCTGCACTCTCAACATAGTGCCACCACTATCTATGGTTCTGGACATACCCGGCCTTTTGCGACTGACTTCGGAGGAGCTGCAGGTAGAGAGTTTCCTGGCATGGGAGGCGGAGGCGGCGGTCCTCCCATGCCGGGCGGCGGAGGAGGAGGTGGTGGTGGTGGCGGCGGGGGCGGAGGAGCTGGCATGTTGTCGTCGGCTTGGACTCAATCAGTCGATCCTGTGGTGTTGTACAATTGTTCTTCAGATCGGTGTAGTTCACACTGTCGCAGTGGTTGGGCAGCAGCGGAGATTGGACATCTGGTTACAGGCGTGACTGGCAAACAGCACTAGGGAGCTCAGTCACGACAAAAGATGTCAAGAAATAGTAGCCTGGAGGCAAACGAGCTGCGCCCTTGCTACTTTCCGAAGTATCAATATCCAGTTGCGTGGATGAGAATCTGCCAGTTTGTGGTTGGTGAGAGTCGAATGGCAAGTCGTCATGCGACGCGGCGGAGTTTCTGAGGGAAATATGCAGTAAATAGGCCTCCTCAATTTCTCCACAATCTGTCAACAACTAGCGATACGGCTTGACGGGCACCGATCGGATCAGGCATCTCATCTTAGAATGCGCCTTACGTGGCTGGCCATTATTCAAATCAATAGACAACACAATGATACTTCAAGCACAGTGTTGAAAGGTCAATTCTATTCATTGCTCGCAACCTTTGCTTCGTTTCTGCAGTGTACCGGATCCTGCCGCCTCGAAGCCAAGGTATGCCAGCAATCGCACAAAACTATCGAAGAAACTCCCCCAACGTGGCCCAGGACAGAGACAGGCAGATCATTCATATGCGTGATTGGAGCATTTTCAGGCCGAGACTGCAGTGTTTTGTGATGACAATAGTTGAGCCACTGCAAGCCTTGCGACATCTTTGGTTTGCAGAACACCAACTGTGGAAGGCGTAGTATTTCCTTTTGAACCCTATGTATGCGACATGCACTCGTGACGGGTTTCAAGATGGGATCACCTAGTTGTGGCCAGCCTTGCGGAGAGAGTTGCTCAACCATTCGAGACCTTCGTAGAGACCGTCACCGGAAGTAGCGCAGGTGGATTGGATGTACTGGCTTGGGTTAGCAAGCGAAGCCAAAGAAAATACGCAAAAGACCCTTACCCAAGCGCGTTGTCGGAGACTGTGGAGACCAAGCTTGTCGGTGATCTCAGCAGCGTTCATGGCATTCTGCAAGGAAGTTAGCGACTGCTGCACACAAATGTTGTCCATTATCTCTTACAGGAAGATCTTGCTTGTTGGCAAAGACAAGGAGAAGAGCGTCGCGCAGCTCATCCTCGTTGAGCATGCGTTGAAGTTCCTCACGAGCCTCGACAATACGATCTCTGTCGTTGGAGTCGACAACAAAGATGATACCTTGGGTATTCTGAAAGTAATGTCTCCAGAGAGGTCGAATCTTGTCTTGGCCACCAACGTCCCAAACTGTGAATTGGATGTTCTTGTACTCGACGGTCTCAACGTTGAAACCTGCAAAAGAGGTCAATAGGGTAAACAAGAGGTAGAATCGCGCTTATGGTACCAATCGTAGGAATAGTGGTGCTGCGGCTGTTAGCAAGCTGTTCAACATTCGAGAAATCAGGGTAGTTGGACATACACAATTTCACCCAACTTGAGCTTGTACAGGATAGTGGTCTTTCCGGCAGCATCAAGACCAACCATCAAGATTCTCATCTCTTTCTTTCCCCATAGTCGGTCAAACAGCTTGGAGAATGTGAGACCCATGTTTGCGAGACAGCTGATGGAGGTGATGGGACGGGATTGTTCGAGGAGGCGGTCTGGCCAGATGCGTTAGCTAGCTTTCCGAAATGTTTGCGCAAAGGAGTCGCAGAGGATGTTCAATATTGGCAGAGAAGGAAGTCGCGTGCTTGAGGGCATTCAGGGACGTGAAGACAAAAGTCTACGTCTCCCTTTCTCAGCCCGGAGGCGCATGTGTGGCCACTTTGTCCTTGTTGTGGACATCGCTCCAAACGCAGGCAGATGAGATTGATTCGCTTACCAAAGGGAGAGATACGACACTATTCGCGAGTCGGAGTCGTGAAAAGAGTGTCGATATTAAGATGGAATTAAGGGTTCCGGATTCGAGATGGACTGATGGTGCACTTTTGGGGTGGACGAAGTGCCAGGATGATTCTGCCACTTAGCAGTACACAGCCGCCAAGCCCAAAACGTTGCGTGAATGCCCTCTTAGCTCACTTTTTGCCTCTGGTTATCGGATCTGGCCGTGCTTCAACGCTCTGGCCTGGTTTTTAAGGGGTAAGGAGGTTGAGTCTACCGAGGACATCTATCAACAAGTCATGGACTATCGGACTTGCTCATGTCAATATAGATTGCTGTAAGTGCTGCAGCCAATGGTTGGTGGGCAAGTTTCACGAAGCACGTGCTGCATAACTGAGACTGCAGACAAGTTGCCTCCAGTAGTGTGCATGCCGGCTTTTTGATGAACATAGATACTATCCTATGCTCAGGACAAACTTGCGGCTCCTTAAAGATCGAACCTCAGAACATTCGAGGTATAGGGTCTTCCTTCTTTCTCGCCCTGATAATCAGGGTCGACAATCCTAAAACCAAGCTTCTGGTACAACTGCAAGGCGTGGTCGTTCCCATGGCGAACGTTTGCCGTCAAGCAGGAAGAAGAGTTATGCTTCTCCAAAGCATTATTTCTCGCCGTCTGAATAGCTGCTTGAACCAGAAGCTTACCCAGCCCTTGACCGCGGACATCAGAACGGACACTGACCGACGCCATCAGATACTCAGATGAGTTTGACTCCATATGGTTTGCCGTGTCGTTCTGATGGCGTTCTGGAGTAAGTATGACGGCGAATCCTACCCATTCACCCTGTAGCAACGCTGTCGTCTCTCCTTCAGAAGCATCATGGCTCGAATCAACGGAAACGAGGACTAGATGAGTAGCCGACGAGTCTTTGAGTCTGGACATCCAGAAATCTTGCGGTTGATCGGCTTCCCTCGCATAAAGAGATATCCAGCTGTCGGGATCCTCTTTCAGAGTCTGGAGTCGAAGTGCTTTCAATCGTGAGGCAAATTCGAGGAGCGTGTCATGGTCAGGGGCCGGGTCAGGTAGTTTGTAAACGACGAACTTAGCCATGTTCAAACTTTCCGCCTTTTCAAAAGTTTGAAAGCATGGAGATGTCAGAGGTTGTTGAGTACTACAGTCACCTGAAGATTGCGTTGTGAATTGTCCGTCTTGTCTAGTACTCCTCTTCCAGTATTAATGACTCACAGACGTGCTCGTATTCGGAGGATACGACGTGTGCGCAAGACACTGATCGAGATGCGGCCATGCATATCGGGGCTCTGGTCCACATTGCAACATTGGAGAAAATCTCAGAGGCTAGAGCGAGCTCTGTAGGTCTACAAGAAAACCATCCCATCCCAAAGGCCTCGCCCACTCAGTCACAGCAATGCGCGCTAAACCCTATCGGATCTAGCTCGTACAAATGTCTTGGCCACGAACGCCGGCGAAAAAAGGTCAGCGCAGCCAACGACTTCTTCATTCCCTCTACCAACGTTTAGCGCAGTGCCTCACCATAAGAATCTAATCAATTCTTCTGGAAGACTGTCCCCAAGATGTCGAAAATCACAGTCGGTAAGACCTTTCCGGAATGTCATGTACCGGAAACCAGCTCGCTGACAACTCTCTAGCCGGAGTGCGCCAAAACGTGCAACAACTTCTTGACTACTCTTTGAACGAGAAAAAGCGAAACTTCCTCGAGACCGTCGAACTTCAAATCGGCTTGAAGAACTATGACCCTCAGCGTGACAAGCGTTTCTCCGGCACCATCAAGTTGCCAACTGTGCCTCGTCCGGGCATGAGCATCTGGTACGCCACCTTTTGAACCCGCGGCATTGAAAACGCACATCTAAAAATGGTGGTGATCGATGGGCAAGACATACTGACAAGTTATGATAGCGTTCTCGGTGACCAACATGACATTGACCGTGCCAAGCACCACGGCGTCGACGCCATGTCCTCCGACGACTTGAAGAAGCTCAACAAGAACAAGAAGCTGATCAAGAAACTCGCCCGCAAGTACGATGCCTTCGTCGCCTCCGACAGCTTGATCAAGCAAATCCCTCGTCTCTTGGGTCCTGGTCTTTCCAAGGCCGGCAAGTTCCCTACCCCGATCTCCCACGCCGAGGACCTCAACGCCAAGATCACTGAGGTCAAATCGACCATCAAGTTCCAGCTGAAGAAGGTCTTGTGCATGGGTGTCGCTGTTGGCAACGTTGGCATGACCGAGGACGAGCTCATCTCCAACATCATGTTGGCCATCAACTACTTGGTTTCCCTCTTGAAGAAGGGATGGCAAAATGTCGGCAGCTTGACCATCAAGGCTAGCATGAGCCCTCCCAAGAGATTGTATTAGGTTGCATATCTCACCGAACGCCTCACCTGGGGTTTCAAGATCAAAGTCAATTCACGATCTTCCAACTATCACCTCTGGATGCATTGAGTAGCACATACCAAGACAAAACAGGAGTAGATAGTCGCTGGTATCATCCAGCTAACGAAGAGAAGTCATGAAATCATATCTAGTCTCTTTTTTTTACACTAAGCGGCAACCTTGGTACTCGACATCGGAGGTCTACTGCATTCCTTCCATCAAATCCGTCTTGTCAAGTATCATATCCCTCATCCCACACTCATCCTTGAGCTGGAGCCAATCATGCCCTTGCTCCTCGCCCCATCTATATTTCTCTTGAAATCCCCAGGCCAGCGCCAGCCGGTCGAACATCGCCCGCTCCGGCTCTCTGAGCCATCGATCACTCAGTTTCGTCCCGGGCCGCCACACCACGCGCTCCATCTGATCATTCGAAGTCGTGATCGCAACGAACCCGATGGTCGTTAAGGTCCCGATATACGCCAATGCCCCCGCGATTGCCGTGTACTTGCTCATCTCCACGTCCATGGTATTCTGCCAATGCGCCACCCAGTTCGCACCGGCGTAGGCGAGCAATGGTGTAGCGCCCACAAACAACGCCGGGACAGTCGCCCTTCCCATTATCCTGGCGACGCGATTCGCTGGTGACGCCACCGTCGTATCTATAATTGCTATCGCCAGCGGTAGGTTCTTCTTGATAATGGCAGCTTCGAGCGCCGCGTCCGCTAGGGTTGGTGGGATAGCGTACTTGGGCAGTTTCGACCACGGCTCCGAGTAGGTGATCGGCTTCGTCTTGCCGTTCGGTATTTTCTTGTGTGCGTGGAGATGAAAGATCTCGGGCAAGTATTCGGGCTTGCCTAGCAAACACTGTATTCGAACGTACAACGATAGCGCTTCGTCCGAGACATAGACTTTCGGATCTCGAAGGAGGGTGTATATCAGCTCGGCAATTGTCCTGGCTGCGTTGTCGCGAAACGGCGCTGATAGTTCTTTATCCGGTACGAATACTGAATCTTGTTTTGAATTGTCTTCGGCCAGATCGCGCAGTATAGCTTGCGAGAGGTCCTCACCGGGTTTGGTTGTGACTTCATTTGCACCCTTGCTGACTCCGAAGACAAGGCAGTTGGCTAGTTTGTAGCAATCGAGGAGGAGGCTGAGCACTTCACTGGAGTCAGCGGCGGTGTCGAGAGACGTCAAACGTGTGACCGCTTGTTTGAGAGCTTTGAGTTCGGTGGTAGGATTGAGTGGTTTCAGTGCGATTTCGGGAGGGATGTCGTAGGAACTCTTCTTGGTTGAAGATACGTTTGCAACAGCCGACAGTGCAGGGGCGTCTCTGCGTATGGAGGGCTGGGAAATAAACCTGCGAGCTGTCTGCGGAGTAGGCTGCTTCTTCGAGGAAGTCTTTGCTAGTGAAGCGAACTGGCGTCGGGGAGGTTGTGATGCGCAGAGTTTTTGACAGGCTTGACAGACGAAACCAGCTCCTCGCGGTAGAATTGTGGTCATGGTGAGCTGCAGTTCTCAGCTGCTCGTACTGCGATTGCTGTTCAATAGTTTTGATCAATTCTTTGAATTCCCTCCGCAGATGTCGGAGGTCGCTGGCCGCAAACTGCGCTATTGTCACATCTGGCGTACCGTATGAGAGATGCAGCCCCTTTTCGCCCGACGACTGCCGGCACCTTTAATTGTCTCTCAGCCTCGTCAACCTGTAGCTCACCATCTGAACTCGTCTCGCACTCTTTGAGTCTCTTCCGTGAATTAAACGCTTAGCCAGTCGGGCGGATCTGAAGCCCTGGCCCCTCAACATGTCGGATATACCTTCCCCTTCAACAATAACATCGGAGACATTTCATATAGCGCTGAATTGTTATCCTTCAGTCGTCAACAAAGTATACAAATCAAAGAACAAAGACGCCAAGAAGGTCTCGGACGCAATTGAGCGTGACAGGTGGCGATTCGAGGAGTTGCCTTCTACTGTGGCCCAGCTTAACAGCCCTGGTGGCACCAAGGTCACGACTGGTAAGGGCAAGATTGATGTCAAAGAACGAGGCCTCACGAAAGAAGCAATCGAGAGTCTGGTGCAATGGAAGATGTAAGTGCTCTCTAAAGTTTGAGGCTTTTGAAAACATTACAATTGCCCCCGACATGCCGCACGCGTCCTTGCTTTGGTTCAATGTTTCAATGGCAGCCACGGCCATTGCTCCGGGGACAGTCTGATCGTGTGGACTCACTGTGGAATGATCCCGTCGCATGCTAGCATCTTATCGTCCGCTCATCCAGCACCAAGAAGTTGTTGCCCCTGCCGTTCAATCTGACTGATATCTAGTACGCACGGTCATTCTCGTCCTTTTCTTCCGGCTATGGTTCGCAAGAACGAAGAGTCCGCAGTGCAGGCCCAGACTGCACTTGCTTTGGAAATGCTCTCGACAACATCAAGTCTTCCGGAGCCGACGCCGACTGCTACGATAGTAGAAGCGCTGAATGCCGTATGCAAGTTGACCGGCATCGGTCCGGCCACTGGAACGCTGATACTCAATATCTTCGATCCAGTCCACATTCCATTTTTCCAGGACGAGATGTACGCTTGGTTCTTCCCGGACACCAGAGCCGATAAATTGAAGTATACTCAAAAAGAGTATCTGCAGTTGCTGGAGGCCGTGCGTCCGGTGTTACAGCGACTAAGTGTCAAGGCTATTGAGCTGGAGAAAGTCTCGTACGTCCTTGGCCACCCCGATTTGCTCGAGGAGCAGGACAAGAAGAGCATTTTGCATTCAAGCCGCAATGAAAGCAGAGAAGACGTACCAAAAGCAAGAGAGGACGTGAAAATCGAGAATATCAAGGAGCGTCAGCCAAAACCAACATCTTCGGTAAATAAGGGGACGAAACGTGGGGCGGATATCGCAACAGACGGTGATGAATCCCAACAACCTACTAGGCGAACGACACGTCGAAAAGCATGATCATCCCCAGCCAGGTTGAGAGCCTACGCGCGTTGAATTACTGATTCCATTACAAGCTATTCCGAGACCTCTGAATACAATGTATTCTTTCCTGTTCCAACCAAAATGCAAGTAAGTTATGCCATCGACATTATTCCAACATTTTTACAGCACTAGGCCAAGCCCAGCAAGAGCCACGCCAATCAAACAACGGCCAATTTCCAAGCCAGCAGCACCATTGTCGGTGGAAGAGCTGCCAGTTGCACTGGCACTTGCATCTGCACCAGTTTCGGAAGAGCTGGCAAAGCCGGTTTGGATTGCAGTTTCGGAGGCGGACTCGGTGCTGCCAGTAAGGCTCGCTGAGGTTTGGGTGGCGGAGGCGGTACCCAACGTGGTCGTAGTGCCGTACACAGATGCAGCGTTGCAATTCTGTTCCCGTTGCTGTTGGACTGTAAAAACGCCGGCATCGTTTGGGCAGTTATTATAGCATGTCAGGAGGTTGCCATACTGTGTGCACAGACAGGAGTAGTCGGTTTGGCTGCAGGAGTTGACCTGGCCTTGGATCGTTGCCTTGCAGGCATCAAGGATACTGCTACTGTGTGAGCGTTGCTTGCCTGCGTGGGTCTGCGATTGCTTCTTACTTTTGAGCGGCGCAACTCGACGAGGTTGTGGAAGTGCTAGCTGAAGAAGTTGCTGTTTGAGCTGCCACCAAAGAGGCGAACGAAGCAAGGAGGAGACTTGTAAGCTGCATCTTGATTAAAAGGGATGGATGTTGATATACTCAAGCTGAAAAATGTCCGGTAACGAGAGAATTGAAATGAAGACCACGAAAGGTTCAGCGAAGAGCACCCGATTGTCAGTGTTACTGTACCACAAGGTCGACGGAGCCAGACGCACGCATTGAGATGGAAAATAAATACAGCATGAGTACTCCCTAACTCCGTATAGGGATTATAACCCTGACATCCCAATTCCAACGTGGCGGATCCAGCCGTCGCGTTGCTTGTGTCGTTAGCGACATGAAGGCGTTCATTCTTCGATCCACATCAAGGGGAACCCCGGACATCTGGCCAGTCGGATTGAAAAGGATGGTCCGGCGGCTGTGGGGAGATGAGGCATCCGTTGGGTCAGTCTTGGATGTCCTCTTCGGTTCCAACGACTGTACTCCGTACGCCACGGGACTGAGACATGGCTTGTAGTCCGGACGTATCGTAGCAGCACATCATGTCACACAGCCATCTTGTGGCATGCGTCTGCTGGCTACAGCAGCTGAGCAGAAGAGCCTATAATTTGCTGAGCTTACATAGTATGGATTTCTCTCTGTTTTCGATGCTAAACAACAGGGGAAGGATTTGATATTGATGAGATGAAGTGGAAGGTAAAGGCGGGGTCCCATGCCGAAGCGAGATTCGCTCTTAAGAGGCTCTAATAATGTTGAGCATGCCAAGGCGCTAGTAGCCTAGACACAGTTAGGTTATTTCCAATAGAGAATTCTCTGGAATTTACGTCCTTGGTACGGGTATTAGGTGGGCGACGGTGGGTGAGGTCTGAGATGGAAGCTGTGATGCTCGTCAACTGACGCCCACCGCTTGATCTTTATTGAGTGGTGAAGTGAACAGGAACATTCTGTGCTTGTCGTCGCAATCCACCCTGTATCTTGTCTTGAAACAGGGTCTTATCTGCCAGATCCGAGTTGACGAAACCAGGGCCTACTACGGAGGATGTACCTGGTAGTTCCTACGACTCAGGTGGTAGAAGATTTACCACAGTAACTTACTACATAGTATTGTGATGATTCCCATCGTCCTTTTCCTGGGGTGGTATCTTTGAGAGCCTCTTAGGCTGGTCTGGACTGCCGAGGAATCAAGGGGTTGAAGGCATTTTCCCGTGGAGGCGTTTCACATTGTTTGCTCAGTCTTGCCTCTACTTTCGTCTAGATTATAACTTACGTAGTAGTCTCATCCTTTCTTGACTTCCTCGCATTTAACAAAATCACTTTGTTGGTCTAGTACAACTACTGCCTCGCAAGCCAGCGCTTTCTTTGTCAAGTTCGACTCTTCCATCGATTTCCCCACCACCTTCTGCTATGTCTCTCTTCTGCACGTCAGCCTTGTTTCATGGCTCAACTGACGCATCCCTCCCGGTTACCGGCCGTAGGCAGCCCTGCTACTGACTTCACTGGTCCTCCTGGTCCATCACGGCACCACTGCGGTCTCTGTTCCAAGCCAGGTCTTAAATTCTCCAGATGTGCAAGCTGCCAGGTTGTCCGGTACTGTTCCAGGGATCATCAGGTGCAGCACCGACAGAATCACAATAGGGTGTGCAACAAAATCAAAAAATGCCGTTCCAAGCTCGCCAAAGAAGATCATGCTGTCCGCCATGCAACTCCTGACGCCATGACGCCTGCAAATGCCTTCGAAACTAGCGTCGGTCACTTCTGGGGTATCTGGAGCACTCGAGATTACATGTGTGCACGATATGAATTAGCAGATACGGTTCGCAGAGTCGGGTCGTTGGACGGTGTTACCGAGGCTCTTGACCACATGCGAGATATGCTTCGGCTGTGCAGAGGGGACAACATGGGCGTACGAGATCTCATTCCTCCAATGATGCTGCAGCTAGACCTAGATCAAGAATGCTATGATTTCATCAAATGGTACCAGACAGAAGGTCAGCGCAGCGACTACGATTGGGGCAATCTAGACTTGCCCTTCCTCAATGTCCGCGGCGCCAATGTGCTCGAAGGCGTGCAATACTTGGACAAGAAGTACGGAGATGTTCCACATATCTCCGCACTCCTGTTGCTCAAACTGAAACTGCTCACCGACGTTATCGCCCTCAAGCTCACTCGAAAGGTTATCCCAAGTCATCTGCCTCCTGAGTTATGGGAGGAAGTCGAGATGAACGTGATTCGAAGCCCAATAAGTCGCCGATGGGCGGGGAAAAGCTCCAAGGAGCTCACGAACGTGCACCAGAAGCTTCAATATCAGGTCTTGACCCTCGGCAAGATTCTGCGGAACCTCAATGAGTACTACGTGTACGTTTTCTTGGATGCAGAGGAATACCTCCCCACTCCACCAGAGTAATACTCCCGAGGTTCGTTCGAGGAAATGCTGCGCATTTTGCAACACAGCTATTCTGCTTGGTGGCAACACGAGGGCGTTTTGGAGATACTGCAGTCGGCCAAGGCCATAGCAGGCAAGGACTCCGAAGACGAGATCGACGATATGATGGACACTTCGACTTTCCGCAATAACCCAGGCTCAGAGCGCACCAAGAAAGAGTTGCTGGATGACGTGAGTCGCAATCGGCTTTGGGGATACCTCGACTAAGCCGTGAAGGATGCAATGAGTTTGAGTAAGGATCGTCCCTTAGATCTCGAGAGGTTGAGACTTAAAGCAGAGTGGGAGGCAGCCGAAGAGGAGGAGAGAGAGTTCAACGATTTGTACGACTGGGAATATTCTGATTGCTGCTTGACCCCTCCCTTGGTCTGAGCCAGCAGCAGCTCATCTCCTTCAGGTCATCGCAACAACAACGTGCACGGTCGATAGTCGTTGCCGACTCTCCTCTGACGAATTTTGCGAAGCTGGATGACGTGCGCAAGACATAGGGTTGCCCACGAAGTGGTTACACAATGCGATACTTGTAAAAGAAGCGTTACTCCTAGTAGACGTTACCATCCTCTTCATACCCGCCAAATCAGCTAGCTTGCCAATCCTCGAGTATGTCCTTCACCATGTTGCAGGTTCTTAACCACCTCTCATCATCTTCGCAAGGTTTTCGAATGCTGTTCGTCTCTTATCAATGATCTCATGGAATGTCTCTTCTGGGCCAATGGATCCAATAATGATTTGATCGCGCCCTGAAGCTAGCCCTCTGTATGCAGCATCTGTGAACTTGTCGATTGGCATGCCCAGAGCTCGCCCCCTTTCCCCGCCCATGTAATCGTGCAATTCAGCTAGACACATCAGACAAGTGAGGGTATTTGTCGAAGATTGTGACTTACTCTGGACTGGCGGCGGAGAAAGCTCAATGACCTTGACGGAAGAGTTCCTGAGCTGCTCGCGTAGGCATAGAACGAAGGCATTCAGCGCTGCTTTTGAGGCGGAGTACGCAGGTAGTGATGGGGCTGGTACAATGGCAAGGTTGGACCCGGTGCTGGAATTGTCATTAACTTGTATCGCTTGGCCTGATCTCGACTTACTATATGAGACTCGTTTCAGTCTTCTTACTCATCAAGAATGGCAGGAACCTGACGGTGAGATCCACAAATGCGGAGAAATTGGTAGAGATTTCTGAATGAAAGGCTGGCAGGTCGACTTTCTCAGGCTCCCTGAGGTTGACGACGCTCTGAACACCAGCGTTGAGGAACACACAATCCAGTTCCGAGTAAGTTTTGGTGATTTCGGAGACAAATTTGCCGATGTTCTGCCTGTCACTGATGTCGAACCGGACTGCGCAGGCTTTCTGTGCGCCATGCTTTTGCACAAATGCATCCAGTCGATCTTGTCTGCGGCCGACAGCGATGACCTTGGTACCTTCTAAGATGAGGCGGTCTGCCATGGCCGCCCCGATACCAGCTGTTGCACCCACCATAAGAACTTGTCTGTAGGGAAAGGTCGTCATGGTGGAAGAATGCTTATGGAACAGGACAGTAAGATCAAATGAGAAGGCCAGGTAGAAGGTGGTAAGGGATGCAAGTAGTTTGATCTCGGTGTCGGCTCGGATGGCGACATGACAGACCTTTATGAGCGAAGGCACTGTCCATGATTCCGTACCCTTCGACACATCGGGCAAAGGTAGAGTTGAACAGTGCCCATATCCACCATTTCATATTTATGTCGGTCTTAGCCTGGAGTTTGGCAGATTTGTTGAGCCATTGAGGGATGCAGACTAGAGACCATCGTGGTTTGAAGGTGCGCAGGCTACAGCTATCAGTGAAGCCTGCATGACTTCGAGACTTTCACAAGGCAGAGGTTGAAGGGACAGGGAGTAGAAAGGCCATGAAAAGCGTAGCCTTGTCGGCGATTCCGCCCCGGAAACTCCACGCTTCGCATATGACGTCACGTGTACCGTAAGCATTACTTGATGGGGGATAGTCTCGTCGGAGATAGACATGAGGCCTTTCAGTTCTCCGCTTCACTCCACTGCAAACAAGTCAACGATCAAGATGTGCACTCCTCTTGCATCTCCTGAACCCAACCCTTGCTTGAGAATGCGAACAAGGACAGTGGATGGTGTTTGCCGAGTCCATTACGAAGGCACACCTTCCCTTTCCCGCCCTCCTCACCCGTTGACGCCGAACTAGTTGCTAGCAACATGGTCTACATTGGCAAACCCTCTCGAGCTTGCGCTCACTGCAGAAGGAGGAAGCTCCGCGTGAGAAAGTTTGATAATCCGCAGGCCTCTCACTGACCTCAGCTAGTGCGACCTTCGAAAGCAGGCTTGTGGTCAATGTGCCAGGGCGGGTCTCGTTTGCGGAGGCTACCGTGATCCAAATCAGCTCAGAATTCAAGATGAGAGCCAAACAACACGTCAAAGGTCCATGGTCGGTCGGTCCAGAAATCCCGGCCCCAGCATTCAAATTCCGCTGGACCAGCAGGCCAGAGGAGCTTTCTTCTCTCACTATGTTCGTGGGTTGGCGAGGACGTACGACGTCCTCGAACGCATCGACACCCAGTCGCCATTGGAAAAACATCTCACCGCTAGTATGGACGCCGTCAGTCTAGCCTTTTTCCATTTTCAGACTTACTCAATCAAAGCCTCGCTCCTTGCTCGAGAAAAATACCTATCTGCTCTGCCACTGGTGAACAGTGCTCTAAGGTCACCCGAGTCGCTGACCAGTGATTCCACCTTGCTGTCCGTCCTTTTTCTGGATCTTTACGAGAAATTAATGAACAACAACCCCCGATGTTCCGAATTGTGGATGACCCATGTCAAAGGAGCTTTGGCTCTGTTCAAGTACCGCCAACAACATCAGTTCCGGACGTATATCGGTCGACGGCTCTCAGTACGCCTTTTCACGAATATGCTGATCAGCTGCGTTGCGGCAGAGTCCCCCACGCCAGTTGAATTACTCCAGCTGCGTGATGACGTGGCGCCTCACATAGACGAGCATGATCCGAAGTGGCAGGTTACCGGCCTTTGTATCGACTATACAAACCTCCGAGCAGCCATGCGTAGTGAAGCTATGTCCAACGTCGATAAGGTCAAGCGCGCAAAGCAGCTCGACCATAAGTTCAAAGTGCTCGCAGACAACTTGCCCCCATCCTGGATTTATCAAAGGGTGTCTCTGGAGAAACAGACCGAGCACGTACTTGAACCATACTACGATGTATATCCGGACTGCTTCACAGCTCAGACCTGCAATGTCATTCGAATTATGAGGATATCATTGAATGACACCATTCGCACGATTTATGGAGAGATGGCTCTGCATGATGAACAAGCTCAGTTCAACTCCAAGTGTGCACACTTTGCCTCCCAGATCATCGACGCCATGGCTAAAGAGATCTGTGCGACCGGCCCACAGTTTACCGGGGCTGAGAACGCTTCTCCCAAGAAGGACGGATTCTCGCCTGTACGAAAGCTTCATTGCTACACGCTCCTGTATCCATACTATGTGGCTGCGAAATATGCCACCCCCGAATCGAATGTTCGCCCTTGGGTCCTCAGTCAACTAAGATTGATCGCAAGCAAATCTGGAATTAGGAACGGGGATCGAGTTGCCGAAATGTTGGAAAGTGCTGAGGACATTCCTCCGTGGTCGGTCTACGCCGTACTAGGAAGTTATGCGTTTGCGGCCTGATTTGGTTGACTGTCAAGCTACACACGTCAGCCGCAAGGGGTCGAGCTTCTGCATTCCATGGGCCGCACAACGGTTATTTGTTTGCGGCAACCAAAGACGCATCTTGCACCTCCCACTCCCAGAAGCCCATTTCCTGCTTCCTCCACTGCGCCTGATCGCTGCTATACTCAGTGGATCACTTTCGGGATGAAGAGGTTCGTTGATGACACGTGCCACGACATCGGAACCCGGGAGCTCGGTAGGACTACACCTCCACGTTGGGTGCTTGCTGCCTTCCATTAGCCATTGACACAGTATCTCGTGGAAGTGTCTTCGAGCAGGTGTATCTAGAGGCTATATTTGACGAGGACCATAACGAGAGGACTTTAGCAGGCCCGCATTACACGACACCACAGCATCACTGGATCGGTATCGGCGACGAACCTACGAGGATTGCGTACAGATCGAATCGCCACCAGAAGAGCGATTTGGAAGAGACGTCCTTGAATTAGTCCAAGTTCTGCGGAACACTGGCGATACAAAAACTCATTGCAGGCAAGAATGGTATCCTCAAGACATGCACCATCAAGCCCGTTGCACAACATTAGCGTCTGCATCATTTCCCTCGCTAAAATGCAGCCAGATCCAAGCGACGCAATTTGGTCACTTGAAAGGGAGAAAACGGACATCGATCATCGATATCAGCTTGCCCGCTTGACGAGCCACCACAACTCGAGCACCAGCGTTTTGACGGTCTCCTGCCGGCGCTAATGCCATCTTTCGATTCCACCTAACAACAATTTGTGCTGTAAAAGCGCGCCTGGCTGCTCCGGTCACCCAGTCCTTCTTGTCTGATTATTTTTTCGTGGGTATGTTCTTGACTGGCTTTGCTTTTCTGCTCAGCTCAAGGTCGGCAGGTTTCTTTTCCAGCAAATCGTTCTTGTGTACGCCGCATACGTTGCAACCTGTCTTTGCACTTACAATCTTGGTACACACAGGGCAATACCCACCGTGGCCCTTTTTGAAGCAACGAGGGTTGTAAATGTGGGTCGTCGCGGCGTCTCTGTGAGGACAGTGATGTCCTTTAGCGACAGTGCCTTTGGCCATTGTTCAGATCGTTTGAGGCTGATGCAGTCAGTCCACTTTCTTCAAAGCTGCGAGAGTCAGACTTACTCCATGATATTGGGAGTTGTGGTACGAGGGTGTGAGCAGTCAGATTGGAAGAAGTAATATTGTGTGAGGGTGGATTAAAGAGGATGGATGAGCTTTGCAGCATCATATAGATCGAGGCAGTCCTCTACTTCATTGTCACTGTCCGTATGCCCAGCTGTTGGACTACAACAATTCGCGAACAAGGACGGTGACAAAGCGGCTATCTATGGAAACAAGCATCATTGCAAGGACTCGATGAGCACAAATAAGGTCGTATAGCGTGGAACGACTTGGTGGCAGCCGCTCTACCGGGCATCTTCTATCAGATATGGTGCAGAGTCTCAGGTATTATTCCAAGCCTGTTTTGGGAGCTGGGAAGAGGACGATCCTATACTGTTGTAGGATTGCAAGCAATGCCACACAGAAGGGATGCGAGAAGCCGACCATGGTCATGGTGCCTTCCGAGGCTGGCTTTGTTCCAGCAAGCAGCTATTTGTGGCATAAAAGATGGATGGAACTATAACGCCTGACAAACACTCTTTGTTTGGGCGCCCAGGCAGACTGCGTCTCTCCAGGTAAGGTGTATCACTTCTCTTCAACGTAAATACGTGTATACACGCATTGTCACCACTGACTGCCAGACAGTATTCACTTCCTTAACATATTCACTTGCAATCAGCTCTTACTGCCATTCTTGCTACGATGGACACTCTCTGTTCAACCGCCATCACCCACATGACGATGGCATCTTGGTCTTCCCTTAGAAGTCCACAAAATGTTGCGCTGCTTTTTGCCGGGACTGCGGCCATCCTCGCTTACTTTGCCTATCGCAACACTGTCACCCTATCCTCGGCTCAACCTGTAACGCCAGCCATAGATGAGCCAGAGTCAGCCGAAAAGAGTCAGAATAAGTTGGTCAAAGATCAGTCGAATCATGAAAAGTCCAGCATCGCTACTCCATCCACCTCTGAGACATTGCATTCCTCCGCAGAACCGCGCTCGTTGACCGAGCAAGATCGATATTATGACGCCCTCCCCTTAGATGAGGATCTGCTAGAGTCGTCCAACGACTCTGCCTCGGTAAGGAGAAGTGACTCTGAAACAACGAGGGCCTCTGATGTACCTGGACAAGCTGTAAAGGAAGAGGCCGTGGTCGGGGGGCAGGAGGAGGAGCACGGCAACGATGAAGATGAAGACGACGAGGACGATGACTCCGAGTATGACGAATTTGAACGTTTCCGACCCATCATGAGCGCGATCGACCTGGAAAAGGTCAAGAACACCGCGATGGCAGTTCGTGCTCAGCGCCAATGTCAGGAAACCGCAAGTGGGAAGCAATCCTTGACTTGCACCGTCAACCCCGACCCCTGCTGCGGCTCTTACAACCTCATCTACTACCTGCAGTGGTCTGACGGCCAGAAATGGGTATTGCGGGTCCCAGGCCATGGCCTCGAATTTGATCTCAGTGATGCGACTCGGATGGGCATCGAATATCGGACCATGAATTTCCTCCGACAGCATACTTCCATCCCCATTCCAGAAGTTTACTGTTGGGAAACAGACTCTGCCCGCCTCGGGGCACCTTTTGCATTCATTGGCTTTGTCGAAGGGCAGCCGCTCAGCTCAATATGGTATGATAAGAATCGGATTACCGAATCTACCCGGCTTGAGATCCTGTCCAACGTGGCAGCTCATATGTCACAATTGCATCGACTTCCATTCTCCAAGATGGGCATGCTGCAGTTTGAGGAGTCAGCAGAACATCCAACTGTTGGGCCTATCATTTCGAGAAAAGTAGCGGTCCCTGTGGAGGATTGGGGCGTGAATCTCATCGAAGGACCTTACGACTCAACGACTGAGCGATTGATGAACACTCTCGACGAAATCGAGTTCGGCACCAAGCGTGGCCATGCCTATTATCCGCTCTTGTGTATGGCTATTGAGTCCATCCCGAAGTTTCTGGATGGCAATGGTCACTTTTACATTTCTCCTTGGGATCTCGACCTCCAGAACATCCTGGTTGATGATAATGGTCACATCACAGCGCTCATCGACTGGGACAATGTGTGCACCAAACCAGCCGCCTTCGGATTCGCTCGTTATCCTGACTGGATTTGTCATGACTGGGATCCTGAGGACTACTTCTATGCGAATTTAGAATTTTATACGGACCAAAAAGACCCCGAGGAGTCAACGCCGGAAGAGCTCGCCAGATACCGGCAATACTATGCATCATGTTTTGCCAGACATCACTTGGACAATTATGATCTACGAATGACGAAAGCCTCACACATTCTTGCGAGCATCGGGATGGCTTTGGAGTACGAAATAAGTCAGCCGGCGATTGTTGGCAAACTCCTTGACCATGCGTTTGGGGGCAAGAGCCCAATTACGATCCGAGAATACATGGATGCCTTTGTGGCAGATGACACTGATGAGAAAGATGAGCTGATTAGAGAGGCTTTTCATAAGATGTGGCGGGTGGAAATGAAGGAGGGCATAGAGTGAACAGCCTGGAGGGCGGTGGCTCAGTGGTGGTCGATTGTAGGCACTTTTTCAAGTAATTGCTTCCTACTATGTACAAGCCAGTGGATGCTGTTCGTCCATGAATACTAGTAGTTGTTCGCTTTGTTAGAAGGAAAGAATCTACCCTTTGAAGCAGCCCTCATTATTGATGATTCCAGGGTGACCACAAGTACCACGAAGTACAGATCTAGGATGTTCGGAAGGTGGATGTACAATTAGTTGTTAGTCAGCAGGTGGCTTGGTGGCGTGATTCTCTTGGCACCTTGCCAAGGACAGAATCGTCCGGAAGCATTTATCTTTCCCTTAATTATTATTAATTAGTGCTGACTGGCTTACCACAAGTTCACCAACTCGTCTCCTCGTACGGAGCACTCATTCCTTCAATCTCCCTTCACACGGCCAAGGTTAGCTACTGAGCCTCAAGGGTCAACCGGGGCGGCAGACCGAACGTTTACTGAACAACCATCATGCAACCCTCGGTCGTGGCCCTACTCCCGCGCCTATTTATGTATTGCCATTTGCTTGCCGTTACCTGCAAGCTTCCCCAAACTACGGCCGACATCACACGGACGGCGTGACACCATGACATTGGGCCGCGTATTTAAAGCTACGACAGCCTTGTGAGCCCATCTTATTGATATTTGTGACATGTCTCTCCTAAGCCACTGCTTGAGTGCGAAGTGCGCCAATCAGGTTGGCCCACATCTGCGTGCATTTCAGGAGGATTTCTCTGGTGATATGCAGGGGCGCCAGACGTTTCCGAAGGAACTAGCGTCCTGACGGCTGCTGGGCTATCTCACGGTCAGCCTCCCGTCCATGCGGCTCGTTATATCTCAATCAACGAATTCAACCAACAGGCTAGTGCAGCTTCCGGGCAGGTGTCCACTGCCCAGGCTGCAGACTATAGTACAGTTCACTTCACCTTGTATGCTTCGTTGCTGACAAGACGCACTAACTGATATCGTGCAATGGTGTCGGTGACAGGGTGCAAATGGCCCCAAACTGACACAACCCTCCAAGTCATGGCCATGTACTTTATTAGTCCATAATCTAGCCGACACCAAGCTGTGCTTCATTACTACGATATATATCCTGCTGGTACATTCCTTCGCACTGGTACACCGTTCTGTCACCTTCGCTTCACACACAAGACAAGACTTGCTGGCCAACGTCTGCTGCCACACGCTGATTTGCTTCTACGCTCTTTCCTATTGCTTTTACGTGCTTCCGAATTGAACGATCATACCTCACCTAATGACAGCCTCACGATATGCGCGGCTCAACCCTCTCGCGAACACTGGGCTGAACGCGACTTCTAACGGGACTTCGAACGCGGCTCCTGTTCCAGAAGGACCTATTCAATTTTCGAACACTATAAGCGATTCCTCAACCGGGCAATACCCACCGCAACGAAGCAGCGAAGGTAGTCAAGACCCGATCGTCAAGAAGCAGGGCAACAGCACTGTCGCTGAAAGTCATGCCTACACAGGCTCAGATGGAGACATGCCTCCTCGACCACCAAGTCAGTATCACATACCTGCCTGCGTATTCAACGCTGACAACCTCAAGAACTTCAACGGACAGGAAGTTCGTTGTATAGGGTGGCTTCATCAGTATGGTCCACCACGAGAAAAGCTGTCTCGAGCTTCAATGTTCCCAAGGTAGCTGCGCCGTGGGAGCATGAGTTTTCAGAGAAGCCAGGAGCATCCTCACATCCGTCGGATACTGTTCGCTACTTCGACTATCGCCAGCAACGCAAAAGATTGTTTGTCAACAGCAGCTTCCAATGGCTGATTACCGCCATCATCTGCGCAGGTCTTGCCGCTGTCATGTACGGCTTCACTAAATTCAATCTTGGTGTTACATCCACCACGAAACACATCTACAACGCCTTGATCACTGGTCTGTCGCTTTGTCTGGGTATGAATCTTGCCTCGTCGCTCAAGGGCTATGCGCAAATGATGCGGTGGAGGTTCCTTGCCTGTGAATACCGATCGCTACAAGACTTCGAGCTGGTCATGAATTGCGATAGTCAGACCCAAACGTTTCGTTTGCTATGGGCAGGCCGAACTCCTGGGCGATGGTATCCGAACAAGACACAACTGGTTGCGTTGCTCTCGATCACTGTAAATCTGGCTCTGCAAGTCATTACCGCCTTGCTCGGTTTAACCTACTCGATTGACGTTTCCCCGGATATCGTACGGCTCACATATGGTAAGTAACACCCTGGCAACCCCTGACCATGTGCTCACGGCCGCGGTATATAGGTAATGTCAGCATTGCTGATCTGACCTATATCGGCAATTCTGAAACCGAAACTCTATTCGGCACCAACATTAACAGCGATCGAGCCCAAGTAGCTGAATATTCTGCTGCAAATGTATATGGCATCACAGGCCAGGACTACCCCACTCGGTATGACACTTACGACACAGATGGTTCCGGCAGTCAACAAGTAGTCTACACCAACGAGGACGAGTCGGCTTACTGGTATCGCTTTGTTGATCAGTCCTCCTCGGCAGGAGGCTTGACCGTGGTGACCGATCGCACAATCAATTGCACTGCAGAATGTCAATCATGTAAGTCAGCTCTTATCGCACTAGACACGGTGCAGAATGCTCATTTTGCACGCACTTGATTATTCGGTACCATTAGGGATATTCTAGACTGATTCTTCTGATTTCTAGACGAGGTCGTTTCGGGTGGCTACGGTGGCTTCAATACTGACGACCCCGACACCATGTGGGACGTGACGTGGGTTGATGACGATGGGTACAATCGTACACTTGTCGTCGAAAACGTCGCGACGGGCGCGACGACGTGGATGGCCAACATGACGACTTGCGGCGATCGGTGCATACAGATCTACGCCCTCCAAACGGCGGATAACGAAACCGACAGCGTACCCGTCCCACGCTTCTGGAGCTGCAAGTCGCACGTCTTGCCGGTGTCCATTGTGGACGTGTACGAGGATCCAGCAACTTACGAGCTTTCGAACCCGCAGGCGCAGTATCTCGCAGGCGCGATCGGCTGGTCCGGCGTCATGACATACACCCAGGACGGCGCGCTGGCAACCGATCTCCAATTCGTACAATACCCGGCCGACTCAAAGTGGAGTCCGCCAGGGAACTACACAGAGCTCATGATGGCGGGGTTGGTCATGAGATTCACGGCGGGCGCGATCGCAGCCATGGACGCTGGGGGTCCCAGGGTCAATGTCAGGGGCTATGCGCCGGCGCCGGCGCAGTTTCTAAACGTCAAGTGGAATTTTGCGGGTGCGATCGTGGGAGGGATACCTGTGGCACAGTTTATCATTCTGTGTATTGTGGTCGGCTTTGCGAATAAGGCCATCATCAAGGATACGAGTCACCTCTCAACGGCGCGGTTGTTGAGACCCGTTGTGGAGAGATTGGGTGACACTGGGTGTCTGTTGACGGGGGATGAGATTGCGGAGAAGTTGGGCAATTATAGGGTCATTTATGGCGTGAGGGATCCAGATGGGAGTGTGCCACCCCAGGGTGCGGGTGATGATGGGCAAATTCGCCATGTCGATGTCCTGGATGAGAGCGAGGGGCTGGGGTATAGAAGGGGACGTATGCCGATGGGGAGGTATGATGGATTGTATCGGGAAGCGGCGGCGGTGGATGGGGAGGAGAAAGTGCCTTTGCTGTCGACAAGTGAGATAAGACAAAGGAGGGCGCGGAGGTTGAGTCTCTAAAGATGCTGTTTGCTTGCTATGGGCGAGGAGTGACCCAAAGATAGGACTGGCTTCGCTACGATGGCTGCGCTGGCTAGGATTGTGTGGAGACTGGTGATACACGACGTTTCATGAATACCCTGGTTGCGAATTTAACTGCATAGTAGAATACTGGACATATGTGAGATATGTGGAATTGATTCAGTCAGGTACAAACTTTCGACCAGTGGACAGATACGGTGGCGAAGCGAAGGCTCAACGACCTTCAAAAAGCAGTAGGGTACGGAATAGACTGAGGTTATATCTGAGCTGACATTGTTTCCGTCTATGAGCTGCCTTCTGCTGGCATTTTCTACCGAACAACGTGGTACCAACTCTATGGCTCTCATCTTCTAAATGCAATGCTGCAGCGCAAGTCTGGTCGCCAAATCGATCATTTTGCATAGTAGGACACATGCACAGAGATGATCCTGACCTTCTAGCATGGTTTGGTGAAAATGCAGTTCTAACTCCGAGATCACAGTTTCGGCCCTTTAGGCTTCCTCAATGGACCTCCAATCATCTTTTTCCACTGCTCGTCTATGGTCTGTTTCTCGACCAAGGGCTTCGACTTCCAGGTACGGTTGTGCTCTTCTTCGTCTTCCCTCCAGATCTTCATCTCGCTTCCTAGCCAAGTAGCGGCATTGTCGGCGGTCCGGTCAACAGCCTCCATTGCGATCAAGTGGCCGATGTCGTCAAACAGGACGCTTCGTACACGTCCGGCTGGTGCGCCTCCGCTGCCACCAACGCCGACGCCAGTATGGTCCATCTTGGCTTTGCAGGACTCAGGCGTGCCGACGTCGGACTTGCCGCCGAATATGTACAGGACGCTGGGCCGGAGCTCTTCAAGGCGGAAGAATGCTTGGGGTCCTTCGGAGCGGTAGAATGGGTATATGGTTGGTAGTGCCGGGTTCAGATCAGGGTGAGTTTTACGGTTAACGGCCTTGCCCTGCCATCCGTAACCTTCATAATTGGGCCGGAGGAATGTAAAGACTTCTTGATGAAGTGGTGTTGTTAGTGTGACCTTGGGTGGTCCTTCTTGGTGTATTAGTGTGGGCATATCTCGCAGACCGTATTGGACCCAACGATCCAGGACCCTAGGATCCCATGTCTGGTAGAATTTGCTGGATTTGAAGCTCCTCGCAGCTTCTTCCCGTGAAGACCAGACGTCGCGGCGAAATGTGGATAACTGAGCTGGGCTAGGGCCTACGTCGGGCGCAACGCTGGAGTATACTTGGATTACGGGGTCAATGAGGATGAGGGTCGTGAGAAGGCGCGGGTGCATATATGCTAGATTCACGCTGTATCTATATCAGTTTTGAAGATGCATGGGGACACTAGACGGGCGGGTCATACAGATGATTTCCTCCCATCGAATGACCGATGCCTATCAACGGCCGAGGCATCAGGTCTCTTTTCATGTTGATCATATGAAGCAGGTCTCGAGGATGATCATTCCAATTCGGGTCATTCCCCAGCAGCTGCTCGTTCAGGACACTGCTGTGGCCCTGTTGAGCGACGTCTGCGATCCATATACTCCTGATGCGGAAGCCATTCTTCTTTGACCGCGCATGGATATCGTCCCATAGTGGCTCGTAGAGCTCTTTAGGGAAGGCATTGGCATGTGCGCCTAAGATGGTAACATCGCCAGGTTGAGGATTGGGGTTGTCTTTGGGTATGTATTGTTTCACGGACAGATATAGTACATCCTCTTGTGGGCCGGCTAATGCGCGCGGGTATTCTCGAATGTGTTGACAGGGGATTTTGTGCTCGACAACGTGGAAAGAGGACATTCTCAAAGAAAGACTGTCAAAAGTGATGCATCAGTAGAGGTCGGGGAGGAATGCATCAAGGACAGCTCTGCGCTGAGAAGGGTGGTTTATAGGTCAATGGTCGAACTGCCATTGCCGGCTGCGCGAGCCCTGCGGATCGCGGAAGAAGTGCCGAGGTCCAGCCCCATCCGGATCTGCGATATGGGTTGTTCGGGTACGGGTCGCTCTACCAGGCCATTGATTGCTTCCGTGCGATTGCTAAAGCTGCTAAGGTCATGAATTTGCAATCTGCCACATCCGCGGCGCCCTCGTGTGAAAGGAAAAAGAAAAGATAGAAGAAGGGCTGAAGGTTACAATCTCGTGGGCAGCCAGAGCGGCGGGGGCCGGTCACATGACTCGACGTATAGCGCGTTCTTTTGTTTAATGAGAGAAATCGCGTCCTGCTCTCACGCGTGCCTGCGGTCAGTGAAGTTCGCCGCCACTGTCCATCGTTACTCACTTACCCATATTTCAATAACTTAGTTATGTAACCGTCGATGACTACCAGTCTACTCAATACCTGCAAAGGCCTGATACGCAGTTTTGTTGGTACCTCCCCATCCGCCAACATGGACGTTGACACACCGAAGAACAAGGGCTTGTTCGCCCAATGCAGCTTCGTCATCGTGCGTTCTGCCACTCTTCCTACAGAGACTGTCATGCAGGTAGGTACCCTCTGTGTCCATGCCCGGAAAACACCACTGATTAATCTAGCTGGCATCCGAGTTGAGACTGCATAACGGAGAAGTCGTCTTTGATGACTACCCCGAGAACAACCTCGATATTAACGGCGTCACCCACGTTGTTTCCGACACATTCGACTTCCCGGACTACCATGTATGCTTCGATGCCTTCATCCCCGTTATTAAGCCGACTTGGGTTCTACATTCTCTCGCGAAGAACAGACTACTCAACCCACGACAATACAGTCCCGATCCTCGTTATTTCATGTCTGACGTGGTGGCTTGCGTCGCAGACCTTCCTGAAGGCGACTCGGATGCTATTGCTGGCGGTATACTGGCTATGGGCGGTCTGTTCTCAACCAAGCTCACCAACCAGGTCACCCACATCATCGCCCTCACCATTGAGTCAGAATCCTGCGTTCGGGCACGAGAGAGGGATTTGCCTGTCAAGATTGTGCTGCCACATTGGGTGGATGACTGCCTGAAGCTGGGAAGAAAGATCGACGACCAGCCATATCTACTGCCAGACCCAGACATACTGAAACCCTCCAACAACAAGGCCCCAGCAGCAAAACGGAAAACCCAGGTAGAAGGGGCTGTTCACCCTGACCCTTCACAAGACGATCAACAGGCTATTACTGGGCCTAGACAGCTCAAGAAAGTGTTCAAGAAAAAGACTGTGATGTTGTGGAAAGACCTCAGAATATCGCCGTATCTGCAAAACATACTAGAGGGGATCATCACAGGCAGCGGTGGGCAGATGACAGATTCCGTCTTGAAAGCCGATATGTTCATCTGCAAATATCGAAGTGACGAAGAGTACCGTATGGCTTCCAGGGCCGGCAAAGATGTAGGCAATCTGGCCTGGCTGTACTACCTGATCCAGACTGATGAATGGACATCTCCCATGCGACGTTTGCTGCATTATCCCATACCTAAAGATGGACTGCCGGGTTTTGAAGGACTGAAAATCAGTCTCTCAAACTATAGCGGAGACGCACGAACATATCTGGAAAATCTCATCAATGCAACTGGCGCTGAATGTACAAAGACGCTGAAGCAAGACAACACCCATCTAATCACGGCACATGTCTTGAGCGAGAAATGTGCTGCAGCGAAAGACTGGGGAATCCACATTGTCAATCATCTTTGGCTTGAAGAGAGTTATACACGGTGGAAGATGCAAAGTATCACCGATAACAGATACACACATTTTCCCAAGCGAACCAATCTCGGTGAGGTAGTCGGCCACACTCAGCTAGATCGTACCGTGCTCGAAAAATGCTTCTTTCCACCTGGAGAAGATGTGGAAATGACTGAGGCCGCTAATGCAAGACCGATGCAGCAAGTCAACAACAACGCGGTTTCAGCAAAGAAATCCAGCCGCACGCACGAAGCAGAAGAAGCTACCCACGACCGAAATGAAAAACTACGCACTCCGGCACCCTCGAGGCTTATTGCGACTGGCAAAGAGAATATAACGCCGTCAACGACGCACAGCCGAAAGTCCAAAGAAGTTGCGTCGGCTCGCTTGCATGAGATGACCCCTGACATGATGCTATACGAGAAAGAACGCAAGAGAGTGGGTGGTGTTGTCTACGGAGGTCGACGCAAGACCGACGAGGATCGGATAGAGGTCGGGCGTAAACGATCTGTTGATGAAGCGTCGGACCATGAGATGACGGATGAGAATGAGTCCAAGAAGGTGAAGCGCGGCAATTTCTCTCCAGCCATGCATCTCGTAGTCTCTGGCTATGAAAAGTGGGTTGGTCATGCCAAGATCGAAGACAATGACAAGGTAAGCATCGTGGAATGGTTGAAAACATGGATACTGATGTTTCTAGAAACAACTTCGAAACCTAGGGATTACATGCACCACGGATCCCAGCAGGGCAACTCATCTTGCTGCCCCGCGTATTGTCCGGACGATGAAGTTCGTGACAGCGCTGGCATACGCTCCGATCGTGATCTCGACTGACTACATTGACGCTTGTTTAGAGGCAAACGAGCTGCTCGATCCCATGGAGTTCAGGCTACAAGACAAGGAGAATGAGCAGAAACTTGGTGTTTCTCTAAAGCTCTCACGAGAGCGCGCCCAGAAGAACCATGGTCAATTGCTCCAAGGCCGTATCATCTACTGTCTGGAGAATATCCGCGGCGGGGTTGATACTTTCAAAACCATCGTGGAAGCCAACGGTGGTGAATGTAGGACGTGGCGTGGTCGCAAAGGCACAACAGTTCCCTCGGGTCGAGCCGACAGCGAGGCCAGCACTGATATTGACGCCAATAACGAGGTTTACCTTTTGAGCAACGACGATGATCGAAAGGAGAACAAGTCGTTATGGACTCGATTCAAGGAGATGGCCGAAGGTAGCCGAAAAGTTCCTCGCATCGTCACGGCCGATTGGATCCTGGAGACGGCGATGTCCCAACTATTGCTACCGACGAAGCAGTATGAACTCGCGGCATAATTCCAGATCGGCGTGATGAGGTATACGGTTGCTCGAAGTTAGCGATGCATTGGGTTGCTGGATGTCTGATTTGTTGATGTTGACTTGAATATGATATGAATCAAAAGAACTTCACACCTTGCTGGTCTTCGGTCCCAAACACTTGAGCTTTCCCCTTTTTTACCAGCGTATTGAGGCTCTTACGGAGTACTTCCATATCGAGACCATAAAATTCTTGTTTCTCGGTTGTTTCTCCTTGGACTAGTTCATAGAGGGTCAGGACGGTGCCCTTCTGGCCTGTCTCTTCCACCCAAGTTGCGATGACCGTAGCCCATTCGTCGGGCTTTCGCCACCAGATCCAGGCTTCTGACTTCTCAGGGCCAAGCCACTCAGCTCGCTCGCCCCCATCTTTGCTGGCCATGTAATCGATAGCTGCTTTGGCATCTCTCAAGCTCAAGCGCTTTTTGAGGGTAGCATTGTGAAACAGAGGGGTTTCAAGGGCATCAATGATTGTAAGTTTGAATATGCGATGATGTTTGCAATATCTTTGAATGAGGATTGACCATTTTTTCAGCTGAGCCTGTCGGGTCAAAGCTGTTGGCTGGGGGCTGAAGAAGGGCGGAAAGTTGTAGCTCTTTGGAAACTCAAAGCTTGAGGACTTGGCCTCTTGTTGGGAGGCTACTGCCATTGTCGTTCACGGCCTCTTGTTGGCTGTCACTGCATTTGTCCAACGAAGACTATGTGCACAGAATGCAGTATCCAACGTTCGCTTCAATCTACAGCTAGCTTGTCCAGAAAGAATGGTTAGGCAAAAAGGACAGAACTGTCGGTATAGAGTGACAAACTAATGATACAAGCACCATACACCCAGACGTTGACTGTTGGTGGCATTAAGGAATGAATGATTGACTGATACTGTACGGAGTAGTGACTGATTGATTGATTGAATGGCGAGATGGGGAGCCGCATCCGGAGTTTTGCCGAAGCGGTTTGTGGTTTGGTTCGTAAATCAAAAGTCGCGCATCGATTTGGCGATTTGGGCAATTCCACCCTAGTTGGTTCGCAAAAAGAAGCGCAGTCTACAATTCCACGTCAAGTGGAATATCCCAACATTATTATTTCCAGAGCCTCGTAGAGATGCAACGCGTCAGTCTATGATACGATCAACCTGAAAGAAAAGGAGAAGAGTTCCTCCCCGTCCCCAAGGCGTCGCCGCCTCCTCGTCACCCTCCTTCACCATGCCGCGAAAACGCACCCACGACGAGATGGAGGCCTCCACCCCTGAAGGAAAGAAGCCAGAGCCTTCACTACTTCAGAGGATACGGAATATGTGGGAATTCGCCTCTACAATGCAGTTCATTTTCATTTTTGGCCGAGCAGTCAAAATTGATGAGGACTTTGACATCGAGGTATAACCTGCCCCAATCATACATGCCTATCTTATTCCCAATTCAATGGCGGCGGAGTAATTTGGGTGCACGGAATGACTAATATTTGCCTTCTAGGATTTTGAAAATGAGTGTTTGAAGCCCGGCTACTCCGAGAAACTTGAGGAGATAGGGTTGACCCTCCTCAAATGGATTTCATCCCATCGTGGTCTTGAGTCAGTACTCCTACCTTCGCCCGCACCAGATGGCGGCTGACCCGATATAGTTACAACATCTGGGACGAATATACTCGGCGCCAATACCTTGCCAAAGCTCCGCACCTCAACCCTTACGGCGAAGGGGAGACGCCGAATCGATTCCGAGACTTTGACATCTTCACCAAGATCCGAGTACTGCACCAGTTGACTGTATGGACTTTTTGGAATCCCGATCGCTTAAGAGAGAGGATGCCCGACCACCCACGTGAGGTGGATCAATTGGAATGGGTGAGTTTGTCTTCCTCAGGTTCTTCAACTATCTGACCAGTTGGAAACAGCGAATTGAGGAGTTTGGATACGATCGTGAAGACAGGAATTACTACCTACTTGATGACAATCGCCTCTACCGCCGTACAGAGCCTCCCCCGCCACCCGCCCCAAAAGCCAAAGCTAAAGCCAACTCAAAGAAAGCAATTGCTGCCAAGCGAAGAGAGAGCAAGCGCAGAAGGCTGACTGTTGAGGCTGAAGCCTCAGAAGACAATCAGGAAGAGATTGATGAGACTCAAGCCGTTGAAGAAAAGAATCTCGAACCCTGGGAAGTTGACACGTTTGGTGGATTCAAGTGGGAGTGCCTTGCCATCAGTCTTTCCGACTACCATGAGTTATGCGAATCATTGAAGAAGTCAAAGGACCCCAATGAGAAAGCTCTACGAGAGCGCCTGATATCGGAAGTCATTCCGATCATCGAGGCTGCCGAGGAGAAACAGCGACGAAAGATCGAGAGACGACAACGCGAATTGCTACTGATGGAAAAGATGGTTGGGGCCAAGCGATCAAGTCGATTGGCGGACAAGCAGGACCGAGAAAAGCGCGAAGCAGAAGAAGCCGAAGCAGAACGGAAGAGACAGGCTGACTTACTGGCTGCTCACCAGGAGCAGGAGAGACAGGAGAAGATGGAACAAGAACGACAATACCGGTTGATGACCCGAGAGCAGCGTATCAAAGATCGAGAGTACAAACGACTTCTCAAGGAAGAAGAGCTTGCGAGAGATGCCCTTGAACAGAAGAAGATCGAAGAAGGCGAAATCAGAGGCTCCGATCGCAACCTCAAACAACGAATGGAAAAGAACAAGAAGGAGCTGGAGGATCTAGACAACGAGGAAGACTGGACCTTTGATTGTTCTGGCTGCGGGATCCATGGCAAGAACCTGGTAAGCATTGCTTTATGCTACTGACTGGCTACGCGACTGACGCTTTATAGGACGATGGCTCTCACAGTGTAGCTTGTGAGAGGTGCAGCGTCTGGCAGCATAGTAAATGCTTGGGCATCTCCAAGTCTGCAGCTGAGAAGGAGGATTTCCATTTCGTCTGCCGAGACTGTAGACGAAAAGAAGAAGATGCGAAGAAGCCAAAGATTTCGCTCAAGTTCCGCGTTGGTACATCTTCGTCGCCGGCGCCGCCGAGTCCACTACTTCCAATCGAGCAACCGCCTCAAAAGTCAACAGTTATCAGTGTGGAAGTCCCTGGGCAGAAGGTGGCTCGACCTCCTATTCAAGGTCCAATGATGAATGGCTACGCTGCACAGGGATCCTCACCGCCCACTCAGCCGTCAAGCTCTCCCTATCGTTCTCAGCCTGCCCTTAACAATGGCTTCTATCAGTACGACCATCCAGAAGCAGCTGCTGGCGCTCCTCAGTATGGCTTTGCTGGTCAACAGTATCGGCCATCCTCAGCAGGGGGTCATCAACAATCAGTCCTTCAGCAATACTCTCCTCAACGCATATCCGCCGGATACCCACCACAGCAAACGCCGCCTATGATCAACGATGGTGCGGTTAGAAGTCCGCCTCCACAAGACGGTCAGCGTCCCGCTTACTATAACGGCGTCCCTCATCAACACCAGAACTATCCTCATGGTCAAAGACCACTAGCGCCTGCACAAAACACACCACGCCAACTAACACAGTCTCCAGCCAATGGTCATGCAGCTAACAATACTGGCCGTCTTCCATCACCTGTGTTTAATCGTCCAATGATGTCTCCCACCCAAGGGAATATGGACGTCGGTCCTGTAGCAGGAATTTCACAACAGTCGCCGCCCATGGGTCACGCGACCATCAATGGTGCCTCTGCCAACGGATACACAGACCAAGCTCAAAACGGGTTACCGACCCAGCTACAAGCAACACCTCGCCAGCGCCCTCAGCCTCAAACTGCACAGACCCCTACTACACAACCTCTCTCCGGATTGTCGCCTAGAAAGCAACAAACCCCTCAACCACTTCCGCCACCTTCGATGATCCCACAAAAACCCAACAACGTATCGCCGTCACTGATGCCTCTACAGCCAAATGTCACGCCGGGCGGTGGTCCGGCCGAGAAGAGAACTATCAGCGGGACCCCTGTCTTTCCGCCCGTGGAGAATTTGAGACCAAGTCCTCAGCAGTTGAGAAATATGAGCAGCACCGAACCGGTGCCCACGCCTAGTAAGCAGCCTCAGCCTTCTCCACAGCCGGTCGTTGGTATTGAAAACGGTGTTTCTGGCGAGGCAAGTAGCTCACCGAGTACGAATGTCGGAGAGAGCAAGCCGCAAGCCAACCAGCATGTTCCGGCTGAGGTTCAGACTGCATAAAGGAGACTAGAGGAGTGAATTGACATGATTTTTGACGGGTTTCATGATTGACGGGGTTGCATGATATCGCTGCATTGATGATTGTTAACAACCTGCATTGTTTGGTACGGCGCCTACAGTGAATTGGGCCGAGTCAGGCGGACTTTGGTCGAGCATCGCTTGGCCGACTTGGTTGGCTGCCCTTTGTACGTAGAAGATACTTGGAAGGACGCTCGTGCGAGTCACATCGAAACGGCATTCTTGAACGACGTCCTTACTCGTCTGTCTATCTTTCTAGCTGGCGCTCTGAGTCCTCTATGTGTTTGTGTTGACCGTCTATCTTCTTGAGACCATAGGTCTGTGCTTTAAATCCACCATTATCATAAGATGTTCTTTTCAAGGCCATTCCCAAGATTCGATGTGCAGCGTTCAGGACATCATCTTCTATGTGTTTGAGCAAGTCTCCCTCCCACATCCCCACTCCTGGTGTGACCTTGCCGTTGTCTGGTCCATTTTGTGCAGCCCCAAGCCTCTGCTCGACTCTGCTCAGCAAGTCGAAGCAGTAGCAAGCTTGCAGCCATGGTGCCGATGGAGACTTGTCATTGTGATTCTATCGACACCGGGCGACAATGCGACGAGGTACATCATGCTGACACGTGCCTGGCATTCGACCATTCAGCCTGGGTGTGCTTCAGAAGGCGTACTATGTATGCCGAGCTTCGCGCATTGGGGGACATGCGTTTGCGATTTTCCCGTTCAGCGAATTTCTGGCAACGCGGGTGAGGCCCCTCCTTGGGATCTGTCTGTCATGTCTCTCGTTGGGACTTTGGCATGGGATGGCGATGGCGATGGGACAGGGAATCAGTTCCAGATCTTCCCGTTATGCACGACAGCGACCGTGTGCACAGTATCCTCGGACTCTTGGAGCGTGCCATTCACCCAGCCTTCGACACCCTCTTTCAGGAGGCGCTGGTACGTTTCGATCGTGGTCTGGGTGAACCAGGCTATATGGGAAGCTGGCGAAAAAAAAAACCAGAGTTAGCATTTTTGATCAAGGACCATAGCAGGCGCCAATCTGTCAATCTTGACCTTCAATGGGAAAGACGACGGTCAATCTCCTTGTGAGCAGGGACAGCAGTGCTGCACCAGCACGCTCTGCCCCGGCCGGTCTGATGTGTTAAGGGATATGGACTCACAGATGGTCAAATTCGGCACTGGCTGTTCTCCTTCGGCAGGATCCGGTGTCAAGGGCCCCGATCCCACGCCCGCGGGCTCGATTTCAAGCACATCCGTGGCTGCACCAGCGATCCAGCCTTCCCGCAGAGCCCTCGCGAGGGCCGCTTCGTTCACGATCCCGCCTCTCGCGACATTGATGACCAGCGCGTCGGGCCTCATCATCTTCAGCTCCTTCTCGCTAATAAGGTCGACCGTATCATCTTCCTTGGGCAGACATAGGCCGATGACGCTCGCCCTCTTCAAGGCCTCGTCGAAACTCACCCTCCCCTCTCTCACGGCCGTCGCGTTCTTGCGCTCACTGACTAGAACCTCGCCGAATCCGACGGCTCTAGCAAGTTGTGCGATACGCTTACCCAGTGTCCCGTAGCCCATGATGGCGAGTACCTCCTGCCGACATCCCATCGGCGGTCCGGTTGGCCATAGTGTCGTCAGCGTGCCCTTTTCACGCCACTCTTTGGACTGCGTGACTCTCTCGTGCACCTGCACGATGCGCTTCCGACTGGCAAAGTACAGGCCCAGAAAGTGCTCGGACACGGCGTCGACGTTGCCCGCTGGGCATTTCGTCACGGTCACGTTCCGAGCGGCACAGTCGCGTTTGTCCACCCAGTGGATGCCGACGGCCATGACGGATAGACAGCCTAGGTGTGGTGCGGCGTCCATGTCCGCGGGCGTGACGGGCACGACGCATGCGATTACGATGGTGGCGTCGCGGATGCGTTCGGCCACTTGTTCGGGCGCGGTGCGTTGGTGGACCGTAATGGTGTGTGGGAAAGAAAAGGGCGGCATGGCGGCGTGGATGCCTTCGAGGACGACAATGTGGTGTTTGTCCTTGCCCTGGGGCAGGGGGGGTGGAGACTGGAATGGCGACATGATGGCCGTGTTCGTGTCAAGGGAAATCGTCCGGCTGCGTTGCTCTCGTTGTTGTGGAGGAGAGGAAAATGGTACGGACCTTCTCGTTGATGCACGGCGGGAAACTGAGGCTTGTAGCTTCGGTGTGCTGATTCTGGTCTGGCTGCTTGGTCTCGAAGCTCTCACTGTGGTCAGCGAACTGATAGGTCGTTTGTGCACTTGTGCGAGTGGTGGCAGTGGCAGTCTCCAGATCCTTCGCGGCGTGCAGAGCATGAAAATAAATGTCGAGGTCGTGGGCAACGCGATGACAGCTCCCTGCGGAATCGTTTATGCAGGTATCTTTCTCGTCGTTGCAGTACCTTCAGTCCGAGCTTGCTCTTGCTCTTGCCCGTCGTTTTCCTCAGCTGGTAGTTCCACCCACAAGCGACTTTATGATATTGCGCTCGGAGAACAGAGATCAGAAAAGGTACGCAGAATCTATCTAAGTTGTGACTTTCCCTTTCGACGCAAAAAGGTAAAAAGGTTCAAGTACTAGTGAGTGTATCAGAAATGGTATCTCCACCGGAACAGCCACGCCCTTATGATGACAACGAATGACCACTATGGGAAGAGCGTGGGGGATTATCTTATCACCGGGGCTTGATGGTCAGCAATCAGCATCAGCGCGAGCATATCTGTATTCTGTCGTCGATCTGGCTTGGACATCATCCCGCGCCACGTCTCACGGTCTTTTATGTTGGTAAACGGTAAAATGGAGGTTGGAGTTCGCTTGACCAGTGGAGAGATTGGAGGAGAGATGGAGACCTCGGGCATCGGTTATCAGTATTCGATGATCAGAGACGACAAGACGACTCGGTCGATCGGATGGTTCTGGGGCCTCTGTCGCATAAGGTATTAACACTAACTTACTGTGGTAGACAAGACCGTGTCCGTACATATCGACAATGGTAGTATATATATCTAGGTATGTTCTTCCTCTTCCTCGCCCCCAATCCAGAATGCTGAGAATGTAAAAAACTTCCTTCTCCTGGTATCCGTAGCCAGAGTACACTCCGAACGACCGCGCGGATGCATGGCTATGCTCATTCATAGACTCATAATTCTTCGTAAATGTACAGTATTCCTGTGCACTGCTCCTGTTTACAACGTCCACCTCTTTGCGCCATGCTCTACTGAAGACTCAATTTCCTCATTAGACTTGGGAAATGATCTTCACCTTCTTCTTGCTTTCGGATATTTGACCTAACCTGGGACTCCAGTGTTTCCGAGTCTATCTGACCCAGGATTCCCTCATCGTAGAATTTGTAGAGTGTGCCCCCCTCTGTCCAGATGCGTCGCAATGTCACGACTGTCGCGAGTGCTGAATAGACCTGGTATTCCTCCTTCTCAATCTCTTTTAGTCGCTCCAGAGAGGTATAGGATTTCTCCCACTTGCATCCAGTTTGCTCTTCGTACTCGGCCAAGATTTCGTGCGGCGTGGCCGTGAATGAATGAACAACAAGAGTCGTATTCCTCGATGCGGCTGGGTTGACAAGAGCTGCAACGACAAACTTTCCAACACTAGATCCGCAGTCAGCATAACGTCCTCTCATCGATGGCCGTCCCCTCTTACTCAGTCATGGCTGTAAAACTGACGGGTCCATCCCCATCCCCTAGCAGAACTGCTCTTCTCTCCTTTACATCAAATTCGCCCAGTTCTGGCCGGGCTTTCATGGTGCCAAAGTATAAATCACTGTACGGTCCCGTCACCAAATAGGTGTGTTCCAGTCTCTTCATCGTTTTCATGTGAGCTCTTACTTTCAGCTTGAGTTGATGAGGTGGTTCTTGAGCGGATTCAGGCCAGTATTCGATGTCGGTGCCATACTCGGACGGGAAAAATCGACGCACACCGGCTTGTTCCGCCCAGGTGATCAGGTTCATCTGCTTTTCGATACCGCCACGGCCGACGCAAGAGACGATCGTATCGATGCCTATAGGTAAAATCGGATGTCAGCACCTTCCCACACGCTGTGTAATGTGTAAAACGCTCGTTGCTGTCTCCACCTTCATGCAGCGCCCTGCCTCGTGGTGTGTAACGTACCTTCGCAGGCCCTCTTGAAGGAGCGCTCACTCTCCAGGCGACCGGTGAATATTTCCACGCCCCATGCTTCTAATGCAGCAATATCCTGGATCTTCTGCATCATCGTCTTTTGACTCGTGAATATACATATTCGCCCAAACTTGTCTCTTTCGTCCACAATTGCCCGCGTGATGTACGTTCCTATCACTCCGGTAGAGCCAATGATGAGGACGTTCTGTGTTTGTTGCGCCGGGTAGGGTGGCATGGCCAAGAAGGGCAAGCCTGATGGCTTGCGTCTGCGTCGATCGGAATAGCGGCAGCCAGCCGTCCTACCGGCGGCTGCGTCCCTGAGAAGTGAGCACGCGCGATAGTATTGTGTAGCGGCCGGGTGGTTGGATAGCGCAATATAGTGCTGACGGTGGAGCTCGATCGCAGGCAGGGTGGTCTCCGGCGGGACTGCAGAAGGCACATCAAACGGATGGAGATGTGGTTGAAGTAGAAGATCGGTCTATTTGAGAAACTGAAGCTCGAAAAGGACTGTGACCGCGACCGCAACGTCGGGTTCGTGTTTCGGTGGGAACGAGCGTATTGGGGTCGGGATAGGGGCGGACCAGGCTGTCCTCGGCGATGCAGGTGGCGTTAATGAAAGGTAAACAGAAACAAAGCCTGGAAACGCCGGCAAATGGATCGTGGAGTTGGATTTTGTTGTCGAGCTTTTGTACAAGTATATCGAGAAGACGAGGCGTAATGAGTTGGCGGGGCCAAAATCAATCAATCAATCAACCAAGCGACGCGGCCACAAAAAAAGAACGCGAGGGCCAAACACCAAGACAAAAACCTCGATGTTGATATGTCACATTTGACAGCCTTGCGTCTGCTTTGCCGTCTATATTTTGGTGATCCTGTCTGAAGGATCTGAAAGAATACGAGAGTGTTACGTCTTATGTGTTCAAGGCAGAGTCGACTTTATTAAAGTAGTATGTCCGAGATGGTCGACACCGTATATTGATGATCGTCTTCACACATACGTACGCCTTGAGCGGTCCTGAACGCTGAGTTGCATTAGGTTCGGACATGGATACTTCGCATCCGTAGACGCTCTCTCCGCATTGGTTTTGATTTCTCTCTTTTCTAGGGGCTGAGAAGGCCTGGGCTGACTCTCGATGGATTCAAGGATTACAAGTACTGTCGTCGAGTGGTGCCAATAACGGTGATGGCCATTAATACTTCTTTCTTGGGTCAATTTCGCGACGACTGCTGAAAGTGTAAAGATACGACCAGAGCATAGCCCCAATATGTTTCCGAGAAAGCTCTCTTTGTCTCTCTATCGATTCAACGAATACGATCCTCGTACCGAATCCTTCCAAAGTCCATCCCATGCTGCCTTCCCCACATATATATCGAGGCTTCCCGAGAGAAAGTTCCTGTGGCTTGTTTCCCCTGCACCAGAACCCGAGTACGAGTGGCGGAATAAGCGCCTTGGCCCTATATCAACAGAGACAGTGCCTATAATGCGACATTAAGATCACGCGGTCAGAATTCAGCATGATCAGAAGGAGTTCCGACTATCGATGTCACAGCTTGTATCTCTCGAGTGTGGCAGAAAATAGCATCACCATATGCAATCGAACATACAACATCCGGTACATGCAGCTTGACGTCTTGTTGGATGCCTGACCTAGTTCGACCTAAAGGGAGCCTCAGGTTTCTACTTGAAAACAAGCAGCCTTCGTGGCCCTTGTACATTTCCCAACCCTACCCTGCGGTCTCCCCCGTGAAGATCAGATTCAGCCAGGCGCCCAGCCTGTAACCTGCTCTGGTTATTTGTGTTCTTGCAACGTCAAAATGCGCCGCGTAATAACTTCCACTCAGATCACCTTGCTCGACTGCATCCACTCCAGCACTCAGCACATCACTACAAACATACGAGTTTGCCTCGCTTGCCCAGATCAAAGCAGTCGCCTTGGTGTCGTTCAGGACCGTCCCATCCAGCCAGCTGGCCACGTCCCAGCCATAAGCACCGGCTTTGATTGACGCGGTCATATTTTTGGCGAATTCCTCTGCAGAAGCACCGTCCGCAAGCTGTTCGACAATTTCTGTGTCCCAAATGTGATGCAAGTTCGTGTCGTCACCGTCGTATGTCACATTGATATCGTTGCCCCCGACTTCGAGCGCTTCATCGTGGAGTGGCTGATGAAGGTCGCCAATGATATGAATGAGAAATTTCATCGCATCGTATTTGAGAGAATCACTCGAGTCGCTGTCGAGTAGTATCGAAGTATGATTGACAATGGCACTAATGGAGCATCCGGAATCGCCACAATCCCGGTTGTAGTCCATAGAGCACGAAGATGGAGGGTTGTCATTGGCATCGATGAAGTGAAGAGGGGCCGACCACCTGCCAGCGCTTGTGTATCGATAAGAATCAGCCCAAGTCGATACATTGGCCATATAGTCGGACTGCTTAGTGTCAAGTATTCCTTTGATGGCTGACGCTGTTGTCGAAGAAACATAGGACTGGGCAATCCAAGCAACAGTTTCGTGACCAAGTGTACCCCAGGCACTAGTCAAGGGGCTCACATAGCACAAAAGAAGGACTGCGCCGATCTTCATCTTTACGATATCTGGGCGCTCAGTTCTCATGGTCGCAGCGCCCGTGCGAAGTTATCTTATATGGCTTTGAGCTTTGTTGATGCTTGAACTCCGCTGGCGTCGATGCCGAGTGTACAGGCCTTCAGAGCAATGGCTCCCCATTGTTTCAAACTTGAATTGCTGTTCATCTTGGCGACATGAATCAACTCCCGGAGAATCAAGAGCATGAGCACGAGCATCGTGGCTGTGATACGCATTGGACAGTCGAGAAGGCTCTAATCTTCCAGCAAGTCACCAATCAGCGCCAGTATGTCCGCCAAGATCGAGGATCGTCGGACAGTCGATCCGCAAGCGACGAGGCTGAGCCAAGCAGTACACGTTCTTTTGCTAGAAAAGCAAATAAAGGTTGCACTCATTCTGCTCTGTGGCGCTTCGCAAGCAGGTTCAGTGCACTGCCAGCGAGAATGAACCCACATTGGTCCTTGCTCAAGGTGTGTTTGACAGGAATTGTAAAGCTCTCTCCGCTCCTCTTTCGGACTTCAAGTCGAATTTCGCCTTGACCATTATTCTTCAGGACATCCCAAAGACCGTTAGTGTCCACCGAATCACAAGCGTCGATGCGGTCATAGTCTTCCTTATTGGCAAAGGTCAACGGTACAACCCCTTGTTTCTTCAAGTTCGTTTCGTGGATACGAGCAAAGCTCTTCGCCAAAATAATCTTACCCCCTAGATATCTAGGTTGAAGAGCAGCATGCTCGCGCGCCGAGCCTTCACCGTAATTATCCTCTGCCACAACTAGCCAGTGTAGCCCATGCTCCTTCCACTTCTTCGCGAGCTCTGGAATGGATGACTTGGAGCCGTCAAAATCGTACGCCACATTCGTCTCACCGGTTGCCGCATTGGTTGCGCCAATTAAGGTGTTCTCCGCGATGTTTGGAAGATGTCCTTTATATTTGAGCCACGGTCCAGCGGCAGAGATTGTATCGGTGGTGCATTGACCCTTGACTTTGAACAGTACTTTCAAGTCGTTGAGCTCGCCTTCGGGGAAGGGATCGAAAGGCTCCAAGAGTGCAAGCCGATCGGACTCGGGGTCAACAGCGACCTGGACACTCGCATCAGGCTCAGCCGAGGAAGGCAAGAAAGCAGGGTTGCCGATGGCGAAGCCGGAGCCAGGTAATGGAGTACCCTTAGGTGGCTCGAACTTAAAGCTGTCGCCGGATGGCAACGTAATCTCGTCAGTAATTGGATTGAATGACGTCGACCCAGAAAAGGACATAGCTGTTACGATCTCGGGAGAGGCCAAGAAACTCATGGTGCGCGGGTTTCCGTCGTTCCGACCGGGGAAGTTGCGGTTGTAGGAGCAGATGATAGCATTGTCTTCACCTTTCTGAACACCATCGGTACGCTTCCATTGCCCAATACACGGTCCACAAGCATTTGCAAGGACGGTCCCGCCTACGCCTTCGAAGCTCTGAAGCGTCTTACTCTCTTCGAGCGTCGCGCGAACTTGTTCGCTCCCAGGTGTGATGAAGAAATCAGACCTGGGCTTCAATCCTGCGGCTTGTGCTTGCTTCACCAGATCTTCTGCGCGAGTCATGTCCTCAAAGGAGCTGTTCGTGCAACTGCCGATCAATCCAGCCGAAAATGTATCGGGCCATTTATTGGTTTTGACTGCTTCCCTGAATTTGGACAGTGGCGTAGAAAGATCTGGAGTGAATGGACCGTTGATGTGGGGTTCGAGGCCAGATAAATTTATGGTAACCACCTGGTCATATTCCGCACCAGCATCAGCACGCAGAAAGTTGTACTGCTCTGAGCCGTACGCGATTCCTTTGATGGCATCGACAAGGGCCCCTCTGCCAGTAGCCTGCAGGTAGGGGATGTGGCTCTCCGAGAAGGGGAAAATCGAGGTCGTAGCTCCAACTTCGGCTCCCATATTGCACGCTGTAGCCATACCGGTGCAACTGAGAGTGTCGACTCCTGGCCCGTGATACTCGATGATTGAGCCAGTGCCTCCACGTACAGTGAGTTGCCCTGCTAAATGAAGGATCACGTCCTTGGGTGAGGCCCACCCACTGAGCTTGCCCTCAAGGCGCACACCCAAAATTTTTGGAGCTTTGAGTTCCCAAGGAGCGTCGACGAGGGCATCGACAGCATCAGCACCGCCGACCCCAATTGCAATTGCACCCAAGCCACCAGCGTTGGGCGTGTGTGAATCAGTACCGAGCATCATGAGGCCCGGTGCAGCGTAATTCTCAAGGACTGTCTGATGTATGATGCCGGCGCCTGGAGGCCAGAATTCAATTCCGTATTTCTTTGCTGCAGATTCCAGAAAGTCGAATACCTCCTTGTTGCCAGCGATTGAATTGGGCAGGTCCGTGTCTGCGCCCTTTTCACCTACAATCATATGATCGCAATGTATACTCGCGGGAACAGCGGTAGATGGCAGGTTGCATGTCATGAATTGAAGGATAGCCATTTGGGCAGAGGCGTCCTGCATGGCCACACGGTCGGGCTTGAGCTTGAGATTTGCATTTCCCCGAATGTTCTTGCCGTTGTCGGTATTGGTCAACAGAGATTCTTCCGGGTTGTCGAGATGAGCATAGAGGATCTTCTCGGCCAGAGTCAGCTTCCGAGAGCCCAAAATCCTTCGAACATCTTCGAATCTCTTGAGGATCTTTTGGTAGGGAGGGACTGCGGCCTTTCGTCGTGGGTGAGGTTGGGACGGGGCGTGTACGGCGTAGGCACGACGAGCAGCTCTTCGTGTTATGGAGGAGGATCCGAGGTCAAGAGGGCATCTCACCCGTGCAGACGGGCTTCTCTGCAGCAGGACCGACATGACTGGACAGCTCACAGGCAAGGATGGGGCGACAGATGTGAAGACCAGCATCTGAAAAATATTCAGCTTTATGTCGGCCCATTTTTCATTGGGGCTAGCGACATCGGGGCATCATGGCGCAAAGTGGGCCGAGGTTGACAAGGCCACCACTCACGACGTATCTAATTCCCAACCAGGTGCAGGCCTCCAGGAGTCCAGTTAGGTGCCAGTCTACGGCAAGAGCATGCAGTTCATTCAGCACCTCGGGAGTTATCAGACTCATTTGCTGTGAAGCTCGTCCTCATATCGACGACTTGTCCTTGCCCATCTGCATACGTGACCTAACGACAATGACCGCCTGTCCAAGAGGCAGAAACACCCCTTCCCATAAAGCACTATTGAGGCAGCCACAAGCACAACCACCAAGTTAGGCAATCACCATGATCATACAATCATGGCCAGGCAAGACAAAACCCGTTGCGCCCTGCTCTAGAGACACCACCTCACTGGGGTTCACAAGGACTAGTCATCACCGTTTTCCTGTTCAGCTGCCGTCCTGAGCTCATAAGCCAAGTCATAACACTCTGCAAGGAGATCGTTTACAGCGCCTTGCCCTTCAGGTATATCCTTTCCAATCTGGAATTTCCCATCCACTCTCATATTGTCAATCGAGTTCAACTTCATGCTGTAGGGATACAGCTCCCGAGGATTCGACACTCCTCCAGCTTTCTTAACCTCGACCAGACATCGTCGCAAAGTGAGGAGCTGGTTGTAGATTGGTAGAAGAGCTTCCGAGACCGGCTCAGATGCAATTAGAAGCTGATAAATATACGCGTATCCTCGTCGAATCAGATAAAGTAATGTCTGTTGGATGGGTTAGCACGACCTTTTTGCTGAGAGGGAGCTCATCTTACTCTTTGTGCGTGCAGATCAGCGGGATGTCCTTCGGCATCAAAGAAGTTGCCGTCTCTCCTAGAATCGTCTATGCGATCCAGTTTCCTCTGCCACATGAACAAATCGGTCTCCCGGAGTGACCAGGCCTGGGTCATGGTCAAACGCTCAAGTTGGTTCCGGATCTCAATAAGCTTATCGTAAACGTCTTTGAACCGTTCGTCGATCTTGCCTTGACTGAAGAGGATGTTAGTAGGAAGGGAGCAATGGAAACATGTGGTGAACTATACCGCTCCTCAACCATGTCGGTGAACTTTAGGCATCTGTTGAGCAAGGGTACGACGAGGTCTTGCCCCGACGAAGTGACCCCAGTCTTATCTGGGAGCTTTCCGTCGGTCATCGTCGCCGTGACTGCGCGTAATTCACTTCGGAGGTCCTCGAGATCTTTTTGAACGTACTATCGGTCAAGTTAGCTGCGAATGGCTCGACATGAAGAGTGGTTCTCAAAATACCTTGCTTCTCGTATTCAACGCGGCAATGGCCCGTAGTATGGAAACCAATTTCTCCCACACGGGCACCATTTCAGGCGACAGTGTGGAGAGAAAATCGCTCAGCTCTTTCAGCATCGCCTTGCAGATCTCCAGGCGATATTGTATCCGCCTCAACAAATGGTCAGAGTATACGTCCTTGCCATGCTCCAACGTGGCCTGCATCTTCTGCAGTGTGTTTTCCAAGCTTGTCAAGTCCTTTTTACTGTAGAAGGCCGCCTCTTTAAGATGGTGACACAGCCGCATAATGTTTCCAGTCATTGCGTACAATGCGGGAGCTTCGTTATTTCGCCCGACTGCCATAAAGAAGAGCGAGACGAGCTGTAAACAGTCATCGAGGACTGTGTCGACTCGGTTCTGGACGAGATGTTCGGGGCCACGGACATCGTTGAGGATCGACACCTGCTCAATCACCTGCTCATAGAGGGGAAGAACATCGGAAGACTTGACATATGTGCTCTTGTCTTGTTTCAGAAGGAGGAGTTTATCTCTGACCAGTACCAATTTGTCCAATATTGGCTTCTCTTGAGGCCCGACTGGGGCATTCGTGATCGGAGAATCAGACATTGTGGGTTATGGGCATGAGAGGTAGGAGGATGAAGCGGAAGGTGACGTTGAGTGAGTGTTCGCAGCCAGCTTGCAAAGACTGAGAAGTAACGATGCGCTTCCGTATATCGAAAGGATAGAGGGGTTCGAGAAACGTAGGAACAGTTATCGGATGCTCGGTTGATCAACCAAAGAAGTGAATACTGTGACTAGAAGTGATGGCGGATTCCGCAATAATGCAGGCGCAGGCGGGTGCATTGTCGGCGACGATGAGTGCGGGAAAAGGCGCTATGCTCGTATGCTCAAGGATTTGCCCCGCCAAAAACATGTCCATCTCCCTCCAGAAACGAAACGACATTCACCGATGACGAACGCCCCCGACTTCCGAATTCATGGGCCCCGTGGGATGATCTCAAGTACTCGTACAGCTGCCCCTCGTTCAGCCTTGGTCCCAATCGTCTCGACTGCTCCATCGCCTCGCCTTCGCTTGAACTTCTCTGACAAATCTTCACGTCAGCCTTTTGCTCATTATTGCCATTGCCATTGCCCTCGCCACATTGAGCCTATTCTGGCCCGAATCGCCGCCAGATGGCTTCGGCGATGGCATAAGCCTGCTCTCACGCAATCTCGTCGTGCACTGTACATGAGCAGCACCATGCTTTGCCCTTCGCTGGTTTGTCGTACAGGCCCCTTGCTTGGTACGTTGGATACATCAGCAACGGGTCCAGCCGTGCCCTTATGATCAATGTGCTTCGAGACCACGCGCCAGTTAACATCAGCCCAGTTGAGCAAATCTGGTCGTGCAAAGGTTGTCGGGTCAAGTACCGCCAGGCGATACACCGTCGCACTCATCAGTGCCGTTCCAGCAGTGTCTCCAAAGGCATATTCGGCAGATCGAGAAAGTGGACCATCAAGGTAGTTCTTCACTAAACTCGACTCCGGGTCTCGAGCCTGACGGACAACGCATGTGAGCATAGATGTGATTATCTCGACAAGTGCGTCCTTTGCTGCATCCGCAAACTTTGCATAATCAGACCATGCAACTCCTCCGTCAGGTGGCGGTTGCCATTTCACAATCGTGGCAAGAACTCGGGTCATACCAGCTACTGCCCACGCATTGCTCGTCAGCCATACCTCGGGATCCGAACAGCATATTCCTGTCGGTAGGGTCATTGGATCTGACACAATATGGCGCCAAAGCCCGCGGCAGATGTCGCCCGTCTCCAACACAACATCTATTTTTAGCACATCGTTGTAGAGCTGACATTGATGGACAGCCTCTTTCAAGAAATGCAGGTCTTGTGTTGCTACGCCATAGTATGCAAGGAAAGGAGGAACCATATAAATGAAATCACCCCACAGCTCTGGCGGCTCATCACGGTGAGATATGGCGGAAGCAGTCACATTGAGATGGAATCTTGTTGCTCGTTGGACGAGATACTCGGCTTGTCGTCTTGCGGCCTCAAAGTATGCACTGTCATGGCCAGAGAGCAGTAATGCAGCTGTCCCAAGCGAGGCTGGATCGGAGGGCGAACCTGCACAGGTATAAGTAGACGAGTTTGCATCAGCCTTCTCCGAAGGAGACTTGGGCCCCATATTCCGTATGGAATACACATTGCCATGTGGTTGGCGCTTACCTTCTCCATCGATGAGTAGATCAGAGTGATTTGTCCATATGACGGACTTTGCGTACCGTAACGCCTCCACTTCGGCTGGATGAGAGATCTCAGGAAGACGACCGCCGGGAAAAGGCTCGAAGGCAAAGACCGTGAGGTTTGGACTCTCATATTCCAAAAGAGCCTGGGTCAGTGCACCGAATTCCCATGATCTTGAGGTAGCGTTGAATGCCTGTGCTACAACCTTTGCTGGATCAAACTCCTCTGCCCATGAAGGCCAGTCTCGCCGTGCCACAATCGCTACCAGAAAGGCCACGATGGCAATGAGGACGGCTGGCCTTGAATGTCTCATGTTGCAATATGAGACTGTTGAAAGAGACGAGCTTCATTTGCTCCGATCGCCGCGTCACAGTGTGAGTGAGATCGCACATACCTTAGCTATTAGGCTGAATCAAAGAGGAGAAGTTCGTCATTCGCATGGACTCAGCAACCATCAATTACCAACATCATAGGACTATGCCGAGCGACTCATTCGCCGTGTAGCTCTACAGACAAGGATAGATATGCCGACAAGAGTATTCCGTCACAGGTGAGGCGGGAGTCAAGGAGATCACCAACAAAAACGCTGTGGGAAATGATTCAAGCTCTTCGGGCGATCGTCCTTGAAAGCCTTGTGGTCGATCTTTCGCTTATTGACCTAGGATCTGACTGCCGGGAAGTCCGATTCAAAGATGCAGGTACCCCGTATCTTTTTGAACATACAGTAGCTACTCTGTGGCCGCCAGAAGTCGACTGTACTGACATGTGCTGAAATGTTGCCCATTTCCAAGAGCTCCGCTTGAGTACAGGCCCTCTGTTTGAACCATTAACACCCAATTGGTGACCTCATCGTAGCCTGGTAGCCCGCAATGGCACTGACAATGACACTGGCACTGCCACTTGGCCACGATCTTTGATCTTTTTGATTTCTGTCCGCCACGCAACATCCTCGCAACCCGTGGCAATTGCCCATTTTCCAGTTTGTGCCTTCCGTCGCGCATACGGACAATTTTTCATACGTCTTTTCCTTGCTTGAAGAACATTTCGTCACGGCTTCCTCAGCCTGACAACCTAAACATTGAAAGCTGCTCGATTTAGTATCGTCGTCGGCAATCCTCAAAGTGTCATCAAATATTACACAGATACATGTCGCTGCCACAAAGATTTCCAAGGCTGGCCCAGCTACCGAATCGCAAAATATGATTTCGTAAATTGATCGGTTTGATGCCTGACCATCACCCTTTGCGTCAAGGGCGACTAGCATGTCAAGGCCAACTACTCTTGATCGTGCAAAGAGCCCGTGAACCTGAAGATGGGTATCAACTCAGCTAGGCGGGAATCCTTCCGTCAGGCCGCAGTCTTGAAAGACCTGGGCATATCGTCTACCACAGACGAAGTTGGCATTGAGCGGTTGACGCTCGACCTCGACACGAATGCCAGCAACGGAGCGATATCTACCCGGGCAGAATTTGACACATCAAGTGGTCGTTGGAGAATCATTCCACGAAATGTGGCCAAACCCGGTGAGAACAAACCTTCTGACAGCATACTTGCTGAACTTCCAGCCTCGATAAATCCGGCAGGCTGCTGGATCGACCATCTCCCAAGAAATGAAAACTCGAAATGGTTCCTGAACGGAGTCGACTGGTCTGCTACCGACTATGGTCCCCTCGAATATTGGCCTATGTCGCTTTGCACTCTCGTGGGCCTTGCAATGACAGACACTGCTGCGGTAGCCATCTATTGGGGTCGTTCACTTTTGAGTTGCTTCAATCTCCAAGCTCACAAGGACTTCAACAAGAGATTTAGCTACGGCTCCGAGATCCAGGGAAGGCCTTTCAAAGAGATTTGGAAGGGACAGTGGTCGGACATGGAGGGAATTTTCAACGCAATGCAAGCTGAAGATCGGCCTCTCGACGTCAAAAATATGGCCATCTTCCCACAACAGCCCGATGGCCGTCGCGAAGAGACTTTCTGGCGAGGTTCCTTCCTACCAATTCGAGGAGGGAACGGCTACGTCGCAGGCTGGTACAACAGGGCATCCGAGGTTACGAACGAGATAGTGAGCGAAAGAAGAGCCAAGACTCTTTATGCGATTTCATCGCAGCCAGCTGACCTAGATACCACGATTTGGTCCCATGTTTTCCAAGCTCTACGAGATAACGGGCCAGATTTTCCCATGGCCTTTGCATACTCGGCAGATGACGGCGCTACATCATGCCGACTGACACTACAACAGACTTTAGGCCTGCCTCCAGGTGGTCATCATCTTGTGCCGGAAACACTGGACGTGTACGAGGCACCTACAGGATTACTGTTTTACTATCGAAGGGTCAGATCAACCCACAAACCCCTTATACTTCACAAGGCTGATGGGACTCTCCCAGAGGAACTGCTCGGTGGGTTTGACTGGCAGGGCTACCATGAAAGCCCTGTCAGCGTGGCTCTTCTGCCGATCTCCGTCAGTAGCCGACTACTCGGTGTGATAGTACTTGGCCTTAACCCCAGACGGCGCTACCGACAAGAAGATGACGCTTTCATCAACGCTCTGTGTCGACAGGCTTCAGCAGCAATTGCGTCCGCCGTTGACCGTGAAGAAGCTCAAAGGCAAGCCGAGATAATGACATTGCAGCTGGAAGAAAATGAAAGACAAATCAGAGAAATTGCGGAGCACGGACCCGTAGGAATGGTCCGCGTGACACCCTCTGGTATGTACGGATGACGATCTCGTTTCGGTGCTGACCAGTATTCAGGCAACATCATCTGGGCGAATACGCAGTACTACGGTATTTCTGGTCATCCTTCTGGAGATCGATATACCTTCTCTTTCATGGATGTTGTGCATGAGGAGGATCGAGTTTTCGCAAGGGGCTTCTGGTCCCTGTTGGTTGATGAGCACAAACCAGTGTCCCAAGAGTTTCGACTACAACAGAAATGGACACCTCCACCCACTCCTGGGGATCCCAACCCCAAAGAGGAACATTGCTGGATTATCGCAAACGCCTTTCCAGTCTTTGCGAATGGAGCCTTATCTAATATTGTGTGCTGTATCACAGACATCAGTCGCATCAAATGGACCGAAGAGATCCAAAGCCGCTTGGCAGTCGAAGCCACCGAGGCTCGAAAGCTTCAGGAAGCCTTCATCGACGTCGTCTCGCACGAGATGAGAAATCCTCTGTCCGCCATTACGCAACTCGCGGATGGTATTGCCGCTTGTCTAGAAGACTGGAGCTCAATGGACGACCATTCACTGGAGTCGGCAATTCAGCTACTCAAAGAAAACGTGGAAAACGGAAAAACGATCCTACTTTGTGCCTCGCACCAAAAGCGAGTCATTGACGACGTACTGACCTTGTCAAAACTTGATTCTCAACTTCTTTCGATTTCCCCAGACGTGGTTCAGCCTTACGCCGTCGTGGAGTCCGCGCTAAACATGTTTAAAGCCGAGTTCGACACAAATTCCATCATTGTCGAGAATGGCGCAGACGATTCTTATGCTCGTCTCAACCTGGACTGGGTTTGTTTGGATCCTGCCAGGTTGACACAGATTTTCATCAATCTCCTTACCAATGCGATCAAATTCACCAAGTTGGAACCGGAGCGGAAGATCAAGGTCCACCGACGTGCATTTATCAGCCTTCCACCTCCGCTCGAGGACATCATTTGGTTTCCGACCAAGAAAGACAGACGCGACGCAACCACTGGGTCTGAATGGGGTACAGGAGACCCAGTTTATTTGCTGTTCACTGTTACAGATACAGGAAAGGGGTTAGAGCTAGAGGAAATGACACGACTCTTCAACAGATTCCAGCAAGCCACGAAAAAAACACATATCAAGTACGGTGGATCTGGGCTTGGACTCTTCATATCTCGCGAATTGACAGAAAACATGGGTGGGCAGATCGGCGTAAAGTCCGCCCCCGGAAAGGGAACTACGTTCGCCTTTTACATTCGGGCTCGTAAAGCCGTCGCACCGAAAGATCAGACACAAACTATTCAGCCGTCCGAGCTACCTGCAAGGATACCCAGTCCAGTCGGCTCTCATGAGATGACTCAAATTACGCGGCTACCCAGCAAAGAGCACGCGATAAACACGACTCCTGCTCGCGTCCTGCTCGTGGAAGATAACATCATTAATGCGCAAGTGCTGATGAAGCAGCTGAAACGCGCAGGCTGCACAGTATATATCGCGAATCACGGCCAAGAGGCGCTAGATTTCCTCCCTCGCACAAGAGCGTGGCACGACTATGAGCCGTTGCAAGTGATGGATTCGCCGTCTGCGAGCTTGGACGTCGATATTGACTGCATCTTGATGGATGTGGAAATGCCGGTCCTTGATGGCTTGAGCTGCACACGCCAGATCCGCGTTCTTCAAGAAGAGGGCTTGTTGAAGAAGCATATCCACATCATTGCCATCACAGCCAACGCACGGTCTGAGCAGATTGCTTCAGCCCTCGAAGTTGGGGTCGACGCTGTGCTACCTAAGCCGTTTCGTGCCGTGGATGTGCTGAGGAAAATGGACGAGGTCATGAACACAGATGCGGGAAATGCTGTTGGATGATACGAACCATCTCCTCGCGACGGGCGGTTACGGGCTACGGACATCGCTTTGGAATCTCTTTGGCACGGCACCAACCGGGTGGTACTCAGCACCTTTGTAGTGAGTGGCAACGCTGCTCTCGATGCTCGTTGAGTTCCGCATGGTTACACACAGGCTCGGCCTTTGGATTCATTGATGGTGTCTTCGCGATGGATATTGGTCTCCTTTGAAAGCTTCGATGAACATGGGGAGGGCGTTAGGACATATGAAAACAAAACAAGCGGCCGATGTCCGTGGGTGACGGACTCGCAAATGCCAGACTTTACAACGTTCTTGCCTTTCTCCTGATATCAGATGGAGATGGAAAACCCGTCGTCACTGTAAAATCTTAGGACCTGAAAAAAAGGAGACTGGACTGCTAGACATAAATGGGGATGTGAGGAAGTCCTGAATAGAGAGTAGAGCCAGCTATTCTTCAGGATATTGCTTACAATCACGATATCTCGAGCTCAGCCGCGTGCTTGATGCTGGATCATATCCGACTCCAGGTTTTGGTATATATTCGGTTTTTAATGGTGACCGGATCCCGACACATCATCCTGCTCATGTCGTGCACCTGGATTCAATAACCTTACAACTGATCGTCATCATCCGGGTCTGGCATACCCGCCCAGAGGCCATTATGCGCTGCTGGAGCCACAGCACTGAACCCATGTGCTTTGACATGCTGGCCGAGCTCGAAGCCTTGCGGGTCCTGCTCGATATCTTCTGCTTCTCCTTCGTCGCCAGCTTCGTCTCCCTCCCCTTCATGATCTTCATCTTCATCTTCCGTGACACTCACATCCTCAGCCTCACTGCCCAGCTCCTCAGCAACGATATTCCGTCCCTTCATTTTCTTCCTCTCTTTTTCATATTCTTCATCTTCATCCTCGCTCTCTTCACTTCCTTCACTCTCTCCCTCCGAGCCAGGATCATAATCTTCTTCCTCTTCGTCCTCCTCATCTTCCATCTGCTGCGCCGCCTTCTCCAGCTCCGTCCTCGTATCGTCTTCGTCACCTTCTGCTTCTCCACTTGCCGCAGGCGTGCCTTTTCCATTCGCGCCCGCAGGCTTAGACTTCTGCGCCCTTCGTGACTCGGCCAGACTTGCATCCTGCAGCCCATGCCGTCTGATATACGCATCTATCCCCGGAAAATCAGCCTGATCCAGCATCGAAAACTCGACTTCCTGGTGCATATCCGGGTCCTCATCTGACCTGTGCACAATATTCAGATTAAACGTCCTCTGCAATACGCTCGTATATGAGACCGAGACAATGTCTCCAAACGCGAAAAAAGACAGTGGCTTCTTGAATCCGAAGAATATTCCGTTGGGCAAAAAGAATAGAAATCCGTCCTTAGACCCACGGAATGCTTTGACGTGGTACGCCTTGTCTCCCTTGCGATGAGATTCGGGCCTTGCGCTTGCGAACTCCTCGGCAGAAGGTAGAGTGAGAGTTACCCCAACCTTTTTCAGAACATAACCTAGCACTCTTTCGAGGGCGTCATCGGGTTCTGACGCGATGGCTGCGATGGCCTGGTTTGGGATGTGGCACGACTTCAAGGGACCGTGGTTGATAGTCCATATTATGGGTTCAGAAACCTTAGCGTCAGGCTTTGGGAGTAGGACGAAGTTGTATTGCTTTGCTGCCTTCTCAGGTACAGGGAGTCGCAGAGCGTAGGCGAACTGGTCCAGCGGCACCTCCATATCGACATCATTGCTCGCTGGGTTGCGGGTGTAGATTGCGAAAGTTGTGGATGAGGCCTCGATATCTGTACCATACTGTGCAATGCCAAGGTGTAGTTTCTTTCGCTGAGGGAGGGAGAAGGATATGTCGCGCGCTTCGAGGATGACTTCGCGAGGGGCGTTCGGCTGTATAGCAGGGATGGGCAGGGAGCCATTGGCTAGTTTGCGTTTTTTTGAGGCTGGCTCGTCACTGGGGCCATCTCTGCCGTTCACAGACTGGTGCTTCAGATGGTATTCGGCAATGTCCTCGAAAAGGTCTGCGTAGTTTGGTGTTTCTTCTGGGGCTTGTTAGAGAGTTCGTCCGATGTAAAGGGTTAGTGGAGGCATACGAATGGCATCGTACACTCGCTTTCGTAATGAGGAGTCGTGAGCAAATGCTCTGTCTATAGCCGCTCTGTTGACTGTGGGAGTACTAGACATTGTGTAGTGCGCACAGGCGATGATGTTGCAAGATCGAACTGGACGATGATGTTTGGGGTTGAGATGTCGGAAACGCAAAATGATGCAATAATGGATGAAATTAGTTCGGGCGCGTGGGCATTATTGTCGTGCCCCTTTACGCGTCAGGCCTTGCCGGCGACCCTAGCCAATGGTATTTCTCGACAGCATACGGATAAGTACCTAGGTACCTTACGTATTACGGAGACCTTAGTGAGGCCAAAACGACAGGCATACTACGGCCGCCCACTTGTTCATAGCTAGCATCGGACGCTACAAAGGCATAACTTGACAACATTTCTGGAGAGACTCCGTGCTCACAGGTAGTCTCGAGCATCAAATTTTTCCTTTGGCCAAAACCTCGCCTTGATCGGGTTGCCGTTGAAGATGCGCCCTTCCAAAGCATTGACCGCCCTCAAAGCACTGAGCTGGCTGACAAAGTGCACAAATACCAAGGGGTCGTCGCCTTCAATCTCCGGTCGGTGAATGAAGACTCTCTCAACGCTTCCGTACTTCTCACCACATTCTTCCCCAATCTCCTGCATGATTCCACCCTCTCCTTGAGCGAGCTCTTCGTCTAAATCTAAGCCATTCAACATGCCTTCCAATCGAATGACCTCGGACATGGCTCCGAATTTGCCTTCGTCTTCGGCTTGAGCAGCCTTGGATTTGTTTCCACCCAAAATCTTGCCCGTACCCGCCGGAGTTGCATAGCCCCCGCCTTCGGCATCGGACTTCTTCTTCCGCTTATCGGCCTTCGCGTACAGTGGATTGATGATGCCCGTGCCTTGAGCACCCAGACCTTGTCCTTTGGACCATCCATATTTGGACATAAGGCGCTCCGCAAATCCAGCTTGGCCAGGTCTGTTTGACCGTATCACACCCGATTCTTCATCTTCACCAGCACCAGACTCAGCAAGTCCCGCCTGCAATTCTGTTTCTGTAGACGGGATCTCCTCAGTCGGAGTAGGCAGATTGTACCGGACAGGTGCTCGAGATATCTGACCTGTAGGAGGATCTGAGGCTGGCGGCGGTGGAGGTGGAGGTGGAGGTGGAGGTTGCTGTGATCCTTGGGTCAGCCGTAGTCGACGCAGGTAAGCATCTTCGCCAGTGGGGTCGTCGGGAATTTCTGCAGGCACAGGTGGGCTCTCTTCGTTGAGATTTGGAGGCGGAGCAAACGACATTGAAGGTGGTGCGAATTGTTCTGCAATATGATCAGTAGTGCCAGATACATTCCTTCCGATCGCTTACTGTTCATAAGTCGATAACGATCCTCCTCCGACTCGCTAGAGCCTCTGCGTCTGATGCGGTGTCTGTACAGAAGATCTTTCCATTCCCTTACTTCGCGGATTTTCTCTTCGCTATTCTTGTATGCCTCGTAGTTGTTTGGCCTGCTTGGATCATAGATGTCGTCCCAGTCTTGCACGATTTGTACAGATTCTTTGTTCTTCTTGCGTTTCTTGCGACCTCCACGTTGACGCTTCTCTGCTGCGTAATAGTTGTTGACATCTTCATCATCTGATGCAGTTGCTATCCAATCTGCAGCTGTTGTTCTCGGCGCAGATGGCTGGATCGTCGGTGCATTTGTTGGAACGTCCTCTGTAGACTCGGGTTGTGCGACAGCCGGGGCAGGGCTGGTAGAGGACGGAGGAGCAAATTTGGCAGCAATAGCTTTCGCTTTTGCTTTTTGGCTGGCGATCTGTGGTCGCTTGGTAGGTTGAAATCTCAAGGAGGCTGTATATTACCAAGAAGAGCATGGCACACGTGAGCAAATCCATTCTGCAAACCTTTAGGTCCTTACGACGATTGATGTACCAGCGAGAGCTTGCTGCTTCTTTGCAGCTTCATTTTGATCAGGCGGCGTAGTGTAAGACACTGGCGCACTTGAAATTGTGCCTGGTGTACCCTTGTTTGGATCGAGCAGGTTCGCATACAGCGACAACCCGGCACGGGCTGGTGCTGATGTGTTGTTGGCCATGACCTGTCGTCTGCAACGTCTGCAGCGAGAGTCTCTGAAGGCGTCCGCTTAAACGTTTGTCAACCTCGTGGTTGGCTGCGGTCGGATGGTTCTCGGAATGTACAATGATGAAGGATGAAGATGAGGAGAATGTTCATGGAAGGAATCGGAGGTCGATGGTGCGGCCACCAATCGGCGAGAAAAGAGGAAGAACAAGGATGATCTCGCGTGTTGTTTATCGGGTGTTTGCTGAATTCTCACAGTTTCATCACCCGATATGAAGCTTCGACCATAAAGATGACACAGCCGGAACGTCTCAAGGAACAAATCTCAGGTAGGACTCGAGGTCGACGGATGTACTGATAGGCTCAGTCTGTCTATTGATAGCGGCCTCCGTGCTTGACAATCCACCATCACGTCATGTGCGATTGATATCTTTACTTTTTCTCAGTTTCCAGCAATTATTGACAGTTCAGCCCTATAGATAAACGATTTCCTCTCTCATTTCTGACCTCGTGTCCTCACAATCCTGCTGTCCACGCCCCCCGGATAGCACTAGCCTGTCATAATGCCTTCAACCCTCTCAACTTCCTTCTCAGAAACTTCCTCTGCCACTGCCATCATCGTCCCGTCGAAGCCCAAAGCTCTGACCATATCCTACAAGCAGTTGACACGAGACGTCCTCGAGTTTCAGAGCAAGCTCGCAGAGCTAGGGATCGGGCATGGCGATGCAGTGTCGATAGCCCTGCCCAACACCTATGAGTTCATTGTCTCTTTCCTCGCAACTTCCTACCAGAGAGCTATTGCGGCACCTTTGAATCCTGCATACAAACAAGCCGAGTTCGAGTTCTACATTGAGGACCTCTCCTCTGCGATTGTGATCGTCCCAAGGGATTCCTACGCAAAAGATGGACCAGCCATCAAGGCAGCCAGGAGATATGGAGCTGCTATTGCAGAATGCTATCTGGATGGAGACACGCCAATTCTGGATGTAAAAGAGAAGGGAGAGCTCTCCCAGAGACGGACTCAACGGGTGTCTCAAGCGCAACGCGAGGACGTTGCTTTGGTGCTGCATACGAGTGGAACTACTGGAAGGCCTAAGGCAGTTCCTCTCACCCATCGCAACCTGACCAGGACGATGTTGAATATCAGAAACACGTACGAACTCACTCCCAAGGACCGTACAATGCTGGTCATGCCTCTCTTCCATGTGCACGGACTCCTGGCTGGACTACTGGCTCCTCTCAGTGCAGGTGGTTCAGTCATTGTGCCGGGATCATTCTCAGCTCGCTCCTTTTGGAATGACTTTATCACCCACAAAGCCAATTGGTATACAGCAGTACCAACCATCCACCAAATCTTACTCAAAAATCCTCCGCCCCATAACAAACCAAAGATTAGATTCATCAGGTCGTGTTCATCTCCGTTGTCACCCAAGACCCTTTACGAACTCGAAGCAACATACGGAGCACCGGTGCTTGAGGCATACGCTATGACAGAGGCTGCACATCAGATGACGTCCAATCCCTTACCTCACCGAGGCAAACGGAAGCCGGGAAGTGTGGGCATTGGACAAGGGGTCGAGGTCAAGATCCTGGACGAGCAGGGCGACGAAGTACCTCAGGGCACGGCCGGAGAGATCTGCATACGGGGCGAGAATGTGACAAAGGGATATATCAAGAATGACAAGGCAAACAAAGAAGCATTCACGAAATGTGGGTTCTTCAGGACTGGAGACCAGGGAAAGAAGGATGAAGATGGATATGTCATCATCACTGGCAGAATCAAGGAGTTGATCAACCGTGGAGGCGAAAAGATCAGTCCTATTGAACTGGATCATCTGATTTCTGGGAACCCAGACGTGTCAGAGGCCGTCTGCTTTGCTATTCCTTCGGAGTTGTACGGTCAAGAGGTGGGAGTTGCCATTGTACCCAAGACAGGAAAAGACGTCACAGAAGAAGGCATTACTGAGTTCGTGGGTAGTCGGACGGCCCACTTCAAGAGGCCTAGCAGAGTGTGGATTCTGAAAGAGATACCCAAGACAGCCACAGGAAAGATACAGCGACGAAAGGTTGCTGACTCATTGTTAGCAAGAGATAGACCAAGAGCGAAGCTATAAATGTAGATAGACCCCGAAGGATGATATATGTGTGGATTCTCCAGCTACTTCTGTATTGTAATTGTTCCTGTACTGTTTCTCCGGCACAAAGCGAAGTCAATGCGAACGATTGGTGTGGATAAAGACTCCCACATTCGACAATCCCGCGATCCCACCTCCATCCTAGACTTCCACTGGGTGGGGATGAAAAAGACAACTACATCCTCCACGATCCTCCCACCACGGCCAGGTTAAGTACTTAGACTCATGTCCCTCGCAATCCGTTGCTATCGCGCTCGGCCAAATTGCATTCTCAGTCTATATACTACTACTCATCCACCACCAGGCTCGCCGCATCCCATTCGATTGGGCTCAGTGTCTACCAAACCAGCACGTTCCTTTACTAGAATGTCCTCCAGCGCACCCACAAAAGAATGGCTCGTCCATGTTCCCGACTTTCCTGGAGCTCTTGATAAACGTCTCGCTGCTCGTCCCACGCATCTGGGCAACCTCAAGCCAGCCATTGAAGCGGGGAAGGTGGTCTTCGGAGGAGCAACTCTGTCTAAACAGCCTGCTGAGGGTGAAGCACCGGATATGACAGGCAGTGCTATGTTGATCAAGGCTGACAGTGAGGAGGAGGTGCGCAAGATCTTGGAAGAGGATCCGTATACCAAGGGCGGTGCGTGGGACGTAAAGAATGCGAAGATATGGCCCTTTAAGTGTGCCGTCAGAACCGCTCTGTGAAAGAAAGAAAAAATTCCGAAAGGAGGATCGATAGCACATATGAAGGCTCAGCGGTCCTTCGCAGTTGGAAATAGGAGAAGGCGTTGCTAGCGAGACTCAATGCTGTTGCCTCAATGCTATGACCAGTCTGCAGCAAACTCATTGGAAAGGACAACATCATCAAAGCCTACACCTCGACCAGGGCAATTTGTGCTCTTTCAGGAGACTCTAGTCGAGGTTGGCTGCATATCAACTCCGGGTACGAACGAGTCTTGTGGTACATGGCTGGTTTACATGGTGGAGGAATTGCTGCAATAGTCAGCCTTCTTCACGATATTGAGCAACAACACTAACAGCAAACCGAGATGACTACTATGAAACCTTGACAATTGACATCATCAGACAGAGGCGTCATGGACACAGTGCAGAATGAGACAGAGAAGAGTGACTGGAATTCGGTGACGTGCGACTCTTGTGCCATTCCTGCGGGTTGCCGGGTTTCCTTCCACCTTCCCTTCGTTTGCGTGACGGATCAAAAGAACAAGTCACTACTCTTGGTCACTGAGTTCTCTACCCGATCCAAATCCTCGATCCATAAACTCTTCTATTTCCTGCCCACTACTGCCATCTCCTGCACACTGAACACTCACACGCTGAACGACAACAGCAGCACCAACAACCTGCAACTCAAACATTTCCTATCTCAAAATGAATTTCTTCACGTACATCCTCTCTTGTGCTCTCCTTACTCTGTCTGTCCTTGCACAATCCTCAACAGACGCACCGATCACCGAAAATAACCCCACAAAAGCCACCTTCCAAGCTGTGCTACTGGAAAACAAACCCGTCCAAGGCCAAATCACTGGAGTCTCCAACGACAACGGCACTGGTGTGGCCTTCAACATCAATTTCTTCGACTTCCCAGATGCTTCTGCTGGCCCTTTCTGTATGTCTCCTACTATCCGCCCTCCACCCCTCGCTTTCAGATCCGATCCATACTAACCGAGAATAGCATATCACATCCACGTCCTTCCGGTCCCTCAAGACGGAAATTGCAGCGGTGCCGGCGGCCACTTGAGTCCCTACGGTCGCAACGAAACCCCTCCATGTGATGCCACTCAGCCATCGACCTGCCAGCCCGGTGATCTAAGCGGCAAGCACGGCACCATTGCCGACACGGCCCGCGAGAAGAACTTCCAAGTGACTTATCTCGACCTGTACCTATCCACCGACCCTCAGTCTCTTGCGTTCTTTGGGAACAGAAGCGTCGTCATCCATGCTGCGAATGGTACCAGACTGAATTGTGCGAATTTCAAGCAGCAAATCGCCACGAATGTCACCGGCAACGGAACACAAACGGCTGGAAGTACAAGCAGCTCAATGCCGACGGCCACTGAAACTGGGGGCGCAGTTGAAGTGTTGGCTTCCGGCGTAGGGCTTGGCTTTGCTGCCGTCATGGTTGCTGGTGTAGTGGGAATGCTCTAAGCAAGAGACATTCATCGAGTTCATTCCCAAGGAACGGGATCAAGGTCTGAAGGCTGGAGGTAGAAATTAGCTGGGACTATTCCTTTACTTCTGCACACATACATCTCCGGATTTGACTGTTCGACTCGGACACAATAGACATGATGTCTTACGAGCTTTTATCCCTCCCAGCAACTAGATAGCCTCACCAGAGCAATTGCAAGAAACAATGACTTCTGACATTGGTAACATATTGTCTTCATGCCTCATTACTTTCGTGGGTCACCGAACTCATGCCCTCTTAGACACATGACATCCAATTCTTTGACACGGCTAGACCCAGTCACGCCTCTGCATCTTCGGCGTTGTCAACTCAACCGCTGCAGAAACCCCATCTGTATCAACCGCTCCACGTCGCCATGCCTGACATAGAATTGGGAGTTCTTCGTGAGATTAATGGCCCCATACTCCGTCTGAATTTCTCCGGCGTCCCGCAGCACGCGCACATCAATGAACAAATCTCGCGGCGGGTCCAGACTGCCGGTCAAGTCGATGTCCGTCCAATGACCTTTATACTGCGCCAATAGGTCCGTGTACTTGCGGTAGTATGACTCTTCTTCGGGACTTAGTGAATTCTGGGTCGCCGTGCTGCCGGCGGGGGTGGGATCTGTTGTTGCGGTGCCGGTGCCGGTGCTAGGGTGGTTGTTGTCGTCGATATCCCGTCCTTCCCAGGCGAGTGCTTCAAGTCTCTCGGCTCTGACGCGGTGGTAGGCTAGTAAGCACCTCTTGTTCCTCCGCATGCTGAGATGGTCGACTAAGAGCGCGCAGGCGGTGGCTGAGTGTTCGGCCGGGTTGAACGTGGATTGAGATTGTTGCGCCGGGTTGCCATTCTCATCGGTCGTCGTGACGGTTTGCGTGTACGGTTCGAGGAGTCGAGACACGTCGCGGTCGAGGTCGCGCGTTTCGCGCACGCAGGAGCGTACGAGTTCGGTTTGATAGGGTGGGAGGATGGGCAAGGTGAGGGTGCGTTTGGCGTGTTGGGCCTTTGTTGGTTCTTGGTCAGTGGGTGCACAGATGTGAGGAACACAGGCTTGTGGGCCTAGATGCTGTGGACATGTGGCCGAGATAGACAGAGGACGAAAGGGTTCGCTGAGAGTGGAATGGAGCTAGGCAATATAGAAGATAGCAACATAGGGACGGCAGCGAAGGACAGCGTGGGGCGAAGGGATGAGCAGGTCATGGAAGTAGGAAGGGATATAGGACATACAAGTTTGGTGCCCAGATCGCCGTGCATCACGGGCAGGCTACATGGACTTCAGACTGTCGGGAGAGCAGAATGGGAATTGATAGCAACAGAAAGGATCGTGAGGAGGAAAATGGGGAGGGAGAGTATCAGACTTGATATCCAGAGCGCGTTACAGTCCGCCAATCAACAACGAGAATTGTGCGGAGCCTTGTGATGCTTTTCGACAGCCTTGTTTTGGCACGATGTCCACTGTCCTCCCGAGACTCAACTCTTCACCAATGCCTATAATACGAAGGCTTCTCACAAGGCGTTCCTGCCTTTGCTGCTTGCGCTGTGTTCGACACAGCTTGCACTCTGATGCGGAGGCTACGGTAAGTACGCCCAGTAATATTGGTGTTTGTCCTTGTACCTCCAAACTTTGTCCTGCCACTACTCTTCTCACTGTCCGGTACACGCCCTGTCGTCCACCTAGTCCATCATCCATATCGCTTGATCCTCATGCCCCGGGATCTATCTACAACCTCTTTGTTGATATCAGAACATATATATATAAGACTGTACATCCAACACTATGCTCTGTTTTCCTCATATCCTGGGCGGAGTGCGGGACCAGCCATACTGTCCGCCCGCTCCATCTACCATACCTTTCCAACTTCACAACACCAGGCACACCTCTATCGCCGACATCAGCATCGGCATCGGCCCTCCCGATAACCGATGCCGACATCTTGGACTGACTTGGCGAGACAACACCTTCGCACGTCAACATACCTCAAAAAACATTGTCCAAGAGATCTGTGTCTCCATCTGCGACCGTCGAGCAGCACAATATCACCAAACCTCAGAGAATCAACAAGCATGCCTCCCCACCTTGCTTCCGCCGACGCTAGCGCCCTGTACTTAGCACTAAACAGCTTTTGTCTAGCAATCTGGACCGTGCTGATGGAACGCATCTCCCGCTACGCAGGAGAGTATTTTCCAGCTCAGACCATCAGGGACGCAATAGACGACATGCTGCAGCCCGAGGTTCGTGCATACGCCCAACTCCAAGAGCTTGAGCGGTCCGGCTGCGATAAACAGGATGCAGTCTTTCTCCACACGATTGCCACGATGGAATATCAACTCATCCTGTTGCTGATCAGACTGGCCAAGGCTGAAACCTGCCTCATCTCCTTCGAAAGAAATCTCATCCCAACCGACGGCCTTTCGCGCCGTCTGGACGTCACTGTGAGCAGAATGGTTCGCGCGGAAACGAGATCCCAGCTTTTCCGGGCCTTCCAAAGGGTTACCAGCTCCAGATTAGCCGGTATTGACTACAGACGGGATATCTTGTACCACGATGACGACGAGGAGGACCAGCAGGACGAGGAGGATGAGCAGCACGAAGCCCTGCTGGCTTGGGGGCTTTACGACATGGGACTGAACACCACAGACGGAGATATATGCCCAATATGTCAAGAGAGCCTTGCCGGAGAACCAGACGTTGAGGACGTTGAGAGTGAGATGGCAGCAGCAGGGGCAACGGCAACGGAGACCATACACACCGCATGCTGCGGCGAAACCTTCCATGCCTACTGCTTGCTGAGATGGGTCAGGTGGTCGGGAGGACAGCCATTGACCAGGCACTGTCCTTTGTATCGGGAGGAGTTTGGAGAGGAGTTCTCGATCGAGCTGTACGAGTTGAGGATCGCGTCGTTGAGGACGTTGTGAAAGGGCCAGATGGCGGTGTGAGGAGCTTCGATAGGATATGAAAGTGTGTGAACAGAGTGCAACGTGATGGTAGTGACAATGATCCAGATGAAACGATCCCAAAGAACAAGCTTCGTTGAATGCGTGATGTGTCTCATGCCGCTTGTTGATGAAGATCCAATCAACGAGGCTGCTTCTATACATCGTGTATTCCACCTCTTTTCGAACAATATGAATGGCATGAGGCGACTGTTGATGACCCATCGACCATTGAGCGAGCAGTGTAAGCTGGTGGACCGCCCTTCCTAGAGTATTTGTCAAAGATACATGTGAGTGACGTTAGCCTGGGTCAAAAAGGAATAGACGCAGACTCGGTACCGATGAACCTATGGAGGGTGTCATTTCAGGGCATAGTATCCCGGAGGGAAGTCATCCAGAAGCCAGAAATGGTCCCGGGGGGTCACCAAGTTCTGAAACTTGGATAGAGTGGAAGAGCCATGCAATCGAAGCTTGGAACCCACAGCCATGTCGTCCCCATTGGCGCTAGTGGATTGTCTTGCATTAGGTCACCAACACCTGCATGATGCAGGACCTCCCAATCCGGGGAAGATCAAAGGCTGAAAGGCCATCTAGGCGACGAGACACCCCGCCAAAGTATTTGGAATTAATACCACGTAAACTTCGGCGAGGCGGAGAAGTCCTGAAGTACCAGAGTACGCAGTAGTGCGAAATGCCAGCTTCGTCGACCACATCCATCATCTGGGCCCCAACATACTCTCATTGGGCGTCCTGGAATCTGAAACAGGGCGACAAAATGATCGGAAGCGTGAAGCGAGAAGGAGCGTTGGTTGGAATTGGCCGCTTTGGTATTGGACGGATGCGTGGAGCGAGGTTAACCGGTAGCGGGCCGTTTGCGGTAGACAGCCCGAAAGTATCCTCGGAAGAGAGCTGACACTGAGTACATGCCTGGTATACTGCAGAGTGCTCAATGGATATCTGAAGAGATCAAGGCCACAGCAGCGAAATCAGCAATATATGTGGACTGCAGCACTTGACACGATATGCACAACATCTTTGGCGAAGTCGGTTTGTAGCGTTTCGGAGATTATGGAAGCCAACAGCCAGTTCCACGGCGATCATGCTGGTATCCGTCTTCATATGAGTCGTTCGTGGTACAAAGAACCATTGGTAGCCAATCAAGAGCTCCTACTCCTGGCAAACCACCATCCAGTCAAGATCCGGATCGGCCCAAATTTCCATGCCCGAATAATAATAATATGCACGAGCTGTGAACATGTCTGCTGGAGTTATTGAAAACGGTGCCGCCGAAGGCAAGGAATGTGACTGGTGGCCCGAGCACTGAACTTGGGAATGGTGGAGTAAACACCTACCTTGGAAGCAGACGTTCCCCTTCAATATAGTGTAGAAACTTGCTATGGTGCTTCAATCCCTAGCAAGAAAATTCTCTACCTTTCGTGGATCAACAGCCGTGGCTGGGCCATGGGCGTGACGGTGCGTTGGTCGATACCATGGAGTTTGCCATGGAGAAAGTATCCACTTTCTGCCATATTGCAGGAGAGGCTCACCACTTGGACACAATCCCTGCCTCTCACCCATCACTGCTTCATTTCACGGATGCTGTAGGCTGATACAGTCTGCAATAGCCCCAGGAGTACTCACTGCTTTCATCAGACCGAAAACAAAAGATGCTCCTCCAGATAAAGCCGGAGATGAATCGTATTTCCGGATGCGGCGATTCTTGCTCAAAGCGTTCAAACTCACTGCGAACATGTGTTCGAGACTTTCAGTCGGTGGTTGATATGATCTCTTGTTGTAGTCTTTCTGTTTCTGTTTCTCTTGCATCCAACAAAGGTTCTCAATCAGCCCAGTCTCTCATTTTGAGATTGCTTTCCATCTTCAGCCATCCTCAAGCGGGTAATTGAGACAAAGCCACCACTATCAAGCGTAATCGGCTTCGAATCAGGAACATCGTTTCGCTCACCGCAAGTATCGGAAGCCAGCAATCCTGCAGCATACCGACACAGGACATCCAACGCTCACGACATCCTTTCTTATCTTGCGTCGGGTTCCTGCAACAATCCACAGCAAAGCTGACGGCTGCCACATCCTCCCTCTGAGAACAACGGAACTCTTTCACCAATTGTTTCTTCCGTCAAAGCAACGCCCAAGGGATAAACCAACCTCCCATTGTGAAGCAATCCACTGCCACGGAAGCCGACAGCTTGGTAGCCAGACCGGTGGTGAGATCCATCTGATAGAGGTCTCTCCACTGAATACAAATCTGGAACTCCGGCTCAGACTAGAGGGTAACTCCTGGGATCGATCAGCCTTTGCTTCTCAGTCATCTTACAAACGCCTTTAATTCCTTGCTTCTGCTGCTGCAACATCCAGCGAACCATCCAGTGCTCATCGTCTCCAACGACCTGCGCGACTGCTTCGATCTCCAGCACAAAGCTTTACCGTCTTCATTGCTTTGCGGACTACCGCCAGCATCAACGGCCCAAAACATTGTCACAGGGCGACCACCTTCACCACCTCATTCAACAGACGGCCATTACCACATGAGCGACAATAACCGAAGCAACCCACGAGCCACCCCTGTTCCAGAGCCTTTCACACCGCCTATGCACGGAAGGTCAATCATGTCAGAAATTGGACCGCCGCCACCCTTCGTGAGTACAACCATCATCCCTCCATATTTATAGAAGGAGACTTACCTTGACAGGATGCGTATGGTGACCCATCCCTCTATCATACAGCACCAACTCCTGTCTATTACACACCACCAAGAGTGAGTCGGCACATGCTGCAGCTTGGAACATGATGGCTAACATTGACCAGGCGACGATCACCTCCGTACCCTCGCACACCCGTCCCCAAGCCATGGCCGAACATGGGATTCACACCCGCAGCGGTCGAGCGCTTGGTACACCGTCGAGCCCAGGCTCAAGGACTGATTCCAGCCATGTCTCTCCTTCGCCACAGAGTCGACCCAGGCGGAATCTGAAGAAAAAGCCGAATAAAAAAGGAGGTCCAGTCATCGAACAACCGCTCAGCGAGTTGACTAAAGACTACAAAACACCAGTGAGAGACATGTCGGTGTGGGCGAACCGTCCGGTAGAGGAAAGAATGGCAGAGGTCGACAGAAAGAAGGGATACATCTCAAGACCGATGAACTCCTTCATGCTGTACCGATCCGCGTACGCAGATCGGGTGAAGCAGTTCTGCAAGGAGAACAATCACCAGGTCGTTTCGCAAGTGACAGGAGCAAGCTGGCCATTGGAACCAAAAGAAATCAGGCAGTTCTATGAGCAGTTAGCCAACACCGAACGGGACAACCATCAAGCAGCCCATCCGAACTACAAGTTCGCACCCAACAAGGCCGGGAAGAGAACCAGACGTGATGACGATGGCAGCGACAGTGATGGTGAATGGGAAGGCTCGACCAAGAGTTCCAAGCGCAGTCGCCAATATGACAGCAGGAGCGCATCATCGACTCCTTTCGACGAGGGAGCCGCCCGGTACGCCTATCCCATGCCCGCAAGCAACCTCTCCGCGTACGAGATGAGCAATCCATACGGACAAGTGCCCGTAATCGTCGGACCATACGGCATGTCTGGCGAATATTACCAGACGACAACCGCACCGTATGCTGGTCAAGTCAGCGACATCAAGTTTCAGATGTTGGACGATCCTTTTCCACAGTATCAGACGACCATGGGACTCGTTGGCATGCCCCACGCTGGGCATCATGAGCTGTTGACATCGCATCCTGCTCCGGCAGTGTCAATCCAAGGTGACATTCTGGACCCTCGACTGGGACAGTCGGAGTCGGACTTCCATTTTGGATACTATGAAAGTGGCATGAATCTACCTCAGGATGGTCCAAGGGCCATCACATATGAACATGCTCAGCCGGTGGGATATCACCAGGAAGCTTACCATCCAGGATTGGTCACGTTGACGGAAGAACATGATTATGCAGGCTCTGACTTTGAAGCGGAGTTCCAGAGGATGGTTTGATGTATCAGGTAGTGAAGTCTGACATGACAGAAGCCTGCTGCGGGCGTCATTGCTTTAGCATAGCGATGGAGTTTGGCGATGGAGTTGAAGTTTCCTTTGTATCTGTTTCTCAATCAATATAATCAATCTCACAAAGTCCTTCTCGGAATATTTTGCGATAAAGGGAATGTCATTCCAGACTTGTTGCTGATTTTTGCAATGAATAAAGGAGCCCCGTCATGATCACAGTCTTGCACTTCGAACACAAATTACAAGGGTAAGATCCTCGGCTCGATGCTTGAACGAGGCCATTTCCTAGTCTGTACAGTAAGTGACTCGAATGCGTGAAGAGGCAGGAACTCGAGGATGCAAACGGAAAAACAATTCGCAAAAGGAGTAGTGATTGGCAGTAGAAGCGGGGCAGATCTCTACAGTGAAGCATTGAAGCCCGAACTACTCCGTACTCATCTTGTCAGCTCTTTCTGACCTTACAATATGACCAAGGTCGGACTATCACCATGACCATATTAGCCTCCCTTATCCATGGTAGTCTGGTTCACTTTCGTCTTTAACACTCACAGGTTCGAACATCTGCTTCAAGCGGGGCAGATCAATATCCTTCACTCACCTTTGTCCAAATGGCAATCAATCTCCTATGTCCGAGCAGCCTACTCAGTATCGATCGAACCACGTTTCTCCTTCGCAGCTTCGATGTGATTTCTCAAATACTTGACTCGACTCTCTGCAAGCGTCAGTTGGGACTTAGCAAGCGTAAGCCGATTCTCAGCCAGCGCCACCCCTGACCGCGCGATTTGTAGCCTATTGTCCGCCAACTTCAAATGCTTTCTCAGGTATGATATGCCAGTACTCTGGGCGAGTCCTTCTTCTTCGATGTCTTCATCGATCTGTGTACAAAATGTGCGTGGGATCTGCAACATGTCTTCAGCACTGGCGAAGCGGTCATCGGCGATTGAATACAAGTCCTTGGTCACTGACAGGAGTTTGTCCGTCAGGATCAGCACATTGTCGGTAATCTGCAGACCCAGTATGGGAGACGTGATACGAACAGGTCTAGTCTGGCTAGCGTCTTCTGGTCGAGTGGTGTTCCCTTGGGTGTCAGACGATTCTTGCTGGAGATACGAGTCAAGAGCAGCAATGTTGGCGTAGGGGGTTGCTGTCTCTGGAGTGCTCATTTCTTCAGAGATCGGTGAGAGGGGTCCAATTGCATAAAGAGCTGCGCTAAGAGGTGGGTGATAACGGTCAGGGTCCTCTGAAAGTGAGATTGGCTCCATGGTATTGGCAAGAACCGCAGTCGTTTCGGAGTCCAATTTGGCTGTGGAATATGCAAAATCCACGCAGAAATCGATATGCTTCTGACGTGTAAGACCTGAACAAGAAGACCTGTGGTCGACATACAAAGACGGAGTCAGAACAGCAGCTTTTGGCTTCGTAAGGTACGAGGCAGCGTGACTTCAGGAAACAAAGGAGATAAGGAAAACAAAGCAACAACATAGGAGCATTGTGTGGCAAGGAAGCTCGGATAGCGACCTCGGAGTTCCTTTGTGGATGAAAGCCATCACTATGCTCGAAATCCTTCCGCAATTAGGATCCAACTTGGCTATGCTTCCTGAGATGGGCCAGCTCTATGATTTAGGCCACGACGATTCCGTCCTTCCAATGCCTACATGCCTTTGAGGATGCCTGAGTGAGCCTTCACAATATGGTGAGTTGATCATTTTGTTTGAGGATCCAGAATGAGGGAATCGACTATGCACATGCTGTCTTACTGACCAAATCACTTCTATCTGGTAAGCGCTCCAAAGTTGCCTAACTAGTGCGGACAAGAGGGACAGTGGTCGTCAACTGATTCCATGGAACACTGTGTGCTTGATGATGTTTTCTTATTACGCAGATATGCATTTTCAATTACTAGTATTCTTCCTCTATGCACTCTGTACCAGCTCCGTCTCAAATTCTTCCCAAGCTAGGAGCCTAGCAGAACCATCACTGTTTCAATGCGCATCGAGACATTTCGGTCCGTTCATGCTTCTTTCCGTGGCTTCTGCGCATCCATCCAGAGTTTCAACGCAATCTCATCATCTAGCTCGTTCACGAAATGAGTAACACCGGCTGCGGCTGCCACACCCGTGTGAATCGCATTCGTGCCATTCCCCATACCATTTCCCGCATCTCCAGCCACGAATATACCAGGAACGTTGGTGCTCATCGTAGGAACACTTGCTGTAAGACTCGAACCAAAAGGCGTACTGGTCGTGTCAAGTCCGAAATGAGAAATCAATGTTTGTGTGAGGCTGTGAGGTGTGGAAGCGGGCTTGAAAAACAAGTAGCCCATATAGGCGGTTTCGGAATTGGTGAAATGTACATGGAGACCTTCTTTGGGGTCACGTACGAGCTTCTGGATTGGTCTCTCATCGACTGTTATACCATGGCCAGCCAGTATGTGGAGACCCCTAGTGATTTCCTTGTCATTGTGTGGATTGGCTGGGCCATTGGTGAAGACCGTCACCTTCGACGGGGTGGGAGGAAATGTTGCATCGTGGCCAGCACCAGGTGGCAGTGATTCGAAATGAGCCACTGTGGCCATCTTGCAGGCGAGAATGGTCAGCTGAGGATATGCGAGGATACCCTTTGGAAGATCTGCTCGCTCATGACCGTCGCATACGAGGCATTGATATCTGAGCAGGATGAATGTCAGTTGATGTCTCGCGTCCCCGGAAATGTTGGATATGCTAGAGGTGGGTACTCACATGTTATCTGGCCAATTCTCGACAAACCCAGGGAGATCAGGAAATACGTCTTTGGAGCCTGTAGCAATAACAAGTGATCGCCCGGCCCATCTATTGCCCTGCTGGTCTTCAGCAACAAATACTTCATGATTGTGGCGAGAGCTATTCTCTTTGTAGACTTTCATGATTGTGGCATCGATAAACTCGGCGTGCCTGTAAGCCTCGATTTCCAGCCGTCCAGTGCGGCGAATCTCTTCTGGCGACTTTCCATCATGACCGAGAATGGCATGTGCGGCATGCGCGCCTGCATTGCGGAATGTCGAGTTTGATAATATGGCACAGGTTCGATGCAATCGGCCTAAAGTGAGCGCTGTGGAAAGGCCCGCGAAGCCAGACCCTAGAATTAAACTGTCGTAGACTTTCCGCATGTTCAGCTTCAGCAAGCTCACGAAAGGAAAATGCAGGTCAGGGAGTACAGATTAATTCGATAAGTCCTTCGGTATGTGAGGACAAGCACCGCAATGGAAGAGTGTGAGCTGCGACCAACCAAGTCTTTATCCTTCCAAAAGGCTGAAGAAGTCACCGAAAGCCAGAGATATTGTCTCCGGAGTCGCGCGTCACCAGGAAGGCAGACCATTCCGTGCAAAGTAATCGATTCGATGACGCCTGTAGAACGAGTGTCTTGCAAGCTCATTGTTGCATCTCGTCCTGATCATCTATGTTTGCGCGATTCCGAACATTTTTCAGTGTGCGTCAACGATTAAACGGTTTACCTTGCCTGAGCCCGCAGAAACGCAAGTCATTGTGGTAGTCATAATCATCGAAGTTTATAGGGCCGTAGTTTACCTGATCATCGCAGACACCATTCAACATCAAAGTCTCTCTCTCTCTACCGGGTAGAGTGCGAATCCCCGCGGTGCTGACTGTGACAACCTGTGAACATCCTGAGGTCGGAAACTTCTTACTCTGTCGCTCGGAGGGTTTTAGGGCACAGATTTAGCACGGTGGTAAAAGTCACTTTTGTTGGCCCTGATACCGCCAAGCCTCCACTATCGTTATTAGCGCACCACGTGTGGCATCTGTCTATCGAAGCTGTGCGAAGCCCACAGCATCTTTGATGCGCCGTGTGGTCCCTCGTCAAGTCGTGACCTAGTAGTGAGTGTGCGGTTTATCCATACTGAGAGTCGGATTTTGTCATGGCTCTCGACAGCTGGGATTCAGTTGATGAAGACTGGCAATTCGGCCGTTGCAGTCGCAGCGTCATTAGCCATCACTCCGGGACACACCTGCGCTCCCAGCAAGCCATCGTCAGCTGAGAGGACAGTTAAGTCCAGATCAACTCTCGTCAGGCCTCAGTACCTTCTCTTTCAATCTCACGCAAGCAATCTGCTCACGTCATTTGTCTTGCCCAAGACGACATTCCAGGGGGCAACAAGTAGAGTACCTAGGTTAGGTACCTTACGTGTCTCCCACATTATTTTCACGGTCCCCCCTTGGCCGGACTGCGGGGACAGCGGGTTCTCCGCACGCGAGGCTGTCATCCCCTACTGTAATGGCTCACCAGCCGTTCTTCGAAGCCTAACGGTCGTCACCGTATAGCCGACTCCCGAGGGCCAACATACCCCAGGCGAAAGGACATGTTGCAAGCGAGGCAAGATGTTGCCATCCCCGCATCGCTTCTCCAGCTGCTGTGCCATGTCGTTATCAAGCACTCTGCCTAGATCCACGGCTTTTGCTTCGAAGTACTCATCTCATCATTTTATGTACGCAGGAATCCACCTTCCCATCAATGCGACATCTTTGGCATGATCGCTAGTTCAAGTATCTTGTCCAGCAGCATCGAACTCTGCCGCAATGCCGCTCAAGCGCGATATCAGCAATGTGAATGATGAAAACAGCCCTATCACAAATGGAGTCGAGACGAATGGCCTTCTACAGCACGATGAGTCCCAGCTTCTCGATATGCTCATCGTTGGCGCCGGATTCGCCGGAGTCTACTTGCTTCATCAGTTGAGAAAGCGAGGTTTTAATGCGAAGATAGTTGAGGTATTCTCATCCACCTGGCAGTTTGATTGTGCCTTGGTGCTAATTCTCGTTTGTGCCCAGGCAGGTTCCGACCTTGGAGGCATATGGTACTGGAACCGGTACGTTATTTGCGGAAACATTCGAAGACAGGCCCCAGAAACCAGATGCCACGCTCCTGCGTCTGAACATGTCCCCATGTACTGACTATACCCAGATATCCCGGAGCGAGAGTTGACAGTCAATACCCAGTCTATGCGCTCTCGATCCCGGAAGTCTACCAAGATTGGACGTGGTCTTCGCACTATCCAGACCACGCCGAGCTGCGGGAGTATTTCAAGCATGTTGAAGACAAACTCCAAGTTAAGAAGGACTGCGTCTTCAACACCAAAGTCGTTGCAGCCGAGTGGGACGATAATACTTGTTCGTGGACCATAAAATGCGATACTGGAAAAGTATTCAAGGCCAAGTTCTGGACAGCATGTTCTGGGTTTGCAACTCGGAGACACTTCCCAGACTGGGAGGGCCTGGAGGATTTCAAAGGGGTCATCCACCACTCCAGCTTTTGGCCGAAAGATGGTGTTGACGTGAAGGGGAAGAGGGTGGCCGTGATAGGGACAGGAGCAACGGGTGTTCAGATAACTCAAGAGGTACGTTGCTGATAACCCAAATGCATGGCCCTGAATTGACCTGGGACCAATTTTAGTGGGCCAGAGAGATCGGCGAAGACGGCCATCTCGAAATGTGGCAACGAACACCCAATCTAGCCTGCCCCATGAACCAACAGTATATGACGAAGGAAGAACAGGCGAAATTACGAGATGAACTAGGCACAAGATTCGCGGAGCGTAATAACTACTATAACGGCTTCCTATATCAGTGGCGTGAGAACTTGACATTCGATCACAATGAGAAGGAAAGGGAAGAGTTTTATTGGACACTGTGGAAGATGGTATGCTGGGTCTTCTCTCCCATGGTCGGAACTGACAATCCGCCTTCATTAGGGCGGCTTCCGATTCCTCATGAACAACTATTACGACATGACTCGCGACTCAACCGCAAATCACGAAGCGTACAATTTCTGGCGCGATCGTGTGAGAGAACGTGTCCACGATCCGAGAAAGCAAGAACTCCTCGCCCCCTGGGAACGTCCACATCTCTTCGGCGGAAAACGTTTGTCGCTGGAACAGGACTTTTATGACCATTTCAACAAGGTAAACATCCATTCAACGAAATGTGCGGTCGGTCTGACTAATTTCCCGCCAGCCTAACGTGGACGTTGTCGATGTTCGGAACAATCCTATCAAACGGTTCGTCTCTGATGGCATCATCCAGGAAGATGGCACATTCCATAAACTTGACATCGTCGCGCTCGCTACAGGATTTGATTCAATCACTGGCGGTCTGAAGGACATGAAGATCTCGGGTGTCGATGGCGAGATACTGACTGAGAAATGGGCCAAGGGCACTTGGACTTACTTGGGAATTTCGACGGCACGATTTCCTAATTTCTTCTTGTAAGTACATCTTACCGACCATTAACGGCCATATCTCCCTTCTCGAGAGCCCCAATGGCCGGAATAGACGGAGTCCAGTGGGAAGCACGCTGACGGTGAGTTTTCCAGTACATATGGCCCTCAAGCGCCGACCGCCTTTTCCAACGGCCCATCATGCATCGAGGTGCAAGGCGACTGGATTGTCAATGTTCTAAGCGACATGCGAGAAAAAGGGTTGAAGAAGATCGATGCGAACAGGAAGGCAGAGGAAAATTGGAGAGCACTCGTATTCGAGTTGATCAACGATACACCGCGAGGAAAGGTCGACTCGTGGTACAACGGCGCCAATATTCCGGGCAAGCCCCGGGAGCATTTGAACTATGCAGGAGGCATTCCGAGGTATAAGAAGACGCTCGAGAATGTTAGACAAGATGGATATGAAGGTTTCGTCGTATCCTGAGGTGATTAGATTTGGATTTGAATTTGTTGTCAATCATGCAGCTTGTAATTCTTATTGGGTTTACCTTAGTACATCTTCTGCATTGCTGGACAGAGTGGATGACTCACAAGTGGTATATTATCCATTGAAGTTTGGAACTCTAGAGGCGCCGTCAGCAAGGCTATTCGTCGTACCGTCTCCATCTCTTGACTGCGGGTTGGTGCACAGAAAGCAGACAAACTGGATGTATCTTGATCCACCCGATTCATGTTCGTTTCAAACATGTGCTTCGTGATTATCAACGGGGGAGGAGGCTGGGTGAGAGGCGAGGAGGGTCCTTTCTGAGGTCCTCGTGGTGTTGCATCTCGGTACGAACTTTCACTTCAACACGTGGTTCGGAAAAGATTTCTCGTCTGACGGCACAAGAGGCCTGTCTCAATGGGGCACTAGGACGGAATGACCGCTGTCAGACGAAACTTGACCCGCTGGCCCACAAGTTTGCCCCGTGCCCTTTGTACCTCCGCGTGTTTCTTCCACCTCGTCACCATCAGCGCAGATCGACAGCGGCGAACCTCATATCACTTACAACGTTCATGTTCTGAGGTCCTCGCGCGAGTACTCGGCCCTCTCTGCGCTGAGACATTGTCGCTGCCTGATGTTAACGTTTGCACCGATCCACCGTGAACATGGACTGTCGAAGAGGCTCAGCCGTACTTAATAGGAGAGGAATCCCTTCCTCACTTCTTGCTGCACATACCACTCAAAGTCTCCCAAAATCACAGCTTTCGAACAGTACATCCAATCTCAGCATTTTCAAATACTCACTACACCTCTGAACAACGAGAATGGCGTCCGAGACATACGCTGCGGAGCCCGGACATTGGTTCCTGCGTGGCGTTCAGTCTGCAATCTTCTACTACGTCTCCCTGACACCCTGCCTCGAATTCCAACACAAGCGCAAGAGAAGAAGGGAAGCAAAGGAAGCCAGAACCGCACACGCCGCACAGGCAGAAATAATAACCACACAACCACAACCTGTGAGACAACCCAGAGCCTTTGAGACCAATGAAGCCTGGGCATATGAGTTGATGCTGGGCCCTGGCCCACCAAAGGGCTGGAAGGCCGACACGCTGCTACGAAACGTGCAAAAACACATGTCCAAAAAGGAGAAAGAGTCGAATAAGGGGCCAAAAGCATCTGAGATGCCACCACCACAATCGCAGCCGACTCCGTCACCCGGGCTCTCCACACAACCAACACAATGCTCTACACGACCATCTTCCAGCAACACTGCCACTACAGCTTCTGAAGTGGCCGGTCCGATTGACCAAAAACCCGGTGCTACACCCAGCAGACCGCATGCAGAGCGGAGATTATCCAGTGCTTTCGGAAATATCAAAGACACTTTGAGAGTGAACCTACACCCAGATGGGTGGAATTGGAAGAGATACAACCGTGACGACGAGGTCCTGTTTGGGTTCAGCGAACGAATGAGGGGATTATGGAATAGAGCAATCTCAGGATCACATCACGAGGAGATTGAGGCGCAGGACGTGGCGGGTCCGTCTGTTCAAAATCGGAAACGAGCTGCAACAAACGAAAGCGATCGATACGACTATCAAAGAGCCAGAAACCCTGAAGTGAATGAGTTGCACCCTCCTATTGTGTCCCAGTTGCCTGCTACGAGAGGTGAAGCTCGCTGGATGTTGCTACCTCCTCCCAGCGCCGCTGTGATGGCAGGAAAGAAGCAAGCCACGGAGGAAACACAAATGCGATGGCCCATGTGTGTCATTGGCAGCAAGCGCCCATTCTTTGACTCAGAACCCCCCTTGAAGATGACTCGGTCTACACAACAGCTGGACGAGCAAGACGTCGACATCAGTGACACGACAAGTGTGGGCAGCATCGATATCGAAGACGATGTCACTGAAAACATGCAACAAGCCAGCACGGTCCGGACAAAGCACTTGTCTGATCCTATCATCAAGCCACCTCCAATCCACCCGCGTGCGTCAGTCAGAGACGATCTCTTTGTACCCAAAAGAAGCGACAGTTGGCAATTTCACTGCATTGTTCCTCCGGATCAGACCAAGTGGTGAAAAGCTATGCCAAAATTCAAAGCTCCAAACATTTTTGAAAGACACGAGTCTATTTACGACTACTGGCGACTTTGACGTCACATCGGCTTCTTAAGAAGAGGCCTTCTCTACAACGCTTAACTGTTTGACTGTTTGATTACGATGAAGATGATGAATGGACGAACATGCTACGTTCGCAGCAAGGAGTTCAGGTTATAACAGAGAATCGAGGGTTCTGGGTTTCGCAAGGAGAATTGGCGTTTGGTTAACACGGAACACGAAGATTGTTCAAAGACATGGTATACGGCACGCAGGGCAACTTGGTTGATATGAGGCTTGCCCATGTTGTACAGACGAAGTCTCGTTCGTACAAAGAAAGAAAGATGATTTCCACTGCATTTCGCTTACGCATGTGTGATATAGTCCTAGTGGTTGTAGACCGTAGATTCGCCCACTTCACTCCCCTTCCACATCTCCAGAATCAAATTCCCAGGTTTAGTAGGGTGTGACAGGCGCGTGGCGAGCAGGGATGATGGTGCCGACCACCAGGATAAGTTAATACGAGCTCGTACAGGTCTGGAGCATGGGCGCCATTGACCACAGTGATTGGAGCCATCGTGGGAGCCGGAGCGAGGATGAATTACGCGACTTTGGGCAGAGGAGACCAGTGCGGAGAAGAGTTACGGGGCCCCTAGGCGTCAAATTTGGGTGGGAAATAGCGGCTACTGAGCTCACTAGGCGATTCCCCGTTAAAAAAATAGATGGCATCAAGGGTGACATCCAGTTAAAGACCCCGAGTAACAGTGAATTCACCACTCTGTCAACAAATTCTTCACTGCGACGAGACTGATATGTTACTGACACGCTTAAGTTCTGGACAAATACCGCTCCTTTCCTCTCAGACAACTCTCGATACCTCGCGCTTCTTTGTTGTACCACTCACCTGTCTGTCGTCCCTCCATCCCTACTACCTCAACGACCTTCCTGATACGTGAATGCGTACAATCCCTTCCGTCCTCATACGACCGTCGCCTTCTCCACCGTACCATCACAAATACCCTGCAAACCTATGACGCGGCAGAGGACCAGTCCATGCACCCTTCTTGTCTAACAAATAGTCTCAACAAGTCGTGATCCAGCTTGGAAGCAGACGTGGGTCACCTGGAAGTCCCACTGGTCTGTCCTCCATTTGGCCATCGAGCTGTTCGGGTCACGTTCTAAATCCCGCCGTATGCAATCATCGAACTGTCCAAACTCCTGAGACATTTCGACCAGGTTCTCAAACCACCTGCTCGAACAAAAGACCACTCCGACCACCACACCACCACTCTCACCCTCTTTTCAAGACCTCCCCCAACATCTGCCTCCTCATATTCGCCGAGACTTCTGATACCTGACAAGCTGCTTGGCCAGCACTCTAAGATTAGTTGCAAGACTATCCCTTGCTTGGCTGCGCGCTTCAGTCTTTGGCCACCGAGTTGAGAAAGTCATAACCATTATACAATTGAGGCAGCTTTCGGTTGAAAGATCTACACCAAAGATAAATCTACTTGGCCGTTACTCTGTCCGCGTTTCCCGCTGACAACCTGGCGTCACCCAAGATGTGGTCAACCGCCGCTTCTTGGGTCGCGCTGCTCGCGCTGGCTGCAGTGCTGACCAGACACTACAATCCTGAGCTGTTCAACAAACTCACCGGACACGTAGCGACGAGAACAGAGTCGACCGAGGCAACACAGAGACCTGCTGCCAAAAGACAGAAACCCAAGCGGACACATGCCAGTCGACTTGACTCTGGTAACAGTGGCGCCTCCACCCCTACAAGTGCTACGGAGGACAAAGCCAACAAGAGGAGGAAACTTGTGTCTACACCGGTGGACAATACCGTTGTACCTCAGACAAGTCAAGGTCAATACAAGGATCTGGCACGGGATGACGACAATGAATTGAGCAACAAGGAATTTGCCCAACAGCTTGCTAGAGCTCAAGCTGGCACAAAACTAGAACCATCAAAAGCACAAGGGGCTAGCAAGAAGGAACGTCGAGCTGCGAGACAGGCGTCACAGCCCACCCAGACTGGCTTTGAAGCCTCTGGCATCTCAACTGAGGCTTCCTCAACCACCGGCCGCGATGCTGATGATGATCTGTCTCAAGGTGGTTCGCCATCGTCAGGCCCTGTCTCGACGGCCCCAACAGTGAGAGCCGCAGATGTCTCTGACATGCTGGAAGCGCCAGCTGCGAAACCAACAACCATGCGATTGACGAATGTGAAGGATGCTGTAGCCAAAAACGTTACGAAGCCAATCGCCAAGGCTTTCGAGCCTGTCCTGTCAAAGAAACAGCGGCAGCGACAAGCCAAGAAGGCGGAGGAGAAGGCTAGGATCGAAGAATCGAACCGCACGCAGGAGGCCAAGAAACAGGCCCAACTCCGGACAGCGCGGATGGCAGAAGGGAACTCCAATCAGACCAAAGCAAATTCATTCACAGCCAAGCAGAACGCCTGGCAGCAAGGAAAGCCAGCATCAGTGGACTCATCCCAGAAGCCCTTAAACGCCGAAACTGGTCCCTTGTTGGACACATTCGAGAAGCCAAACGCGCCCGGGACGCAAGTCAACGGAGCCGTCACTTCCGAGCCACTGTCCGAGGTCACCAACTCGGTGCCTGAGACAGCCAACCTTAACGAAGTCCGACAAGAAAAAGGCGATCGCAAGACTGCTGCTCTGGGTGCTTCAGGCCGTGAGAAGATCGCACGACCAGGACTTGAAACTCAGCCAAGTTGGGCCGACGAGGTCAATGAAGAGGAGCAAGACAAATGGGCCAAAGAGCTGGCACAAGAAGAGCAGTGGGAACCGGTGACGTCGAAGAAAGGCAAGAAGAAAGGCAAGAGAGACAATGAAACCAGCAGCGAAGCAAGTTCGTCTTTTGCTCGACCGACCATCGCCATCAACAGACCTGCAACTAATGGCAACAAAGAGAATGGCATCAAGCCTCGTAACGAGAACGCAAATCGGTTTCAGTCTTTTGAGCAAGTGGCAGACCCATTATTCGAGGACGCCGGCTGGGAAGCTTAGGAGGCAGATCCGTCGTTGAATGACGCCAAGTGGGAGGCTTGAGAGCTCGACCAGAGCACGCCCGTGCCATCATTATCATTACTTATATTTTTCGATGCCACCGGCCCGCATGGCGAGTTTGCTTTCGTCCTTTTCAGCTCTTGGTGAGGAGCATCTGTTTGATTTAGCATAGATTATACCTAAAGGTTTCAGGCTTGCAAGCAAGTAAAAAGGGTTGAGGAAGGACTCTGAGCCCCAGTGACCTTGCCAAATCAAAATGCCATCATAGATGGTTTTCCAATGAAAATCATCCAAAAATGCCGATGCTGCTCAGAGCAGCACTTAAAGATAGGAATATCCCACAGCCAAGATGCTCTGCGTCTTACGAAGGACTGTGGTTGCAAAAAGACCAATTCCGCCAGCTGACGGAAAAGCTGAGTCGAGGAAGGTGACCATCGAGAGGTAAAGGGGCATGATTTCAGGGGAACAGGGCGTGTGATTGGCTTGGAAAATTGGTAGAGGGGCCTTGGCTGCTAGGCTTTCGGTACGGCCAGCGTGTTAAGAATAGAGGGAGAGCGACCTGTGCTTTTCTGCGGCTGGTGCTGGCCATAATCGTCGTGCGCCGACCGAAAACGCGACTGTGATTATTTGTGCCACTGATCGATATAATCTCACGCTTGCAGGAACTTGACAGCATTCGACAAACACACTTGTGCCCCACGCAATTTCTCCCTTTCTTCTGTCCTCCTTTCTTATACAGACTTTCCCTCTCCTTGAGCACCAGAATTCCTCACTGCTCCTCTTCTCGCTGACCATCCGAACCGACACTTCCAACTCTCCATAAATAGCTTCCACGATGGCGCAAATACGAGGAACCGCAGGCTACAACTTGGGTCTGAACAACCAATTCAGCTCTCAACGGAGTACTGAAGCCACGAGCGACCCAAGTCCTCTGGACCAGATCCGAGAACAGACCAGCAAGATTGAAGACTGGCTGAACACCATGGGTGAACCCTTGAGACCGTAAGTACTATAGTCTTCCACTCAGAGCACATCACGCAAAGACATTCGAGCATAAGAGCTGACTGGTCGGACTCTCGCAGATATCTTCCTGCTATTGGACGATTTCTCATTGTTGTCACCTTCATCGAAGATGCTATAAGGATCATTACCCAATGGAATGATCAGCTTACCTACCTACGGGATTTCAGACACAGTGAGTGAGAGTTAAAAGAGAAGCGCTGAGCCATAGTCTGACACGCTGTCCAGTCCCCTGGGGCCTCACACACCTCTTCCTGATCTTCAATGTCATCACCATGTCCGTCTGTTCAGTGTTGGTCATCATGCGCCGCTACGGAGAGTACGCAGTCGGCGGTCTGCTGTCGGTCGTGGTTGTTCAAGCACTCGGATACGGCCTTATTTTCGATCTGAACTTCTTCCTCCGGAACCTGTCCGTCATTGGTGGCCTGCTCATGGTGCTCGGAGACAGCTTTGTCAAGAAGACCAGAGTATTTGCTGGACTGCCCTCGATCGATGAAAAGGACAAGAAGATGTACATTCAGCTCGGAGGACGAGTCCTTCTGATCTTCCTCTTCATCGGCTTCGTCTTTGCAGGTGAATGGAGCTTCTGGAGAGTGCTGGTCAGCATGGTTGGGTTCGTGGCTTGTGTCATGGTCGTCGTCGGTTTCAAGGCCAAGCTCAGTGCCATCATCCTGGTCGTGCTCCTCAGTATCTTCAACGTGCTTGTCAACAACTTCTGGACGGTAAGCAAACACGCAAAGCTGTCTCGTCTCTGCGCTAGTGCTAACTCGAGATACAGCTCCATCACAACCATCCCCACAAGGACTTTGCCAAATACGATTTCTTCCAGATTCTGTCGATCATGGGCGGCCTCCTGCTATTGGTGAACATGGGACCGGGCCAATTGAGCGTGGATGAGAAAAAGAAGGTCTATTGAAACAACCGACATAGGGAAGGGCAGAAAATTCCTACTCGCGAGCACATAATGATGCGTACGAGATCATGCAGAATATGAGCAGAAAGGGGCGTCTAAGCGGGGAATCTGGGATCGATGGTGTACCTACGAAGGGCCAGAGAGTCCAGCCCAAAAAGCTTGTGGCATTTACAGCATACTGAGCGTTTATGGGGATTGAGCGCCTTCTGGGAGACTGTCTTCCACAATCCTTGCATTTTTGGTGTACGAACAGTCTGAGAGGGGGAGATATAGACAAAACCAGAATGACCGTGATTTACCTCCTTTGGGAACCGAGTATAGAGAATGTCATTGTCCAACCACCGTGGCGATCGATCTGAAGCTGCCAAGGAGATTGGTATGAACGAAAAGCAGAGATCGGAGTCGCCCGATGGTACTGTACTATGTATAGGTAGGCATTCACTGCATTTCATTTGGTAATTCGTCCAAGGGATCAACCACGCTCCACAAATGATTCCGTAACACATTTCAACTTCAATGGTGGCCTTTGTCTGACTTTCACTGGAGCAGTATTTACTTCTGTGAAAGCACTGCTTTTTCAATCCAGTTTTGAGGTAGTTTCATATGTTGGGGTCCCACGTTCGAGATCGACTTATCGCGGACAATTACTGTCAAACTCATAGTAGTGTCTCGATCAATACTAAGTAGTACTACGCGCTCGGTCACACGCGGGACGACCACGATCATGGCCCCCAAAAACCGCATCATCATAGACACAGACCCCGGCGTCGACGATGTCCTGGCTATATTGTTGGCCTTCGGCTGCAAGGCGGAAGAGCTGGAAGTCATGCTCATCTCACTCACCTTCGGCAACGTCGACGTCCGAAGCTGTCTCCGCAACGTGGTCGCCATATTCCACATCCTGGAAAAGGAATTGAAATGGCGAGAGGAACACGGCAAGTCACCAGGCTTCGAAGGCATCACCAAATACAAGCCTCTCGTGGCCATCGGCGCAGACGAGCCACTCCAAGACTCGATCGAGTCTGCCGACTACTTCCACGGCATCGACGGCCTAGCCGGCACACACACTACGCACCCACACTTCTCTCCCGAAGAGGACTGGAAGAATTTGTTCGAAGAGCCGCCGCCAGACGACGATCTCACCAAAAAAGCCAAAGCCGAGACGAACATCCAGGAAGAGCCCATCAAATCGTTCACCCCGAGCCTCGTGCCCGCGCACAAGGAGATTCTTCGCTTACTACGAGAGAACCCGCCCGACACGATCACGCTCATTGCCATCGGCCCACTGACGAACTTCGCCCTCGCAGCGGCCGAGGATCCGGAGACATTCTTGCGATGTAAAGAGGTCGTCACCATGGGCGGCACGGTCGATGGGATCGGCAATGTCACACCCGTAGCCGAATTCAATGTCTACGCGGACCCGTACGCCGCTGCGCGCGTCTATGCATTGACTTCGCCGATCCCGAGCTCGACGATGCCGATACCAATGGAAGGGGAGCGCAGCATGCATATGCCCACATACCCGCCACGGTTGTCCAAGCAGCTCAGACTCACGCTCATGAGCCTGGATATCACAGAACTCCACATGCTCAGCCGAGGCGTGTTCAATGCTCATGCGTCGAGCTTGGCAGCCCGAGGAAGTCCGCTGGCCGAGTGGATGACAGCGTTCATGACGCCGATGCTGGATAAAATGGAGCGACTGCACACCGGGCACGAAGGAGAGGGCGCGGCGCTGGCCTTGCATGATCCGCTTTGCGTGTGGTATGTGCTCACGCAGGATGACAAGCAGTGGAAGGCGAGTGAGCGGAGTCCCGAGGATGTTAGGATTGAAACGGCTGGGCAGTGGACTAGGGGGATGACGGTGGGCGATAAACGGCCACGGAAGCGGAGGAACAGTGATGGCGAAGTGCCACATGATAGGGGGAATTGGCTGGGCAATCGCTCGGGGAACAGAGTGTATCGGATGTTGGAGAGTCCCGGACGCGATGTTGCTGCGAGACATTTGCTTGATGTCATCTTTGGGCCGAAAGAATAGCATAGCATAGCATAGCAAGCTGTCGAAGGATCGGAGCATGAGACAGGGACACAAACGAATGAGCCATGTGTGCAGGTATCAACTATGCGTTGCTGGAGCTTCTGCCTGAACGAGTAGAATGGCGTATCAATTTGAGATAAGACTCAACGTCTTGGAAGGAGTGGAGTTTCCAGCGCTTTATCGTCCTTTCATCCTTTGACTTGTGCTGGATATTGTACACGGCAAACACGGTGGGCCCCGCCTCTGTTGCTATTTTCGCAGGATAGGCCGGGCCTGCGCTTCTCACCTTCTTGTTGTCTCCAGGCAGCCGTTATATGAGTCTTGCGTTGCCAGCGTTGGTCATGTATAACACGTGCTCATGCTGGTCTATTCCGTCTTGCTGTCAGAGGCAGCCCTTGTTCAGACCTTTGCTTCCAGGCCCACACCGAACTGTTTCTCCATATCCGCTAGGGCACCATGCATCTCATACCCTTTCGCACTCATACCCACCTCCCAATCCAGGCCCGGATCTCCCTTTGCCATAGCGGCTTGGTACTTCTCTCTACGGCCCGCGCGCTCCAGATACGCCAAGATATTCGGGTAGCCGCGCAAATCGAACCGAACAAACGTCCTCATCGTCGTCAGACAAAATACGCTCATAATGTCCGCGGCCGTGAATTCGTCGCCGGCCAGCCACGCACGGGTTTTGGCCAGTCGTGTTTCCAGGGCCGCCAGGCTCTTCGCGGTCCTAGCTTCGGCCATGCCTTGTACAGGGCTGTCCAGTTTTGGGTTCGCCATGCGGAGGAACATTCTCGGCGTGATGGAAGGCAACAGGCTGCTGTTCGCGAAGTGAAACCAGAAGAGGTAATCGGGATAGTTGGGGTGGGCGGGGGTCAAAGAGAAGCGACCCTGACCGTGCATGCTGATGATGTATTCTACTATTGCGCCGGATTCGGTCATGCTGAAGGTCTGCCCAGTGACGGGGTTCGTGTCGGCCATGACGGGTGCAGTGCGCATGGGAGTTAGAGAGGCGAGATCTTCAGGCGCGAGGAGAGGGGCACGGTCGTAGCATTTGAGGTCGAAGGGGATGTCGAGTTCTTCGCACAGCCAGATGATGCGTTCGGATTGGGACACGCGGAGGTGGTGAATGGTCAGTGTCATCGTGGTGGGTGTGGTTGTCGGTGACGCGGAAGAGCTGTAAGAGACTCGAGAGACTGGTGGGAGAAGTTGAGCTACTTGCAGATGGCTGTGGTGGATGATACCGGTAGACAGAATCAGGGCAAGGTGATTGACTTGCCGTGCTTGCCTTTTATAATGGACTTACCTTTTGATCGACGGCGACAATATCGAATCGTCCATCATGTCGATCGGACATATTAAATCCGTGCCAGTTCGGACTGTTGCGACTAGAAGAGTAAGGTGTCAATGAGTCAGAATGCGACGTCACCGAAGCGGGACAATCCTGAAACACATACCGTGGTACTTATCCCTGGGACTTTAGAATCCAGAGATGGAAGTGTCTGGAGAGATATCGAGCCGGGAGTTCTCCAGCTTCCGTACTCGTATCATATGGTGTAGGAGGAATTTGGTACCTAGGTATATTTTCGGGGAGGCTGGAAATCCTCCCCGAGATAAGATTCAGATGACTTGGCCGGTTTGGACACAGCAGGTCCACAGTTAACAGTGACTCCGCTGAAAAGACATGTTGCAGCCTGTATTAACGAGATCGCATTGACTCTTGTTGGACAAGTAGAAGGGCATTTGAAAAGCCACTTAAGTTTGACTATCAGCAGCTCACACAGATTCATCCGCCAGCGCGCTCGTCAACTTGTCACCACTTTCGACCTCCCTGTCCTTCCAATGACCCACTTTGCTGGTCAAGGTGAGAACATACATGATGATCTGCGTCCTCGCGGCGTCCACTTTCGTCCCCCAGGCATCTTCACTCATGCCTGGCTCACGCAGTGCATCCAGCGCCTCGTTGTACACTCTCCACGCCGCATACCGTCTCGGACCCGCGGGGTACGACTTACTCTCCTCCTCGTCCTGCGCGAGCCTCTTGACGTGCCAGCCCTTGAAATCGTCACAAATCGCGATCTTCGCCTCCCTCTCATCCTGCCCGTCCTTCAAGCCGTACTCGTCCCAGGGCTCGTGGCCGTTGGCGAACTTGATCCACCGTTTCGCTGTCTCACACGCCTGTTTAGCGAGCCAGTTATCCCGATGTTTCGGATATCTGTCCATCAGCGTGAGGAAGATGAACAGTATTTCAAGGAAGTGGTGCCCCGTGACGAAATTATGCTGAGACCCAAAGAACGGGTTTGACAGACCGAATGCGTAACGATAGATTTTGCGTTTCTTGTCGCGCCCGAGGTCGGCAGCCAGTCTGTGGTACCAGCTTGAGAACATGATATCGCCTACGAAGTAGGTCAGACTGTGATAGAAGAGATTGTGGTCGGCCGTCGCAGCTGCATCGGCAGACGTGGGCATGTCGTATGCTTCTAGTATCTTAGTGGCGTGTGGTTCGGGGAGCGCGGACTTGACAACAGCCACGAAGTCTGGCGCCTTCGCGGGACGGAGGTAGTCGGCAAAGACGTGACCTTCCCAGAAGTCGTCGCCGATGATAAGGTCCTCCAGCCATTCGCAGGATCGGATCAAGGCTGTCTGGCTGGTGTATGTGGCAGGTCCGCGTGGGAAAAGTGGCTTAGGGATCCTCAGACCTGGGATGTCGTCAACAAGGAGAAATATGTGGGCGCCGGGGTACTTTATTAGGGCTTCTGCTGGGATTTGTCGGATTTGCTCTAGCCTTTCGCTGGCGGTCGAGCCAGTGATGTTGAACGTTTTAAGGAGGCCTTGATATTCCATCTCCTTCTGCTCGAACGGCATGTGGCCGAGGATGGTGCCGGACTGGATGATTGCGCGATTGAAGAGTCTCTCCCTTGACCCGGCAATGTGGTAGACCAAGAAGATGCCTCCGGCTGACTCGCCAAAGGCTGTAATGTTCGAGGGGTCTCCGCCAAAGCGACCGATAAATTTGTGGATCCATTCGAATGCGGCGCGCTGGTCTTGAATGAAGTAATTGAACGGCCCATGCGGAGACGCATTGGCATCAGACTTGTACTCCTCCAGCATGTCGTTACAGATCAGACCGCCGAACCAGTTGAGACGGTAGCCGATGTTGACGGTGATGACAGGCATGGAAATTGAGGACGCATATGCTGCCAGCGGCGCGTTCGAATGGAGGCCATCGACGTTTCCAATGCCTTCTTGTGCTCCACCGCCAAAGACATACATCATTACTGGAAGTGCCTTCGGGTTTTTGCCCTCGGAGATGTCGAGAAGGTGCTGTTGCGGCACGGAAATGGTCAGATTGAGACAAGTGAACTCGTCGAAGGCAATGCCTTGGTCATCAGGCAGCGGACCACCGTAAGAGTCGAACCAGGTAGGACCCATGCCGCCAAGTTGAGGGCAGGCCGCTCCAAATTGTGTGAAGTCCAGATGCGGTCGGCCATCAAATTCAGAGGGGATGTCTGTCAATGGTTTGCACGGGGCGAATCGCTTCGGGACCAGTGCATATGGAATCGAGCGAAATTGGACTGTTGTTGTTGTTGTCGACGATGATGACGGCTTTTCAAGATAACGGAAGTTGATGGAACGCCCTGTAAGGTCTCCAAGTTGGGCATGATTATGAGTATAAGTTGGACCATTATATAGTAACCTGTTTGACGTGACGGAGGCACTCGTGGTCGACATTGCGACAAAGTAACGTCGGATCTGGACGCTTTGGAGATCTTAGAAGCAGTGTTGAAGCTGTTTCTGAAATAACATGTCCTCTTGGAGCAGTATGACCTGGAGAGAGATCCTCAGTCCTGAGGCCTGGAGCCTTACCGTGTATAGGTAGGTGAGTAAGTAGCCTAAGGCTGCCCTGATCAGGCCTTCAGCTTGCTGATGCTTTTTGTACGGGCGTTGTCCACACGCCTGAATCTCAGAAGGCGGATTGCAAGGCCCGATGTGCAAGAGTAAGGGTCAATGACTTCCATCCGGCCAAGCCAAATCGGCCAAACAAGATTCTGTGCCTCGGTGACGGTCGATAGAACGGGGGAAAAGCTGCGCGCGAGGATGCATTTCGTACTTCGTATTTCAATGGCCGGGGTAGCACCGTCGGGAGGTTGTTCTTCCGTTCCTAAAGTAGAAATTGGGCATTGTTGAAGGGATCGAGGATGTTGAAGCCATTGAGCACGCAACAAAATGGGTGAATACAGGGCGTAATTCTTGTTTAGATATGAGAACAATGGTGTGTAGCAAGCCATCTGGTGCATGCCATCTGCTTACTTGAGCTTGAGGAAGTAACCGAATCGCAATAGTCTTAGGAGATGCCAAATACAGACAGTAGATGTAGCTCCTTGCGAGGCTGAATGTGTCCTCAGAAGGGTCTGCTCATGGCTCCATCGGCACTTTCCCGCCTTGAGGTTACTCCCATCAGCACGACTGTCTTGAAGCAGCATTGGATCCTTGGGTGCGCCATGTACTTGCTCGGGACAGGCTTTGTCGACCTCAAGAGATCGCCCTCTGATGCCCTCAAATGAAGTGACTGTACCGTCGGCAAAGCCTGTCCCGAGCAAGTACATGGCGCACCCAGGGGTCCAATGTTGCCGCAAGACACGACGTGTGGTGTGGCGTGGTATATGATGATGTTCCTTTTCCCGTCCGGCCTTGTTCTCTGCTCATCATTCCCAAGGCATTGTCATGGTCAGACACCATGTATCGTCGACATGTCTCACCTAGTCAGTGAATTTCAATCCAACAATCATCGCCATCGCGATCAACCTTTGTGATCGCTACAGCGACAAGGCAGAGTGAGAAACACAAGGGATCGCCGCGGGAACGGGCAGTGTCGTGCGGAGCGGACATATCTTCATACAACATCTCTGTTCACAGTACCTCACGCTTCTCTCACACCACATCAGACTCAATCTCTGTCTCTCTCTCTTTACCTGCGGAACCATCCAAAACCTTCCACAATATTCAATTGTCACCATGGTACGCGTCAGATCCAAGCCAAACGGAGTCTCAAAGAAGCCTGCTCGGCGTTCTAGGCGCAAAACACCCCTCACAACAACCCAGAGACTGAACCGACCATTGCAGGCCCGCCGTCCAGCCGACAAACCACAAGAGAAGGTGCCAGAAGACGAGCGCAATGCGATGTTTGACTCACTGCGATATTTCACCAAGGAGAATCCTGATATGGACAAGTATGACGAATTCCTTCTTTTGTTTCAGACCAGACAGCCAGGGCTTTATCGGAAACACATGAATGGCGAAGAGTACGGACCAAAAGACCTGAACGATGATGTGGTGCGTGGCATCAACGCCATCATTTATCAACGTGACACGGCCAAACACGTTGATATCCATGTCCCACAGCAAGAGGTCACCGGGCAAATGAAGGAGTTCAACGACAAGTACATCGCGAGATTGCCGCCGATGAGATGGAACGAACTGCAAGACATCCTCCTGACAGTGGCTCCAAGATTGCGATTGTTAGACAAAGAGACGGCTCAAAATGTCTCGCCTAGCAGCCTCCCCGACAACGTCAATTTCATGATCAACAAGTACCTGAGAAAACACCTCTCCGATGATGTCAAGGAGGAGATCCGACGTGAAGAAGAGGGTGATAGGGATGGAGAGGAGGGCGGCCTTGACAGTGTGGAGGGTGGTGATGATGCTGGAGACGAGATGGACGTCGATGGCTAGAGGTCTGCAAGGCGGGCGATAGGGTTGGAGATCTTCTGGCTGATAAGGAAGACAGGATGTTGATGGATTGAATTGGACAGGATTTGTGCAGGACAAGTCTGACACGAAGATGAGCAATTGCGGTGATGACGAGGCTGTCGTTGAACAGTCCGTGAGGTCAAAAAGGTGATCACGTGAGACCGTTTCGCTTGTAATTTTTCCCGGCGAATCATCAAAAGACATTTCATACAGCACTGAGCACAGGCACCATAGACACCTAGCAGGCACTAATGAACTAGTGCAGGCGCATGAGGTGCCTGGGTGGGCGCAAGACTAGCACTATCCTCTAGGCGAGCTAGGGCTCACTAACGTTAGGCTATGCAAGCAAATCAAATCTCGGCTTGTGCCCCTGTCGCTCAATTGTCCGTTCGAGGCCGCATCTTCCCCCAATATGACCCCCCAAGTCAGCGGCTGGTGCTTAATAAATGAGCCTCCTGTCGCTTATTTGGGTGCTTCGCGAACCCCCGGAACGTACCCGATTGAAAAATTTTGACGTTGACATCCCTTTATTGATTTTTCTTGCAGGAAGTCTGAAGTCTTGTCATTCCGCCGCCGCCGCGTGGAGCAGATTGGAAACTTCTATTCCAGACACGTCGAAACGTATAATGGCACGAGCGACGATTCTTCCCTTTTCCCAATCTTCACTATCGTCTTCCATGATATCTCCGTTATCGCGTCGAACCACTCGATCCATATCCGTCGAGGCCGTACTGTCGCTGTCTCCTGCTCTGAGTCTCGGTGTTTCCCCCGCACGTCGCCTGCGTCGGCCACTACATCGTTCCGTCATCCCAAAGCTTTCAACATCCCCCTCCCCCACAGTCGTCAACCTGGCTCCCTCACGCTCATCAACCACTTCTCCTGCGACTCGGTTGAGCTTGATCTCTCGACATCTTGAGGATCATCACCAGACTTCCTACCCTCCCATCAACACTCCCTATAGCGTTGAGCGAGATTCTCTACCTGCCTCGACAGACGACCTGCCATACACCCCACCTCCTCCACCATCAGCTACAGCAGTCCAAAAGCGACAGTTCTCGACGTCAGCATCTGCCAGAATGTCGATTCAACCTGCTCACCCTTCTCTCCTGATCCCAGGACCCATCGAAATCTCCGATGAAGTCGCCCAGTCAATGGGACATTATGCGCAGTCCCATGTCGGACAGCCCTTCGTCAATGTCTTTGGCGAGACTTTGACCCTGCTGCGCGATGTCTTCCAGACGAAGAACCCCAATTCGCAGCCTTTCGTGCTTGCAGGAAGTGGAACTCTGGGCTGGGATCTTGTGGCTGCCAACCTCGTCGAGCCAGGTGAAGATGTATTGGTGCTCCACAGTGGCTACTTCGCCGACTCATTTGCGGACTGCCTGTCTACCTACGGCGCAAAGCCTACGCAATTGAAAGCTCCAATCGGCGACAGACCACAGCTCCCCGAGATCGAGGCCGCTTTGAAAGAGAAGAAATACAAGGCTGTCACGGTCACGCATGTCGACACTTCCACCGGTGTCCTATCGCACATTCAACCTCTGGCCGATCTCCTCCGACGGGTTTCTCCCGACACCCTCCTCATCGTTGACGGAGTTTGCTCAGTTGGTGGAGAAGAACTTCACTTCGACAGCATGTCGATTGACGTTGCTCTGACCGCCTCGCAAAAAGCCATTGGCTGCCCACCGGGTCTCTCCATCGTGATGGTGTCGGAAAAGGCCATGAACGTGTTCAAGTCCAGGAAGTCACCTCCAGGCAGCTACTACGCTAGCTTCAAGAACTGGCTCCCGATCATGCAGAACTACGAAGCAAGGAAACCCTCGTACTTCGCCACTCCTCCAACTCAATTGGTGCAAGCCCTCAACACGGCCTTGAAGCAGCTCCTTTCGCAACCCATCGCGGCTCGCTTCGCCCAACATCACAAGATCAGTCAATACGTCAAGTCCGAGATCACCAAGATGGGCCTGAAGCAATTGCCCACCGACCCTGCCAACGCCGCGAATACGATGACGGCAATTTATTTACCCGAAGGCCTGACTCCGCCCGAGATTCTCCCCAAGCTGATGGCTCAAGGAGTCGTGTTCGCCGGTGGTCTGCACCGGGAGATTGCGGCGAAGTATATTCGTTTTGGCCACATGGGTGTGACGGCCATGGATGAGTCGAGAGGAGAGATTGACAAGGCCCTGAAGGCATTGAAGGCCGGGCTGGCAGAGGTGCAGAAGGCCAAGAACTAGGGTGTTTCGTTTCTCGTTGGCGGAAAATCGATATGTACTGTGCAGCTCGACATCCTGGGGAAGTGTGGAGTGGGCTTGCAGATATCGGGAGAAGCAGGAGGTAGCCCTGCAGAGACTAGTACATCTGCGCATATGACTGGATTCCATTGCTACAAGGGGGCTTTCGGGGCCTGAAAAGTTGGTGTGTTGATGTTCGAGCATAGACGGACTAGGTCATACATGCGGGGTTCGTCGATGCACCCGGACGGATAAAGAGTGAGAGCACATAAAAGAAATCTTTGTCTTCGGGTAGACAAAATGATGATATTTCGCTAGACGAGTGTTTTCCCGGGACCTTATCCTTTACGAGACAGCCAATACGTCCAGTCTTTAGGGCAAAGATATAATGCCAGGCTATTTCATTCCATCCCAATCGTACAAGGGTTCGCAGGCCTATGACAACACATGAGACAAGATGAGCTTTGCCCTAGTCTGGCCTGCGGGTTTGACCATCACATGGCGTCATGCGTCCCGCGTCCGGCGTCAAGCGTCAACATGAGCGACAGATATTCTGGAAGCATCACGACTCATCCTCCGTAGTAGTAAACCTGCTCTTTGCCCGGATCTTCTTGCCATACTTGAAAAAGAGGAATCTGTCGAGAAAGGTAAGTACGCGGCCACAGGGCACAGGGCACATTGTCAGCAATGCTGATGATAACGTCGACGACTTACGGCATTGGTAAGCAAGCGAGAGCCAGGAAGGCCAGAAGGGAAGACGCCCATTGGAAGCCTAGGTTTTCGTACACTTCACGTTCACGCTGTTAGCCAAACTGACAGACACACGTCCTCGTTGGGAAGAAGTGACACTTACTTTGAGTTCCGAACAGTGGGAATGCTGCAGCGAAGATGAGGCGGACGAGCACGTTTGCTGCGACTGCGCTGGCTGCATAGTTGGCGTACTATTTCCCACGTTAGGCCCCGTGATCATAAATGTCGTGCGCGGGCTTGGGGAGACTTACAGCATCGACGAGGAATGTCAGAACGCCAGTGAAGGCAAGGAAGACACTAGATAGGGGCCGAGTCAGAGAGTTTCTTTTTCTGCGCCGGGAAGTGTGATACTTACCCTGTCCCAAAAACGCCACTCCCAATAATTGGTACGACCCAGTGGACGCTCGAATACGTGGTCCAGCCGAACCAGAAGAGGCCGATAGGAACTAAGAATGCGCCTGGCATAGCAGGTGGTAGTCGAAACTCTGGTGGGGGCTTGACACCCTTTTGACCCGTCTCTTCCTCGTACTTGGCGACCAGGCGGGCGTGGTTCTTGTGCCAGAATGGGTTTGTCAGGACGCCCACGATCATGCCGACTCCCAGACCGCAGAAGGAGAGGCCGACTTGGTAAAGTTGAAAGCCGTGGTTGGCTTGGAAGACGAGCGGAAAGGCGCCGAAGAAGAGGTAGACGATGCCCAGCAGGATTGCCGAGTAGAGACAGAGTAGCAGACACATCGGCTCGAGGATGAGGAGTTTACACGGTGTCACGCACGAATGGAGCACGGTGTGCAGTACGGAAGCGTCATTCTTTTCGATGGGAGCCCACCATCGCTCGTTGCCGGATTCCTTCCGTTTGCTTGCAGCTTTTCGCTTGAGCAGGACCTTTGGGTAGGTTTCGGGCACGACCAGGATTACGGCTGCAGTCAAACAACCCGACCAGATGAGTAGAGTGTAGAAGGTCCATCGCCTGAAGGAGGTTAGCAGTCGGATTTTGAAGGTCAAAGGAACCAGGGGATGAGGGAATGTACCAGTATGCAAATTGATTGATGAAGCCACCTATGATCGGCCCCGCCGCAGGACCCAGGAACGGCGCTGCACTGAATATCATCATAGGAAAGGCGATCTGGCTCGGTTCGAACATGTCCACGATCGAACCGGCTGCGACGGCGAGGAAAGCACTGCCTGCAAAGCCGTCGAAGAACCGGCCAACAATCATGGTCGCCATCCCCTGAGCAACCGCTTCGGGAATCAGCCAGATTGTGAACATGACCATCGAGAGGACATAAATTGGTTTGCGGCCATAGAACTGCGAGTCGAGTGTCAGTAGGGGAAATGGTTCGGTTTAAGGTCGTAGTGACAGTACCTCGGAAAGAGGAGCCAGGAACATAGGCCCAAGTGCGAGGCCAATAACGAAGGATGACAAGCCCAAAGTAGCGACTTCTCTTGAGGTGTGAAAGTGGTCGATGAGTTGGTCGTACGTGAGAGTATATATGGATGATGTGCAAGTACTTCGACATGGTCAGCGTCTGAGCTCATAAAGTTGATGCTGCTACTCCTCACACTAGGAAAGAAGAAAACGAGAGAATACTCGTGATCAACCACTTCCGAGCAAAGCTCATGTTACGTGGTGAGAGCGGATCACTCTTTCCATCCCATCGAACCTCATAAGCATCGGTCGGAGTGCGCTTCACGGCGAGAGCATCATTATCTTGGTCGTCCGTATGGTCGACTAAATTGTAGGAAGAATAGCCATCGGTTACCGATGTGCCCGTACGAGTTTTCGCCAGATTCGATCGAGACGCTGTTCGGGCATTGGATGCCGACGTGGTAATTGGCAAGTATGTCCTGTCGGCGGCAGTTTCGGCCTTTTCAAGGTCTGCTACTGACTGAATCCGAGACAACGTGCCGCTGGAGCTTGAGCTTGTCGGCGAGTGAGGACTATGGTGGTCAGGGTTTTCGATGTCGGCCATGTTGGTCCAGTTCTGGGGGAGTTCTGTCATGAATACGATGCACCTTTCTCGCCTGATACGAAGTGGACAACCGAACAAGCTGCCTAGTTGTTTGAGCGCGAAATGATGACAGGAGTTCCTGATACTTGCTGTCGGGTTACATCGTGCTATATCAGTAGGTTTGAAGACTACGATACTTCAAAGTGTCTGCATCGATCATGGTGAGCATTGTAATTGCCTCATGCAGCATACGAGAGGATGTGCCTGATTCGTGGATTGTTACCGCGATTGTACAGGGCGAATCGTGTAAGCGGTTTGTCATCCGGGCTTAATATGCAACGTTCTGGCGAAACCCGGACATCATACGAGTAGCAGATTCAAAGATTCGACTCATCATGTACGTAGAGACGACAATGATGTCACGGTGTGCGGATATTGCGGATAAAGGTATCTGATGCCTGCAGTATGTACGAAGCCTTCCACCGCCATCGTACTATATTCGTAAGCCATCCGATAGATGGTCGAGACGGGTGAATCCGCTGATTTGTGAATAACCGTGTTAACCTTAAGAGGCTTATCTTAGGGACCTAGCTACCTTAATACCTTAAGCACCTTAAGCACCTTAAGGTCATACCCAGACAGGAGTGAGCCTCTAGGCCCCTGGAAGATTCCCTCAAAGTTTGCACTTCCGCAATGAGGCATACATTTTCACTTCTCAACATCCTCCACCGCCGCCACCTCCGCCTCCACTCGCAGCCGTACTCGCAGCCACCGCGGCTATGGCGCCATTCCGTCTTCTCGTCTTCCTCTTCTTCTTGAGACGGTCTTGCTCATGCGCATAGGCTTCCAAAGCTTCCACGTATTTCGGATCGTACTGGCCACGGGGACCTCGTGGTCGAGGCGGTGGTCCCAGATCGCTTTCTCCGCCAAAACACATTATCTGACACTTAATATGCAACAGTGGATCGGCGTCGACTCTTGTCAAATATACTCTGTTGCTCCGCCCCTTGCGCAATGGAGGAAATAGGATTCTTGGTGGAATGTGAATGACTGAAATGATGTTGTTGTTAGATGAATGAACTGCGGAAGGATAATCTGGTAAGGGATTGCTCGCCCAGACAACAACCAAAGCCCCGGGCATATATACAGATACAAATCGAAGATGCTGTCGTCAGCCCCTCGGGGTGGGTCGACAGAGCTGGGAGCACGAGGCTACAAGGCTGAAGATCCTGACATACAATTGGGGGCATCATGGGGGCCGGAGGGGGCTAGCTTTGTGCCTGGCCTGCTGCGCCTCGACGAAAAGACCCGTCATGTTACATGATGTTTGGGAGCCTGACCTCGGCGGAGCCACTGACGACGATGTTACTACGGTCTCAGCGGTGAATCGTGTAATGAAACTCGCTTAACCGGGGTGCAAAACAGCTGCCGCTTGAATCGTCGAAGCAGCAGTTGGGCATCGCATTGAACAGGAGGCCCCCCTGCCACACAAATTGTCCTCGCTGCTGTTTGTCGTCGAATGGCATCCCAGCACCAAATTACACGATTTACCTATGAGACCATAGTACTTCGTTCCCGGGCAGGTGCCCGATAGGCTTCTAGAAAATCGTGCCTTGCGTTCCTTTCCCGAGTCTGCCTGATCAACGGGCACTAGAATCCCATCTCGCGCAAAGGCACGACTAATTGAGATGGGCTGACACGAAGCCTGCGAATACACGACGCCGGGCAGTTAGCTGGATTTGTCCCACGCTCGAGTAATCGACTGTATCGTGCATGAGGTCAGTCTCCTTGCAAGGACATACTTCAGCAAAGATTGGCCCAGAAAATGTCTGCTGAAGCTGAATATCATTGTATGCCCGCTCCAACAAGAAAGTAAAAATATACAGTCTATCTTCTAATCTTCTATCTTCTATCTTCTATTACCATACTGCTCCCAATGCAGTCAGACTTGACACCATTAATGTACAAAGTCTACTGTGTCGATGCACCAATTCTATCACCATAAGTGTGCCATATCCGCAATGATACTCCGCCCAAAAAGCATCAACCCAACAAATGACTCTTCTCGCGGCCATGATTTCCTGCACCAACCTCCGGTCGCTGTTCTCCGGGGCGCACTTCAACCCTGAGCCTTCTTGCTCTGCTTTGTCCGGAGCTTCATCAAAGCGTAGACCAGGGCGTAAGAGCTGATAGTGAAGATGACCACGATAGCCGCATCTTTCCATCCATCGTACTGGTGCTTCAAATTGAGCGTGTACAAATAGTCCGCACCCGTGTTGTACTCACAGACTCGGCAGCCGCCCCGGTCGTCCGGATTCACAAGGTTGGCAAGTTGGCCCGTTCCGGTCTGAAGGTAGTCAGACAAGTACTCCCCACAAGTCACATTGCCAGGGGTGTCGAAATGTGCAAATTCCCGTTCCTTGCAGGTAACCTTGTCGTTCCACACATTAAAGACAAGCAGAGAGCCCATGAGGTAATTGAAAGGATTAAGCCTGTAGGACACACACAAGTTAATAAGGTGGCATGAGTTTTCAAATGGCAAGAAGACTCACCAATAAATCCAATAGCGCCAGAACGCTTGTATTTGAGCGTAGGGTACGAGCGTACCACAGAACGACACAAGTATCCCAATAATGAGAGGATTGACCAGGGAAGCGAAGATCGCGTTGGGTGCGTACGCGGCAATGAACTGCCCAATGCCGGTGTAGAGGAACTCGTAGAACAGCATCACGAAAAAGGTGCCGCCCGCGCTGTCGCTGTTGTTGGGGAAGCCGACAGTGTAGTACCAGCAGACGAAGTACAGGACCGCGCAGGTGACGAGGTATGGGAATTCAGAGACAACCAGTCCTGTGACGAAAGCAACCCAGCTGTACATCTTGGACTTTTTCTCCCTGGTTTCAAATATATCACGGCGTTCAATGAACAGAGGCTGCAACTGATTGATCACTCCGGGAGCCACAAAGATGAAGTTGAAAATGGTGAAGAGCTTGAGCTGCAGGTCGCCGACACCGTCTCCGATCATCCAAAAAGTGAATCCATTGAAAAGAGCGTTCGCTATGTGAAGAGCGAACTTGTTGTTTGTGTAGTCGGTGTTGCGGAAGAGTGCAAGGTTCATACGCCGGGTGACAACCGTAATCTGAGACCACATTGGCATGGCGAACTCGAATCCATCATCGTGCGTACCAGGAGGCTTCGCAGCAGCCTCACTGATGATATCGTCCAGCTCTCTGGTCATTCTTTCGTGTTCCTCGGACTCCAGCCACACCTGCGCCCAGTCACGACCCTGAGACAGAGGGCCGGACACAACATCAATCATGTGCTCTGCTGGGTTTGTGGCGGGAGGACAAGGCGCTCCATAGCGTCCGAAATAGTCTTTTACGACACTTGCGTGGTCGCCGATGTCACCGAAGTAGACGGTCTTTCCACCCTTCGCAAGTAGAAGCAAGGTATCGAACTGGGCAAAGAGTTGAGCTGAAGGTTGATGGATGGTGACCAGCACGGCTTGTCCAACGTCCGCAAGCTTGCGCAGGAAGCGGACCGTATTATAAGCTGATTGGCCATCCAGACCGGACGTTGGCTCATCCAGGAAGATAAGGATACTCGGTTTAGCCACGAGCTCGACACCGATTGTAACCCTCTTCCGTTGCTCGATTGATAGACCGGCGCCGGGAAAGCCAATGAGAGTATGCTCGATGTCGCCGAGCTCTAGAAGGTCAATAATCGTGTCCACGTATCTGAGCTTTTCTTCTTTCGGTGTTTGTCGAGACTGGCGGAGTAGCGCCGAGAATTCCAAAGCTTCTCGAACGGTCGCGTATGGCTCATGCACGTCAAGTTGTTCACAATACCCAGCAGACCTTTGGAATGAGACAGGAAGCGGCCGTCCATCGACAAGTATCGAACCATGAATTGTCCCTTCAGTTTTCCGTTGAGCCAGAACATCAAGCAGGGTCGTCTTGCCTGCACCACTAGCGCCCATCAGAGCGCCTAGCATCCCTGGTTTAACCCATCCTTGAACATCATCAAGAAGTTTGAGGTCGCCGTGGGGAGTTTTGACCACGTAGGACAGATTTTTCCAGGTGAACACGGAGCTGTTCTGTATCAGGGTTTCTGAGCTGTCGCCAGCGGTGGGAGGTTGTTCTTTCAGCGACGAGTCGGAACTGACAACTTGTTTTTCCTTCGTTTGCGATTCGACATCGCCTAGAATATGGCCAGTCTTGTGGACATTTTCTCGGGGCACCAGCATTTTGCTTCCCCTGTCGGAATCGGATTTCCACCTTGTAGTACATACGATGGTGATTGCAACAAAAAGCGCCCACCAGGCCCAGACGATGCCAAAGTTCCGCCAGACATGTGAATGGCTGTAGGACAGTGACTTCAAATAAGCGTCACCTGTCACATATGTCTGGCCTTTGATCGCTCCGCCAACGCCTGTGCAAGATTGATACTGAGCGTCAGTATAGCCAAGGCCCGACGGAACAAGATTCGTGCCAACGCAGGGAATATGACGGTCATGAAGTTCATTGGCCATGATTCCTGAAAATGCGTACGCCAGAGGATCGATCCAAAACAGCCATCTAGACGGAAAATAGTTAGTATATTTCCCACGTGCACACACTGCATGGCTTCTTGAAGGAGGAAAACTCACACGAACCAGGGATGCATATCAGGCTTTGCGATCAAGTATCCTTCATACATGACGACTACCATGATAACAAAGCCGGAAGCCTTAGAGGCACCATCAAAAGTAGTGAAGGCTGCACCAATCGAACGAAAACATGCAGTCATGCACTAAAGACGTTTTTAGTACCTCATGCGGAATGGAGAGCTTGGAAGTCCATACCATCGTGGAGGCGAATATCATGATCCAGAAGGTAAAGAATTGTCCTGCTGAAGCCGCCAAACCGACCATCCAGTAGAGGATCAATGAGAAAGTCGTAATCTGAACCAAGAGTTGCGGGATATCTGCTGCAATCTGTGCGATACAGAAGGCTGCTGGGTGGAAGAATGCGAAAGATTTGTGTTTGGCCAGTACAGGACGCCCCATGAAAGAATCGGTGACTTCAGACATGGCCACCAAACAGTTATAGAGAAGAGCAAAGAATAGCGCACCTCCCTTGAGAAACAGACCGCCGGAGTTGTTGGGAGCATTGTAGAACAGCGAACCAGCAATCAAAGCCTGGATAATGGTGGAGATCTGCTTGATCAAGAAAGTGGCTTTGTCGCCCCATATAATCTGATATTGGCGCAAGACACATGCTCGTACTTGTGTCCCAAATCCAGTTGTCAAGGGACTCGAACGTGTAAGCCGTCTGTCTTTCTCGTTGGTGACAGACTCTTGGAAAGCTTTGGTGTTTGCCTCTGCATCGGATGAACTGGGGAATTCATATTCTGCTGACATTTGTTCATAGATTCGTGATCTTTCGTAGTGTTTCAACAGCTCGTCGGCGCTTCGCGGAATTCTGTCTTCATAGCCAGGTCGAATCTGTCGCTCGGTCGGGACGGTCACACCAGTAAGGAAATCTGCGATATTTGCACCTGGTGGACACCAAAAGCCAAGATCCTCCATGAAAGGTCGTGCTTGCTTCATCGGACCATAGTATATTTGTTTGCCGGCATCAAGCACCAAAACTTTGTCGAACAGACCGTAGATGCCGTTACCAGCTTGATATAGTGTGACAATCGAGCTGAGACCCAGTATGTCCGTCATCGACCGAATAGCCTTGGTGTACTCCAGAGCTGTGCTTGCGTCAAGGCCTCTGGTACTGTTATCCCAGCAAAAGACGGAGGCACGGGTTGCTAAAGTTTCGATTATGGACACTCGTTTTCTTTCCCCTCCAGATACGCCTCGGACGTACTCATTCCCGACCTTTGTATCCTTTGTGTGAGATATGTCCACAGACTCAAGAAGAAAATCTCGTGTCGCTTGTTGATATTCCTCCTGTGACTGGATACCTTTCGGGAGATGGGACGGGACCTTGAGTCGGGTGGCAAAATCAATCGTCTCCCCAACGGTCAAGGTGGGAAAGAACAGCTCGTCCTCAGTGTTCATGACGATCTGGCCCCGATAGCGCTTTGCTTCTTCGTGACCCATAGATCCGTACCACACATCGCCTTCAACCGCAGAGAAGCCCCCGCGTCTGTTCGCCAATGTTTTCAAGAGTGTTGTGCAGCCAGAGCCGGGTCGACCTAGTACTAGAAGCATCTCTCCAGGTTTGACACAGCCGTGGGAACCATGGAGAATAGTTCTAAGAGGGGCCTTGTGGCGGGATTCCTTCAGGATCTGAGGGACGTTGAATTGAGAGAGTGTGTTCTCGTGTATGCTTGCCTCAGCACTGATCACTTTCACTGTAAGGTTGGTCCAGGTAACCCCAAGCTTTCTCTCTTTCGGAAAGGCCTCTAGGCTTCGTTGATGGCTGATTTTCACTTGTTGTGCGAGCTTCCAGTTGTCCGCAAAAGCCTCGCTAGTCCTTGAGGTCCTGCTTTGGTCGATTGCAGTTGTCATGGCATCATCCTCACCACTACCTGACTTTTGACCAGACTCATGAGGAGCATCGGTCTTGTTCAATCGATCCTCACATACATCCATCGTTGGCAGGAGCACACAGGGTTTTCGCATTCTGCTGACAGGCCTGAGGTGGGGGATAGGCCAACGTATTAATACCCGTGACGCTGAGCTCTCGGTGCCGGATGCTGTGCACGGCCGCTACTCGAAGCCGACCGCAACCAGCATTGCATAATATCGACATGATAGCGTGGTAGGTTCCAGCCTGCCAAACCTGTGAAATGCATATGAAACGGAAGACGAGGGAGCCGCTTCTGTTGGGCCAGTCAGAGTCAGTGCTTACTGGAGTCTTCAGACGGGTCACAGATGAATGAGAGATGTCAGGGCCCCACAACGGCGCCGGCTTGTTTGAAGGTGCCGCTGATTAAGCACAAGACAGGCAGTTCAGTCAATCTTCCCAACAAGGGCCGGGACGGCAACCTGTTGTGGTGAGATGGCTTCTTGACACTCAGTAGCAAGGAGGGCTCATGTATATCATATACTTCCGTGACCCACGTGGAGTAGCCCGTCCGCTTGCCGCCTTGATTCGGGTAGACGTTGTTCAGAAGAGGCATCGATGGCGCTTGCAACGGCGGTGTACTGCAGAGTAAGCGCAATATGAACGCATTGCCAAGGCCTCCGTCGGCCAGATCGGCTGACGGAACCCGGAGTCGACATATCCATTCGGCCTTGGCTGTAGCGGAGATATTTTGTTTAGAATAATTGGATTGAGTGGGCAAGGACTGTGATAAGGTGGGTTTGAGAAAACGTCGATGGTGCAAGGTACTGAGAGTGTGTGGTACCTGAGCAGTCGTGGCAGTGAGCACATGCTTAGCGGTAACGTCGGGACATTGGTTTGGCCGTCCCAACCACGTGACCAACTCAAAGATGCTTGATCTTATCACGAATCTCTTCGCGTTCTAGTGGCATTTCTTCTCGTGCGAGTAGAAACCATGGCGTTTTGAAGGCTTCTTACTCGATCTTCAACCACAGAGGTAATATCAGTGTCCCGATTAGTCAAGCTGGCTTCCCTGCATGCCGCCAATCTCAAAAACCTCGTTGGGTGCTTGACTAGGACCTTCATACATCTGCCGGGCCTGGCACGTCGTTTTCAATACCGCTAGGTGGTCAACTTGAAAAGTGCCCATGTCGGAAACCCCACACTATTCGTCCCCCGATACGTCCGTCGTTGGCGAGGGTAGCACGAAGCGGACTCTGCGTGCTTGTGATTCTTGTCACCGAAGAAAGGTTGAACCCCCAATATCGACCCCGAAAATCAAGCAATTACCTTGGTCTCCTGGGTAGATCGTGTAATTTGGCACTATGGCGCCAGTCGAGGATAAACGGCAGCAAGGACAGTTGCGTGGTGAAGAGCCCACTGTGGCTACAGCAATACATCTGGCATCCAACATGTGACCCTCCTGCCACACAAATTGTTCTCGCTGCTGTTTATCCTCGACTGGCGCCATCGTGCCAAATTACACAATCTACCCATGAGACCGTCATGCGATACGATACCTCTGTTCACCTTTGTGGCATCTGCACAGTCTGACAGTCTTAGATCAAATGTGATGGCGTCCGGCCTCAATGTAATTGGTGCAAACACCACGACCTGGACTGTACGTTCAACCGATCACAGGGGGGACGGAAAAGAGAAAGTCGGTCGCGGTTCGAGCCCTCGCTCTATGGTCTCCAAGAAGATCAACATTGACTGGTGGCAGAAAACTGAGAGAGAGCAATCTCGTTGAGCGTTTGGCACGGATCGAAAAGCTTCTGGCCGAGAACCACCCCAAGAAGGAAATCGGTGAGAGACAAAACCTTTGAACAATAGTTTCCCGACTCACCCTCTTCAGACTTGTCGAACGGGAGCAATCACGACCTCGACGTCACGCCAGGCCGCATCGAAGTTGAAGCCAAATGCTCGCCAGAGAATGGAGCCCCAGATTTGGCGACGCTTGGACGAATCTATTGCGCCGGCTATAGACTGGGTGATATCAACCTTTTTCATGGCGTTCCCTTCTTGTCTCGGGACGGCCAGCAATGGATTGGTCTGAAGTCTGCTGAAGACTCTCGCGAAGAGTCTGACAGCCCTCTCTGGCACAATCAGCGACAAGCCTGGCCAGCCCTGCCAACCTTCGTCAATCCGACTCAATGGGACATGGCAGTCCTACCGCCTCGCCAATCTGTCGAAAAGCACTTTCACTATTATCTGAGCTCCTCGTTCTCAGATGCGTTCCCGATTGCGGACAAAGTGCTCTTTCCCCTGATTATCGAGAGAGCATACAGACACGATACTGCTTCGGCTGGTATACTGGCGACCAAAGCGTGTATCTTCTCGTTCATCGCCTTTACATCCACGGCTGGCCACCCAGCCGACCAAGATCTTCCACCTATTGATTTGGAACAATGTATCGCGGCCGCACAGCTGCTGGTACCTGACATATTGAACGCTAGACCCAGCACTGAAGTGGTGGATGCCATGATGATGTTCGTAAGTCTCCCATTCAAGCAGCAGCCCCCTAACTGGGCGAAGCCACTTGGTGCAAGATGGCATGGCTAACATGTTTAGGCCGTGTATCAATTTGGCTGCGGCAACGTTCATGCTGTCGACATCATACTCGCGCTCGTCTCAAGGTTTCTTTTCATGCTGGGGGGGCATCTTTACCCAGGAGCAGAGACAGACAGCCTTCCGTCCCATTCCCTTAGCCTCGAAACCCGGAGGACACTCCATCTCAGGGATGTCTTCTGGATCTGCTACGTTCTGGATAAAGAGATCACTTTCCGTACAGGTCGTCCACCCATCATCAACGACACCGCTTGCGACCTGACTTTCCCGAAATACTACTGGCAACAGATCCAACAGGATTTCCAAGGGGCTCCTCGCTTACCCAGTGACTTGCGTTTGACGCTAATAAAATCGAAGGCCTATGATAAATTGTACTCTCCTAACGCCTTACGAAAAGCTGATGCCGAGATCCTGAAAGACATACGAGAGCTTGATGAGATGCTGGAGAACTGGAGACAGTCGTTGCCACCAAAGCGACGACCAACCCTCTCGTTCTCACAGCAACGAAGTCATGTCCTTGACAAGGACAACTTCGACATGATGACATTCCTGATACGCCTGGAATATCATCATTGTATGACAACGATCCATCAGGCAAGCAGTCGCTGTACAAACTGGGCCGGCAATCACCGGACAGCCGAGGGTCTGGGTTCCAGCCTCGATCTCGCTCTAGAATCCAGCCGGTCCTTGCTCTTATACTTTACCTCTGTCGAGCACTACCTCACCCCTCATATTTTCTGGTAAGTGGAATTTCGAATCGAAGGTCAAGGCAGATGAACTTTCGAGGCTGACAACGGCTGTTTGCTTGTAGGGTGGTGATATTCTATCCGCTTTCAGCAACTTTAAACCTGTTTTGCAACATCATGCTCAATCCTGCTAGTGCGGCCGCCTCCTCTGACCTCAAGATATTGGAAAGGAACATTGTGTTCATGGACGAGCGTAGAGACAGTGACCAGCAACTCTCGGCCCCGCAGTTGTCGCATCTTGCGCGCGTAAGACAGGCAGCAGAAGAAGTCCTAAGGCTGGCACAGAGTGTTGTCCTCCAAAGCCAAACCAGCGGCTAGTGATCCTAGCCATCGGTATTCATCAGATGAAATCAACAAGTCTGCACATGCCTCGCACCTCTGCCGCTACCAACCTGGAGAAGAAGACTCGGCACCTGGCCAAGGTAAAGGAGTTCGGCCATTCGGACGTGTGACAGCTTCTGTGCTGAATCTCGAGATGCACACATCATGGCATTTCCCACACGCACCAATGATGCTCAGCACAAACGCATGCCTTTACGGAAGACCGGCATCGATGTTTGCGAACAACCCGGACGCAACGTGGACTTGCCGGGCTTGTGCAACGCATGAAGATCCGGGCTCTTGCCAGAGCAGTGCAGAGCCTACCACGGTATCATCGCAACCCGGGTTCCTGGCGTCGCTGTGGATGCGATCAGCAGTTGTCGTCGTCTCGCAACTACCATTATGACAGCATCTTTCCCACACAATCATCATGACAGAGCTTGCTCCCCGCAATAAGACCCCGGAATCGCCTAATCCCTTGCCAGAAGGTCCACCCTCGTTGAGCTCAATGGCTCCCCGCACCGGTGACTCTCCGTGAGTGATGCATTGCTGCAAAGATCGTACGATGCTACAGCTGCCGGCCCAACGAAGATAGAAGTTTCTCAAGCACAATATCAATCAAAAGCCTGCTCTCGGTTCCAGAGTTTCCACATCGTCGGGCCTACCGGCTACTGCAACAGTAGTATTTGGTCATGCCTCATCCTTTTACCGAGGTGTCACTCGTGCAAGCTGCATAGGACGTCAAGAACGTGCATAGGATTCCCTGTCACCCACCTGGTTGAGGGAAGAAGTTCAAGCTTTTAAAACCCTGGCGTCCGCCCAATACCCAACCCTCGGTACTCAAGCCCCTTTTCTTGTCCATTGCTTGGTCTTTTTTGAGCCGCACGCCTACCGTCGCAGTATACTGTGATACATCCATATTCACGCCCCCGATTTGAAAAGATATCATCTATCGATCTCACCAGCAAAGAGGAAAAGTCCATTTTCAAAAGCCATGGACGAGACGAAAGGCGCCCCATTGGGTCAGTCGACCTCGCGCGACGATGTGCTCCGTCGAGTGCAGACAGCAGAAAGCGTCTTCCTTCCGCGCGAGGTCTTTGAAGCTCTCTACCTGAATCCCGAGCGCAATGTTCCCGGCGATCTAAGGAAGAAGGTATGACAGAATTTTCCCCCTTCGGCCAGTCACTTAACTCCTTTGTACGGCTCAATAACTTTTGCTTTCTGGCTTTAGTTCGGTAACCCAACGCCAGCTTGTCTGATCGGTTTCGTCATGGCTGCGACGCCATACGCAGCCGCCAATATGGGTTGGCGTGGAGCTGGAGGTGCAGGAGGTGCCATCATGTGAGTCCTGCTGCTGCTCGAGCAACACTCTATAACAAGCGTGGAATATCCCTCCCATTTTTCCGTGTGCCATGCTTCGAGAGCTCTTTCGAGGGCTCGCTCGCAGGCACGCTTCCTTCCCCTTTTGCGTACCTTGACTGAGATGGCTGGTATTGAACAGACCAACAATGATCTTCTTCGGCGGTATGCTCCAAATCGTCGGCGCGATCATGGAATGGATCCTGGGCAATACGTTCTCAATGTGCTTGTTTTTCACCTACGGCACGTTCTGGGTCGTTGCCGGCACTCAGTTGGTCCCCTGGTTTGGCGTCGGCCTCCAGTATTCTCCGAGCGGGAGCAATCTCCAAGGCATGACGGAGCCAGGGTATTATGCCACCTTCGGTACGTCCGTCCTGTCCTGTTCTGAGTCGGAAAGGAGTGTTCCCTGAGGTCCCCCTACCCCTTGAAGCCGTAATATAGTCGGTCCAGCTAACTCGTCCCTGTGCTGCCGTTGTTTAGGGTTCTACTATCTTTCCCTCGCAATGGTGACGACAATCTTCACCGTGTGCGCCTTGAGAACCAACATCGTCTTCTTCAGCGCGCTCTTCACGCTGATCTTCGCCTTCGGCTGCGGCACCGGCGCCTTCTGGAACCTGGCCCTCGGCAACGTCCACGCCGGCGAGAGACTGACCGTGGTATGTTTGTTTGCTGGCCTCCCATCCGCGCACCAAATGCTGACTGATTATCATCACAGGCCGCTGGAGCATTCACCTTCGCCCTCACGATGATGATATGGTATGTGCTTGCAGTGCAGCTGCTCGAAGCGGTCGACTTCCCCCTAACTCTCCCTGTCGGCGACCTGTCCACCTATATCAAGGGAAAGAAGGAGAGGGCCATCAACAAGGAACGCATGAATGGAAATGATACTCCCAATTGAGGATGTCGCAATGTTGCACTGGAGAATCCAAGAAATGAATATTTTGTTCAACTGCAGCCCGAGTGCACCGGGCGTCGAGGATTGGTACACGACAGTGAAAATGTCATTGGCTATTTACCCTTGATCCGACAAAATATATGTCCATACGGTAGAAGTAACAATTCTGCGTCAATGTCAAAACTATCAGCTGAAGTTCTGGATCAGTCATGATTTTGGGGTCGCAGAAAAGTGCATACCTACCTGGGAACCTAGGTAGGTACTCGAGCATGCTCCTTAAGGTCCTCGATCCACCAACAACCCACTACACAACCACGACCAACAAACCAACTAGACAACATTGACAATCAATTGAGGACACGAGTACTCCGTATCCTCCAAAGCATTGCAATGCATTTTGCTCTCTCTTACAGAATTCTTGTTATCCCGTCTTCTGCGTTGATCTCATTCTCTTCCCCCGTGCCTTCAGTACTTACCCGCGACCTCAATTCATTCTCCCATCGGATATCCAGTCATGGCCGTGAGAACCCGCCAAATGTCCAAGTCAGACACGAGCAGTCCTCCAACTGTATCTCGCGAGCCGATCCCAGTGACTCTCTTATCCGGCTTCTTGGGCAGCGGAAAGACAACCCTCCTCAAACATGTCCTGACCTCCGACCAGCATTCATTGCGCATCGCCGTGATCGTCAACGACATGGCCGCGCTCAACATCGACGCCTCCCTGATCAAACGCCACGTCGTCTCGCAGACGCAAGAACGCCTGATCCAGATGGAGAACGGGTGCATCTGCTGCACGCTCCGGGGCGATCTGCTCGAGGAGCTTGCGAGGCTCGCGCGCTCCGGCGAATGCGAGTACATCCTGATCGAGAGCACGGGCATCAGCGAGCCTATGCAAGTGGCCGAGACGTTCACCGAGGAGTTCGCCCAGGCCATGATAGATGCTGCCAACGATGGCTCGATGCAGGGACAGCAGGACGACGAGAGGGTCTTGAAGGAGATGTATGTCCCCGTTCAACTCCGGAACCGCCGACACGCCTCTCTGGTCGTCAGGCCTATGTTGGATCGGGACTGATTTGTAGTATACAGAGCAGATCTGGGCGGTCTCCAGAAAATCGTCAAGCTCGACACCCTGATCACTGTCGTGGACGCTTTCAACTTCTTCCAAAACTTCTCGACGACCGAATTCATCACGGATCGGTGGGGAAAAGAGGGTGTTGACCCCGAAGATGAACGCACCGTAACGGATTTGATGGTAGACCAAATGTACTAGTAACTCACCTACCTTACCTTCCTGAGCCACCCTTTAATCACAAATTCCAACAGCATTTGACTCACTTTATGTTGCTTCCGCAGAGAGTTCGCCAACACCATCATCCTGAACAAGGCCGACAGCGTCGACAATCCCACCCGATTACGTGTCAGGGGGATCATCCAACAACTCAACCCCGCGGCCAAGGTCTTCGAGGCAAATTTCTCCAAAGTCGACGTCCAAGAGATCATCGGGACCAAGACGTTCTCTTTCGAAAAGGCCGCCACGAGTATGGGCTGGCTCCAGAGTCTGCACGACCTGAGCAAGCGCGAGATCAACGGGCAAATCAAGATCGGACCGAAGCCAGAAACCGAAGAGTAAGGAAGCCTTCCCCAAAGGGCCACAGACTGTCCCTGAACAGGGTTTGGTTCGGACGCTAACTGCACAAATCTCTCAGGTATGGCATATCAAGCTTCGTATATCGCGCTCGCCGGCCGTTCAATCCACGACGCTTGTATAGATTGATCCACGACAAATTCGTCATCATGGAGGGCCAGATACAGGATCAAGAGGACAATGGCAACGATGACGAAATGGACGTCGATGATGCCGAGCATTCCCCTGAGACCGACGGCAGCAACGATACACGAGCCAACAGCGAGGCCGATAGCGAAGGCGCCGACGAGGACATACCGTCAGACATTAGCGAAGAAGTAGAAGAGGAGGAAGAAAGTGAAGATTTTACCAAGTCTGTCAAACCCGAGGTATGTCGGTCCCCCTTCCTGACTCCCGAGCCTCGTCGCCCCGAGGTCCTCTCTTCAGCCTCCTCCAGTCCTTTCGACTCCTTTCCCATTTTGAGTTCCCATGTATGCCGTCCAGCGAGACTGCAGAACGTCGAAAAGTCTCGACATACTCACCACGTCAATTGCGCCTTGCAGGTCGTTGTTCGCAACAAAAAGTCCCACCCCATTTTCTCCGGCCTCCTCCGCTCCAAGGGCTTCTTCTGGCTCGCCACTCGCCCCGACTTACACGGAGAATGGAGTCAAGCCGGTACCATGCTGACCTTGCAAGGCGGAGGTCCTTGGTTCTGTACCCTCGACGACGGTAAGTCTTTCCTTCCTTCTTCCTCCCGTCCTTCCTTTCTCTCTTTCCTGCTTTTCCTCTGAAAGCAGCTGAAAATCCATTAATCCCCTTCTTCTTCTCATTGTAGCCGACTGGCCCACCGATACCGACACCCGCGCCAGCATCCAGGCAGACTTCGCCGAGCCATGGGGTGACCGAAGACAGGAGATTGTGTTTATTGGCGAGAAGCTCGACCACGCAGGTCTGACGGCCGAGTTCGACCGGTGCTTATTGTCGGACCGCGAGATGAACAAGTGGGAGAGGATCATGAAGTCGTCCGAGGACAAGGAGGCGGTCCATGATCGCTTGGCCCAAGTATTCGAAGGTAAGATAATAATCCACCCGACGCCCTTTTGCGGGCTTGTTGGGGAAAATCTATCTCACATCACATCTTCAGATGGCTTTGAGGACTGGCCTGAACTCGTGCATGATGAAGAGGGAGAAGGACATGGGCATAGCCACTCGCATGCACATGGGCATTAGTATAGAGTGGTTTGGGCTACGGCAAGAAGCTATCCACAACAGCTTGATGGGTATCCTCCGGCACCCGGCGGAAGACGTGACTTACAAATGGTACCTGATTGTCAGGAAATGAGAGGGAAACTGACAGGCCTCTCATGTCTCCACGATTCTACAAAAGTTGACAGACCCCAAGACGGTGATAGATATATCATAGGAGGTCGTTTGCGAAAAATCGACCGACTATTTTCAAGGACGCCTTGGCGGCTTCTATGCACTACTCAGGTCCACGTAGGTGAGGCTCACCAGCCTACTGAAGGTGCATGAAAAACTGGCACATAATTTCTCTGCTGTGATTGGTACATATCCTGCGTCCTTACATCCTATGATAGTCAGTACATGCTCGGATAGACAATCCAGGGCAATACAAACGATGTTCCGGAGCCCATGCCAGCTATATGCAAATCCATCCTCGTGTATAGTGCAGTCGCCATTCGAAACCCACCCAGTACTCTCTCATGGCTATGTCACGAACTCAGCAAATCCTTGACACTCATTCCTTTCCCTCTGTCAACAACATCTTCACCTGGAGCCTGACCCTGACCCGAGCCAGAAGCAGCACCTCGCCAGTCATTTGTCAACATCATCAGGGCAGCACTAGCCGTTGCCTCTGCCGTACCTGACGCATCACTCAAAGCGGCAGGAGACTTGCTATGCGCCTCTCTGTCATGCTGAGCGGCATTGTAGGGCTGCGGCAGCTGCAAATGAGCCACGGCATGCGGTAGAGGTAAGTGCATTGCCGCCTTTGGCGACGGTAGTGGTTGTATACTCGGGCTTGGGTTGACTGTCGTCCACGAGCTCGACGTCGAAGCGGCAGCCAAGGACCCGCTACCCGTTGACCTGCCGATACTGCTGTTCGTCTGCGTCCGAGCCAAGTCGGGTGAAAAATGTATGGAATTGAAGGCTGGACTGAGCAATGTCGGGGTAGGAGTTGCGGACGTGACATTCGTAGAAATCTGAGATGGCGAGGCTGAATATGAGCCTACCCCCGCCGGTAGGATCGGCCTTTTCCTGTTACCGCCTTGGTCGTCCGCATGACCTTGACTTTGAGATGCTATATACGGAGAAGGGTACGATGAACTGCTGAGGGAGGCCACTGAAGACTTGCGCGAGTCCCTGAACGTCCATTCGTTTGGAATTGCACCAGCATGACGAACGCTGCGGACTTTGGCTGGCGGAGCGGGCTCGAGTTGTTCTTCAGCCATATCCTCCTCGTCTTCTTCCTCTTCGTCGAGCTCGTCCTCGACTTGCTCGTCGAATCGCATTTCTGCCGGTGCTGGCTTCTTTTGCTTCTCATTCTCTGTCTTGAGCTGTGCAACGCAACCTTCGAGATAGCGCACATATTCAATTCCGGCTTGAAGGATGGCAAGTTTATGCATTTCCACCCCTTCACAAGCTGGGATCATGTCTTTGAGCACTCCAAACTCCTCATTCATCTTACTCCGCCTTCGTCGTTCAATGATGCTGTGCGCAGTCTTGCGGGCAATCTTTCGGCCAGCAGCACTGGTGGCCGAAGGTTGTTTTCGCTTCGAATTTGTAGTAGCACCAGCCGATTTCGTGGTGGGATTGGAGGTAGACGTAGGAGCTGCAGGAGGGGCGTAGCTGGCATCACTGTCTGGGGAGGGCGCGGACTTGGGTTTCATTTGTATGATCTTTCGGGCTCGACTGGGTGGAGGAGGAAGGGCGTAGGATGAGTTTGAGGGCCCGCTCGCGGTAGATTCAGAACCGGTCTTGACCGCGCCGGACGCAGTGCGTTTATGTCGAGGACTTGAGGCGAGTGGCTTGTCCTGAGGAGAGACTGGGGGCGTGCTTTGAGAGTAGGCTGTTGTATTCTCTCGAGAATTGCTTTTCGCAAGGTTGCTCTGCGTTGAATTCTCGTTCGATCTCAATGCTGGAGGTGGTAGTGTAAACATGGATTCCATGTCTGAAGACTGTACTGCCTTCTCCAGTGCTTTGAGGTCTGTTGATCCTGTTGGGGTGGGAGGTGGTCTTGGACGGGGCATAATTGTCGAAACTCAGGAGAACAAGTAAAGGAAGAGGTAAGACCCGTTCACGCTCCTAGCAGAGTGATGACTTCCGGAGTGAGAGACAGTTCGAGAGCCCAAGGGGTGTAGGTGACAGAGGCACGCGAGGGGATGCTCTGGTGGCGAACAGAGTGTTTCAGGGCAGGACAGCACATAGAAGGTCAGGGTGTCGAAGATAGAAAATCATGGCAATAGGTAAGACCGGCAGGGAGGGACACAATGTAATAATGTAGCCAGGAAAAGAGCAGGTAGACAGGAAAGCGAAAGCATGGTGGTTTGCAAAAGTCGAGCATCAATTGAAACCGTCGTCCGAGACAGTCGGATATGGGCACGTGTAAGAGCACACGACACCAGGATAGAGGCCAGCGAACCCTCGTGTGCCCTGGGTCATCGATGATAGGAGCAAAAAGGCCATGGCGTATTTGAGATGGTCGTGGATGAGATGGCGGCACGAAAACATGGGGGGCACCTGGGTGAGCTGGGTGGTGGGAAGAGGCACGAGATGGTGTCAGTGGTTGGAAGAATCTGTGTGGAAGGAAACCACTGCACAATTGGCAAAGCACGTGTGCCGAACAAAGATGTGATTGGAGCGACATCCCAACTATCACCAGGACAATCCGTGACAATCCCAAAGAGACTTCTGCGTCTCCCCGCCCTTCATGTGCTCCGGACGTGATTGCTTGGGAGCTCGTACTCCTAGGGAATTACTGAATATTGACGGAGTATAGTAGTGCCTTCGCCTTCACGGCCGCTGGTCTGTTTCCTCGCATATTTCCCCTATACTCGGGATATATCTCTAGGAGGAGTTACACTAGCTTTATTTATCGCACCAATATACTCGTACTATCGCTGCGCTGCGCTGCGCAGGAAAGAGAAAAAAAAAAGGGAAGAGCTGGGAAACCCAGAACAAGAGAAGGATGCGACGGGATTCGAACCCGCAATCTCTTGATTCGTAGTCAAGCGCGATACCATTTCGCCACGCGTCCTGGTTGATGGCTGCCGGTGTCGGATGATGCCATGGCTCATTTGATGGTGAAAAATTGGAGTAATAAATATATGAATTGAATTGACATATTCTCCTGCAAGCAAATTCTGCCCTGTGAAATCACGTGCTGACGTAGAACTCATGCAGCCCTATTCGTGCTGGGTGCTGGCACGTGACATTACCCTCCCTTATGCACATTGTGGCGTCTAACTGAGATGGACTTGCTTTGGAATGGGGCATAGAAAAGAAAGTTAGGTTGTTTGTCCGAAACATAAGACTTCAAAGAAATCATACGGAACAGTCCTGTTGGCGATGGTTTAGCTTAGGGTTTCAAGATAAGTCGTCGTGATAATCACCGTAAATCATGGACACTGGGCTTTACTCTCGAAAGCATGTTGAACGTTGTGATTGTTCACAAAGGCCAACAAATATTAGGTACAGGCAGGTCCTTTGAAGCATCAATATCATGACATTACCCATCTCATACGTGTATAGCATCCAGTCAATAGCCTCTCTTTTCATTTGCCCTTGATATCATGGACGCTGCTCATATCTTTAGCATCACCCACGCCGTTTTTCTTTTCGTCGTTACCAACACCTCGCGACGTTTCCGGTCGCTTGAAATGAACCTTCAAAGGTCCCCAGGAATGAGCATTATATGACTGCAAGCAGATCAGTACGTGTCTACACGAATTCAATGCTGCGGCGGACTCACCTCTTGCACTTTCTGGCAAGTCTTCAAACCCCATTCAGTAACGCCAACCATCAAGCAGCTCTCAAACATGAACGCCATGCTGCCCTCTCCCACCTTTTGTGGCGCCAATTCCATTGTTGACGCCCTTTCGAATGTCTGCATGTCTGGTCCATGCCCACTCATGGTATTGTGTAAACTGGCTCCAGCCGGCTGGAATCCACCTTTCCCAGCACCTTTGGCATCATAGTTGCCCATGATCAAGCCCATAAACTCGGACATGGTGTTGCGATGATACCACGGTGGTCGGAAGGTGTTCTCAGCAACCAACCACCGAGGTGGGAAAATAACAAAATCTGCCACCGCTGTACCCGCTCCATGAGGTATCGACGGTGCAGTGAGAACAGTGAAGATAGACGGATCAGGATGATCGTAGGAGATACTGCCCACAGGATTGAATCGGCCTAGATCGTATTTGTAAGGATAGTAAGTGCCGTGCCAGGCCACGATATCGAAGGGTGTGTGCGACTGTTTGGCCGCAAATAGGTTGCCTCCAAACTTGCCGTAGAGTGTCCACTCGGTATTCTCGTGGTCTTCGATGAAGTCGGCCACGGGTGTCTGGAAGTCGCGTGCGTTGGCCAACCCATTCGAGCCGATTGGACCCAGCTCGGGCAATTTGAAATGTCCTTGGTATAGCTCCATGATATATCCCCGCACTGGCTCATTGTCATGCAGTGCAACGTGGTAACGAATGCCCCGTGGAATGACGCAGATTTCATTCGGTCGCACCAGCATCTTGCCGAATTCGGTTCGGATGTCTAGGACGCCATGTTGCGGCACAATCAGGAAGTCTCCGTCTGCGCTGTAAAAGGCCGACTTGTCGGGCATTGTGGAACCAGCGGCATAGATGTACATCCCGAGTCCTTGTTTCATGGTAGGGTCACCTGCACCTGCCACCAGGTGCAGTGAGTGGATCCATGACGACTCCCGGTCGAAATCAAATGGATCCCATCGCAGCTGATTCGGAATGGCATTGAAGTGTTTGCCGAAACTGGGCGTGGTAGAGGTGAGGGAATTTGGGGAGGAGTCGGGGACGGGTTCGAAGTTCTGGTGACTGGCCGATGGTAGAATTCGGTAGAGCCATGACTGCTGATTCTCGTCTCGTGGAGCGGTGAAAGCGGTTCCAGACAACTTCTCAGTGTAGAGTCCGAGTGGACATTTTTGGGGAGAGTTCGCCGCCAAGGGCAAAGCACCTTTTAAGGCTTCACTCCTGTAGCCGAGTGTCAGTCAAGTGTCCTACTGAGCACAGTACTGGGGGAGCGCCCACTCTTTGGATCCCCCGAACCCATTCAGATATTCGTACGTGTCGGTCACAGCGAATTGGGTTACAGGCATCGTCGATGGCTTGCTCGTCGGTGAAGGTGTTTACGTTGCGGACTGCCGTGAGCGAGATGTCAGTGAGATGCGGAGTAAAGAGAGGAGAACGCAGGCTACTTGGCGGGTTGACTCAGACTTACTGGTGAGGGGAGTTTTGTACTTGATATTGATGTCCTTGTTCTCTCGGTGCCGCTCGATGGCTTCTTGCAGACGTTTGAGGCCCTGCATGGTAGGAAGTGCCGTCGTCTGATCGCCTAGGGAGATTCATGAACCGTCAGAGAGGAGAGTGCGGAATGCAGGTCAGGAAAATGAGGGAATCGATTCCGTGGGGAGAGGAATATGAATGAAATTGGCGACACAACACTCCATCGCAGCTAAAGCAAGTTCCACGCCGACCCAGGGCACAAGTGGGTTCTGCTGGAGGGGCCGGCCTCCGACAGAGGGCGAGAAGATTGCCTCGATTGAGAGTAGAACGGTCCGATGATGGGCAAGGTGCCGTGACCACTCAAGATAGAAACGGGATGGTCGCAAAGGAGGGCTCGATCAGGAGGGGCAGCTCAATCTGTGAGTGGCTGATGGCTGGCGCAGTTGCGGAATGAGGCTTCGCTAGGCGTTGGGGGGGCGTAACCAGCGCCTGGAAGACGCGGCATGTCTGCTTCCCAGGCTTCCCAGGCTTCATCGATGATTTGCAGCCCGCCATCCAGAAAACCGGGGCGATACACTCTCGCCCACACCAGCGATGCCGACCGTGCCGCTATTGCGTCTTGGGTCTTGGTCAGGCACTCAGGGCACAAAGAATAATAGTGCCATGCAAGACAATACTGCGAACAGTATTGTTTGCAGAGTGTTGTCTGATGCTTCACCCTGACAATAGTGGTATTACCAGGCCTGAATCCTCTGGTCGAGTCTGACACCGTTTCAGGTTCAAAAATAAACGACACAGGGTCCTAGGCGGCTGGCCTTCCTGGAATTTAGGCGGATACTCTGGCCCGGAAATCCATGGCCGAGGGGCAACCCACGAGTGCCTGAAGAGAGCCTGACGAGCCTGATGATCAGCCTGAGCGTTCTGGAAAATTCCCAGTGTTCGAGGAGGGCGGGAGGGGCATACACAGTACTCACCTGGTTTGTGCATGGCACCCAGCAAATCAATAATGACGCATGTCCATGCAGCCTTATTCAGCACTGACCTCTCAACTTCTGCCAGAATAAAAGCGCAGTGACGCCAGCAAGACCGCCAGTCGATCGCCACCGTTCCGACTTTGTTCTCGAAGCAACCGGAGCACGTTGTTGACTTGATGGACACGACGATCTCGTCACCTGCTCGCCAGCAAATAGGCTATCGACGCGCAAATGCCGGAAAACCTCGCTGTCGACTGGTCGACTATCATGGCATAGTAGGAGACTCGGCAACATAGGCCAAGAGCAACGGTCGTGTGGCAAAACAGGGCTTCACGATCTCAGCACCACTGCGCGGCCATCTCCTTCCTGACATCCGGTGGAACGGCTCTTCACGCCCACACAATACTCTTCGTTGACAGTGCCGACGATATCGGCAAAGCAGAACTCATTATCATGCAGGGAATCCCAACGGCACTTTCCACCTACGGGCTCTCGTGTCCATATCTTCGGCTTCTGCCGGTATCTGAATTCGCCGCAAACACGGTAGGGCAGCACCGAAGTGCATTCTCCTATCGAGCACGTTGCTGGGTGCGTTTGTGCTCTCTATCACACAACCTGCAACTATGCTCACATCTGCTGACATGCATGTCATCGAACTGATTACTTACCTTGCGCATATTTCAGTTTTTCTCTCCTCCACTGCTCTAAAGCCTCCTTGGTGACCTGAATGATCTCGTTTCTGTCCCACCAATGCACATGCTCCGTAGCATAGCATCGTGGACGGGCTTGACCGCTCGGCATGCTGATTTGGTGCAGCTGGATGTTGTGGAAGCACAGGGAAGCCGAGCGAAAATGTCGCGGGTAACCGCCCCCAGGTTCTCTTCTGTGGTCAGGCTGGTCGGACGCGTAGGTGAATGCGTCGGTCGCTGATGTAAGTATAGATTGTGCAAGGAGTGGGAGGTATAATTTCCAGCACGGTACAAAAATTGGAAGGTTTACATCGCAAGAGGGAATTGATGAAATGCTCAATAATATACATAGTTGAGGTCCTCAGGTTTGTGCGCAAAATTTGACCCTCTTCCCTTTCGTGAAGAGTCACTCATTGCTCTAACCGAAGGTTTGTTTGGTTCATCCACTCAACGTGAAGGGAACGATGAAGATCTGTGGTAAGGCAGAAACAAGCTCCTCAAACCGCTACGGTGTTCACACACAAAGAAGCAAGCAACCGATCAATCCCCAGCCTCCTGTTCGTGACGCTGAAAAACCAAAAGTCCAGCGCTCGTCTTCGAATTAGAAGATCTTCCTAGGTGCTTGCCCATTCCACTTCAACACCAAAGCCATGCAGTCCTTCATTACAAGTCCTTTGTTCTGTCCTCACTCGCACGAATCCAGGCGTCCAAAGCCGCCTTGTTCCTGATCCTGAAGCCCACCTTGAAGGGCTTGGGCTCCGTGGTCAAGGCCGTCGGGATGGAGTTGCACTCCAGCGCATCGAGGATGGGCCAGTCCTTCTTGTCCTTGGCCGGCACAAACTCAAAGGCCACAATCATCCTCAAAAACGCAGTGTAGATCTCTCGATTCGCGAGATGTGAGCCAACACACATACGGCTGCCCGCACCGTAGCCATAGTGCGGCGTGCCACTGCCCTCCTGATCGTCCAGGTACCGCTCCGGCAAGAACTTGGTGGGGTCCTTGAAATGTGTTTCGTCGTAGTCTGCCGCCCAGGCGTTCATGTAGAAGACAGAACCGGCCGGTATGACGGCGTCGTTGTACTTGATGTCCTTGATGCTGGTTCGCGGCAGGCAGACCGGAATGACGGTCCAGAAGCGGAGAATCTCCTTCGTCAAAGCCGTGATATAGGGAACCTTTTCTTCCACCAGACACTTCTCCCATGCCTCGCCATCGTTGGGATACACTTTCATGACCTCGTCGTATGCCTTCTGCTGGATGTGCTGACCTTCGGGTGAAGCAAGATACCCCAGCCCCATGATCATGTTGCCGGGCACGGTATCAATACCAGCTGAGACCATGGTCAGACAGATCGACTTCAATTCCGCATCGTTGAGCGTCTCCTCGGGGTCCTTGATGATATTGCCAGTGATGCAGGGCCTGTCTGTGCCCTTGGCGATGCGGTCCTTGAGCATATCGAGGAAAGTGGTGAGATACTTGTCCCGGCGTGCTCGGTACTCGGCCGCCGATTTATTCTGTCGAGAGATGAAGGGTAGTCGAAGGAGAGGAATATAGTCTTGCCAGTTGTTAGACGTGCTGCGGAAGTTGGACACAACTCGCTCAACGTGCACGACTGGCGACAATTGTCATCAGCTAGCAACCACAAATCCGAGGATGATTCTCACCTTCTCTCAATAGTTCCTGGTCAATACCGCCATCAATACGGATACCATAATTCAATGTGAGACTGGTGTTCAACGCAAACCGGTGGAAGTACTTTCGGGGATCCAGGTCGACCGTCCCGTCCATGCAGTCCTTGTACATATCCTTGATCGCCACACAGCTCTCGAGGTCAATGAAAGGCATATAACTCTGCACGGCGGGCCTGTTCAGAGCCGTGGCCGCCACCTTGCGGCGTTTCTTGCACGACTCGTCCCATGGCGAGGTGCCAATGGTGAAGCCCTGGCTACTCGACACAACACTGTGGAAGGTATACAAAGTTGGCCGTGAGATCAAGGACGATTGGTTGTTAATCCAGAAGTGTTTAACCGAGTCAAAGGTATTCGCCCATATAATACGTCGATTGCCCAGCCGAGTCTGGAAAACGGGCCAGCCGTACTTTTTTGCCCAAGCGGCAGTCACTCGAGCATGGTCCTCGCCGAGTTGCAGGAGGTTGCCGAAGAGCGGAACCCCGGGGACTTCAGGCAGACCCTTGATCTTCGGTTGGTCGGTGGAATTCAGGAACCTGATCAGGAAATAGGCCAATGCAAGGAAGAGGAATGAGAGCGTGGTGGGAGATAGTGCTTCAAGCATCCTGGCTGATAGCGTTCAAGCTATTCGTCTTGGACTATGTTCCCTGCTCAGGCGGCCTCTTGAAGGGCTCTTTCCACTGAATGGAGGAGCCGCGTCAATTCACAATGCAATGGAACACTTGATGCTATCGAAAAGCTTTCGATTGAAGTGATTGGACCTACATGAACAAAGGGTGCGTGGCTTGAATTATATCGTCTTCATCGATATAACTGAACGTGAAGCAGGGTGGAGGCATCTGGACGAAGCTCGGCCATCGAGGTTCTCATTCCCCGCGTCAGCCGCTTACCATCGGTGACGCTCACTGACACCCTGTGACCCTGTGAATGTCGCTGGGAGGGGTTGTAAGGGCGGAGTTGGAAGATCTCACAGAGTGCGGAATGTGCCCGTCAGGCCTGATCAACGAGGGCGCACAAACGTGGAGAAAGCTGGACTCTCCAAGCGAATCCGGGGATAGTCACTGAAATCAATATTTAATCTCACTAGTGGTTGGTTCATCGTCTGACTCTCGACTCTGACTCCAGAGAGCGGAATGAATTCTCACGCTGCTTTTTTGCCGACTGACAACAGAGGCCGTGAGAGGCCAAGTCGACACACTCGTGCTAAGGTCCCAGAGTACGACGTCTAGATTCAAAGCTTAGGAGCGGGCAGAATCTTGCCCGTACATTCGCCAAAACCCACCAGTCCAGTCTCTTCTGTGCCGCAGACACCGTACATAGTGATAGTGTCACCATCTTGCAAGAACTTCCGTTCGACTCCGCCATTCAGCTTGACGGTCTCCTTGCCCCCTTTGCTTATCTCAAGCATACTACCTTCAGTGCCTGGCTCCGTCCCACTGATAGTGCCTGAGCCTAGCATATCTCCCACAGCCATGGGACACCCTCCGATAGAGTGGTGAGCGAGCATTTGCGCGAATGAAAACAACAAATTTCGTCCGTTCGAGTTCAAGATGGTCGTCGTTTCGCCTCCATCGGCTGTTTGAAACCAAGTCAGCATGTACTCGTAATCAAAGAGACGTTCTCTCCTGGCGTCAGACTCAGACTTACGTGTGATATCCACTTGCAACTTGATATCGTAGACGTTCTTTTCCTCCTTCTCTTGGAGATAAGGTAGCAATTGCGTATCGTTCGGGATACCAGTACATCTGAACGGTTCCAAAGCATCCGCCAGAACAATCCACGGGCTGATGGTGGAGCCAAAGTTTTTGGCCAGGAACGGTCCCAAGGGCACATATTCCCAAGCTTGAATATCTCGGGCTGACCAGTCGTTGAGGAGGACAAAGCCAAAGATGTGGTCTGCAGCTTCCGATATAGGGATATTGGTGCCCATTTTATTGCCTTTGCAAAGGAAAGCCCCCAACTCTAGTTCAATGTCCAGTCGCTTGCAAGGACTGAAAGTCGGCACTTTAGGCGTAGCAGCCGGGTTCTCCAGGATTTGGCCGTTTGGCCGAGTGATCGGGGTGCCAGAGACGACAACTGATGACGCTCTTCCATGGTAGCCCACAGGCAGATGCGTATAATTCGGTTGCAGAGCATTATCTGGTCCACGGAAAAGGCAGCCCACGTTGAAGGCGTGGTTCTTTCCAGCGTAGAAATCCGTATAGTCGCCAATTTGCATTGGTAGATGCATCGTGACTCCGTCGCGCGGAATCAGGCATTTGCCTTGGAGGCTCTTATTGTTCTGCAAAACCTGGGCATTTGAGCTGTTCTCAGCGAAGACATCCTGGAGGAATTTCCTGACTGAGCCATGGACTGGTCTGCCTAGAGCCGCAAAGTCGTTCAAGGTAGGCTTTGAGAAGACCGACACATCGAAGCCCAACGAAGAAAACGCCCCAGAAGCTGAAAATTCCTGAAGATCGAGACAATGATCGCCAATGGCGACTGCCGGCCGCGGAGTTGGTTTGGATGCTGTTGAAATAATGCCAAACGGCAAATTGGCCAGAGAGAAGTGGCTGTTCTTGGGGATTGGAAACCACGACTTGAGTGACGGCATTGTGATCTCTTGCTCAGTAGTAGTACTAACCGTCACTTCAAGTGTTGGATGCAAGTCGACTCTCAATGTTTTGTTTCTCGGTGGGAATTGATCTAAGAAAACCGACATGGAATGGATGGACGTCGAACTCGGAGCAATTCCGTCTTCCGTTGTAGCAAGTTTGCGTGGACGGCTTGACGGCTATGGACGGAAAGATACAAGAAGACCTCCGCATTTCCAGACCGCTGTCTATGGGCAGACTGTTGACTACTAGTACTGTCATTCTTACTGCAATGACACTTCATCCAGCGTTGAAGACGTGTCTTCTACACCCACGAAGGAAACAACCAAGGAGAAGGAAGAGGAAAACGCAGACACAGACACGATCAGCGGCAAGCATTTCCATATCAGGCCATGACGCCATGTCGTCGGTGATTCTCCCGGAGAATTCAAATGTAATAATGGATAATGGATGATTCAAAAAGAAAAGGTCATCAATGTTTCATGAAGCGGTGAGTCCAGTCGCCCAGGGAGAAAATACTTGTGTCTTCGGGTTCTTCTTTCTTCCTTTCGTGTTGTCCTGCCTCTCCTTGACCGGCACGTTCACTTGTTACGGCCAGCATGTCGAAATCATCCAGCTACGCCACGCGAAAATGGTGGAAAGAATCCGTCATTTACCAGATCTATCCATCTTCGTTTCAAGACACCACTGGGAATGGCTGGGGTGATGTCAAGGGCATCACAGCCCGAGTCGACTACCTGAAACAGCTCGGCATCGACGTCGTCTGGACATCACCCATCTACAAATCTCCACAAGCCGACATGGGCTATGACATTGCCGACTACAAAGTGATCGACCCCATCTATGGCTCAGTCGACGACGTGGACAACTTGGTCTCCGAGCTGAAGAAGCGCGATATGAAACTGATGATGGACCTGGTGGTCAACCATACGTCCAACGAGCATGAATGGTTCCTCGAGAGCCGATCATCCAAGACCAATCCCAAGCGACACTGGTATATCTGGAAACCGCCCAAGTCTGTCAGCGACGCAGGCGTCCCCGAACCGCCGACCAACTGGGCTCAGATCCTTGGAGAGGCAAATTCGGCTTGGACATACGACAACCAAACAGGGGAGTATTATCTGTCTGTCTTCACGCCCGAACAGCCCGACCTGAATTGGGAGAATCCCGAGGTTCGTGAGGCGGTCTGGGATGTGATGCGGTTCTGGCTGGACCGTGGAGTCGCAGGCTTTAGAATGGACGTGATCAACATGATCTCCAAAGTCCCAACCTATCCTGATGCACCAGTCGTACTGGACCCGGCCAGCCACCGGTACCAGCCAGGCACGCAGTTTTTTGTGAACGGTCCCAAGTAAGCCCAGGCCTTCCTTTTGATCACAGCAACACTAACGAGATACCAGGCTCCACGACTATCTTCAGGAAATGCACCGTGAAGTGCTCTCCAAATACGACACCATCACAGTCGGCGAAATGCCCGGCGTCTCCGACGAGAACGAGATTTTGCGCACCGTCGGTGCCAACGCCGGCGAGTTGAACATGATCTTCATCTTCGATCTCGTCGACATTGACAAGCCCAACGTGCGCATGGCCCTGAAGCCATGGGACGTCAAGGAGATGAAATCCATCATCTCGCGCTGGCAGCGCTGCATGATCGAGCGCGATGGCTGGAACAGCGTGTTCATCGAGAACCACGACAATCCGCGCAGCGTGACCCGGTATGCCGACGACAGTGACGAATGGCGCGACAAGAGCGCCAAGCTCCTCGCGCTGATGCAGACCACTCTCGGCGGGACACTGTTCGTGTACCAGGGCGAAGAAATCGGCATGCGCAACGCCCCGACGGAATGGAGCATCGAGGAAGAATACAAAGACATCGAGACCATCAATTACTGGAAGAAGTGCAAGCAGATATACAAGGACAACCCCAAACAGCTCGAACACGGGAGGAAGATCATCCATATGAAAGCCAGAGACCACGCGCGCACCCCGATGCAGTGGAACAATCAGGAAAATGCGGGCTTCTGCCCACCTGGCGTCAAGCCCTGGATGCGCGTGATGGATGACTACAAGCAAGGCATCAACGCTGAAGACCAGATGAAGTTTGAATCCGACAACGAACTGTCAACATGGCAATTCTGGCAGCGAGGCATCCAGAACCGCAAGAAGCATGCTGATGTCTTTGTGTACGGCGACTACCAGGAGATCTCTCCCGAAGACCCCACCATACTTGCATATGGTCGGACAAGCCAGTCTGGTGAGAGATGGCTGGTAGTGCTGAACTTCTCAGGGAAGGACGTTGAATGGGCCTTGCCTGAATCCCTCAAGGTGGAATTCTGGGCTTGTAGTACCTATATCAAGGATCAGCCTGATAAGCCGCAAAAGGGGAAGATCCCATTGAAGCCTTGGGAGGGACTTTTGGCGAAATGCAAAATAGAATAGACGTTTAAGATTTACAGCTTGTGGCGATTGCCACTCGGGTCAGAGGGGGATTCACACCTACACCCAGGGCTACATTACCAGATTTAGATTCCCAGATAGGTGCCAGACAATTCCTAGACTGCCAGGCAGCGCCGATAGGAGCTTTCCTTTCCCATAGACCGACACAGAAAAGAGCACCCTTCTTTCCGTTATCGATATCGTATCGAAAGATTCTTGAGAAGTTTTGACACGAGAGCGACGACTTACTTGGCCTTCCAGGGGGTTCGGAACGAGCACCAGGTCCAAAAGGGGGATGAGAATTGCCCAAACCCGGGGAGCCAAGGACCAGCCTCGTACTCGAACCGAGGTCGAAGGAAGGGTGCGCAATCGCGAGAGAGGCATTCCCAAGATCCAAACACTCTACGGAGTCCTCCCGTACCGGCAAGACAGCACGGCAGAAGAAGCGGGCTGTTACTCTAAACCACGGGAAGACAAATGCTCTGTTCTGGGGACGCGTTCGTCCAGGCACAATCCTGGCCTCACCAGTCTGAAGATGGCAGAACACTGTAAGTTAGCTGGTGGAAGAGAATAGCCCAGAAGAGCCCCTTCTGATCAAGCTCAGCCTCGTTCGTGGCCAGAGTAAGAGACACCTCTCAGCTCTCTGCCTTTGTCCGCGACCATAGACCCACGGTTTCAAACAGGCTGCATGATCATCAGGTACAGTGTGCACGTGTGTCTCAGTAGAGCCCGGAATAGGATCGTGAGCTGGTGCTGCTGCTAATCGTCGTCGAATTGTCGGGCTTGTCCTTTCAACGTAGCTAAGATAAGTCAATGCCAATGCTGGTAGTCCTGCTGTCCTTGCATCCGCCAGGTGCGCCTTCAATTTATCGAGATTGCACCCGAATCCCATGTAGTTGTCTTCTTCCGGAGTGACGAGGCTTCTCGGTCACTTCAAGATCTGGTCTCTCGCTTAACAAGCTGGCCGGCAGCAGTTTCGGGCACTTGCATGGTGCGCAAGTAAACCCCAGCTGGATAGCTGCTTGGTCCCGGAAATGCCTGCCAGGGCAGCAGCAGAAGTTCGGGCTATGATAAGGGCATCTGCCATCAGGGAATGTACATGTACCTGCGGTATACCCTTGAAGCACACAGGAATATTGCTGGTTGAGGTTTAGTGACCGACGGGAAATTGTGTTTTTGGGCGTACCCGTCCTTTTGGGATACCATGAATGATGCCGCTGGGATTGGTTGCCACTACGAGTACACGGCGGTCTTCGTTTCCGTGCAAATGGTGACAATTCCGCACACTCTCCCTATCAAGGTCCAGGGTCTTTCAATCACCGGAGCTCCAACTGCAGAGTCGTGTGTTTGGCTTGCGCACTGAGAAGGGAATAGGATTCGCTACTCACGGGAGAGTTTCATAGACTGTTGCGGAGTTTGCTGCGGGTGCCCCGCGAGCCCGGATCGATACCTGGTTCTCCGATGGTTCCTTTCTGGAGCTAGTTAGTAGCTCGTACTGCCAGCCAATGTCCCCGTGGCCACCTCAAAACTTGGATGCTTGATGTTGCACAAGACTTTTGGACATGTTCCTGGACCGCGCCGACAGGCGGTTACGTGCAGATATCACGCTCATCGCTCGCATTTGGATGTTGAGCATTTAGTTTCCTGTTTCTTGACATGCCGTTGCTGTTCGATGCTCTCCTGCGCTCGACAAAGCACGGATCTCACCCTCCAGGGAAGACCAAGCAAGCTACAAACCAAGCGTCAGCGAACGTGGAGAGTTGCCACTAACTCCGCAGATGCAACAGCGGCTAATGCAACCCCAGAAGCATGGTAAGAGTTGACTGGACGCCATGGGCGGAATCACCGTGGATGATCTTTCGCGGGAAGTATCCTCGGCTCCTGTCTGTTCGGTTAGTGGTGAATCACGATGCCACCAAATGACCCTGAACAGAAGAATTTACATATCGGGCTGTTCCTCAGCGTCCTCGATTACTGCTTTTCCCCTCCTAGTGAACATTTTTATTGGAACCAAGTCGTCAATCATCAAGAGTCCTCCGTCCTTCGTTGCACAGCTTTCTTCATTCCAAGCGGATTGTTTGTGACCATGGCGGACAAGACTCGTGATCGCTCGGAGATCGAAGATGTTCCTGTCGAAAAGGCTGAAAGCAATACCGTCAGTCTTAAGGAAGCCCATCTCAACATCGACCCGGCTCTTGAGAAGAAGCTTCTATGGAAGACCGATCTCAACCTGATTCCCATCACCTTCCTACTCTTCCTTTGTGCTTTCATCGACCGGTAAGGCCAGGCTGTCATGTAGGCTCAATCATCGCTAACACTTCGTTTTCACAGTATCAACATCGGCAATGCCCGTATTCAGGGACTTGAGAAGGACCTCAACTTGCAAGGTTCAGATTACAACATTGCACTGTTCATGTTCTTCGTTCCATATATCCTCCTTGAAGTGCCCTGCAATTTGCTTCTTGGAGACGCTGGAGTTCACACGAGCTTCCGGGACGAAGAACATAAAGAAGGTCCTTCTGAAGAAAATTCGGCCGTCCATTTTTATCAGCACCGTCATGGTATTCTGGGGTGTCGTGACAGTTTGTCAAGGAGTTACACAGTCCTTCGCCGGCCTCGTGGTTTGTCGAGTCATCATCGGGGCGCTCGAGGCAGGTTTTTTTCCAGGCTGTCTTTACCTGATCTCGATGTAAGTAAATGTTCTTGAGGCATACCAAACCTTCCGCTGACCGGGTTCAGGTTCTATAAACGCCACGAACTCCAATGGCGGTTCAACCTCTTCTTCTCCGCGTCGATCATTGCCGGGGCATTCAGCGGCCTTCTTGCTTACGCTATCGCTCATATGGAAGGCATTGGTGGCTACGCCGGATGGCGATGGATTTTCATACTCGAAGGCATATTTACCGTCGTCGTTGCAATCTTCTCGTTCTGGATCCTGCCGGATTGGCCGGAGACAGCGAAATTCCTCAAGAACGAAGAGCGGGAGCTTCTTATACGTCGCCTTGCATTGGACGTCAAAGACGCGACTATGAGCCATTGGAATAAGAAGACTGCGAAGCGTGTCTTTGGTGACATCAAGATCTACCTCGGGTCAGTATTGCATTCCATTCTTTCGCTCATAACTGGGAGCTGACCTTGATAGTATTTTGATGTACTTGGGAATAGTTACAACCAGCTACAGTGGAGCACTGTTCACGCCGACAATCCTCAAACAACTGGGCTGGACCTCGATCCATGCTCAAGTGATGTCGATCCCCATCTTCGTGGCGGCAACCATTTTCGCTCTCACGGCAGCTGTATTGAGCGACAAGCTACGCCATCGTTTTGGATTCATCCTCGCGGGATGCGTAGTAACGACCATCGGATATGTCATCTTGTTGAACATGCGACATGTGGCGGTTGGTGCTCGCTATTTCGCCCTCTACTTAATTATCTGTGGAGGTTACATTGCTCAACCCATCACGCTTGTGTGGGTCAACAACAACATGTCTGGACACTACAAGCGCGGGGTGAGTAGTGCTTTGATGGTAGGATTTGGCAATTGTGGCGGCATTGTGGCATCGTGAGTGTCTTCCCCCAAAAAGAGAACTATCCAGAAATGAGACTGACCTTCTGCAGTAACATGTTTCTTTCAAGCCAGGCGCCGACGTACCATCTTGGCTTTGGCCTGGGTCTTGCCCTTGTGTGGCTATGTGTCCTCAGCGCCATCATACTTTTCTTCTATATCAGAAGGGAGAATCGACTGCGCGATGAAGGCCGAAGAGACGACAGGTATCAGTTGCCGGAAGACGAGAAGCGTAACCTCGGTGATGACCACCCGGCTTTCCGCTTCACCTACTGAGTCTGCCCGAGGATCTAGGCTACAAGCGGAAAGGAGTCCTAAGAATTGCGGACCAGAGAATGCTATGATGCTGCACGGGGGTTGTGACGAGAGGAATGAGGTGGTTGAAGATATATAGATTGGTCGATGAGATGAGGATAATTTCCCATCCTGTTTGGCCAGGGTTAATCCGCGTTCGGAAGCAAGCACTTCTGCTCCGTTGTTCAGGTCGATATGGTAAGATGGACCTGTCCTAGGCCATAGCTGTGAAGCGTTGTGCCTTCCACGACAGGTGGTCGCTGTAAAGCCTAAGAAGGACAAAGAGCTCCTGGGCGATCTGGATCAGTATGCGGTATCTCCAAGACTGATCGTCTTATAGCGACGGTCGACATCGTGAAGTCGAGCTCCCTGATTCTGGACCATCCTGTCAACATGTCGCTCAAGTGGTTGATGAAGACGGCCAACTCTCACTTTCCAACTTGCCGAATTCCTTGCATGCCATTTTCTTGGGCGGCCGACATGGCCTTTGTCTTCAGCCCTTTTCTTAGCCGAGTCTTCGCACTTCGTTTGAGATTCTGTTGTGGCTCACGCCTCACTGGCAGGAAGGCGAACGGTGGGTTCTTGCAGAGAGACTCGCGGTGTTCTCTTCTCTGACATTTCCGACAAATCACACATGCTTTGTAGTGCCAATAACTTCACCCCTGACCTTTTCCCAGTCGATACTGTGATCCAGTTCTTCATCTACAAGGCCCACAATGGTAATATTATCACCTCTTACTAGGTACAGACCATGGCTGACCTGAGAACTCGGTTCGGGGTCGTCTGCAGGGCGGATGATGCGCTCGACGGTGTCGTTCAGAACAATGTTGGTGACTTGGTCGCAGGACAGGAGTGTGCCGACAAGGGTCCGCCCGTCGACAGTGATGACAAGGACCTTTTCTGTAAACTCCGTCAGAACTGCGCAGCATAAAGGTGTAAACGGAGTTGGACATACTGTCAATGTAGGATTGGAGAGACATGGCAAAGGCTTGTGGCAAAGGCTTGTGCTGGGCGCGCGGGAGAGATCGAGAGGGTCGAGACGGATGAGGTGTTGGCAAGAGCACCAGCTCGACGCGTCAATGGCGACTGCTGTAGTCGACGTGGTGGAAATTTAGCAACTCATCCGTTCACGCATTCCATCCGTCCTGAATCGATCGCTGCTCATGAAAGGTGAAGCTGGAGCAAAAAAGATTACTAGTACTGTGTAGATTCCAGTGCGCAGTTTCTCCACACCGAAAAGGAGCACGACGACTTGCTGCTTTTTCAGCCTCACGACCTCGATCCAATCGAGCCATTCAGTGCCACTCACCTAGGTGCCACTCTTTAGGTGCGTGGCTGCATCATGGTGCTTACTCGTACCACTCCCGCCTTGCCCGCACAACCTCTCGTATCCATCATCCATGTCATCTTTCGGGCACAAACGGGCTCCTGGTGCGCCACCATCACGGCATGGTAACTTCTTTGCCCCATGGGGAACAGTGACTTGGATGGAACCTGCCGATCATGACTAACAGAAAACAACAGTAGGATTATCCTAATTTCATATCATCCTCTCCTCCCGTCCGTGGCCGTTGTGTGTCGGGTCGAGTTCGATCAAGAATGGGCGACGAGACCTCCCCAGACCTGGGAACACTCCTGGCACTGTGGCCTGTTGCAAGCAGCCTGACTGAGCATCTTCCTGTTGGGGACTTGATTACTCTCGCAAGGCTCAGTGTCACTCTTCGTGCGGTTCTCCATGGCTTCGCAAGGCCGCTGGAAATTGACCCAACCCCTGCACATTCTCATCGAGTTCGTGAAGATCTGAAGATCGGTCAACATGCCACAATGTACTGGCAGAGACTCAAGAGTCGAGCTCCATTCGAATGCTCGTCTCGCACTCACACCAAGGGTTCTGCTCCAAGGCCGTGTCGCTACTGCTCCAGACCAATCTGTGCAGCGTGTATTGTACGATCATCTTTTGCTCGAGGTCACGAGAACACCTTCCAGAACCGGACTCGGTACCTATGCAAGGCTTGCTGGGAGTCAGGGAATTCCAGTCAAAGTCACCCTTTTCCGCTTGATTCTTCTAAACCAGTGACGAAACGGAAGCAATGGCATGATCCTCACGGTAGCACCAAAGACTATTGCACATGCACTCTGAAGGACGATGGCTGGCTCTGTCTCGAATGCAAAGACCGGCAGAATTGGGAAGCGATCTCGTCTGGAGAAACCATTTGCCATGGCAAGAATTGTGGAGCTGAGCTTGATCCTGATAAGGAGCGAAGGAGAATCTGCCTCTGGTGCGATAGAGCGTTGCCCATGCAGATTGGAGGCACAACTCGTCACCATTGGAACCAGAAGATGGTCGAAGCACGAGCCAGAAATGCTGCTTCTCGTCAAGCCGATCTTGAAGAATACAACCGCAGACGTCTGAGATTGATGCGGATGTCGCGCAGAGAAATGCGAGGCGACGAGGCAGTCAAAGGCGACCCAGATGCCGACATCCCTCAATTTGTCAGACATCTCGACACCATCAATTACCGCAGCTTCATGGGTGAATCTGCGGCTCCCACTGGTGACAGCGTATACGACTCAAAGAGAGGATATTGGAGGTACGGCATGGAGTTTGTCTTGAAGATCGGGGCCCGTTGTAAACACGTCTCAATGCCACCACAACTGGCGGACCTCAATCAGACACACCCTGGAGGCCTGCGTTTCGCACGTACAAACGCCGAGAAATCAGACGACATCTTCTCATTTACTGCCATGGTGCCCTCCATGTCAAAGGAGAGACTCAAGGAGTGGTGTACTTTGAAACCTACCATTCTCGAGCTGCTGCTTGTGCAGAAATTGACCTATGAAGAAACCCAAAGCGCGATGCAAGAAGACTATGACTTTCACGCCAGCATCAAAGAATATCGGAAAGTCCTACACTTGTGGTACTCCCAAGGCCATATTGACCATTATCGAAGAGGATCATCCCTTGGCCGCGAAGATGATCGCGGGCAAAGTCCTGCATCCTCCTTGGCTGCTGATGATACAGGACTGGAGAGAATACCCACTCTGAACAGCGATCTTGCCTCCTCAGACGAGCGTCAATTACGTCGGACTACGACCGGCACAAGTACTTTTTCCAGCGTTGAAGATCGTGAAATCGACTCTACAAAGTTTCGTCTCAGCAAATCAACCGATGCTCTGAAGAGGAAGATGGAGCAATATCGACAATCACTTTCGTCGGGAGGAGAACACTCTGCCACAGCGGCTGCTGTTCCACAACCGTCAAGCGAAGAGTCGGCCGACACACTGACGCGCACAGAAAGCGATGACTTGGCACCCGGACTCGACTCCGTGGTTCTTGACCCTGCTGAAAATGGGGATGATCCTCCGCCATACTCTCCAGATGGGTGGATCTGGCCGTAATGTTTACGTTATAACGCCTGATAACAGCAGGATTATCTGAAACCTTCCGTTTTTTACTTCCCTTTCTAAAGAATCAAAGATAAAGCGGCAAGGCTTTGCCTTTCCTGGGTGGGAAAAGGAAAAGCATGAAAAGACGTGGAATACAACGGTCGAGACGAGGGATGCCGCCCACGACAACCGTCCCAGGCGAAGGAGCAGAGGGAAACCCCCGTGCATGGAAGCGCGTGCGGGAGACGGAAAAGGGCTGGGTATAACCACGACGCTGGATTACGGAGGCAGAGAACAATAGGAAATCATCAGCCGAATGAAAATAAAGAAACAACATGGATACGATTCCAGTCTGCAAGGGCTGCCCACACGCGCACCGACGCCGGATTTATGTAACGGTCATTTTTATGTCCCCCATCCAGTCTGCTGCAACAACACTCACCACAACCATGTCAAGTTTCGTACAATTCCAATTTACTCCCTGTTTCGTCAGACTGTCCAAACCCAATACCACTGGCGGGTCCACCGTCTCTAACACCTCTCGCCACTGACACATGAACGTCATGACGGCGGAGATTGCTGTGTCGACGCCAGGCTGGAATAACAACTCGGAAGCTCAGTCTGCCTCGCTTCTTCCATAACCTGGGCCGCACCCGCCGCAAGGTTCTGCGACATTTGTTGATTTCTTCGGAAGTGCTTCGTGCTTTTTCGCCAGGCAGCTGTTGTGAAAATGGTTAGGTATGGTTGTGGCCAGGTTCAATCGTCGTGGCGAAGCGTCTGAATGCTGATGGGGCCTTGCCAGTCGTTGAAGCACAGAATTCGACCCCAGACATGGATGGACGGTTCTTACTCCTGGCCGAAGCCTAGCGTCTCCTCGACTGCCGTGGAGAGTTTCGAGTTGAGGACATCGTAAGTCTTGTACGGCGGGAGATCAAGACGGTTGAAGCTGCATTCAAATCAGTATCTGACCTTCCAATAGTAAGGTCAGCGACTAATACGTACCAGGTATGACTCTTGGGAAGAGCATTGATCTCGCCAGCCTTCTCAATGGTAAATCTTCTCGGTCCGTCGCTACCTTGCAGATCTTTGAATCCATTGACAGGAATTCGGCTGGTGCCGGTCGCAAATTGGAGTAGACGACTCTTTTGTTCGGCATCCCACGTTCGGACAACCTTCCAAAAGTTCTGGATGACCTCGTCTTGCTCCTGGTAGCCACGATAGTCGGTGTGCTTCTTCCAGTCCTCAACATCAATATCGGCAATTCCACCAATGAGCAGTTCGAGCTCGCGTTCGTCAAACACGTTGACGAGATCCGCTGGTATCAATTCATTGAAGCCAGTAATGAAAGCGTTAAACTGTTCTTCGACTCGCTTCACAATTTTCCACTCAGTGACAAGCCTAGACAGTTGGTTAGCGTGCGGTTCAATGGATTTAAGCATCATGACGACTCACTCAACATATTCTCTCTTGTTCTCATTCGTGACCGGAATGTTCTGGCCGTTGGGTTTCAGATCAATTGTCTTGGTTTCGCCGAACTGTTCGTCTTCAATAGAGAATGTTTGATCGAGGATGTCGGTGATGTCATTTTCCAACGTCCATGTCAAGTTCTTATGATACTCTTCGTCCACTCCTTCCATATCTTGAATCTGGACCTTCTTCCGCAACATCATCTTGTAGAAAGCGCCAATGAAGAAGGAGTCCAGGAAACGCCGATGGAAGATCGCAAGGCCGACCACACGCCCAATGAATTTGAAGTAATTGAGATGCTCAGGGTTGATACCGGAGTGAGGGTTGATTTGCAGGGTGTAGTTGTCATGGGCTGAGTACTCGAACAAGCAATAGAAAGGATTGAACATCTCATGTGAAAGTAGGAAGAAGAATTCGCTGTGCTGTCGTTAGTAGACCGTCCGAGGTTTAAGAAGAAGAAAAAGCGCTTACCGAGACAGCCCCCCATAATCTAGACCGTCTTCACCATCAAACTTGATCATTAAGCGTTTCTTCAGGTCGGTAGCGCTTTGCCTCATAATTTCAGCATAAGAATCCTCAAAAATATTGCCGCGGCGAACTTTGATATGGCATTGGCCAGACAAAATACGCAAAGCAGGCTGCGAGCGGAAATAGATGAGTTTTCTTCGGAAGTCGCGCTTGTATTGCGGTACGCCCTGGTCCAGAGACGACGGCAATCGTGGATCATCCCAGGTCGTGGTCTTGGTATTGTGATCGACGAAATAAACACGAGCCGTGTTCGTGAGGCGCATTTCCCAGCCGCTGGGCAAGGGTCCCAGTTGAGAGACTGGTTGCTGTTGGATGGTGGTATTGTTGCCCGTAGGGTTGTTGCCATACATGCGAATGTACTGTTGTCTTCGCGGATCAACCCAAGTCGTGGTCCTCGTATTGTGGTCGACAAAGTAAGCTCGGCCTTCTGGCGTATGCCTCATTTCCCAACCAGCAGGAAGCTCTCCCGTTCCGGCAGTTGTGGCACCCGTTGCCATCATTGCTACAGCGTTCTGCTGGGGAGATCCAGTGCGGGATTCCTGAAGGTTCGGTGAATTGGCACCAGTGCGGTCTTCAGGAAGCATACGGTTTTGATGTCGTTGTCGCTCCACCTGCATATTGGCTTCCATGCGGGTGCGAGATTCGGCTTCGCTCATATGGTTCGATGGTCTGGTCCAAGTGGTTGTTCTGGTATTGTGGTCAACGTAATACGTTCGGCCAAGATTATCCTCCCTGCGTTCCCATCCAGCCGGTAGACGTCCTTGACTATCTTCGAATGAGCTGAATCCCCCAGTTCTCCCTCCTCCGTTGGCCGCAGACTGTGCACCGATTCCGTTCACCGCGGTTGTAGACGCTCTTGCGTCTCCTGATCCGGATGTGGCAGTCCGGGATGGCGCAGGGCTTCGGGCTCTGACGGGCAGTGTTTGATTAACGTTGGTGCTGCTCCCAAGCGAGGTAGACCCGTTGACGCTGGAGGCAGTGCTCGGTGGAGGTCGATTTTGTGGATTTGGAGCCGGCGTGCTCAGGTTAGTGGACAAGTTCACGATCAACTTGCCGTGGACGACGAGATTATCGGTGGACTTCTTAAGATCCCGAGTCAGCATTTCTGCTGTGGATTAGCAAACATCTAGCAGAAAGCGTATATAACACCCTACCGTCTCCGCCCATGTCCAGGTCGATAACATCGCCAATACGAATGTTGATGACACCGAGGAATCCTTGATCCTTCTTCTTGAATTTCTTTTGATCGAAAATTTGTATAGCCAGGATGCTGTCTTCCGTGACTTTCCTGCGTCATAGTCAACGGAAAAGGACTGTGCTAATCGAGGGAAGGTGTCACCAACATATCAAAAGACTCATTCCAGTAGGGATTCAATGTCTTCCTAATGACCGAGGTGGTCCTCGTTTGTTCTCCTGAAATGGTCGCGACCGCAAACGGGTCGGGAAATCCTGGCTCTCCATTAGTAACAGCAGAGGATTGTTCCCGTCTAGTGTTGACTTACTGAAGACGTCTCTTTTGTATAGGCCGTCAGCCGCGATGACTAGATCGTGCGGTCAGTTTCAAGGATTCGGTACCAGAAAGGACTGGACATACTCGTGACGCGCAGATTGGGCTCGCTTTTAGGCAAAAGGTTAGCATGCTCTCGCCATCCTATATCTGAAAAGAACACCTACGCAGGCATATTTGCTTCAGGCATCTTGATCTCTTGACCCCCGACAGGCGACCCAAGTACCGAGCCTGCGGCAGCTCAGCGGCGGGGTAGTATTGTGAACAAGAAGCGATGATGGACGATCGCCAGAAGTATTCACCTCCCGAAAGAGAATTGATTTGATGTATCTTAACTGTCCGATCTCTTCACCACAGGAGTTTCTGAGTGAGGTTTAGGTCGTATTCGTAAGAAGCCAGTCTCGGTGGTCCCGCAGGACGAGGCGCAGCTCGACAGTCTGAGGCGCTAAGAAGTTTGCGGAAGGAACGGCAGAGAGAGGACAATCGCCGCGTAACGTTTGGGGTTCACGCTCATGTCATGATTGCATAATAAGGATAAAGGTCGACGATGCCACCGTGCTCGTGGAAATAGATACAGTCTGAAAGAGGTCGGTTACGAGGATTGATGGATACCGGAGGTGGAGGTTGAGCAGCGGTGGACAGGGCTAATGAGACAAGACTTGGGCTTTCCGCACTTCGAGTCATGCCCCAAAGCTGACCTTACATCATCCGTACTAGGCCTGGGTACGGCGTCCGCATGGGCGCATCGATACATCTCTATCAGACTGCAGAGGCCGCCCAAGAGGGGATTATTGAATTCTTCACGGACTCCATACGTATACGACACTACTGTGGCCATGTTTATCGGACATTATTAATGCCATAGATTCGCCTATCAATCAGGACATTCTTCTTCTTCTGCTTCACTCAGCGTAGTGCCTAAATTCGAGTCCAGGTATCAATTCCAATTTCTCTCCCAACCTTTGTATTGTGAAGCCATCAGTGTGATCAACAGAGTCGAATTCTGAGCCATCCTGTCCCTCGCCGGTCAGCTGATCAAGATGTCGAAGAGCTCAAAGGCAATCTTGTCCCGTGTTCCCCTTCCGCATGGTCATTTGCAACACCGACTGCTGTCACGTGCTCGCTGAGAAGATGAATCTGTGGCGCTGTATCGTTCCTCTTCAGTAGGGAGCATAGCCTCGACCTCGACCTCGAAAGCCACCTCGCGGACCGCCTCGTGGGCTACCGTAACCACCGCCGTAGCCCCCTCCAAATCCGCCACGGCCTCCGAATCCTCCACGACCACCTCCACCTCCACGCACAGGGTTGGCTCCCCTTCCACGACCTCGGCCCATACCAGGAAGGTTTGTACGTTTTGGAACGACCTAGAGAGTCCGGTCAGTAGGTACTCTACCGGCAAGGGCTCACACTAACCTTCAGATTCCGGCCGCGAAAGACGCTCTCATTAAGAACCAATGCCTGCGACACCAACGCGGCATCTGAAAACTCCACATATGCATACCTGCACGGATACCATTAGCGATCCAGCTCTTGCCAGGTAGCATGAAAAGATCAAAGTTTTGGACAGCATCCAGCTCTTAAACAAGCCTTATGCAGAACAGTGCTTGGATTTAAACCCACCCCTTTGGATGACCGGTGAACTTGTCCAATAGTATTGTGACTCTGTTTATCGTGCCCGGTCCGCTTGCAAAGTGTTCCTGGATCTCTTCAGGTGTAGCACTGTAGTCCACGTTGCCGACGAAGATACTCCGTGCATCCACGTCTTCTCGGTCTTCTCGAGGGCCGCTGTCGGTTTGTGACTCGAGTTGACTCTGCATCTCTCGCAGTTTGGCTGCTTCTGACTCCATCTCGGCCACGCGGCGCTTCATGGCTGCGATCTCCTCCTGGGAAAATGACGGTCAGCCCGAGTTCACATGAGACTGCACCAGCTGTGGTTGCGCCGAAATGCACAGCGGGCAGTATATTTAGGAATGAATGCTGTTCTTACTTCTTCTTCACCACCATCTTCTTGACTCTCTCTGGGCTCGTCTTTGATATCGTACTCTTCAGGCATCTTGGATATTTTGCTAGGAGATTCGTAGGAATGGGAGAGAAGGAATCGCGTAAAGGAAGGAGGATGGATCGCTTTATAGGATTCTTTCAGAGTAAAGCGACCTGTCGTTTGTTAGAAAGGGCTGATGACAAGCTCCGTCCGGTCTCACTCAAGGGAAAGTGAGTATCGCGATAAAGGTGAAGTTGTTATGACCTTTGAGTGAAAGAGAGGAAAGCCGCGAACCGGCTAGTGCAGCCTGCAACCGGCGTACCTGCCAAGAATGCCTGCGTAGTACTCCTGCTCCCGGACTTTAACCCCCTTGATATCGGGCACATGCATGCAAGGCCTATTTGTTTTCACCTCGCCACTTTGTCTACGATGTATTCCACTGTCTGCACGATCGCTGGTTTCTTTGTTGCCTTGACCATCTGTGTAATCATGTGACTCGCAATACTATGCTTGACTACCACAGTACGCGGGAACACTTTAAGTGGACTAGGGGGAAGGTAGCTTCGACAGGGCCGGCCTCGAATCGTCCAAGGCTATCACAGCCAAGCGAACATGTTGATTGTCAAGCTAGACGTGGAGGACCATCTCACGAGGCCGAAGGTGAGCCTAGAGCTGAGACTAATCGCATATCGGCTTGGAGTGCTTCTGCCGCAGTACGTTTCAGCTCTTCAGATGATCCATGAACCTACAGCTGATACAGACGCGATATTTGGTGAGATGCGAAATGATTACCTTCCCTCAGGATGAGCGACTTTGACACTGACTTTGCTGCCACTTTCTCTTGACTTCACACTGGATTCTCATACAAAGCCTCCTCACTACAAGCACTCAGAATGATTCTCCGCACCTCCGTCACATGCATGCTCCGGTGATAACATCAATCCTTGCTAAGAGATTGTCCCCGAGTTGTCCGCGCAGTCAAAGACCTTCGAAATCAATCCGCTGGCGAAGGCTTGCTTGATCGAGACCGCAACACCATACCTTGCCAAAGGTCAGTCTGCGTTTCTTCCTGACAATAACAGCAGGAAAGGGTACTTACGTTCCGCCAACCACCATGAACAAGCCTACCAGGACAATAAAGATATGTGCCCCGTAAACCAGCTTCTGTGATGTACTTCCACTTGTGTACCCTTTGAAGTCGTACATCCACAGCATGGCAGGGAAGATCAAGCTGAAGGGCGCAAAGCAAAGCGATCCTGCAAGGCCCAGCAAGTAATTGAGAATGGGCACTGCCTCGGCGATAATAAATCCCAGCACACCGAGAACCAAGTTGCTGCCGAGCCAAGTTGTCCAATGGACCACGGTGTTCGCCTGGAGGTGACGCGAGTTTCGCAGGACACGCACGAAGATGAGCTTCGCCGCGACATGCTGATAGATTCCGACCCCAACAACCAGACCCGGCAAAGCAATGCCATACGAGATCTTCTTGAAGAGCGTGCCGGCACTTCCAAACGCAGGAGTGGCCAACCACATTCCACACCAGCGGTAGATGACCAGCGAGAAAGTCAGATACATCGCTCCAACGAGAATGCCAGCCACAATCGCAGCCTTGCGGTAGTCCCGAGGCTTTTTCATCTCCGAGATCACAGGCAAGTACATCTGAGACCCGCTCCCACTGATGAAAATGTTGGCGCTGGCTGTAATGCCTGCCACAAAACCGGGGTGCGCAATTGCCGTCCATCCTAGGTCGAAGTCGCCCGTCGGCGGTGCGGCAGCAGGCCTATCTTGCTGCGTCACTGCAACGACAAAAATGAAAACAGCAATGAAGAAAGTCGTGAACCCGAGCCATGTAAGCCAGCCCAAGCGCGAGAATGTGCGGACGGACGAGAAAAGTGTAATCAAGACTGCCGAGACGAAGCTGAAGGCCACTGTGCACGCTCCATGCTCCGACAGCGCATTGAAAGCCGTCGAGCAAGAAACGATTCCAGCTGCCGTAATGAGCACTTGAGCAATCAGGATTTGAAGAGACACAAGCTCCTTTCCAAGGCGGCCCCAGATGTGACCACACATGTCCGCAAGAGCTACAGCTAGGTCAGCAACGACACCTCGGAACCAGACGCAGATTGCAGCTTACTGTGGCACTCCGGATGTCGATTGCGGAAGTCTCCCAGGATGACAGCAGTGTCTGCGTGAATCGGTCAGTCAGGACAGCAATCGTGCTCGGCGATCACCGACTCACATGTATTCAAAACCTCCCAGCCTACAATGGACAGTGCACCGCCGACGGCGCCCAGCGTCGCCAGTGCCCCAGGGACGGCGAGAATGCTCATGGCAAACTGGATCTTGAGAAAGATGATCGTGGCTCGCTGCCAACTGACAGTGCGGAACTTGACGCCCTCCGCATTATCGTGGAAAATCTCGCGTGCCTCCAAGATCTCGGCCTTTTGCGTTGGCGCAAAGCCCTCTGATCGAGGCGCCTCGATGACATCGTCCGCAGCGTTCTTTTCGTAAGTGGCAGTCGTCATTGCTACAGAATTCTGATCCGGTAAACAGTAACGATAAGAAAGAAAGAAAGCTCTTTCCGCGAGAGGCGCGCTGAGATACAGTTATACCGCGCCACTCACTGAGTGCCACTTGATCGCGGCATAGCATGTTCATCCCAGACCGTAGAGAGGATATCGACAACCGAGAATCGGAGATGTCCCACCCAGCCAGACCCCTTATCGAGTGTCTAGACGTGCTAGACAAACGGCTTATCACAAGTCCACCTTCTTCAATCGGCAAGCATCCACGCAAAAGCAGGTGCCGAGGGTGCGGGCCGCGGCCCAGTCAGCATCTCTGCTATCGAAGCCAGTCCGTTCCAGCTTTTTGGTCAACGGTCAACTAAAGAGTAGGACCTGAAGAAAATGCGTGCAAGCTATGCAGCGAAGACTCGAGTTCGATAACAAAACGACAGAGCCGAACTTGGGAATTGCTCGCTATTGCAGATTTATTCAACTTGAGCCAGTCGAGAAACTTTGCGTTATCAACGCTATCGAAGTTCCACACTGCTCATTATCCCTAGGACGATGCAAAACTCCATCGCTTCATGCTTGTCGTAATACACAAAACCCTTCAGACCTTCGCTTTCCATGACCAGTTCCAGTCCAAGCAAGCCCATCGACTCAGAGTAAACGTTATCAGGGACAGGCCCAGGACGGCACACATGAATCCAACCATGATCTGAGGCCCAACTGTTTCCACCAACTCGCCACTAATCGGCACGCAGACCAAGGTGGCCAGAGACGCAACGAAATACATAGTGCCATAATACCGGCCAAAGTGCTCCGCCTCGCACAATTGCCCAATGCAAGCAGGCGTCAAGGCCATCCACGACCCCGTTCCAAATCCGAACAATGCACAAAAGACGTACAATGCGGTCAGACTGCTGTGGCCGAACGGCAGCCACAGCACCAACATCAAGATCAAAGTGGCGACGACCATGATCATGAGCGTGTTGAAACGTCCGATGAAGTCTGAGATATACCCTGGAATGATCCGCCCCGCGCAAGACACACCATTCATCACGGCGATGATATAGAACCCAGTATCTGGAGGGAATTTGCCGCCATAGTTCGCATACGTCGGCAGGATACCCAGAGCTCCGAAGAGGACAATTTCAAACCCGAAGACGGTGATGGTGAACAAGCTAAACTTCATGTCGCCAAAAAGCCCCAACGAGATGATTGCCTGCTTTTTGGCCTGCGGTGACGGCGGTAATCTCGGTTTCATGAGGATGTTACTTATGATCATACATCCTAGGTTAACGAAGCCCAGAATTCGGATCGACCAGGCATACCCGTATCTCGGGAAGGTATTCTGCAAGATCAGAGGGATTGCGAGCCCGCCAAAACTCGATCCGGTCATGGCAATCCCGTGCGCGAGTCCTCGCTTTCTCTTGAACCAATGGCTCACCACGGCCATGCTGGTCGTCGTCAATGTGGCGCCGGCAACACCACCAAGAAAGCCTAAACAGAGCAGAAAATGCCAGTACTTGCTGCACTCGGCCAGTAGGAACATCATGGCAACGTAAGTGACGGAGCCGAACAATGCGAGCCAGCGAGGGCCATAGCGGTCGAATATCGGACCGACCCAGATTCCTCCTGCCAGGGAGAGATAGACAAAGACAGACGGAATCCAACCGATATCTCGAGAGGTGTAGTCGGAAAGCTGGTGGAGCTGGAGGTATTCTTGGACTGTGCCGATCGCGACCATGAACCCAAAGGAGCAGAACAGGGCAAGAAAGGCACTTGTCACCACAAGCCAAGCTTGCAGTCCGCCGTCTGGGAAGTCGTCGACCCCGATACCTCCATTGGAAGCCTCAACGTCGACAGGAGCATCGGGCTGTCCATCATCGTTTGGGGTATATATTCCGTTTTTGGCTTCGGTTGGATGTGGTGTCTTTTCCTCACCGCTCAAGCGATCCGAATCTTGGTGCAAACCTGCGTCCACACGTTCATCCTGGGTCTGTTGCTGATTCGATTCAACTTGCTGAACGACGGGTGCAGCAGTCGCATCCATGAAGCGCAGAGGCGACAGATGACCCGAATGAAGAGAGGAAAGGAAGATCCGAAGACTCGATTTGAAGGCATTTTCAATGAAATAAGAAGAATGTTGTTGCTCACCAATCGTCATCACGCCCTTCGAAAGGTGGAGTTTGACTTGACGGACAAACGTGGAGATGCCGGACCAAAAAATTTGAAGCCCAATCCTTTGGAAGGAATGGTCCTAAAGTGGAGCAGCAAACGAGCCTTTTGAGAATACAGTTACGGACTCGATGGACGCTGTTCTCCGCCAGCAAACATGAGCCTTGCACGGTCTGGTCGATTCTGAAGCTCGGACTGCAAACATCGACCTGTCATATATAAGCTACTCTTCATATGTGTACGCCCGCACCGTGGGTAGGCCTGCCTTACTCAAAGACCCATATGCAGTTTCCCTCTCCCCTGTCGGACATCACATTGGGTCGACAGTAAGCAGACTTATCACTGTGGCTCAGACTTGCCTTTTGCACCTTCATGGGTAGGCTCGGCGGTTGTAGGTTTCAGGGAGGTGAAACTACATCCAGCACGTGTCTTTGTACCTCAGAAGTATCTGTGAGTTGTCATCACCGCCATGTGGTTTTCGTGCTGCTTTGTACTCTCACGCCCTGCATGATCCCGTCTGATGGATACAGATATCCTCGGCGATCAGCCTGCAGATGTCAGGATGTCAGTGCCTTTGGTGCGCCCTTTGCCGACGTCCATCTTTGCAGTCCGTGCTCCAAATTGTATGGCTCTTTTCCGCTCTCCTGCCGTCCGCCTCATACCCAACTGCCACATGGCTAATCTTAGCAACATTTTCGCAGGCTCAAGATCTTCGGGCTTGCTGGCTGTTCCCAATGCTTCATAATGCTTTGGCACAGACTTGCCCGCCCGGAATCCGCATTTTTCCCAAACAGGTAAGCTCAGGGAAAACCTGACGAAATCTTCATCAAGGTAAGGATAACGAATTTCCTTGCCCCAGTGACTCATGACGCGATCGTCTCGACCTAGATTTCTAGAGCCAATTCGGTCGAAGTCAAGCCCGAGTTCGTCCGCAAGACCTCGAAATCCTTCCCGAGAAAAAGCAACAGCGTGTCGAGAATAGCCTGCGTACAGCTCGTCCGCACCCAAGCCCGAAAGTAGTACTCGAGCATTCGAGACAAAGGACTTCGCCTTTGAGCAAACATCATATGGGTGTTCTGAGACTTCGCCTTTGCCTCGTGCAGCAAAGTATAGTGCCATCGCAATGGACAGATCCATTTCCGTGTTGTGCGGATACATGAGACTGATGATCGAAGGTTTGTGGGCAAGTGCTTCGGCGTAAGGGACATTAATTGCCACAAACCTCCAAAACCTCTCCGGACAACTCTGGCAGATTTCCGAAAAGCTGGATCGACCAGTGATCCGGTCTGGGCATAGTTCATAAGCCCCACCTGTGCTGCTGACTTTCGCAGCCATGGAGCGCGGATTTTCGAAGGCCACGTTGAGCAGGTCGACAGCTTCTTCCCGTGGCAAGATGTCGTGGACAAGACGTGCAAGGAGGCTACAGTCGAGGCCGCCCGAGAACAATATGGCGACTTTGGCAGAATCAGGTTGCATCTGTCCGTGGGAGTGATCTGGGATATCCATCGACCTTAGGATGAGTGCATCACGTAAATGTTGCAGGAGGCCCTCGATGCTGGATGCAGACGGGAAGGCGGGTGGAGACCCGTTTAGTAGATTTTTGTTGATCGCAGGTGGTACCTTCAGCCACGGCAGTATTCCGGGGACAATATTTGCGCTTTTTAATGAGAGAGAGTGAACTGTGTCCGTAGCGACTTCCCAGCATTCCGTGTTCTGGTGCAAAGCACTGATACTAGACAGCGTCAGTGAACCATCATCACACTGATTGACAAGAAGGGATCGGCGGCCCAGTCTGTCCCGCCCATAATACACGGTGGAAGTAGGCGCATCGTAAAGGACAAACGCAAAGGGTCCTGCTATACTGGTGAGAGCCTCAGAAATCCTCCGATCGCGATCAATTCGTCGAGCCCTGGTGGCTTGAAGAAGGAGATCCCAAACATAGATCGAGTCATTGCCTGAGACTTTGGTGCCGCCAGCTTTCCAGGCCTCCCCATTCCAGCAGAAGACGGAGCCGGAAGCCTCGTCAAATAAAGGCTGTGTCTGGATCTGCTCTCCACGCAGCGCCAGTACCGATGAGATGAAGGTCAGGTATATCTTCTGGGCATTATCAGTGGAGCAAGTGACATGCAAGACCTTGTAGCTATCAGGGCCTCGCGCAAGCAGGGCGTCCACAATCTGCTGATCAGGCAGCACAGGGCCGTTTCTCGCTATGGAAAGGAAGATGCCGCACATGAAGGCGTCGTGGACTTCCAAAGCAGCTACAGCACGACATGGAGACGTTCATAGGGAGTGAAAGTCTTTGCCGTCGTTTTTGCTGCGAAAGGCGATGCCAAGAGATCGTACCAGCTGTGACCAATAAGCTACCTACCTGAGGCAGCAGCAAGACAGGTCAGCCGCATCCCGGCGTGCCTAGCCCACTAGCCTAGTATAGACTAGTGTACCCGGTAGTCCATACAGCAGCGTCATATGGTCGTTGTATGGGCGGCCTCGTCACTCTTTAAATCCGAGAATCCTGTTGTTATGCAGGGTTGTTCCTGCACCGCATTGAGACAGTTGAGGCTCATCATCCTTCGAAGAACTTACCCCTGAAACCATTACTCCCCTCAAATAGGCCCGCATCCCTCGGAAGAGCAAATATCACCTCGACTTGATAAAGGTGCTCGCTCCTGACGAACCATGCGATCATAACAAACCGGCTGTTGTTCAGCCCGAAGCCTGCGGTTTCGTACTGTGAAAGAGTTGCCGACGCCTCAGCAACAGCCTTGGCCAGCCTTGTTCATGTCGTCCACCACCAGTCATGCAAGGATGGACACCTCAAACGAAGCCACTTCTTCGGAGCGCACTCCAAACTTCATAGACTTAGATGCAGAAGAGAAGGACACAACTACAAACCCTACAATATCTGAGGATGCATCTACAGGTCAAGGGAAAGAGGCGGAGACCGCCATTACGCAAGATCTTGACAATTTACACATCAACGAGGGCATAGTCGAGCCTCAGGATCAATCCCAGCCGCAAAAACATCTCCCCTCTACACCTCCGCCCCAGCCAGCGGCTCCGGGTGAGAAGCACTACCTTGATCCGACACCAAAGACACCTACCATATCGAGACATCCTTCTGTGAGGGCTGGGGATGAGTATAATGAGAAAGATCCTGACTATGCCCAAGATCAGCCGGACGGTTCCCTGGGCGTTCCAGGTCAGAAATCCAAGGAGGACAATGACATGGAGTCAACCTCAGAAATTCAAAGTATAATGGACCAGTTTGACAATGCCTCCATAGCGCCATCAAAGGAAGATATCATGTCTCCCAGACATGAGATGGCTGGGCCAATCCTTGGAATAGGCCCTCACTTCCCACCCCGAAGGTCTAGCTTAGACCATCTACGGTCACGAGATCTGGACTTAATTGCGTCTTCTCCAGTCGCATCTCACTCGGACAAACCCTTGCCTTCGCCTCCATCAGGCTCTTTAGACGACGAGAAAGAGGCGTTAAGAAGTCCTTCGCTGAAGGGAACTGGTGCCGCTTCCATGAATTCTTTGCCGCATCAGCCGCCGCCTCCCGAACCTGAACCGGAATTGCCCTTTGATTTCCATCGATTTTTGGAGCAGCTCCGACACAAATCGGCCGACCCCGTGGCCAAGTTCTTGAGATCTTTTCTGACAGAGTTCGGGAAGAAGCAATGGATGGTTCACGAACAAGTCAAGATCATAGGCGACTTTCTAGCCTTTATAACGAATAAAATGGCAATATGCGATGTCTGGCGCGACGTGTCGGATAACGAATTCGACAATGCTAAAGAAGGCATGGAGAAGCTCGTGATGAACAGACTATATTCGCAAACATTTTCACCAGCCATTGCTCCCCCGCCGCCTCAGCCAGCGCGATCTCGATCAAGGGGGAGGCGAAAAGAGCAGGAAAAGAGCCTTGGGGTCGGTCGACGCGGTCAGCATCAAGAAGATGTCGAACGAGATGAGATTCTGGCCCAGAAGATCCGGATCTATAGCTGGATCCGAGAAGGACACTTGGACCTGGCGCCCATCGGTCCGAACGGCGAGAGATTCCTGAGGTTGGCCCAACAAGAGTTGCTGAAAATCAAAGGGTATCGAGCGCCACGAGACAAGGTCATCTGCATATTGAATTGCTGCAAGGTGATCTTTGGCTTGTTGAAGAACGCAAAGAGCTCGGACACCTCGGCAGATTCTTTTGTCCCACTCCTAATCTATGTCGTCCTGCAAGCGAATCCCGAGAACCTGGTCTCCAACGTGCAGTACATTTTGCGGTTTCGAAACCAGGACAAGCTTGGCGGCGAGGCTGGTTACTATTTGTCGTCTTTATCTGGAGCCATCCAGTTTATCGAGAATCTCGATCGTACTACTCTGACTGTAAGCGACGAGGAGTTTGAACGCAATGTCGAGCTTGCAGTATCGGAGATTGCAGCACAGAATCGTGAGGCAGAGGCTCTGAGCCCACGTGCATTGTACCGGGAGAAATCGAGTATTGCCGAGCCAGAACTTACCCCCAGGAATTCCATGGACGTGACATCTACCAGCCCTATACGGAGAGATCCGAGTCGAATGAATAGTAGCTCCGAAGGCGGGACCGACGACAGTGTGACGAGTATTCTACGTTCGATTCAGAAACCTCTCTCGACAATCGGGAGGATATTCTCCGATCAAGATACATCTCAGGAACCGAGTGCGACCTCAAGCCCAACTCCGCAGCAGGGCGCACGACTGAGTCCGGCAGTATTTCAGCCGCCAACTGACGGCAGGGTCCCTTCTTACGATGCACAAGAGGCTGCTGCAAGACAGGCTAGTGCGGAAGCTGCAGAAGCCAGACGGATCCAACGGCAAGAGCATAGGACTATTGTTGAGACTTTGTGTGGCATGTTTCCAAACCTCGACAAAGAGGTCATCGACGATGTGGTGCGGCAAAAGGAAGGCAGAGTCGGTCTTGCCGTGGACGCCTGCCTGGCTTTGACTGCTGGAAGCTAGAGGCCCGGAAGTCAATAAAGATAATCTAGAAGGAATGCGTTCCCAGGGACGTGAACAACATCGTCCAGCTCAGAATATATCTGTGTGGATAGTTGGCCGACAAAGGAGCCAGGAAAGCGCGAGATAACGGCAAGAAATGTAATGTTGCTCGTCTGAGGTCAAGGGCAGGCCTATCTTCAGACTGTGTCTGGCCTATGATGCCAGCAGATCGTGGAAGACATTCTTTCCAGCCCCTAACAAGCTTCGAGACAACGCGCTGCGCGTTGCATGCAATGCGAAACACGGCATCGACGATTGTGATAGCCAAAAGTTGGCAACACCGTAACAGCATCTCCTCCCTAACCCTGTGTCTGGGAAAGACATAGACTGCAACTTATACTTAATACTTAACCGGATGTGTTTGCTTCTTCTTCCTCTTCTCTTCTCGTCTGGCGACTTAACTCCCGCAAGTTCATCACAATGTCACTAGTCCGTACAAACTCCGATTTTGCGACTTCGCAATGTCGGAATCCCACATCTCCCCGATATCGCAAGTTTCGATCAAAGCAAGCTTGGAAGTCAGCTGGATCGGAGCCCCATACTCCATACAGCTTACCGTGACTATACCATTCGACGCCCACGCTCAGGGCCCGTTTGCGTTGCACATGTCCTCCATGGATTTACGTAGTTGTGCTTGTTGCATTATTTTTCGGTGAACAGTACGATGTATAGATGATGGCCTCGCAGTTATTGGCCTCCGCAGGTAGTTCTGGGGGCCTGTGGGTGAAGCTTGCCCGGACATGTCACCGACCATTATCCAAGATACGGGGAGTATGGAGACAAGTAAATGAAATGTCTGCAGGCATTCCGTACTCCATCCGGAGGTACCATTTCCACTGATTGATGGACGCGTCCGGGCATTGCCTGTCACAGACCCACTGCGTTTGTGTGAAGATTGCCACATGTGATACTCCGTATGATAATTCGTTTCGAAGATCGTGCGTAGGATTGCTCTTTGCTGGTTTGCAGTTTTCAGGCCCCGTCTGCTGCAAGGCCGGTCTCTTCGGTACACCGAGACGAAAGCCCCTTAGAGTACCGCAGTGCTTGATTTCGCCGCGGCGCAAAGATTGCCGTGGTCGTCGGCCTCGTCCAGAAGGTGTGTACTATGGTCCCGGAAACCCCATGCCACGGTCCACGGTCCACGGCCCGCTGGCACAGATGCAAGCAGAAGACGCGCTTACCGCTTACCGAGTGAACCGAATGAGAAGGAATGGAAATGGAATGATCATCTCCGATTCGTTGGATATAGCCACGGTTAAATGAAGCGGTTCACAAACCTTTCACCATCGGAGGCACGGCGCCTTGTCAGAGAAATAGATAAGCATCGGATCCGACAGGCGTCAAAAACGTCGTTTACTGCCCACGAATCAGGTGCAGAGTTTGTAGCCGAGATGGCCCTACGGTACTCGTACGCATTAAACATGGCTAGAAAAGGAAGGATTGTTTTTCATATGGTGTGGTTTGTCATGAGAAAGGGGGCCCGTTTACCTAGGTACTGTGTACTGTTCATCGTCGCGATCGTAGATGCTTCAATCGTGGAAAGGCGCGCTGTTTTTTCTGGACGGTGGACACCCTTCCTAGCGAAGCTGGAGCCAAGCGAGAGCTGGTGTACGCAAAACTTCCAGTCTTATGAGTACTGTACCAGCCAAGTCTGGGGGGGCATCTTCCGGGGGTGGCTGTCAGATCACAATACTCCCTCCTCTTGGGTTGTAGCGTCACTTGCCTGGTGCTTGCATGGGTTTGCTGGATGACATCTGATCGCGCGCGGGGTCCTTGCTTGGTAACGGCCAAATTCTTTTTGCAGATATACGAACCTCTTGACAGGGCTCGGCGGGCCAGATGGGATTGCACGATGGATGGGGTGTGATGGGTGTGATGGGTGTGATATCCGGGCGCCAAGGGTTGCGCGTAGGCGGGATGATGGCGGTCTCGCTTAGGCTCCATTGGGCTCGATTGCAGGCCGCCATGTCCTCTACCAGCCCGGCTACACACTGGACTGAGTTTCGCATGAGAACAGGACCACTCGTGCCTACCTAAGTAAAATGCTCACTTCTCGTTCACATAAGTACCTTAAAGTGCATGTGTAATCGAAAAAATGCCACTGTAATCGAGAGTGCAAAGTTTGACATAGTCAGAAAAGCTGAGGTCAGCCAAGGGAGGGAGCTCGGAAAGTGCACCTCTAGATGATGTGGTCCGAATGGCTCAAAAAATGTGGCTGATTCTGCGATGATGTTTTACTGAGGTCATTACCCCAGCATCAATCAGACTCTCCGCCTGGCCGACAGAGTACTAGTAATGATGATGATGGCGAGAGGGGCAGACTTGTCGGCAGCAGCTGCCTGACGACAAACAGACAACCAACGTAACGACACAAAGCGACCTAAGGAGGGGGTTTGAGACAGATTCGCTGCGAAGAAGGTAGTGGTCTTGTGTGCAATTTCATTATCTGCTTTACTGTGGTAGTCCTGGCTCCAAAGCCCCTCAATGCTTTTCAATGACCTGTACGGAGTATCAACCGTGAAATGTATTTTTGCCCTTCCGTCAAAGCATAGACTGCCGCCGAGCATAACATAGGTGCCACCAAGTGGCAAGGCAACGCAAAATGAACAATTTCATAGTCTCATATTACCAGTGGTGAAGGCGCTTCAGCTGCTTCGTCTAGATCGAAAAAGTCATCCACACTCAAAGGAGCGTGCGTAGGCATAATGATACCGGCAGGAGTTTCGTAGTCTTCCTCCTCGGCGGCCGGACTCAGACAGGAAGAATGTACATCGTTATCTCTGTCGGCGTTTGTCGTTTCTGCGTATTCATATCCCGACAGAGGCTGCATCTCGGCGCCAGACTGTGGAAATATCTTCTGGAGCAGGCTATTATCGACGTGATAATAGTCTTCAGGCGCAACATCTGCCTCGATTTCTGTCGCTTTCCGTTTCGTGGTGGAATCTGGCATAGACATCGATGCCAGCTGCGGAGCTGGGTTTAGCATATCATGCATGAAGCCGCGTTCGTGTTCGGTCAAACGCAGTCCATCAATCAAATGGCTGAACGGGCCAGCGCGAAGCGTTTCAAAGATCCCAGTCGGCGGCGTCGCGCATCGCTCGCCCAAAGAGTGTGGAGAGGAAGCATCCGTTATCAACGAGCCAGGAGAAGACGCGCTGTCTTCGTTGTCGTGGTGGCTGGCCATTGTACGTTTTGACTCTGGAGGTGGCATATCGCGTCGGAGGCTGCCGGGTAGAGAATAGCGAGGTCGATCCTTGGGATGGAGATTCTGGAGATAGACCTTTAAGAGAGCAGGCTCAATGAATGTCGGGAACCAGGAGTTTGTGGTTGCGGCAGTGCCGTTGCTGTTGACGCTCGAGGTCCATGTTGTAGTATCCCGGGGTAAGGAATTCGACATGGATCTCTTCGTAGCGGTCGAGTGAGTGGCGACAGACCCGTAGGTCGAGGAATGTCTGCGCCAGCTTGACGAAGACGGCTGAGGGCGACTTGGATCAAGGAAAGCAGTACCTTCACTGTTCTGTCTTCTGGGAAGCACTACTGGCCGAGGTTGGCTTTGACCGACACCATCATCGAGCTTCCTCCTCTTGTTGGCACTCTCGGGCCATTTGTTGCCAAGCGCTTCTAGCTCTTCGAGGGGGAACAAACGATCAACAAGTGATGCCATGATGCTTAGGATATCTTCAGATATATGCTTCCTAAAAGAGTACTTCGTTATGGTGTAGCAAAGGTAGAGACCTGGAGCATCAGATGTCGGATGAGGGAACGGCAGACGGACCAAAAGAAGTAGAAGGAAATATGTGGAGGGGACGGAAGAGGGTTTATAGTGAATTGTGGGCAAGCAGACAATTTGTGCCCGTTTCCGGGGTCAGAGGGCTCAACGCTTGCTCAGCAGGTTATGCTTGTTTACGGCCGGGTCGAAATGATGACCATGGTTTGGGCTGATTCCGAATCTGAATTGGTGCTTCGCAACAAGAGCGTTTTGAGGCGCGGCCACGCAGCGGCATCGGATGATGCATGGATCTGCTCTGACCAATATAAGGGTTGGCCTTCGCCCGCAAGGCCCACGTCAGATTTGCATGACTGAGAATAAGTTGATACGAGTAGGAAATGTTAGTGCATGTAAGCTGACGAATGAAACATTCTCGAAAGGCGGCAGGGAGGCACGAACCCACGGCATGGCTGCAGAAGAAAATATGGCGGAGCTGGTTCGGGGAGCAGCTTCCAAGACTTGGAGTCTCCGTAACTCTCCGTAAACAATTCATCCAAAACTGTGGGTGCCCGTAGCATGCATGAGCTCGTGTCTGGAGCATGAGCATCCACACTGAGGTTGGCAATCGAAGGTCCTCTGAACGGGGGCCCATCAAAGGGATATTTTACTCGCACACGGTGTGACGGGTCAAAGGGAGTTGCCATTGACGGTTTTTGCTCGGCACGATAGGTGGAACGATTGTGAATGATTTCTCAAGTTGGTGGTCCGGAGGCCGGGACTCGAGGCAACCTGGCGTTGAATCCTGCAAACGAAGAACGGAGGCCTGCGGGTGAATGGCCTAAAATGCGCTATTGTGGTTTTGCATGCGAGGACATCCGTTAGATCGACTGATAAACTTCTCATAGCTCTTCAGCGAACATTGATAATTCGAACAAGCAGACATGGGATGGAATGTCGACCCCACGAGCCACACAACGGGTCGACGAAAAATATGAATGCATCGGATCCGAGGCAGGCTGCGCCGCACGTGCATAAAAGGCCCGGGAAACCAATCTTAACCCCATGGTCCTGCAGGGGTCATAGTCGATCGGCCGAAACTTCAAATTCATGCTCCGATCCAGGGTATCCTCGATCCTTCAAATACGGTGAGTCAGAAGGTCGTCGCAGAGGATGTTCAAGTTCCTTCAGGGCCAGCATACGACACACTGCGCTCACTGAGCCCGTGAGACCACCTGTCCGCTGGAAGGCGAGCTTGAGATGTGGGTTCAATGTGCCAGAAGGCCTGAAGTCCTCTCCGGTGAGAATATCATGTGCATCTTCGCGTCAAAGTCCGACCTAGGGTAGTCAGGTAGGAAGACATGGACAACAGAGTCCTCAAATACCTGCAGGTGATTTGGTGCTGCGCAGCCTCCCACGAAGAGTCATGCTTGGTCTTGAAGGAATTCTGACGCCTTTCCAAAGCTCGAAAGATGTCACCCGTACAGTCATTTGTCAAGCAGGACCTGGGCGAGCTCAAGGCTTTGATATCCGAGGTACCAAGCGCAATAACTCAAGACGTGGGAATCTTGAGCGTATCAAAGTCAGAAGTACTCCATCCGTGTCCATCCTTTTGGGCCAATGTCAGAAACTAGTGATAATGTTGAATGAGGGGGTTCTACCGCCCTTCCTCGAGGGGTTTTGCTTAGTCACCTGATAGGCTTGAGCCTCCCCTCTCCCCCTACGAGGTGGCCTATTGGGCTACCAGGCCGCGATGCTTACTGTCCTCGTCAAAGGCGCCTCTAAGCGGTCTGAGATGGGCCTGGGCGCGCAAGTACCTAACTTACTAGGCTTCACCAAGCTCCATCTTGGGCTTACCATTACTTTCCCTATTTTCTGATCAATTTGACCAAAGTGCAATCGGGTCTCTTATCTATCAACAACACCAAACGGCCTTTATGTCATCATCTAGGTCCACGTACTCTGCTTGACGATAGATTGACCCGATTCGATTTCGCCCGCTCTGGTGAGTCAGTATGGGAAGAGCCAGAGTCGAGGACAACAACTGGTACGGGGTACAAGATCCCCGTAAGAGGAAGCAAATTCAAGACAGACTTGCACAGAGAGCAAGACGTCTGTAGCTCTGCTCTGCAAGACCAAATTACCACCCCCGCTGACGGTGAGCCAGGGCAACGCCTAGCAGAGGCGAAGAAGGGCACCTCCGCTTCCTCAGACCAAGGAGCTCGTCCTGGTTCTAGCGACTCTCCAGGCTCCAATAATTCCAGCAACGAAGATCTGTCGCAGTGCCTCCCAACCCCCGTTCCTCGCTCTCCCGACGGGTATCAGGCCATCATCGGGCTATCGACCAACCCCGACAGTTGCGTTCACACAACTGTCACCGCCAACGTCTATGGCGCTCTCTATATCAATGGAGCCTTGATGGGTCTTGCCTGCTCCGTCACGTTCGCATCAAAATCCCAGCCATTTGGTCCTGAGCTTCCAGATACTTTACGACCGACTCCCTTACAGCTCACCACTGTACATCCGCAGTGGATCGACCGGTTTCCCTTTCCCAAGATGAGAGACAACATGATCACCCTGCTAAGCATTATCGACGAGGAAGAGTTTTTGGGCGACTTATTCTGCCTGACCAGCTTCACTATCGAACCTGGGGCCGCCTCATGGGATCCGACTGCTTGGAAAATATCAAAGGAGTTTGGAGCAAAATGGGGATATCTGTTTTATTGATTGATTCCACGAACCCTACGAGCTCAAACTGTTTTGACTTCATCAGCAGCAATCTGTCTACCTGCATCACGCCGCCTTTACGGCGTCCATGATAGCCATTGCGGTCTCCTCTGGAGCACTGGCGTTCGGCACATGGTCGGTCTTGATTGAATGGACGTCGACTTTGTTCCCGCTCTCTTTCTCTATCATTTCGATGCACTGGCGCTGAAAATCCGGAGGCAAGATGAGATCGTTTTCGCAGAAGATCCATGACACAGGCACATATCTATACCCGGGATACGTGAGCTTGCCTTGGAAGCTAGGAGCTGAGTGTAGCGGCATCTTCTTGACCCATTCAATTCCTTCCTCGAGCGGAAGGTCGGAGAATGTCAGCCTCGCGCTTTCTTCGAAGGGTTCGTGTCGCATGTAGTCGCCCTGTTTCAACGTTAAATTGGACCAATTCAGAATGGCCAGCTTCCGACTTACGTCAACTTTGAGGTAGGTCGGTAGCAAAGTTCCCATCAGATCCGCCAGCGAGTTCTCCGGAGTGGGCACCACCGAGGTCAAATACACCAGTCTGACAAGTCCGCCTTCTTTACCGGCCTCTTTCCTCTCGCTCTTAGAGAGGTCTTTCGAAGCTTCTGTGCCGACAACGCCGCCATAAGAATGCGTTACGAGGACGACGTCCTTGCCCTGGTCGGCGACTTTTTCCACAATGTCGTGGAAGAAGGCAGCGTCGTCTGCCATGGTGGCAGCTGGTTCGGGAGGCGAACGACTGGCGGAAGGGAGATTGCCAACGATGGTTTCGAAACCACCTTCGCGGAGCTTGTCGACGACCGCATCATAAAAGTAGGCAGGGGAGAATGAACCGGGCACAATGACAATGGTCGGCTTCGCGCCCCTGGGATTCAGATCTTGCACCATGTTGAAAGTATAAGTATCAACCGCCTTCAGTGATGACACAGGGCGGCAAGAATGGGAAGCTGAGAGTTAGATTGAAGTCGATTCCTCTTCTCTGAACCCTTGTCAGTTTAAGTAGCCCTGAGACAACTGTTGTGACGAAGTTTAGCGCTTTTTGACTCGTCCGTTCATCCGTTCATCCGTCGAGATTGAAGGGCTGTCGGACTCTTGCAGAATGTGGGTTAATAAGCTGGAAGACATCGAGCATCCTGGATGGTGAGTATACATCTGGGAATCAGAATATCGACTCTCAAAGTCAGAAATTAGAAACGTTGCCGCGCGTGAACAGGCGCCATCCTATTGTGGGGTCGACGCACGAATATCCCCCAGGTCATACCTTAGCTGCAAGCCAGGGTACCTTCAACTGCACCCTCGGTATCGTTGCTTTACATTAGGTAGGTACGATTGCGAAGTGATAGATGAGCAACTGGTTCGAAATCCAATCGAGTTTAGCGGCAGATCCAATGTGAAAGAAAGGCGGTGGCAGAATACCAAAGCCTTGCACGTGACTAGGAAATATAACTTGCTTCCAGTTACTCGTTGTAGACAATGATTTCTCCCAAATGCCTGCAAGACCTAACCTTCATCGCCCTGAAAATCGCGTCTCATATAGCTGGCTTGAGGGATCAACTGATGTCCGTCGTCGCCAACGCTCATCTACTCGTCCTCATTGACAAGCACGTAACGATATCTGGCCTTTCCAGCATCCATGTCTAAGACGACCTGATTCGCATCTTTCATGGGAACATTGACGTTCCATGTGCGCACATTCTTCTCAACGAACAGCTTCAACATGTCCTTGATATCTTGTGGAGACCCGATCAGGCTACCTGAGATGGACACCCGTTTCATGATCAAAGAAAACATGTGGAAGCCAGGCACAAGGTCTTCTGGTAGTCCAACTTGAACGAATTGGCCTTTCAGTCTCAGCAGCTGGAGATACTTTTCCAGTGGCAATTTCGGTGATGACACTTTCCCAATGTTGTTAGCATGGTTCAACCCGAAGGATCAATCGGCACTTACCCGTCGACACGATGATATCGAGGGACCCAGCATGCTTGGTTTCCCAATCCTTATCCTCGTCTGTGGCTATGAATCCCGTCGCACCCATGTTCAGTGCATCTTCCTTCTTCGAGGACGAACGCGAGATGGCGATGATCTCGTCGCAACCGAGCGCCTTGGCCCCCATAATACCAAAGTGGCCCAGCCCTCCTATACCGATTATCCCGATCTTCTTCCCTGGGCCAGCACCATGCTGGACCAGCGGAGAGAAGCTCGTGATTGCGCCACAAAGCATCGGAGCTGCTTGGTCGGACGGTATTTCCTTAGGGATAGGGATGACAAAATTGCTATCCCCTCTCCAATAGCGGGCGTAACCACCGTACGCTTTACCACCATTGGGCCACTTGGAGTTGAAAGTCTGAACCATCGAAGGGCAATGTTGTTCCATGCCATCGGCACACGCTTCACAGTCGCCGTTCTGGTTCAGGCAAGATCCGGATTGTGCGCCCACTCCGACCCGGTCGCCAACTTTGATGTCTTTTACTTTTGAACCAACACGCACAGCGTGGCCGACGATCTCGTGTCCGACACAGACGGGATAATCAGAAGGCGCCCAGCCAGAGCGCAAGGTGTGAATGTCCGAGCCACAAACACCGCAATGGGTGATTTTGATGTCGACGTCGGTCTCTTCCCACGGTTTCGGTTCATACTCCTTCCAAACCATTTTACCCTTGACGGATTCCGGGTCGAAACCCAACCAGCCTTGGAACTTGTAATCGGTCGACATGTTTAAGTGAGATGGATTTTGCAGGTGCGTAGTTTCGAGGATGGATGGCAAGCGAGGGGTCTTGTGTTATCAACTACCTGCGCAATCTTGCCGGCATCGTCCAATATATCCTCTGCGCAACGCCGGCGATTGCGGATTTACAAGACAATTTTGCGACCATGATGCAAACATCAAGGGCTTCGACCCGGTCTCTTTTTTTCTGGAGTATGGACCTGGCAGCTTCGCCAATTTCCACCCTAGCTGTCCATAGGTCTCTATGATTCGTGCCCTGGCACAGAGCTGTCTGGACCTTCAGATGTATTTTTGGCTTAGCTAGCCTGGAAAAGGGGTCCTGTCACCCTTATCGATGCGAATTTGCGTCATGGAGGCAGATTCAGCATAATGATGAAGGTGTGGCCTTCTTACAAATCACCATTCTGCAGAATCGACCTCCACAGTAAAAACTGAATGGAGACCTGATATCATGACGACGGATAGATTGTGACGAAACCGACGAGGCTGAATCGTGCGATGGGATTGTGATTGGCTGCCTTCCCCGAGGTATCTTGCATTTACCGAGTTGATCCTCGTATCAGTGGGCCATGTGGCCCTGCATGGTCAACTTGCAGGCGTCTCGGCAGATCTTTGAACCCACCAGTTCTTTGAGAATTTTTTTACAATTCAACGCGCGACTGCGGACGAAGAATAATGTGTTGGGGTTCATGTTGGCGCTCAGAATGCTGTTGGTCAAACTCTCTCCCCGTTCGTGGGCTTGCCAACAAGGGCGTCGCTAGTCGCGCCGAGCACTTCTGCTTGACGGGTCCTCAGCAAGCAGTTGACAGGACCCAGACGTGCCAGGCAAGCATGCCTCTTCACAGTTGGCAGTGTGGGTGCCCTGTCGATGCCGTAATAGATGTGTTCAGGTTTTGAAGAGAGTATGTATTGTCGAAGATGTGATAAGTAAGTCCAAACAGGCGCGGTAGGAGCCAACAGCGACCACCTCCTGGGATACCAAAGCAGCACGTACATAATTTCCGGCACGAGCACTAGCCACACATTGATTTTTCTCGTAGGTGTCTCCTCCGGAAACATCGGCGTCGCCAGTGTACCTGACCGTAGACTTACTACCTCAGGCTATTCGTTGCCTCGATACTAAGTCTACCGCTATACCACGGTCTCATCGGTAAATCGTGTAATGAAACTCGCTTAACCGGGGTGCAAAACAGCAGCCTCTTGAATCGGCGAAGCAGCAGTTGCGTACCGCTTGAACAAGAGGCCCGCCTACCAACACAAATTGTCCTCGTGTGCTGTTTGTCGTCGGATGACACCCTAGCGCTATATTACACGATCTATCCATGAGACCGTAGTAGTGGTTCAACGGTCTTTCAGGCGGCCTTGTTGCGAACGAGATATACCCATCGCTATCCAACACGTCTATAGTTGGACTCGACAGATCTTGTGTAGTAGATACCGTATTCTAGATATATTAAAGTACTTGTGTCTAATTGACGGCTGCTCGAAATATTCTTCCGAGATGGTCCTTACTATGCTTGACCCCCGCGATATAACCACAGCTGCGGTTGAGCAGCCGAGACAGGAGTCCTCAACCAGCCCGAAGCCAGAAGCAGCTATCCCTAAAGTATATCATGCCTCACAAGTCTCGTTGCTGATTGGCTTCCACCTCGAAGTCCTACAGCTCTCTCTCCGCCAACCATCGTCTCCATTTCGGAGCGGCCCTCCGTCGCCAGCTCTTGCCATAAATGTATGTCGGGATGGCTGCCAGCATTGAGCACAGGACACACAGACCGAAGAACAAGAATGTATAGCCGTAATTCGTTGCGATAATGAAAGGCTGCACAGAGTATGAGATGGCGAAATTGATGCAGGAGGAGCAGATTGCCAACACGACGACGAGTTCTCCGGCAATCTATAGAGGTTGATTAGTACTTCCGCTGGTCAAAGAGAGATTTGAGGATGCAGGCTTACCCCCGGAAAACATTCCATAGCATATGCGGTTGCAATCGAGCAAGCTGAGACCTGATGTGCAATCATACAACCCACACCAAAGGCTATTGTCATCCAGTGCATGCCGAAGTTGGCTCCCCAGCCGTACAGCTGGTAGCCGACCGCGGCATACACGAAGGAGAAACATAATGTCCACAATCGCATCTCTGGCTCCTTGATACCGTGGTTGCGGCGAGCCAGGAAGATGACAATATAGTCACTCAGGACTCCAGTAGCCCAGCCCACACAGTTGCCTACAAGGGCAGCAAGAAAAATCAGACCAGTAGAGGTAGTAGACCAATTGTACGGTGGCTCGGTCATGATCGCCGAGATGGTGTTGAAAGACACGATACCAGCGGTGCAACCAAACGCAAATATCACTCCTGCGATCACAATGTTCGGGAATGTGAACAGCAGGAAAGGTCGGCGGAAATACTGCCAGTAGGTTGTCGAGTCCTGTGGAAAGAAGACCCAGGGCTTCAATTTCTCCACGTAAGTCCGTTTAGGGAACTGAGATGTCCACTCATTATCTTGTACCGGATCACTTGGTGACTGAGTGCTCGTTAGGGTGTTTTCGGCGTCCTTGGAAGTGGTGATAGGGGTAACCAAGCCTTCAGTGCCAGGGACTGCGCCGGTGATTTTGCTGAACAGGAATCTTGGGAACAACGTCTCCTCGAAAGTGAAAAAGAGAAGTACCAGCACCCCGCCATCTATTATGGCGACGATGTACTGCGAATATCTCCAGCCGAGCGTATCGGCGATGCTGCCGCCAGTTATCAAACCGAGAATGCTACCAAGTTGCTGTCCGAAGAGGTAACAGCTTAACATTCGGCCACGTTGGTGAGTGTAAAACATGTCGAAGACACTCAGCTGAATAACAGCTTGGTATGCTGCTGTTCCAAACCCGTTGAGAGTCATGGCGAGCATCCAGGAGGCAGTCCCATTGAAGTACCCAAGCCAAATGCCTGCGCACATGCAAATGACGGTAGATGCCAGAAAGACAGGTCTCCGACCTATCTTCATAGCGGTCGGGATCCAGAAGATATTGACGAAGCCGAGAAGAAGGTAGTTCAAAGCCGAACCGCCGTTCATGTTCACCAGACTCACTCCCGTGTCGGTAGACACAGTCGTCCATGCAGCTCCTAGGGTGTTCTCGCCATAGGAGAATGCGCACGCGTACAAGGCCAGCAAGAAGAGTTGATAGTACTTCTTGTATTGGTGCCACCTCAAAGGATCGGCACCGGCATTGGTAGGCTGAGGGATCAAGACAATATCGCTGGCCCCTTTGGCATGGGCTGCTTGCAAATTGTGATCGACTGTGCAAGGGTATTAGTGATATATTCACTGACAAGCCGCCATTCCTCATCACGTGAGGAAATCCAATAACCGCTATTCACGGGCTCACACAGGAGGACTTACCATCAACAAGTTGCTCCGTGCCAGGCACATCCAAGTCAAACACATTGCCAGACATCTTGATGAGCAGTGTCCAGATGGGTGATACACATAGAGATGAAAGCTGAGGTCGGTCTCCCAAGGACACAAGGACCATTTTATATCCTCCCCGAGGGATAGTGGCCCCTGCAGCAACCGATATCGAATGCGGGGAGTTTCCCGTTCTAGGCGAACCTGGGGCGCTAGCTCGAAAACCGCTCCACTTCTTGAGAAGGTCGAAGCGTCGGCGAATCACAAGCAGCTGATTGTTGAGCTCAAGAACTGACAAACGCTTGTGCAGCGGAGGAATGGCCCTGATGGCCCGCTCTTCTGATGGTCGAACACCGATAAAGAAGTCCGACTTCCTATCCCAGGACTTCGCTGGTCGCAAGTAGCAACCTTCAGGAAGGTCAAGCCATGAACGGAGATGAGCGTGCTAGAACCGACCATCTTGGCCATGTTTGGCTTGCTTGGGCCGCTTTTGCTGGTGGCAATAATGCCTGGAAGATAATAGACTCGGATGACCGAGTTCATTTGGTGATAAGCAGAAAGCGTGGGACAGATCTGTTCATAATATAAATCTGTTCCCTGGTTGCCTGTCAAGCTTGGTAGGCCAACGTATGCGCTGGATCAAAAGGCCGAGTGTCCTTTGATATCGATCGGGAGTGTCTTCTGCATGGCGGAACAGCAAGTTGACCTCGCGTTCCAGTGTGTCAAGGCTTAAGCGAGCGACATGTTGCCGCAGAGTGGGGCAACGAAATACTCCCAGTCATTCTTTTCTAGATCTCGCCCATTTTCCGAGATCCGATGTAGGTCTCTTGCTTGCCACACTTTTTCAATAACCGCCCGCGTGCGTGTGACATTGGCCATGGAATCAGCAAGGTGATGCAGTGCGTAGAGGACGAAAGGTCGCGCATGTGCCGGTGCAGGCCCGGCATATGAAAGAGGTTGAAAATCACGATCCAAGTCGAGTTGCACCGCTGCAACAAACAAAGGCCAAGTAATTCCTGCGATAACCCGGCACTCCAACAAAACTCCGACGAGGCGAAGGATCATGTCTACTTGAGCTGAAACCCACGACGTCGATGGCTCGGCGCCGTTCAGGAGACATTGAAGGTACAATTCTGCAGCCAGCCTCTTCAATTCGGCTGCTTGAGCCAGAGCGTCATCGTTGACGTCCCAGACGCTCTGCTTCAGGCTGCTCAAGCGAAGTTCCAGTGCCGCAGTAGTAGCTTGATATTCGGCAGTGTAGCGGATGTCTCGATTCTGACGGCCAAGCTCGGTGATTTCGCTTATTATCGAGACCAACTCTGGAGAGCATCCCAACCACTGATCGCATTCGGGATTATCTTCCCAGAAATCGCTTCCGAAAACCGGGTCCTCACCACATGCTGTACGTCCAATGACGTCCTGAAATGCGAAGAATCGCTCACAGAATTGGACGAGCTGACCTTCTTCCGAGGCCGCCGATGTTGGGGAAGTGATTTGACGGCGTATCCGAACTAGATCTCTTGCGCCCTTCAGATGTACAACCCAACGTCTGTCACACTCATTGGTAATCTCGAACATACACAGCAATAGCATTACAACCAAGGTTTCGACGTCCTGTGCGATCTCCCTCGGGTCGGACCGTCGCAATCGAGTCCTTAGGGTTTGAAGAACTCGATGGCTCCGCTGCAATGCCGTTGCCTTGTAGCTTTCATCGCTTCGTGAGCGATGACAAGCAGCCAGAGCAAGTATCGACTCGAGGGCGAGGGCGGAAGTATTCACGGCGAAGGGGACGAGTAGTGATGCCAATGGTGATGTGGACGAAAAGCTAGCCATGCTCACCGGGCAGACCCTTCGGACGTAATAAGATAACAGCAAGCTCGCATCATCAAGCTCCCATTGTGGCACGCTTGGTAGTAAAGTGAGAGGTGATGCGATTGATTGCACAGGTCGGATCAGCTGTTGCGTGGAAATCCAAGGACTTAGAGAGGATGTACTAGTGGATTCGTGGTTGTCAGACTCGCTGGCCACTGACATAGTCGCTTGAGGTATGCTTTGCCCTGGTTCGAGACCATCGTCCGAGTCTAGCAACTCATGTATGTTGTCGATGGTAGTATTGACGAAGCTGTATGGGAAGACGCGAGGTACAAAGCACCAGGTAGCTAAGTCATTGTGTGTTCCTGGTGTCGAAGGTGAAGCCGGAGCAGTCTTTCCGCGATCTTTTGACCAGACACCGGCTCGTCCGAATTTGAGGCCTTTGGAAACATATTCAGCCTCCCATTTGAGAGCAGCCGTGGAGACACATTGCAGTCCTTTTGCCTTGCATTGTTCGCACACCGGCTTCTGCTCTCCGCATTTGATTTTGCGGTGCCGGCAGGTCTGGCATCCTGTCCTCGTGCGCCGCTTGATCGGGCCTGACGTCGACTTACGAGGTCGAGGCATTGGGAGAATTCATCCTTACTGCTGTCGGCGGTGAAGATATCTCAATGTGCTGATGATTAGGGTATTATATCAGTACATCATCGATGATATAATGCAGCGGAAAATGGTGTGGAGGTAAAAGACGCGTGAAAGTATTCGATGAGAATCTTGGCACGCGAGCAGCCATTACGTAATCTTTAGCCATCGCGAACTTTTTGGACATTCAGGACTTTCTCGGTAGAGCAGAAGTCACTTTAACGAACTATTAAGCAGACTTCCACACTGTGCTGACATGTTGAGAACATGAATTCCTTTCAAGGCACTTTAATGCCATTCCTTTACCCTTGCCTCTGTCAGTCGGCCTCACCGTCTCTTCGAAGCAGTTCCCATCGGATTCCATCGCAAATACAACGGCAGCTTCTACACACCACTCGCCGGCAGAATCAATCCTCGCTTGCAGAGATCAATGCTGCTCGGCGTGCTGCCGCCTACGAGCCACCTCCGCCAGTCGCTTCTTCACGGCTGAACCCTTCACCGGACGACTACGGGCGCAATGTCTTCATCGACAAATGCACCCTGACCGTACACGCCGGCTCAGGAG